>NC_080689.1:84642235-85842235 GCF_030445035.2 Dasypus novemcinctus | reverse complement strand
AAGATCCCTTCTTCTTTCATAGCTGAGGAGAAATAATATGTATATGTAAAACACATACTATGCCATTTTTTAGTGATAGGAAGAAAAATAAATCAGGGTAGGGGTAACTGATTGTGGCATAAGATTGGATAGCAATTTAAAAGAAGATAATTTATCTATTACCTACAGCCATGTAATATACAACTCCCAAACCTAGTAGCATAAACCTCAAGCTGTTGAGTTAGCTGTGTAGTCTATTAATATGGGCAGAGTAGACTGATTCAGCTGGGCATACTCTTGGTTTCCCAATATGTGGCAGGTCCCCTGATCACTGGCTGATCTAAGCTCAATTTTCTTTTTCTCTTTCTTTCTTTCTTTCTTTCTTTCTTTCTTTCTTTCTTTCTTTCTTTCTTTCTTTCTTTCTTTCTCTCTTTCTTTCTCTCTCTCTTTCTTTCTTTCTTTTTCTCTTTCTTTCTTTCTTTCTTTTTCTCTTTCTTTCTTCTCTCTTTCTTCCAATTTCTTAATAATTATAGAATCACTTAATAGTGACATTGAGAGAATGAAATGATGAGACAAGCCATAAATATTGTAAAAAATATTTGAGAGTTTCTGTTTTATTTATCACAATATTTTTTCTTTTCATTTTTAGAAGATACTTAGATTACATAAATGTTACAGAGAATACACAGGGGATTTCATAAGCCCTGCTCTGCACATCTCTCACATTTTCCCACATTAGCGACATCTTTCATTACTGTGGTACATTCATTGCAATTGATAAACAGATTTTGGAGCACTGTCACTAAGCATGGATTAAAGTTTACATTGCAGTTGACCCTCTCTCCTACTTAATTCTGTAGATTATGAGCAAGCTAGACTGATTCAACTGGGCATACTTTTGGTTTACAATTATCTGGCAGGTCCGCTGAGGAGGGGGTTGATGTAGGCTCAATTGTTGTTATTTATTTTTCTTGGATGTACACCTACCAACTTCAGTACTAATTATAAGATCAAATAGAAGGACAGAAGTGCCATGTATAGGGGAACCACTAATGAGTTTGACGCTCTCACACTGGGGAACATATTGAGAAGTAGAGTCCATTAGTAAGAGACCAAATTCTTGATTATCTGCTCTGACTACAGTGTCTGGATGTTTCAGGAGCCCTCAGGATCCCTGCTATTTGGGGTAGTATCTACTTTAGCTGCCAATGAGATCCTGCTGAGACCTGTGCGTTACCTCTGCAATGACCTCAGGACACTTTGTAGTCTCTTAGCCATGTAAACTCATTTGTCTTTAATGTTTCCTCCTTTTGGTCAAGGTCTTTTATTTATTTATCTTTTTTCAGCTGCAATTCTTGTTGGTACTTAGTAGCAATCCCTAGTTGCCAGGGAACCTCATCCCTGGGAGTCATATCCTATGTTGGGGGCAAGTAATGCATTTACTTGCTCAGTTTGACCTAGAGAAAGGCAACATTTGAGGAACAAGGATGCTTCCACTAGGTAACTCTTTGGAACCCTGCAACACTATACTAAGCGTAATGTCTTTGTTGCTTCCTACAATTCATCGTTGTGACCTATGGATTTTCTCTCAGGCCCATGACTGAAAGGAGGGAGGGGGGTCTCTGGCTCTGGCCTCTGCACTCAGGTCTCTGCTCATGACTGTGATATCTCTGCCTGCAGTGCTGGCCTCTGTCTTCATTTGGTGTAGATTGACTTGTATACATGTTCTTGATCATTGTCAATATTTCTGTGGATATTGTTCCAGTGTTGATAGGAACTCTTTATATGTTATTTTAGTTAAGATGTGCACTGCCTGATTGAAAGGGGGTCTTAATTCAGATTCCTGGACTCCACTATATACATGAGAAATTCATTCAAAGATATTGAAGCTACAGGGAGGAGCCAGAAGATGGAAATCAACAGAAACCAGAAGAGAAAGAAGATGATACCACTATGAAAGCAAGGCAGGGATAGTAGCCAAGGAACCTCAGGGATCTCTGGTAGCCAATATCAGAATGACTTTTGGGAGAAAGTGATGCCATGCTGATGCATCAATAGTGGACATCTCCTTACCTCAAAACTGTAAGCCCATCATCCCCATGGTTCAAGCCATCCTATAAATGTTATATAAAAATATTTTTCCTGATCCTTTCCACATTTTCCCATATTAACAACATCCTTCATTTTTGTGGTACATTTTTTATCATTAATGAATACATTTGGGAAAACTGCAACTTGGCATGGATTTTAGTTTACACTGTATTTTATACTATCTCCTGCACAATTTTGTAGATTATGACAAGATATACAATGGCCTGTATATGTCTTTACAATGTCATTCAGGATGATTCCCACATCCTGAAAATGCCCACATAGGACAGCTGTTTTCCCCCTCCCTCCTTTCAGACACTCCTGTGTCTAGTGCCTCCATATCTATGAGAAAATTTCTTCCATTGCTAGAACTATGTCTATAGTAGAATATCAGTAAGGCTTACAGTTATCAGCACTATTACTAACTCTAGGTTCAAATAGAAGGGGTAGAAGAGCCATGTTTAGGGAAACTGAGTCAGTCTCTGTCACACCGGGGAGTATAAGTTCCAAAGTAGGGCTCAGTGGCAGGGCACCAAACTGCTGAGCTGCTTGCCCTGCTTCTAGTGTCTGGATGACTTCAGGGTCCTCAGGTGCCCTGCTACTTAAGGAAATATTTACTTGGGCTGTCAATGAGATCTTGTGGCAATGTGCATAAGCATAACCTCTGGAAGGACATCCCACCTCACTTTTAAGTCTCTTAACCATATAAATTCATTTTAGTCTTTCCCCCTTTTTGCTGAGGTCTTTTTCCAGTTGCATTGCTAGTTGGTGCTCAGCAGTAATCCCTCACTGCCAGGGAGGCTCATCCCTGTGAGCCGTTTCCTCCATTGAAGGTAGGTAATGAATTTACATGTTTAGTTTGACTTAGAGAAAGGCCACATTTGAGCCACGAGGAAGATATCAATGATCCTTTTTAAAAAGAGTAGTAGATAACAAAAGTATAACTTGCACTAAAGGTTTGTTGAAATTTACAGTGTGATATGAGGGCTAACCTCATTGAAACCAGAACACACATCGGTGGCAGAATACTAGCATCTGTATCTCAGGGAAACTTTTATTTTAATAGCACTATTCCTAACACCAATTTACCACATGTATCTGCTGAGGATGTATTTAAGTATCTCTGACATGTGAGATTTCAATTAGATCAAATGGGGGTTCTTCTAAATTAATTTTGCTTATCTTTAATTCCATGGTTTTTTTGTGTGTGCTATTATGAAATATAAAGTGACTTTTTTTCTCCATTAGAAAAAAAATGGTTTTGCAAACAGTTCAATGATGTCTCTTTTCCATCAAAAACCTCAGATGCTTCCATTAGAAAATAGTTTAGTATCAATACCGATTTCATTTTTCATCATATTTTTACTATCTTTCTAGATGAATGAGCTCTTGGTGGCAGTCATCAAGTTTGACCACGGCATTGGGCTGGACCACATCGCGACCCCGCAGTCCAACATGCGGCCACACCATTAAGAGCCGGTGAGCGCCCCCTGCGCTCCGGGCTCCCCAGAAGGATGAAGTGTGCACCTGGCAGCTGCAGGGCGTGTGGGAGTCCATGTCCCCAGTGCACCACTGGATAAGCTTCCCCTCCTGGGGGACCCGAGAGAAGAGATCCAGCATCCCACTGTTAGGATGTGCTCCTCAGGTGTGATGCTGACTCTGTCACAGTGGCCTCGAACTGGGGGAGCCTCTTTCACAGGCAGGTACTTCTGGGACTGACCCTGGCTGGCACCTGGGATCTCTGTGGCCAGTGCACGTGCACTGCCTCTGGTGGGCCTGGGCTGCACCTGGACAGCGTGGACACCTGCACGAGTGCACCAGCACAGCCAAGGGCATCTTCTTCAAAGTTCTGGAGGCCGGGGTCCAAAATCCTGGTGTCATCATTGCAGGGCCCTTAGAGGCTGCAAGGAGAGCCCCTCCATGCCTGGGGGCTCCAGTCCTGAGTGGTGCCTGGCGTGGAGACACCTGCCTCTCTGCCCGTCTTCACACCGCCCTCCTCCGAGTCTCCATGTCCCCTCCTTAGAAAGACACCAGTCCGTGGATAGGGTCCCCTATTGCAGGGCAGCCTCATCTTAATTTAACTAACTCCATCTGCAGTAACCCGTTTCACATTCTGGGGTTCTCTGTGGACATCAATCCTGTGTGGAAGGGGAGAGAAAAAGGTTCTCAAAATTCATTCTGTTGGAGACCCAATGTCTCCTCTTATTAATCCTATTGTAAATTAAATGAAAACTTCAATATTGAAGAAAACTGATCTATGTGTGTGGATATGATGGGACAAATATCTGCAAAGCAAAATGTGGTGGTAAGAATAATTTTCTTTCCAATTTAAGAATGCAAAGATGATGAGATTTTCATTTATTTGATTTTAGTAGATACTTCTTCATACTTTGATCCAAGACACCTGTGTTATTTGATTCACTTAAAGAAAAACCAAGGTGATCAAAATTTACAAATGTCTATATACATAAATATTATAATACATATATATTAAAAATATATCTATATGTCAAAGCACAGATATCTGTACACACATGCACATGCAGAGTAATTGAACAGGGACTTAGAAAGTGTGATATTGAATAAAAACAGAATAATCCATTCCATACCTTCTCTCTTTGCTAATTATAGGTTAATTTGCAAAATAATTTGAACTATTGTTCAAATGCATAAAGTAACCAAGGTGCTTTCTATGTTAATGAACATTTTGTGAAGAAATCATGTAAAATTTTCAGAAATTATATTCAAAATTTGTTGGGAATTTTAAGTCCCTTTTTCAAAAGTGTGGGAAATTCCAGCTTGTACTGTTTAGCTAGATCAAATTAGTAAATGGAATGTTTTCAATCAGGGTGTTATCAAAATATAGACGAGACAAGAATAAACAAGATGGACTCAAGCTATGAATTTTAAAATTCCCTGATGCAAGTTGGAATATTTGTTGTGACAATTCAACTAGATCTTCCTAAAGTTTGTTGAGTGTGAAATATTTGGCACCACAGAAGAGTTGCCAGTTTCTAGAGTCATTCACTTTCTGTATGCTGACCCACATGGATTTCTGAAAAAATACCTACATTTCTTGCTGCATATTCTTTTGCATGCAATGGAAATGCCTATGGTAAGATGAGTGAGTGCTCACTCATCTTATTAAAACAGTTAAGGGTGATTGTGCACATGAGGTGAGAAAGGAGAGTCAGCAGCACAACTTGCCTGTTCTTGGAGAGATCCAATTAAAGAAAGAATCTGAGCAGAATACATAGGTCTGGAAATGTATTTCATTAAACCTATTCTTGGCCATGATCTCCTGGGAAAACCTTTTTGCCTACCAGAGTCCAATGAGGTGTGGAATATTAGGAGTCAAAAAGGCACTATTTCAAGTTCTGCAGCTTTCACTTACAAAGGGAGATAATGAATGTCTGGAGCAAGCCTTTTAATGTCACTGCAGATAGGGTCTGGCTTTAGAATAGGATTATCTTATATGACCATGTCATTTCAGACCTCATTTGGTTAAATACAATGTTCACTCAGCTATACTGAGATCTCTCTCCTCGTGTTTTGTTAAATAAATGTTTATTTTTGAGTAATTTTAGATTCATATGTAAGTTGTAGAAGTTGTCCAGATAGTTCTTGCACACCATTGCCCACTTTCTCCTAATGTTAACATCTTACACAATCATGGTACATTTGTCAAACTAAGAGATTTACATTGGTACAAATTTAGTATCTATACTCCAGACTCCATTCAGATGTATCTAATTTTTCACTCTTATCCTGTCCCCCTTCCAGATTCCAATCCAGATCACCACATACATTTGGTTTCCATGAATCTGTGGCAGGAATATCGTGTGACCTTTACTGAAAAATGTCTTGGTCACTGCTAATGCATTGTTCCCCTTTTAAGGGAACAGCATGTTTTATTCTGTACATCAACATTCTATGCATTTGGCAACAAATCTCATCATTTCAAGTTTAAGGATTAATTTTGTCTTCATATTAAGAATTTGCTAACACATTACTTTCATCCATGCATGCCCCAATGACTTGTCCCCTGGTAAGTTCATGGGGCAGTGTGAGCTGTGCTAAGAAAATGTACATGCTAAGTTGATTTTATCTATAATTAATTAAGATTTTGTTGGTCATATGATCAACAGGAGTACACAAAATTAAATAAAACACATAGAATTGTAAATTCTTATTTAGAATTTATTTAATGGAAGCATAAGTCAGTTTACTGCTTAGTTCAAGACAAAATACAATATTCCCATTTTGTCCCATGTAGAAGGAACGAGTCATCCACATTTACAAATCTGAAATAGTCTGGAGTCTTAAACAAATATGAAGACAGCAGCTTGGTTCAGATCCACCTGGGATGTCCCCAGTTCACTGGCCTCTTACCAACAGCCCTGTCTAGAATTTTTTCAGTTGTCAGAGAACATGGTCATGAAAACAGAGGGGACAGATCCTGACCACCTTCAAAGCTAGTTCTGCTCTTACCTGTATTTTCATAGCACAGTACTCAGCTCTGACCCTGTGGATGTGGTAACTAATCAGTAAATCATC
This sequence comes from Dasypus novemcinctus, assembly GCF_030445035.2. NCBI lineage: Eukaryota > Metazoa > Chordata > Mammalia > Cingulata > Dasypodidae > Dasypus > Dasypus novemcinctus. The sequence goes on along the minus strand of NC_080689.1, from coordinate 85,835,608 downwards.
TATGGGTGAAAGGGGCCTAAAGCACAGCACATTTCATGAGAAGAGACATGTGTCAACACCATTCAGCTATGAGTTAATAGGATAACTCTTGTATCTGGATATATGACTTCCTTTCTAGCATGTGGTTCAATTTAATACATATATGCACACACACACATATATATACCACTTTTCTCTCATTTCATAACTAATTAGCAATTGATTAGGTCAGAGTTTTATAGATCAGAAGTCTGGGTCCAATGTTCATAATTCTCTTCTCAGGTTCCTACATGGTTCAAGAGCGCTGCCTTCTGCCCAGAGCACAGAGTTCTCTTCCAAGCTCATGGGGTTTGTCAGAATCAGTTCCTCAGGTGGCAGTGCTGAGATCCCATGTCCTTGCTGGCTGTCAGCTCTCTCCTCCTAGAGCCTACCCACATTCCTTGCCACATGGTTCCTGGAACTCCACAACCAACTTTAGATGTATTCTTCCATTTCAAATACTAATTATTTATGAATCTCTCTGGGCTCTTTCTCTCTGACCAGTAGAGCAAGATTTAATGGATCCCCCTTCTTAAAGTCAACAACTTCAATGATATCTGCAAAATCATGTCACAGCAGCACCTGAATAATGTTTCAACAATTGAGAGAAGGTGTGTATATACTGGGGGCAGGAGTCCCCAGGCTTTTGTAGAATTCTACTTAACACAAAGTGTTCTTTTTAAATCATTTACCAAAGATTGATTGCACCTCAGTTGGATCTTTGGCATTGGGAGTGCATTTGGAAAATTTCACTTTTAAACATCATTATATGACTTCAGGGAAGGAGATGAGAGGAAAGCTAGTTTCCCAGCTGCACTGAAACCTTCCTTAGTGGCTTCCACTCAGTCTGCATCTTTGGAGTGTTATTGCTTGTAAAATGACTCAGAAGTACCTGCCAAAATGAAAAATTATTTCTAAGTCTAGTTCCATTGATTCTCATAGTACGTAACCTAAGCCTCAAACGTTTATCGAATTAATGTTCCCCCTGGATCATGCCCGTTCTGCTTTCACACTCTGTTTCATTAGTCTTTCTTAAATACTCAGGACCATCTTTTCCCAAGTCCTGTTCATTTTCTGAAGTGCTCTACCCTGGGCTTTGAAGGACAGCCCCCTCCTCTATTCACGCATTCAACCAACTGTCCCCTAACTGAAGAGAGTATTTCCTTACTTCACGTTTTACGTGGACCCCTCTGGATGACACATCCATTATCCCTTTAAATTTTTGAATGTGTGTAAGAATGGGAAGGAAATTATATTACGCTGATGCAGGAAACCTATCAATTAGGTAGTGGAAATTCAAGCAAAATAAGTAAACTTAAGAATGTATATATTAAATGCAACTTCGTGTAAGAGGAGGAAAAATTACATGGGTGTAAAGAACAAACATGAATTAAATATTAACATCTTCTAAACACAAATTCATGGAGGACGAAGAAGAGGGTGGATTGCTGATGAGAAGGAATGACTTCCCTGATGATGTGGGTGTCTCCAGCACCATTCCTGAATGCTGGGAGGAATCTTCTCCTAAGGTAAAGTGCTCATAAGGAGACAAACTGCAGAAAATGAACTCATTAATTATAATTAGAACAATACATGCCTTAGGACATTCCACATCATTCAGAACCTCCGGAGCTTTGGAAAAAGTCTACAGGAAAAGTTATACTCATGATAGTTGAAGAATTTTTTAATCCATATAATTGTGAAAGTGTCCTAAATTTTCTCTTTCTCTGACTGTTCGTGCAGAGGGTTGACCCTGAAATGGAGCAGGTTCACATGGCCCTAGCTTTCCTGAGTAACAGCTTAGCTCAGAGGAGGAAATCTCAAAGGAGCAGGTTAGTAATGGCTGCAGAAATGTTACTTGTTTATTGTATAACCTCCCAGTAAAACGAATCATTCTACTTGTTCATAATTTAATGTCCTACGCCTAGAAGTGTTCGTGATATTGTTATTTGCATTATTCTGAAAGTATCATTATTTTTGGGTAGGAATAAATGAAGAAATGCTCTAGCAGACCTTGGGAGCTTAAGCCATTTTACGTATGACCACAAGGTGGAGGTGTTACACTTCAGGTCTGCTAATCACTTCATTAGTGATTTTAGAAAGTGGACGACTTAAATGATAATCCTAAGGGTGACTTGTAAATATTTGATGACTCCTTGCTGGGAGTAATATTGCATTAAGGGCAATACAGAGGACTTGTTTTGGATGCAATAAGTGAGGTTCCTTTGGGATTTTTAGAATAGGCTGAGTTAGATACACCATATGTGCACTATATCTTAATTTATCCAATGATACAAACATATTCCACCTAGGTTTTGGCACCATATTTATAAACCTTAATTAAGTTCTGATGTTACACTTACAGATGCATGTATTTTTTTATAAACTCCTTTTGTTTTCAAGATGGGCGCAGTTGTTTTGAAAGAGTACAATTGTGGATAAAATATTTCATTTTCCGAATTGTGTTGAATATTGTTGAAAGTTGTGGTGTTAAGTTGATTTCTCGCCATTTGCATGAGTGTAGTTACATTTCCTGTGGTCATGCTATTTTTATCTCCTTCCATTATTTATCTCCACAGCTCACTGCACAGGCACATTTGACTTTATACTCCCTATTGATTTGCATATGCTCCTCAGGGACTTGGTTGTCTGCTCAGAGCTCTATTAATGCAGGTTCCCTGGAGATGGGGCCTGAGTACATCACTTGGGTGAGCAAGATGATGTCACATTCCCAACTGCTCATCCTGCTGGTGCTCTGGGCCTCAGGTGAGAGGTTTAGAAGAGTATTATCTTTATATTTGTAGAATGGTTTTAACATGCAGAGTGAGCAAACCATTTCATCTAAAGCAGATCTGAATATATGATAAATAAGAAAACCTACATTTAGATACATATTTTATACATTCGTGATTTAATGTATGATCTATGCTCTTTTCTGGTTGCAGGTGCCAGTGGGGACATCGTGATGACCCAGTCTCCTGGCTCTGTGGCTGCATCTGCAGGAGAGACTGTCACCCTCAAGTGCAAGGCCAGTCAGAGTGTTAGCAGCAACTTAGCCTGGTACCACCAGAAACCAGGACAGGCTCCTAAACGGCTCATCTATGCTGCATCTACCCGGCCATCTGAGGTCCCTGATCGATTCAGTGGCAGTGGGTCTGGGACAGATTTCACTCTCACCATCAGCAGATTCCAGCCTGAGGATCTGGGAAATTATTATTGTCATCAGTATTACAGCTCTCCTCCCACAGTGCTTCAACCTCGAACACAAACCTCCTCCCCAAGGCTATAGGGCAGTGAATCCTACAGCACCAGCTGCTGCTTCTTCAAATCTGTCTGAGAAACCACATCCTTTAGGGGACTCTACCATAGAAAACTTTTTTTCACTTGGCCAGATCAAATGACAGGGTGATTTTACCCTCTAGACTAGGGTCTTTTAAACTTTACACCCTGATGGATTGATTCTCTATTCATTGCATATCCTTAATGTTTAAAAAATCATCATCTTCTTTCTTCTCCCCCATCATCCTCCTACAACTGGTCCTTCCCAAGTTTAAATCCTTGATCTTTCATATTCAAAACTTCCCCTGTGGAAGGTCATTTTCCTTCCTTACTCTTTCCTTCAGTGGATCCATTGTCATCCAAGCCTTTCTTTTCAGTGTCACAAAAGATGATTACATTTGCTGCTCTAGCTTTTTTTTTTAATTTAGATAACTATTTTCATTTCTTTTGCCATACAATAGTAACTGTGGGTGCCTTAATATACTATACTCTTGAAGAATGCTTAGGTTATAAGGGATAATGCTCAGCCAATGAAATATGTTGATTTCAGTTTGGGTATAAAATTTTCCAGTGAGCTTCATATTCCTGCAATTGTCAGTCTATTTCTATTGTTCTCTTATAAAATGGTTGAACCATAAAACTTGCCATAATTAAATGTTTTCTATATTGTTATAAGGTCTGTGTTTACTTCATCTTATTCCCATATATTTGAAATGACACATATATAATTTTATTTTTTACAATATTACTCAATGTTGTATGTTCCATCTGTTTAAAAAAGAAAAAATAATTCAAATAGAATATATGCATATTTGATGGTGTGAAGCAGTGTGGATCTCAGTACAGTGGGATCTTAAGATGAATCTGTTCTGCAGGTGTAACCTATTGTAGGTGGCATACTTTGAGGAGGTTACTTCAGTTCATGCCTGGATCACTGTGAGTCTCAGTCCGTTTACTTGAGTCTTTTGTAAGAGAATGAGATTTAAACAAAGAAGGAGAAAGCCATGGCAGCAAGAATCTGAAGCAATGAAACCTGGAATTTACAGAAGTAACAAGCAGATGCCACCATGTGTCTTGCCATGTGACAGAGGATTCTAGCATCACTGGCAGCTGGTTTTTGGAAAAAAAGCATTGCTTGATGATGCCTTGAGTTAAACATTTTTCTCAGTCTCAAAATTGTAAGCTTGTAAGTTAATAAATACCTCTTGTGGAATCCAACCCATTTCAGCCTGGCTAACTAGAACAGTCTATATCCAAATATTTATAGAATAACTGAAAGTCTGCCTCTTTTTATAAAGCCCTTTTCCTTTTCTCCAACTTTTTCAGCTATTCTCATTCTTTCATGGCAACTCTCTAATTCTTCAGCTTTAACCTTCTAGAAATGTGTGAGACTTTTTCCCCTGAACTCTCTCACCAACTGTCAACTTCCTTTCTTACCATCCTTTGGCCCTGAAAGAATTTGTGGTTCTTAAAACTGCTGTAACATGAATATTTTAGATAAACTTTATTTACTTATTCATTTATTTATTTAATTTATTTCTTTCCTTCCACCGCCCCCACCCCCACACCATTGTCAGCTCTCTGCATCCATTTGCTGTGTATTCTTCTGTGACCACTTGTATACTTATAAGTAGCACCAGGAATCTGTCTCTTTTTGTTGTGTCATCTTACTGCATCAGCTCTCCGTGTGTGTGGTGGTACTCGTGGGCAGACTGTGCTTTTTTTGCATGGGGTGGCTCTCCTTCTGGGGCACACTCCTAGTGTGTGGGGCTGCCCTATGTGGGGGACACCCCGATGTGGCATGGCACTCCTTGTGTGCATCAGCACTGCGCATGGACGAGCTCACCCCATGGGCCAGGAGGCCCTGCGTTTGAAACCTGCACCTCCTAAGTGGTAGGCAAACAATCTATCAGTTGATTCAAATCTGCTTCCCTGGATAAACTGCAATTAACACATTATTCTCAGTTTGCTAGTGGAAACACTCTGAATACTCTAGTATTATCTCTGAAATCTTCATAAATATGTTGGTGGATGAAATTGTTTCACCAAATTTCTCATTAAACCAGAGGTGAATACACCAAACTCTCTGACACATGTAACTGCTCTTTACTCTTCGTAACGAGAGGTGTTTTCATCATTGAATCCATGTCATTCATTCCCTCAATAAACCTCTATTATGTGGTTCCTCTGTCATTTGCAAAGGTCTCTCCTATCATTGTAGTTGTTGAGAAAAAAACACACATGAAAAATTTACACTATGCCATTTTTTAGTGATAGGATGAAAAATAAATCAGGTCTGCAGAGGAGATTGTGGCTTAACAATGAACAGCAATTTAGAAGATGTTAATATGTGAGTTAGCTACTCTCATGTAAAATATCATGCCCCAAACCAGTATCATGAAGCATTAGCTGGTGAGTTTTTGGTGAGCTGTGCAGTCTGTTCATGTGGGGGCCTGACTGACTCACCTGGGCCTGCTCTTGGTGTGTAGTTATCTGGCAGGGCCCCTGAGGTCTGTGTGTTCTAGGCTCAATCATCTTTGATTTCCTTCACATGTCCCTTAGCTGGCCATCAGCCTGACTTTTTGTTGACTGTACCACATGTCTTTTACCCCATGGCAGACTAATTCTAGATTCTTCTGATGGCTATTTTCATGCTCCAAAAGATGAAATGAAAGCTCATTTCAGAGTATTTTATACCCTGATGGATCAACTACCTCTTCCCTGTGCCTCCTTTATTTAAACTTTCCTCTTTTGACTCCTTCCACTTCTCCTTCACTTCCCCTGGTCCCTGCTATTGTTCTCCACATATGACATAAAGGTATAATCCTGGCCACACAGGTTCAGAATCTCCTCTGGAGGTCTTGTCTGTCACTCTCCCTCCTTATCTACTGGACCCTCTTGGGGCAGGCCCTTCTGCTCAACATCCCCAGATTGTATTTTACAGGCCTATATCAATGCCTCCATTTTATTTTGAAAATAAGAGAAAATTTAAAAAGGTTGAACATTATCTGGTTCTGTCTTTTCCTTCCTGTTAAAGGCCATTCCACAATTTTCTAACCCTACTTAGAATATGTGCAAATTTTGTACATCTTTAACAGTTTCTGTCCATGTGTCCTCTAGTAAATTACTTAACCTCCCAGTGTCAAGGTTTTCTCAGATATAAAGTGTACATTCTAATTGTCCCTGTTTTGTGAGGATGTCTTGAGGCAAAATGAGTCAACACACTCAAAACACATAACAGGTTATGAGCCAAAACTGATACATATAAAATAATTGTTTCCAATGATTGATAGACTTTTCATATCTCTTAAAAATCCCTCAATTATTTATCAATTATTTATGATTTAATTATTTTTCTGTGGCTGCTTTAAAAAATTGGAAAAAAAAACTTGATAACTCACAATAACAGGATTCAAATCACTCACACTTTTGGAAGCCAGAGAATTAAAATCAGTATGTCAAGGCTTCAGTCAAGGATTCTGTAAGGTCACACTTCTGGAAGCTCTTCAGGAGCATGTATTCCATGACTCTACCAGTCCGTGGAGGCTGACGGAAATTTTTGTTTTGAGACTTCATTATTCCAGCTATCAAGTCCAGCATCTTTAAATTACTCTATGCTCTTTTCTCTCTTGCATTTTTATGTTTGTCTGCCAAATTATCCTCTATCCTTTTTATAGGAATACATGTGATTGTATTTTTGCCTAATCTGAAATCCAAGGATAATCTCACCATTTCAAGTTAAACAGAGTACAGCGAATGTTTCACATGAGGTAGCATGCATGGGCACCAGGATTTAAGACAAGGTATTTTCAGGCTGGTATTCAGTGTATAGTGTGTTTCCTTCAACCTCAATGATGCCCATTTATCTCATATGCAAAATACCTTGTCCTCATCCCAACATGTCCAAATATCCAAACAAATTATAGCTTCAACTCACTTCCCAAAACTCATCTAAATATCATCTCCTGAACAGTCACAAGTCACCATCTAAATCATATAATTAGGTAAATTAGGTATGTATTACATTCTCAGTAGGATCCAATCTGGGGTAAATTAATTTCTATCTGTAGACCAGTAACAAGAAAAGAATTACACTGATTACAAAATACCCTGGTGGGGCAGGCATAGTATAAATATTGCAGACATCCTAATTCTAAAAGGGAGAGGATGAAAGGAAGAAAGGAAGCACAGCTCCCAAGCAATTTTGAAATTCTCAAGTTCTGTTAGGTTCACTGCCTGGGGTCATCTCTATGACCTATGGATTGTCCTTGGTGACACGTCTCTGCCCCCTGGACCTCTGACTTTGGCTTCTGTGCCCAGGTCTCTGGCCTCTGAGACCCTGTTTGTTATAACTCTCCCTGCAAAGCTGACCTCTGTCTTATCAGGTGTAGATTGAGTTACATACGTGTTCTTAATCATTGTCAGTATTCTTGTCTGTGTGGGCATATTGTAGGTAGGACATCGAATATGTTATTTGAGTTAAGGTGTGGCTGGCATGATTGGTAGGGGGCCCTAAAATCCAAACCAATGGATTCTGTTATAAGCATGAGAAATTCATTCAAAGATATAGAAGCTACTTGGAGGAAGCACAAGATGGAAGTCAACAGAAACCAACAGAGAAAGAAGAGGACATTGCTATGAAGGCAAGGCAGGGATAGTAGGCAAGGAACCTCAAGGATCTCTGGTAGCCAGCATGGGTATGTTGTAGAGTTTAGGGAGAAAGCAATGCCTTGCTGCTTTCTCAGTAGTGGATTTTTCCTAACCTCAAAACAGTGGACCTATAAATTCCCAGTGTTCAAACCATCCCTCTCCAAGTGTTTTCTTCATATTGTTAATCTTTTCCTTTACTTCATTAAGTTGGTCTCTAATATATGTTTTGAGATCTTTAATTACTTGTCTGATGTTCTGCTCCCCTTCCTGGTTTTTAGTTTGTTCATTGGATTCAGCCATGTTTTCCTGATTATTGGTTTGGTTTGTAGTTTTTTGTTGCTGTCTGGTCATCATTTTATCTTGATGGGTTTAAACAGTTCCTTAGCTTCTTTGTTTAGTCTTGGAGATTAACTAGTTGTTGTTCTTGTGTAAGTGTATTCTGCAGTACCTATGATAGTAGCCTGGCAAAGTAAGGTATCAAACTTTGTTTTTCTTAAAAGGTTTTTTTGAAGTTCATAATTTTATCAGTATGTAGAATTTTGTAATTCCACAGCCTTCTTTAATTTTGTCCTCTTATTGTCTCTTTCACCTCAACAGACAGTATTTTTGATAATAAAACATTCTCAAAAATATTCTGGTTTAGGAGAACACAAATCAATAATGTGTGGAGGGACTATGGATATGGAGTCTGAAATTTCATAAATCCTGAGGACCTCTAACAGGCCTTTCTCCTAAACTAGAAAAGTTTGGTTACAACTGGATTCTATTAGAGGGCCATGGTGCTGTACAAGAAGCAAGTGCATTAGGATCAAATAAATGGCAACTTTGCAATATTTCCAATTCCTCACAATATCCTCATATATATTTCTACATATATTTTTTTGACAATGTGCATTACCTGAGAGAACAACATGATGGGGCACAGTAAGGAGTGTCTAGAATAAGCTCCAGCTACAGCGCAGTTAGTACACACCCAGAGCTCTTGAGATAGCTGAAGAACCTGCCTGCAGGCTCCAGGAGACCAGAAGCGCATCCTGCAACATACTTGAAGGAATGAAAGGAGGAGGTTGCCCATCTGCAGACAAAACTCATAAGTAGAGCATTCCCAGCCACGAGGCTGGTGCCCATACTCCTATAGAGGCATAAGCTGCCACGGGAGCTGTTCCGTGGCTGAAATTGAAAGCTCCACTTCCAAAATATGGAGGAGGAAGAGAGAGTTGGGCACTAACTTCAGCTACTGATGAGTGAAGTCAGTGAGTAAAAGCATAACACTAAGAACAGCTAAAGTTTGAAATTGTCCAAGTGAGAAAGAAGCCGGTAGCTGCCATCTTAACTCTGTACCTGGCATGAGGGGAAACAGGGAGGACTGAAAATCACAGTGCTGGTGGGGACCGGATTCTTTCCATCCAGGCCATATTGCAGTTCTAGCCTAGGGCCCAGTGCCACATCCAGCAGGGAGGAAGCTGGGGGACCTGTGGCAGCCTGTCTAGGAAATTACTGGCCAAGTGTCAGAGGCATTTGGTCATGCAAAGTTGGCAATGCAAGTCACCCAGGAGCAATTCTGTGGCTGGAATTGAAAGCTCCATTCCCAAAAAGAGGGGAGGAGGAGATGTTTGGTCACTGCTTTCAGCTACTGATTAGGAAGTTTGGCTGGCTAAAGTATAATCCTAAGAACATCTAAAGTTTGAAACTGTTGAAGTCTGAAAGAGGCTGTTACCCTCCAATTTGACCCTGTCCCCAGCATGAGGGGAAACCAGGCTGAACAAAAATCACAGTTAGTTTAGGAACCAGGCTATTTCACCCAGATCACCCTGCAGCCTTACCCCAGACTTCAGCCCCACCTCTTGCAGGGAGGATGCTGGCGGGCCCTGCACAAGTCTATCCAGGTAACCACAGTTACATTAGACTGGCAAAGACTGAATAATCAGAAGTCTACCGGGGAAACTGTGGTCAATTTTGGACCCAAACTGCATAGATTGTTGCCCACACCTGCAGCCCCACCCCAACCCAAGGTAAGGGAGAAAGGGGTGTGAAGCTTCATTAGTCCCTCTGGGCAACTACAGTCTAGGCCAACACAACTTGTATTATTCCACAAAGCTGTGACTTTGTCTCTACCCCTGGCAAAGGAGTAAGTTGGGAAAAGCTGTATTGGTATTTGGGGCAATGAGGGCAGCTTCAGCCTCCATATCTTATAACATCAACTACATCCTTGGCTCCTACTATACAAGCGGCAAGGGAGAAAGGGCAGGAAGCCCTAAACTAAAGAGAAAAACTACACCCAGAATAAATACTGTTGTAAGCCAGATGCCAAGACACCAATAAAAACTTATAATCCACATCAAAAAACAGAAAGATATGGCCCAGTTAAAGAAACAAGTTAAGTCTCCAGATGATATAAAGGAGTTGATGCAAATAATCACTGATGTTCAAACAAATCTCCTTAATAAATTCAATGAGATGGCTAAAGAGATTATGGATATTAAGAAGACATGGATGATCATAAATTAAAATTTGAAATCATATACAATAAAGCAGATCTTTTGGGAATGAATGGTGCAATAAGTCAAATTAAAAAATATTAGAATCATAAATTGCAGATTTGAGGAGACAGAAGAAGGGATTGGTGAGCTTAAAAAAATGGCTTCTTAAAGTGAGCAATAAAAGAACAGATGAAGAAAAGAATGGAAAAAATTGAACAGGGTCTCAGGGAACTAATGACATGAAAAATCATGCAAATATACATGTCATGGATGTCCCAGAAGGAGAGGAGAAGGGAAAAGGGGAAGAAGGAATATTTGAAGAAATAATATTAAAAAATTTTCCAACCCTATTAATGGGCATTGATATCCATGTCTAAGAAGCCCAATGTACTTCCATTCGAAATATTTCAAATAGACCAATTTCAAGACACACACTGACCAAAATGTCCAAGGCCAAAGATTCAGCGAGAATTCTGATAATAAGATAAAAGCAATGCATGAAAAATAAGGATATCCAATATGATAGAGTGCTAAATTCTCAAAAGAAACCATGGGAGCAAGAAGACAGTGGTATGATGTATTTATGATACTACAAGAGAAAAACTTACATTCAAGGGTCTTATATTTGGCAAGATTATATTTCAAAAATTAGGGTGAGTTTAGAATATCAGTGATAAACAGAAACTGGGACAATTTCTAAAGAAGAGACCAGATTTTCAGGAAATACTAATGGGTGTCCTAGAGCATGAAAAGACAGGAGAGAGAGGCTTGGAAGAGAGTCTAGAAATGAAGATTATATCAATAAAAGTACCAAATATCAAAAGAGTGGTAAAAATAAAATATGGCAGATAACACTCAAATAGACAGGAGTAAACTTAAGCAATGATGTAAAGCACTAGTATTCAGAAAACTGCAACTCAATGTTAAAAGAAATTTTAAAAAGGCCTAAATAACTGGAAAAACATTCCATGCTCATTCATTGGAAGACTAAATATCACTAGATGTCCTGAAGACATCTAACAGAACTTTCACCTAAATTAGAAAAGTTTGGTTACAAGTGGATTTTATTAGAGGGACATGGTGCACTACAAGACACAAACACATTAGGATCAAATAAAAGGAAACTTTGGAATATTTCCAATTCCATATAATATCCTTAAATATATTTCTACCTATTTTCTTTTAAAAATGTGCATATTTTGAAAAAAATATCATATACTGTAATAACTATTGTCTTAATGTTGTCTGTTCATTTAACAGGAACTTTTCAGTGGTATCTCATTGCTTGTCTCAGAGAGACGTTGTTAGAGAGCAGTATAAAAATCCAGAATTTGGAATGTGTTTTCCTGTCATAGCTACATGGAAGCTTGCAGGAAGTCTATGAAGGAAGACAAGTTAGGATCAATTCAATCTAAAATTTGATTAAAAAGATGGGTTGAAATCCATTTGGGTAGCTACAGATATTCTTCTTTAAAGTCAATAAAAATGTCCATTTAGCAACTATTCTCTGTATGTTTATATGATGGCAGTTTAAATAATATAACTACAGTGAATTATGCATCATTTTATTTGGTGTTAAGAAAGTGAAATATTATTGCAAATTTAGTACTGATGTAAGGGGGGTATCAGGTATTAAATTTGCTTGTGTCCTCTGTGCAAGTCGCATATTAAAAAAGAGGGTCCCCCAGAGACCTATCTTGGATATTCTTGGATATCTTGGATATCTTTGTTCCTCATTTCTGCTTCTTGTTTGATGTGATCCATATGCACATGTATAAAGTCCTTTACACTAGCAAAAGTTCTCAAGTTGCTCTTTACCTTATCTCTAGTTCTTTCTTTTCTTTACAGTTAATATCTTAATGTTAGCTTCTTTTGCAATCTAGACAGATGGAGTATTATCCAATAATTCTTTGCCCCTAGTTCCTTTTTACTTAACAGTGGTTTTTCACTTTACCATTTTACCTTTCCTCCTATAGATTACATACATAGCAAGAAGGACCTGGGACATGACGTGAACACTTTGCTTGGAAATCTCCCAGTCTAAGTGTACAAGTTCTGCTTCATCTCAAGTTCTTCTTTTCACACAAAAAACTCAGACAAAATCCAGCAATTTTCTCCCTCTATATACAAGAATTTTCATCTTACCATTTAAATTAACAGTACATCCTTTCCTCTGAGCCCTCAACAGAAGCAGCTTCAATATCTGTATTTCTACCAACATCCTGATTGAGGACATCTAGACTTTTTATCAGAGGCCTCAAATTCACCCAGTCATTACCCATCATCCATTTCCAATGTCACTTGCACATATGCTTGTTACAAAAATCAGTCAGGATTCCATCACAGAAATAGAACTTAAGACCTATATTAAGGGAAGTGGACTTGGCCCATTGGTTAGGGCGTCCGCCTACCACATGGGAGGTTCCTGGTTCAAACCCCGGGCCTCCTTGACTCGTGTGGAGCTGGCCCATGCGCAGTGCTGATGCACGCAAGAAGTGCGGTGCCATGCAGGGTGCTCCCCATGTAGGGGAGCCCACACACAAGGAGCGTACCCTGTACGAAGAGCCACCCAGCATGAAAGAAATGCAGCCTGCCCAGAAATGGCACCGCACACATAAAGAGCTGACACAACAAGATGATGCAACAAACAGAAGCACAGATTCCTGATGCCTACTGTTTTAATACCAGTTTATTTTCTATTTGTGGTCAAATGTCCCTCCTTGGGGAATATATGTGATCGCATTTGGGGTCCAGGGTTATGACTCAGGCAATTCTCCCATCTGAAGTTTTAATTTAATCACACCCACAAAGATTTTACATATGAGGTAACTCACACAGGTTCCCAGGATTAGGGTTGTTTTGCAGAGTCTACTTCAGATGACTGCAAACATAGAAAAATATATGTTCAGACCTCATGAGGCTTCTAGCGGCTAATCCACTTTGTATTTGCTGGCTCCATTTCTTACCTTACTTGTCTTGAATACCCTACCTCATCTTTTTCCACATTCTTCTCAATGAGGGACAACATGATTCTTACACTAAATCAAATTCACATTTCTCATTTCTTCACAAGATATCATTACATTAATATAGAGTAAATGTCCAAATCCATGAATGCTCAGAAAGTCTACAAAAGAAAAACTTGGGGTCTTGATTGTATATGGCCCAGACTCTGGGAATTCTGACCAGGTTAACTGGAATGTCGCCCAAGATTCATGTTTTTAACAAGTTTCCCAGCTTATTTTAATAAATAACTGTCTCATAAATTGTGACCATCTTTGATGATTATAAGACGTTGTGTCATGCTCTTTGTGTGGGTGAGTTCATTTTTGGGTAGTGTTGCATTAGGCTTGCCTGAAACTGTCCTGGCTACCTTAATAATAGACCTCTTGTCTTTTCTAGTTAAATTGTCTAAAACATTGTATATCCTCATAAAACATTATTGATAATTAAGTTAAAATAAGCCAGATGACTTCATAGACCCTTCTATTTTAAATTACACTAGCATCTACTGCCATGGTAGAAGAGATTGATGCATGGTAGAGAATACTCTTAAGTTTAACAAGTTAAATTTGCGATTGACCAGCAATTATGCACCTAACTTTTCTTGGTCCCTGTCCATATAAACTTTGCACAACTAAGTCTTCCTGGTCACAGATAGTGACTGGTGAAGCATGTCATGAAGAATGAAAGTGTATGGCTCACAACTACTGAATTTTTCTCAACCATTAGAACATTATAAATACGAAATAGGCAGGTAAGTTTATAGATATTTACTCTATGCCATTGAGTTGACCACATGAAATCAGGGAGACATGAATCTGTTAAACAACATAGGCTAGCAATTCTGCATAAGCATTTAAGAGTATGGGACATGACAAATTTTACTTTGTGTAGTGGTTGAAGGTTCTTTTATATGTGCATGAATTATGAGCTTTCGTTTAGATAATAAGGGTTCTTTTTATTTTTTATTTTACTTAATTGCCTTTCTTTTTAAAGATACATAGATTGCAAAAAATATTATATTTAAAAAATATAAGAGTTTCCCATATACCGCACACTCTAACCCACTCCTCACATATCAACAACGTCTTTCGTCATTGCTGCATATTAATTGCATTTGGTGAATACATGTTGGAGCATTGCTGCACCACCTGAATTATAGTATATATTGCTGTTTACACTCTCCCCCAGCACATTCACTGGGTTATGGCAGGATATATAATGTCCAGCATCTATTCCTGCAATATCATTTAGGACAACTCCAAGTCCCAAAAATGCCACCCACATCACATCTCTTTTTCCATCTCCCTGCCCTCAGCAACTCGATCCTGATGACTATGCTTATGAGCCTGTGTGCCTGAAATTTCCACGAGGCCTAGAGCTGCAGGGTGCATAGGAGTTACCTCCTGAGATATTTTATGTTGCTCAAAGTAAGGGTTCTTATAAAATAATTTTGCTCATTTTGATTCTGTTTCCATGTAGAGAAAATTGAAGTGATATCTTCTATGGCTTGCTCCATAAATAGAGAATAATTTTGCAGAAAGACAAATGATACCAGTTTTATTAGAGTAACTCCACCTTTAAATAGAAAATCAATTGATTTCTATAGCAATTTTGTTTTGCAATTTATGATAATTCAGAAAAGATTTGGAAATTCATTTTGGTGATAGTAAAATATCTAATATTACAGTGAATACAATTATAAATTCATATAAAGTCCTCAGTAATAAAGATGAGTAATTTATATTTGTTTGTTTTAAGACAAATTTGGATAACACACAATTATCAAGTCAAGGTCTGGAATGTAACTCCCTTTAAGCCATTTATGCTCAGGAATCTCTGGGAGAACCTTTGTATACATTGGTGTTCCAAATAGCCTGGTCCGAAGAGGGCTGCATTAAAAAAGGAGTGTTTGGAATGATTAAAGAAAAATTAGGTGTCAAAGAAAGATGGCACATCCAGTGTTCAATAAGCTTTACAAATACATATATTTGACTGTTTTTAAAACAACACGTAATTTTTAATTATTTTAGATTTACAGAAATCTGCAAAGGTAACACAGAGTTTCTGTTTGCCATACTCCAGTATACGCAAATTTAACATTTCATGTAACCATGGTGCATTAATACATCTAAAATGACTAGATTTTATTTCAATTTAAGCATCTCTCCACTAATACCCTTTTCCAACTCCAGGTTTCAATTATGGACAATATGCTGTAATTGTTTTCTATGAATTTTGTTACGTGAAAATAGGGTGCACTTTATACAGAAAAGCATGGCTTCTCCTAATGCTGTGGGTTTTACATGGAAAAATTATATTTTATTGTATATATTAATATTCAATGAGTTTGTCACAAAATCTGATCATTCAAGACCAATTATTAATCTCATTTTCAAGGGTAAGACTGAATAAGAATACCTGCTTCCTGATATATTCATTAGAGGAATTGCATCTGAGACTTCTCTACAAAAGTTATAATGCAGCATCCCATCTTATTTAGAAGTACATTTAAAGAAAATGACTGTATGACTTGAGAAACATAAACTCAACCTATCTCGCAAACGAAGCAATAGTTTATAAAATTTCAAAGGTTAAAATAATATGTGCTCCTAGATTCAGAATTTCCTGCTGAAGTACTTGAAGTTATTTTTCTATTAATATAAACAGTAAGTGAAGGTCTATTTTGTGTGTTTAGAGCACAGCAGAGAAACAAGTGTCCCAAACCATGTACAATCATTTGAGGATCCTGAAAGTTAGTAAACCTGCCAGAGTTAATCAATCCTTCCATACTCATTTATTCTGATGGTATATCTGCAACTGGAACATGATGTGTTGGGTATTACCTGGATAAGAGCATGAAGTGCAGGAGCTGTGCAGAGAAAATAGTCAATGGGAGAGCATCCAGGAAGATGGAAGATTAGAGAGGCACAGAAGTCACTTCTATGCCAGAAAAATAGCTAGAGGCCAGGCGGACACTGTAAGAACGTAGCTAGTTCTAGGACTTAGGACAGCAGGGAAAGGCTGTCCAGCACCCAGAAGATAGAGGGGTCAAGAAAAGGTATCTCAGTGCAGAAGATCCATGAGTAAATCTGCAGTTGCTGGCACCCAGTCTCCCACCCTCAGAGCAGACAGTATGGATCCACATGCCTGTGGCTATCAAAGGATAAAATGGTTTAAGAAAGTAATATATTAAAATAATAACATTGGATGTTAATGGATAAACTTTCCCAATAAAAAGGTACAGGATAACAGAATGGATTTAAGAAATGGGCTATCTTTATGATATCTGCAAGAGAGTCACATAAGAACAAAACGTATAAGTAGGCTGATATTGAAAGGATGGAAAATGATAATTTTCTCAAACACAAGAACAAGGACACGTACACAAATATCAGCAAAAGGAGATTTTAAATGAATTGAGATTCAGTAGGACATTCAATTTAATAAGAGGGACAATTCACCAGGAAGGAGTAACAGGCATCAATATCTATGGAACTAACCAGGGAGAACCAAAATATATGAGGTAAACTGTGACAATTCTGAAAGGAGTAAAATATATCTCTTCAATAATCAATAGATAGAACAAATAGACTGAGGGTAAAAAAGTAATCAGAGAACTTGAACAATATGGTAGAAAGCTAGACTTAAAAGATGTAAAGATAATTGCACCCCAAATCAGCAGGGTATGCATTCTTTGAAGTGTTCATGGAAACTTCTCCAGGAGAGAACACATGTTAATAAAAAATCAGGTCTCAATATATTTTAAAAGTTTGGAATTATACAAAGTGCTTTCATGCATCATAAATGGAATGAAGCTGGTAATGCATAATAGACAGAGAATGGGAATATTTGCAAATATATAGACACTAAATAATAAATTTTAAAACAAACTGTTGGTCAAAGAAGAAATTGCAAGAGAAATTAGTAAATATGTAGATTTCAATGAAAATGAAAAGTGCTTATCAAAACTTATAGTATTCAGTGAAGGACGTTCTAGGAGTGAAATTCATTACCCTACCTTCTTATATTAAAAAGTATGGAAGAGCTAAAATCAAAGATATTATTGACTTCCAAGAATGAGGAAAAGAACAGCACTGCAATCCAAAACAAGCAGAAAGAAATAACAAAGATTACAGCAGGAATGAATGAAGTCGTGATTTAATAAAAATCTATAGTGAAAACCAATAACACCAAAACATTGCTCTTTGAGAAATAACATAAAATTTATAAACATTTAGTAGGACTAACCAAGAAAAAAGAGAGAAGATGCAAATAAATGAAATCAGGAATGAAGGGAGAGACATAAAGTTTGACACCAAATAAATAAAACGGATGATAAGAGGATATTATAAAAAAACTTTGTGCCAAGAAATTAGACAACCCATGTGAAATGGACAAATTCTGAAGAAGCACAACTACTTTGACATTACAAAGAGTGAAGAAATAAACCCAATAAAGAAAGTAAATTAGTCAAGAAAAATCTACCAACAAAGAATGGTCCAAGACCAATGGCTTCCCAAGGAAATTCTATCAAACATTTCTAGAAGAATGAGGACCAGGCCTCTTTAAACTCTTAAAAATATTGAGGAGGATGGAACATTACCCAGCTCATTTTATGAAGCAAACATTGCCTTAATACCAGAACCAGATTAGATACCACAAAAAAAGAAATTCACAGACCAATCTCTGTCATGAGCAAAGATGCAAAAATTGTTAACAAACACCAGCAAATCAAATCCAACAGCATATTAAAAGTATTACACACCATGCACAAGTGCGTTTTATTACTGATGTACAAGGGTGGTTCAATACAAGAAAATAAATTAACATAATCCACCACCATAGCAAATCAAATGGAAAAAACTTCATAATCATCTTCACTGATGCCAAAAAGGTAGATGGCAAAATTTGACACCCTTTCTAGATAAAGTTCTTTGAAAAATAGGAATAGAAGGAATATTTCTCAACCTGATAAAAGGCATGTATTGAAAACTCACAGCCAACGTTATTCTCAAGGCAGCAGTGCTCCAAAATGTATTCACCAAA
Organism: Dasypus novemcinctus; assembly: GCF_030445035.2. Lineage (NCBI taxonomy): Eukaryota > Metazoa > Chordata > Mammalia > Cingulata > Dasypodidae > Dasypus > Dasypus novemcinctus. The sequence goes on along the minus strand of NC_080689.1, from coordinate 85,817,129 downwards.
TGTAATGAATGTGCCACAATGAGGAAACAGGTTGTTGATGTGAGAGGAGTGGGGTGGGGAGGGGTGTAGGTATATGGGTACCTTATATATTTTTTAATGTAATTTTTTTGTGATCTATGTACCTTTAAAAAAAAGACAATTAAAAAATAAATAGAATAAGGAATTTTAAAAAGTTTTAAATCATTCCAAGATTGTACACAAGACAAAAATGCAACTGTCATCACTGTTATTCAACATTGTATTAGAAGTAAGTTCTAGCTAAAGTGCATAGAGAAGAAAAATAAATGAAAGGCAACGAAATTGGAAACAAGGAAGTGACACTCTCACTGTTTGCACATAACATGTTCTTACATTTAGAAAATTCTGAAATATTTATGAAAAAGTTACTAGAGCTAGTAAAAGAGCTCATCACAGTGGTTTAATATAAGTTCAAAGAGCAAAAATCAGGAGTGTATCTGGACACTACTAATGAGCAAACTGAATTTTGGTTAAATTACTGCATGCCTGGAATATCTTCTTCCAGCCTTTCATTTTCAATATTTGTATCCCAGGCCAAGGGTGAGTCTTTTGTATACAGAATAGAAATAGACTCTATTTTCTTATCCATTCTGCCATCTGCGTCTTTTTATTGGGAAGTTTGGTAAATTAGCATTCAATGTTGTTACAATATAGGCAGTTTTTATTTCAATTATTTCAAATTTATTTTGAAAGAAATTTTAGATTACAGAAAAGTTACATCAAAAATACAGGTGATTCCCAAAACCCTAACACATTTTACTGTCACATTCTCCCATATTAAAACCCTCTTTAATTGCTTTGATAGTAGGTTACAATAATGAATGCATATTGAAGAATTACTACTAGCCATGGCCTACAAATTCCAATATATTTTATACTTTGCAGCCCATAATTTTATAGTGTTGATAAAATCTATTATGGCCTCTATTTGCCTTTACAGTATTACACAGAACACTGCCATTTTCCCGAAAATGCCACTTTATACTATTGTTCCCTCTCCCTCCCCTCAGATCCTCTGGAGACCCCTGTCTTCATAACAATATTATACTTTCCTCAATTACTAGTATAATAAGTTTACATTGGTCGATAGGTGCATTCTCCCTTACATTTGTTCATTCCTCAGTTGGAGGTCTTTGTGTTGGTGAGGACTGCTCTGCTTCTGATTTAGAGGGAGCTGAGATCCAATGGGGGAGATGGATGGAACTGTCTCACCTTAAGTTATGGATTTTCTCTGACTTTTTTTCGATGGACATTGTCCTTCATCACATTTTGTTAGCTGTCCTGAGTAAGTGATATAAATTAAAGAGTAGGTGTTGACTGCAACTTTGCTGGGATTCAGGCTTAAACAGCTAATGAACAGACTGAAGATTTAAGTCTTAGGGACAGATATTTAATGGATGTAGTGCTAATATAGGTTCAAATCAAAGGGGAAAAAGAACCATGTGTAAGGAAATTCTACATGAGCCTAAGTGGGTTACATTGGAGAGATAGTTTATATATATTCCAAGGAAAGGCCCACGGATGGGTGCTCATTTGCTTGAGTTCTCTGCCCTGCCAATAGTGTCCACATGTCTCTAGAGTCCTCAGAAGCTCTGGAAATGAAGGTAGACTCTTTATGCTACCCTTAAATACTTATTGTATAAAAATGGCTTTAGAGTTAAAAAATTATTTGTTGTCTGAATTTATAAAATTTCTGCCCAAAGTTACACATTTTCTTCTCTTCCCCTCTCATCTTATCTCTTCTTTTTTCTAATCTGATCTAGTCTTTCTTCTTTCTTTAGGTATTGTTTTCCAATATATATTATTATTTTACCAGGACTGCTGACCTCAGGGATCTGGCCCATTATTTTTGGAAACTGTACCATTTATATCCATTTATTTGGGAAACTTCCTGTAAATTAAGAAGTGATAAGTCATGTTGTTGTTGCAAAATCTGGGCAACAGTGAAAATTCAAGAGTCCTGCTAAGGGCAAAGGCACACACTTGTAATGGTGCAAAAATTCCTTGTTTATCCTTCCCCCCACCTACTTCAGTATACAAAGTACAACTTCACCTCCGCTTTTGATACTGAAGCTGCATCAAAAGAAACTCATTTTTGAAATGAATTCCTTGATGTCAAAGCATTATCTGTTGCCCCAAATCACATCTAGGAATTCATTCTTCCTGCTGATCATTCCTGAGCATTGATATAGAGCAACAGCTCTGGCTAAGACACTTGGCAAGAAAATTCCAGCAGATGAAACTCAAGGACAACAGTTCTGGTAAGTACTGGTGAGGTACTCTTGTCGGGCACAAGATCACAGAGCTGTTCAGTTTATCTGTTCATGTCCTTCTGTCCTTGGAAGTATTAACGTGGTTTGTGCCAAGTGAATACTGTAGCCTCAGGAATCACTGGGAACTTTATGATAATTATTAATAAAATGCAGCATAATAATATCAGAAACAAAGGATTTCTCTTTTAATTAAAATATAAAGTTATTCCTCAATTCTTCTTTTCAAATGACAAATTAAAGACCATTCAGAGAATACATTGACTGATATCCTGGTGGGTTGAGTCTTTCCTCCTAGTAGGTGGAGATGAAGGGATTCCAATACAGAAAGGACAGATTAGAAAGTGTAATGACGGTCATTGGATTCGTGTGAATCAAGGGACCTGTGCCCACTCACCCAGAAGGATAAGGGTTTCTCTAGAACATATCTAAATCATACAGTGATTACTCCATTCACCCTTAGTACTCTGTTTGCAATCAGACAAATTGTCAGGACAAGAGATCAGAAGGAGGTTTGATAAACATGGTGACGTTAGTGCATCTGAACACAAACAGAACCACAGAAGTCATTGTGCATTTCAGCTCCATGTGCAAGTCCCATGCAGTTTGTCAGCTTGCTTCCCTTGGATTGTAGAAGAGGTAGGTCATTAGCAAGAAATTGTGGAGGAAACACACTTTTCTAATATTTAGATGAATAGAGTTTCTTGTTCCATTCAAATTACAGTGTTTCTGCTAAATTTTTGAAAGAGCATCCCAGGATGTAAGGTCACTAGGGAGGTGGTGAGCAATTTAAGGGAAGTTTTATGGAATAAAAGAACATCCAGAGAGATACGGGATGAAAGGTTGGAGACTGTCTTTACACAAATGAAATGGTTTGGTCCCCTATACCAGGAAGCAGGAGACCATCAACTGTTTGCCAAAAGTCTTGGAGAGCAGGTAGCTGCACATAACCCCCACAGATGTTTCCAAATTGTGTAGCAGATGCCCCAGCCATGGACCAAACAAAGCACCAGCTAAAGCACCGAGGAGCTGGAGCCTCTGTTGGTGAAGCCCTGTGTGTAGAGTGTAGAGGCAGGAGCTTCAGGAGGAAAACAGAGGCCTGGGGCTCCTTCCTTTGCTCACTGAGGACTTCAGGTCTGGAGGCAACCACACTGACCTGCGGTGGCAAGCCTCCTTGACACAGCTCATCTTGGCCTAGAGTGTGGTCACTTCCAAAACAACTACACGATGAAGGTGCAGCTGGCAGAGACCAGGAGGAAGAGAACAGGGGGCACAGTATGACATTGGCAAACCTGCCAGCTGATATATATTTATAAATATACAAATTTTTTACATTTTTATTACCTTTTTTTAAAAGATACATGTATCACACAAAATGTTACCTTAAAATTATAAGAGGTTCCCATATACCCCACTCCCCACACCATCGACTCCTCCCACACTGACAACTTTTTTCAATAGTATGGTATATTCATTGCATTTGATAGAGTACATTTTGGAGCATTGCTGCACAGCATGGATTATAGTTTATGGTGTAGTTTACACACTCTCCAAGTCCATTCAGTGGGTTATGTCAGGGAATATAATGTCCTGGATCTGTCCCTGCAATATCATGAGGACAACTCCAAGTCCCCAAAATGCCCCAATATCACAGCTTTTTCCCTCTCCCTGCCTTCAGCAGTTCTTCTCCATGTAGAGTTTCCCATGTTATTATAGGCACTCCACTTTTTTATTCCTATAACTTTGCACTGCTTATGTGAGTCTAATATTCTTTCTCATAGGTCTCATATGGTTCTTCTGGTAACAGTTACAATCAATACTATTATTATACTTTTCTTTTATTAGTGCTTTTGCTTTCCCTGGCCCTAATCTTTTCCCTTCAATGGAACTTAGACAACAACAAGGAAATAGAATAAGAAGAACAAAGTGGCAAAGAGAAAACTTAATGCACACACACAAAAACAGCACGTAAATAAAACATGAGACTAGAGGGAGAAGCTAATCAACTGAACAATCCCATCAAGATAAAATGACCAGGGAGCAACAAAAAATTAAGAACCATACCAAGAATAAGGGAGACATGACCTAATCCAATGAACAGGAAGAGGATTAGAACATCAAAAAATTAATCAAAGCTGTCCAAACAAATCTCATGGACCAAAATTATGAAGTGAAGGTAAAGATTAATGATATTAAAAACACACTTGGATAGCATATGGAAGAAATTGCAAATATACCCAAAAATATAACAGATATGATGGTGATGAATGGCACAATCCAAGAAATAAAAAATGCCCTCTCACAGCAAATAACAGCAGATTTGAAGAGGAAAAGGAAAGAAATATTTATGTGGAAGACAGTTCATATGAAATCAAACAGATAGTAGAATTGGTAGATGAAAAGTTTCAAAAAATTCAGTAGGGACTTAGGTCTGAAAGGTAACACAAAATGCCGAAACATGTACTTTATAGGCATCCCGGATGGAGAAGAGAAGGGAGTGGGGACAGAAGGGGTGTTGGAGGAAATAATGCCTGAAGTATTTCACAAATCTATTGAGGGAGATGGATGTAATTGTTCAGTAAGTGCAGCACATCCCAAATGGTATAAATCCCAACAGGCCTACCTCTGACATATACTTGCCCAATTATCCAGTGCTGAAAACAAAGAAAAAATACTGAAGGCAGCAAGGGAAAAGAAAACCATTACATACAAGGGAAGCTCAGTAAGGTTCAGTGCTGATTTCCTGGTGAATTTAGCAGGAAGCCGTGTGAGAGTTCTCCACCCAGATTCACATTGACCCTGGTGAACCAACTCAACACAGAAAGTAATGACTCTCAGTCTCCTTGAGAGAGAGCACCCACACCTTGCCAGGAGCCCTAAGTATGCTCTTGGAAACCTGCAAGCACTTCCTCCTGCCCCCCTCCCTTTGGCGTGCTGCACAGGACTAGTTAATTGCCTGACTCCACCTACTCCTAGACCCATTTCCCCTATCCCAGGGAGTTTAGGTGACTCAGGCTGCCTCAGCAGATTCCCCTCTCACCTGTTCCCAGTGTCTCCTCAAGCCATCTGGAATGCTCCTCAAGCTCACAAAGGGGCGTCCACACATTTGAACCCACATTCATCAGACCCCTCAGCACCCTTCATCAGCGCCCTCCAAATTTTGTCGTTTGTCTGAGACCGGCGGGGTTCGGGGAGCACCGGGGTCTGGGGTAGGGGACCCCTGGGGTCTGGAATGCGGGTTCGGGGAACGTGGTTTGGGTGAAGGCGTGTCCAGGGATCACGGGACTCAGGGAGAGCTGCGGCTTCCTGCCCTAAGGGCGGGGCTTGCCTTCCCCAGCTCCACAAGCACCAGGAACCACGGTTTTACCTTGACACTTTTTATCGCTCCAGATCCATGTCCAGAAGCCTCCTGCTTTGTAGGTTTCCCAAAACAGCTCACTCAGGCAGGATTTTGTCCCCACTGAGCCGTTTTCTTTGTAGGTGAGATGATGTGGGTGCACTTATTTTGACGTCACCTTGACCCGCCTCTCTGCTGTGGGATTTTCGTAAGTGCCCTTGATCATGGTGAGAGAGTTTTCTTCTCTTCCTATCTTTTGAAGTGTTTTTATTAAGAAAGATGCTGTATTTCTGTCAAATGCTTTTTCTGCATCAATAAAAATTATTATATGATTTTTTTCTTTTGATCTGCTAATGTGGTTTATTATATTTATTGATTTTTTTTTATATTGGCACATCCTTGTATATCGCAGATGAAACCCAGTTGGTCATGTTTTAAAATTGATTTGATCTGCTGCCGAATATGTTTTGTACATAGTTTGTTGAGGATTTTAGCACGCAGGTTCATTAAAAAGATTGGTCAGTGGGTTCTTTTCTGATGACATCTTTATGTGGTTTGGTATTCAGGTTTTGTTGGCATCATAAAATGAATTAGATAGACAATGTTCCCTCCACAGGTATTTTTGGGAAGAATTTAAGTAGGATTGCTGTTAATTCTTTCTGGAATGCTTGGTAGAATAAACTCTGAAGCCATATGATCTTGGGCTTTTCCTGGTTGGAAGGTTTTGAAAGACTATTTCAGTATTGTTACTTGTCATTGGTACATTGAGTTCATCAATTTATTCTTTTTTCAAAGTACGTTGCTTGTGTGTTTCTGGAAAATTGTCCATTTCATCTAAGTTAGCCATCTTATTGGCATATATTTTTTCAAAATATCATCTTATGACATATTTTTTCTGTGGAGTCAGTGGTGATATCTCCTCTCTCATTTTTTATTTTAATTGCATCTTCTGTCTCTTTTTTGTTAGTCAGGCCAAGGGTTTGTCTATTTTTTAAACTACTTTTAATAAAATTTACCTCATTTACTCCCCTCTTACCCCAGATGATTCTCTTATGTGTATGCTAATTGTTTGCTCACCTTGCTGAGGAAGTCTTGGGAACTACACCTGTACCTCCCACTTGAGAGGGGAGTGCCCAAAGAATGAGCCACACATGCTTCCTGTGAGCTGTGGTGCCTGCTGGCTTGTGGCCTCTGCTGTTGCAGCGTGGTGAAGTCTACCTCTCTTATGGTAGTTTCTAGCTCTGTTGCGGTGGCATCTAGCTCTGTTGTGGTGAGGGGTGGCCTCTGCCATCTTCTCTTTCAGGAGGCATTGGGTCCTGAATCCTGGACATCCCATATGATAGACAGCTGCCCAAGTGGTTGAGCCATATCTGCTTCCTAGGTTTGTCAATTTCATTAAGCTTCTCAAAGAACCATCTTTGGAACTGTTAATATTTCCTTTCTGTTTTTTTTTTTTTTAATTCTCATGTCATTTCTACTCTAAACTTTGTGATTTCTATTTTCTGTTTGCTTTGGGATTAATTTTTTGTTCTTTTTATAGTTCTTCCAGATGTTCAGTTAGGACTTTGATCTATGCTATTTCTTTCTCTCTTTCTTTCTTTCTTTCTTTCTCCTTCCTTCCTTTCTCCTTCCTTCCTTCCTTCCTTTCTTCCTTCCTTCCTTCCTTCCTTCCTTCCTTCCATCCATATAAGCATTCATGGCTATAAATTTCTTCACTGCTTTTTCTGCATCCCATATATTTTGTATATTCTGCTCTCATTTTCATTCATTTCAAGGCAGTTACTAATTCTTTTTCAATTTCCTCCTTGATCCACTGATTGTCTAAGAATGTGTTGTTTAAATTCCATATCTTTATGCCAGCTATGGTTCTCTGCCCCTTATTAATTTCCTGCTTCATTTTGTTGTGGTCAGAGAAATTAGTTTGTAAATATCAATCTGCCCAATTTTGTTGAGATTAGTTCTGATAACAAACATGGGAGGCCCGCGGTTCAAGCCCGGGGCCTCCTTGATCCGTGTGGAGCTGGCCCATGCGCAGTGCTGATGTGCGCAAGGAGTGCTGTGCCACCCAGGGGTGTCCCCCGCATAGGGGAGCCCCACACGCAAGGAGTGCACCCGTAAGGAGAGCCGCCCAGCGCGAAGGAGGGAGCAGCCTGCCGAGGAATGGCGCCGCCCACACTTCCCATGCCGCTGACGACAACAGAAGCGGACAAAGAAACCAGACGTAGCAAAAAAAAGACACAGAAAACAGACAACCGGGGGAGGGGAGGGGAATTAAATAAATAAAAATAAATCTAAAAAAAAAAAAAACATTTAGTGTATCCTGGAGAACGTTCCAGGTGTCCTTGAGATGAATCTTCACCAGGAATAGATTATATTTCAAGACTCCAATATCTTTGTTCATTCAGAAAAAGCAACTCCTCATTGGTTAAATATGTATCATGAGATTGCAGAAGTTCAGTCGCATCTTCAGGCTTCGCTTCTTAGTCTAGTTCTCTTTCTCTATTTTTTTTCAATTAAAAAAATCTTTATTGAAGATGTTGTGAGTTTACAAAACAGTCATGTATAACCTGCAGAACCCCCAAATATCATCCCTCCACCAATACCTTGCATTGTTGTGGAACATTTGTTACAGATGAGAGTAGAAAGCCAGGAGGAGAAACCAGACAGTGTCACACATGCCTTTGTTGATATTTCAAGGAGTATCCCCTACAATTAACTTATAGGAGAAATGAAGGAGCTAAGACATAGTAGAAAAAATAAAAAAGCAATACTAAAAAGCTCTTGGTTTAAGTCCTCAAGATCTCAATCTTTTGTTTTCTCTGGACCTCACTTTTCTTATCCATATTCAATGAGCTAAAAATATCTACTTTGGGAAAATTTGATGTGATTATATAATAAATATGCTATATAAACTGTGACAGACTTAAGACATATACAGAATCATAATTGTTTTCTTTTGTGTAGGTATATCTAAAGTACAAATACAAATAGTCAAGTGAGAAAAATTTTATGAAGGAATTTGCAAAGCTTAAACATTCTATATCTCTGAGGATGTTACTTCTTATTCGAGTAAATGCTGTATTCATTCTTTTACAATGAAACAGTGACATTCTAGTTCTCTTTCTATATCCACACCATCAGCAGCTACTTCCCCTAAACATTTTCCATGGGAGTTGGAATCAACTTCTTCCAAAGTCCTGTTAATTTTGATAGTTTGAACTCCTCCCATGAATCACAAATAAACTTAATGTCATCTATAATGGTGAACAATTTTTACAAATCTTTCCCTTTACTCTGTTGAGATCGATATGAAAACTCAATGTCTATAGCAGCTGAGACTTACAAAATGTATTTTTAAATAATAAGGCCTGAATTCAAAATGAATTCTTAATACATGGGTTGCAGAATGGATGTTGGGTTATCAGGCATGAAATCAATCTGAACTTCACTGTACAACTCCATCAGAGCTTTGGGTGACCAAGTACATTGTCAGTATGCAGTAATATTTTGAAAGGAATCTTTTGTTCTGAGCAGTAGGTCTCAATAATAGGCTTAAATTTTTCAGCTAACCATGTTGTATACAGATAGACTGTCAGTCAGTATTTCTTGTTCAATTTCTAGAGCATAGGCAGAGTAGATTTTCCATATTTTTAAGGGTCTTTAAATTTTCTAAAAGGCAAAGGAGCATAGGCTTCAATTTACAATCACCTGCCACATTAGTACCTAACAAGGGAGTCACCCTCCCTATCAAGTGAGGACAATAGAGAAAGAAGGAAGGCATCCTCTAGAGAAAGTGGCTTATATTTTTACATTTCCTCTTCTAGTTTTCATAATCTTACCTGCAAGCCTTTGAAATGATTTTCTCCTTTCCTCTAAAATGATGTAAATTGCATACATCCCAGTAATTTATTTGCTTGAGATGAGATCTAAGAGCCAAACAAACACATTAATTCATCAAAATCAAAGGAATCATTGCCAGTCAACATCAATACTCTTTTATCATAAGCTTTTTCCCAATGTAACAGGGATATAGTACTCCTTTAGGAGAAATAGTAGCAGAGAATGTTCTGGCTTCCAAATTAGCTAACCATATGTTGCTTCTCATGGGATTAGAGATTCTGTATTTCCCAGACTTGATAAAAAATGTGTTTTATCTGCATAGTATTCCAAAAAAGATGAAGATCTAGTACGGACACAGAATAATTCAGGGTCCTTTACCTGACTGCTATGTGCCCACAAGTCCTGTAAATTACCTGCTTAATTCAGTAAGTTTCCAGCTAATTCAATCCATGTCATCAGACTTGGGGAAAATATAATTCAAAATAAAACATCTTTCCAATCATGAAACTACACCAAAAAGGTAGATGAGAAAGGAAACAGTTTGATTAAATTAAAATAGAAAAGTAATGCATATCCAGACAATACTTTAAAGAGGCTGCAAACACAGAAAAAAAAAATGACCTTTTAGACATCTGGTAGGAAAACAACTAATTTTGCACATGTTCTCATGGTAAATGATAACTAGTTCTCCAGATAGAAGAGTGACAGCTCCATTCATCACAAATAGTTCATCTTAAACTCATCTGGCAATGGCGGTGAGCCTCTGTCTCAGTTAATTGCCTTTTTCTAAGGAAACATGAAAGAGAAATATAAAATTTTCATATTTTTAGGGTAATTTTTCAACTTGGAGCCAGGTGTCCATTTAAGTTTTGCACCCATTCTCCCACAGAAAATGGGAGAGAATGGCATTATCTACCTGATTATTCCATTTCCAAGAGATGGTTCCCAGGTGATTGAGAAAGATATTCCTCTATTTTTATAGAAGTTTTAGATTACATAAAAGTTATATCAAAAATATGAGGGATTCCTATATACTCCATCCCTCATCCTTTCCCCCATTAACAACCTTTCATTAGTGTGGTACATTTGCTGTAAATGGTGATCAAATATTGAAACATTGTTATTAACCATGGTCTATAGCTTACACTATGGTTTACACTTTGACCACACAATTTGCACTGCACAATCATTGCATCAGTTATCCTTCCCTGCCATCAAAGTAACTTTTACGTAATCCAAAACCTCCAAAAAAAAAAAAGACAAATCTTGTCTGTATTACATCTTTCATAACAATATGATCTATCTTTTATGGATATTGATAATTTCTTCTGTATGTTCCCTCAGTGTCTTATTTGTTTTTTTTTTTATTTTCAAAGAAGATTTTAGTCACAGAAAAGTCACATAGAAAATATAGGGGCTTCCTATACACCCCACCCCCCCTCCTCTCACATTTTAACCTATTAATAATATCTGACATGACTATGGTCCTTTTGTTGCAATTGATGAACAAATATTGAAGCATTGCTACTATCCATGGACAATGGCCTCCATTACGGTTTACACTTTAAACTGCACTGTTTTTTGGGTTTTGACATAATGTATCATAATGCATCCATCGTTGAAAAGTAATGCAGAACAGTGCCAGGACTCTAAATATGCACCATGTACCTATTCTTCCCTCTCTGTCCCCTTGGAACTTTTGGTAACAGCGGTCACCCCTCGGGCTGAAGTGTGGTTTGCTGGCCTGGCGGGGGAGCGGCCGCGGCAGGCCAAGCCGCTGTCCCCATAATAGGGTGGCTGGTCGGACTCACCGCCACCCCTGAAGGGAGCTCGGCATGGGCGCAGAGTGCCCTCGGGTCTCCCCTTCTTGGCAGCCATGCTTCCGCGGCCGCCCCTCCTCCCGGATGGCGCCACACGATGCCTGTGGGACGGCACCCTTCTTCTTCTTTCCCCCTGCGCAGGCGCAGGGCGGAAAATTCCAGTCTGCCCTTTTCCCCTCCCCCGACAGCAGCAACAGCCAGGCGTGGGCGGAAAAATCCAGTCTGCCCTCCACCCCAGCAACAGCAGCCACCAATCCCTAAACCTTGCCCCTTCCCCCAGCAATAGCGACAGCCAATCCCTAATCACCACCCCTCCCCCATCCAGTACCGCCCACTGACCTTTCGCCGGCAACCAATCAGAACAGGGCATGGCTTCGACCAATCAGCCTTCCCCAGCCCCTATAAAACTGTTGCCTCTCCCTCAATAAAGTGGACTTGCATGTTTACCTTGTCTCCGCGGTAGTTCTTCTGCCATGCGCCCTCCAGTCCTGAGAGCCCCCGACAAGGGCCTGGCCTCCCTTGTCCCCAGTTCGTCGCCTGCTTCTCCGGGCAACCCCTTCGTCGCCGGCTTCGCCGGGCGACCACTTCAGCCGAACCGCACAACCCCTTGTGAGACCGATCCCTCGTCTGCTGCCGGACCGACCCCTCGTCCCAAGCGGGACCGACCCCTCGTCCCAAGCAGGACCAACCCCTCGTCCAGAGCTGGACCGACCCCTCGTCCGCAGCCAGACCCCACCTCTACCGACCGAGCAAACTGTTGCAGGTAACCACTAAGTTTCAGCCTTCCAAGAATAAGTTTAATAGTTTTATGCAAATATTAAAGCCTTGAATGTGTTCATCTTCTCCTAGGGTGTCATCTTCTTGGGTAGAGAGCCACAAAATAAAAAAAGCAAGTATTAAATTCCCATCCTGGTGAATGCTGCTACATTTTCTAACAAAGTGTCAAGAATCTCAAGAGTACATACGTAGTGTCTAATAAAGGAAAAAAGATCAGTATATTAAGCAACTATTTATCTTTTAAAAATAAATACATTTGAAGAGTGGGGTGGGTTGGGGTGTGGGGTATATGGGAACCCCTTATAATTTTTAATGTAACATTTTTTGTGATCTATATTTCTTTTTAAAAAGCCAACTAAAAATAAATAAAAATTAAAAAATAAAAACAAACAAAAATATACATACCTCTGAAAAGGACATAGAACTCTTTTATAATCTGACTTTTCTAAAATTGATGAGCTAAGGAAAGGGAGGAGAGTAAAGGTATCTACCTTCCTTTATGAGGGAAAATCAAATTTTCTTTTTTTTTTATTTGATTTTACCTTTATAGGTGATTGCACCTTTCATTTCATATCCTATTTTAATATGATGGATTTTATATCTGAACAGGAAGATGACCTTGGAAGGAGAATGCCATGTTCAAGTTTGCATATCTTCTCTCATGTGAAACACAGAGGAGCAGGAGCCTGAGGTTCTGGGATGGTGCCATCATCTTGCAGCCTTTCTTTGTTTCTTAAAAACCTAGAATCAGAGCAATTTCCTATTGTATTGTTTTTGATTAATGGAATTCCCAGGACAGGCTCACATTTAAGAGGATAGCAAATGGCCTGAAACTCTTTGTAGAAAAGTAGGTAAAGACACATGGTCATAAGCATGGAACATGGAGAGTTAAATAATTGGGGACATGGAAAGTCATGGAAGTCTCCACTGAGAAGGAATGATTTGATCAAAGTCTTAATGTTGTGAGGAAATGACAGGGGACTGATGCAGAGATGTTGTTCAACTCGTGATAGGAAAAATAATCAAGCAAAAATACAGTCTCTAATTGTGTTAGGCAGAGAAGCTTGTGTTGCTGGTAGCATTTGTGTCATATCCCATTTAATATCTTAGATCTACCTGAACAGGAGGATCATGAACTAGGAAAATTTCAAGTTTGTAAAAAATCTGTAATAAAAGCACAGGAAAAGAGGAGCCTGAGTATTTTTCATCTTATCATTAATTGTTGTTTCTCTGGCCATATACTTCAGATAAAAGGCTCCATTTGTGAGGCTCAGATCAACAATGTTGCTACAAAATGTATGTTGGCCAAGGGATGTTCCTGCAATGAACCAGTGAAGATGAAGGTGAAATTCTCAGAGCACAGTATTAGGGATTAAAACCTTGTAAGCTGGTCTCTCCATACACACACACACACACAAGTATATGTATATACATACATATATATTTAAATTTATTGAAGTATATCAGTCATCAGTACACATATGTAAACAATAAGTGTATAGTAACAGTTGTGGACTTACAAGCCAAAAATGCATAAAATATTACTGCTAAATGAACCAATGTACTTTTCCCCAAACCATGTTATTATTATTTTTATATCATTTACACATGAACATGCATCAGTAATAAATGAATAGTACAAGTTGTCAACTTAATAGCAAACATGCCTAACATCATATAGGGGTCCCATGTGTCAACCCACCACCAATACCTTGCATTGTTTTGAGACATTTGTTACAAATTATGAAAGAATATTACCAAAAACTTACTAACTATAGTCGTTATCTTACATTTGGTGTTTTTTCCCTCAACCCACCCTATTACTATTTTTTAAATATATTTTTATGACAGAAGTTGTAAGCTTACAAAAGAATCATGCACATGTGCAGAATCCCCAAACAACATCCCTCTATCGACACACCACACCGTGGAGGAATATTTTTTAGAGAAATATGAGAAAGTATATCAGATTCTTTCAAGGTCCTTAGCAGACATTTGGCACACCTTTTCCATACTCCCCTCTTATTAGCACAGTACATCTTTGGCATTGATGCATGAATATTACATTATTTCTATTAACCATAGTCCATTAGTCACTCCAGTTGTATTTTTTCCACGCTTCTCCACATTCCCACTACCCTGTAATAATGACGTATGCCTGCTCTAGCTCACCAAGGACACTCTTGCCTCTGTAACATCAACCACAATTCTCATCCACTTGTGGGTTTACTCTGCTATTTATTTCCTAGATTATTCCCTAGCTTTCTTTCAATTGTCATTTACATCCCTAGACTACTATTTTCAGCCACATTCTGATTTATAAACCAGCTCTTACTAAGTGTGTTACGATCAACTCTTTACATTTCCACACTTTTATAGTAAAGTTAATTAAAACTTCGACATACATTAAACATCAGTAGCCCAATTTCAGTCATTTTCTTATCTCCTTTAAGAAACCCCCACCTATTACCAGGTCTTGAAGATATTTTCCTATATTTTCTTCTAGAAACAATATGGTTCTTGCTTTTATATTTAGGTTTTTGATCTATTTTGAGTTAAATTTTGGATAAAGTGTGAGATATGGGTCCTCGTTCCTTCTGGGTATGGATATCTAGTTTTTTCAGCACCATTTGTTGAATGGACTGTTCTGTCAGAGCTGAGTGCTTTTGACAGGCTAGTCAAAAATCTCTTGACTTAGATGTGTCTGTTTCTGAACCATCAATTTGGTTCAATTGGACTATGTGTCTGTCTTTAAGACAGTAGCATGCTGTTTTTAACAAGGTTGCTAGGAAATACGATTCAAAGTCTGGAAATGAGAGTTCTCCAACTTTGCATTTCTTTTTAAGATGCTTCTACCTATTCAGGACCACTCACCCTTCCACATAAAATTGATAATCATGTTTTCCATTTGTTTAGAATTTCTGGTGGAATTTTTATCTGGATTGTATTGAATCTGCGTATCAATTTGAGTAGAACTGACTTCTTAAGAATATTTGGTCTTCTAAACTGTGAGCATGGAATGTTCTTCCAATTATTTAGATCTTTCTGATTTCTTTTAATGATTAGTTGTATTTTTCTGGGTATAAGTGCTTTACATCTTTGATTCAGTTTATTCCTGAATATTTTTTTTCTGTCTTATATTATCACCACTCTTCTGATATTTTTATTTACTTTTATTGATATAATCTTCATTTCTTTATGGTCTTCCAGACCTCTTTCTCCAGTCTATTATTTTCAGGTCATAGCACACCCTTTAGTATTTCCTGCAATGCTGGTCTCTTGGTTACAAACTCAGTTTATTTGGATGGGAGTATGTTGTGCGTCTTGATGTAGAAATCTATGTCCTTCAACAGAGTTGGATATTTTCCACCATTATGTCTTCAAATAGTCCTTCTGACCTTTTTCCCTTCTCTTCTCCTTCTGGGACACCCATGAACCTGTGTTTGCACATCTCTTGTTGTCATTTATTTCCCTGAGACACTGTTCAATTTTTTCCCTTCATTTCTTCATTTGTTATTTCGTTTGTTCACTTTCAGAGGCCATTTCTTCAAGCTGTCCAATGCTTTACTCTGTTTCCTCAAATCTGCTATTATATGACTCCAGTGTATTTTAAATTTTATTATTTTATTTATTGGGTTTTTTATTCCAATAAAATCTGCTATTTTTCTATGTCTGCTTTCAAATTCTTCTTTGTGCTCATCCAATGTCTTCTTAATATCCTTAATCTCTTTAGCCATCTCAATGAATTTATTAAGGAAATTACTTTGAACATCTATGATTAGTTGTTTCAAATCCTTTATGCCATCTGGGGGCCTATCTTGCTCTTTTAACTGGGTCACATCTTCCTGATTCTTGCTGTGGATTTAAAATTTTTTTGTGTCTTGACAAAAGGCTTACTAGAGTATTCATTCAGGGTGCAGTATTGCTCTTTAGTTTAGGGCTTTCTTGCCCTTTCTCCCTTGCTGGTTGTGTAGTAGGAGCCAAGGATGCAGTTGGTGTTGTGAGCTGTGGAGGCTCAAGCTATCCTCAGTGCCCCAGGGACTGATGAAACTTCTTCCACATTTCTTCCTGCCAGGTGTTCGGACAAAGCTACAGCTGTGTGTAATAATCCAAGTTGTGTAGTTCTAGACAATGGTTGCCCAGAGAGACTTATGAAGCTTCAAGTGCCTTTCTCCCCTTCCTGGGGCTGGGATGGAGCTACCGGTATGGAGAGCAATCTATGCGTTACAGGTCCAAGGTGACCGCAGTTGCCCCTGTACATATCATACTATTCTGTTTGTGAAATGTGCACCTTCATTTATCTGGAAAGGCAGTTGCAGTGCACAATAGCTTCCTCCCTGTTAGAGGTGGGGCTGAAGTCTAGGCTTGAGCTGCAGGCCCACCTGGGTGGTTTTCAGTGAGCCTGCTGTGTGTGTAGTCAAAATGGTGGCTACCAATCACTTTCTGACTTGGACATTTTAAAGTGTTAGCTATTTTCAGAGTTTTACTTTATCCAGCCAAATTTACTAATTAGTAGCTGAAATCAATGGTCAATTGTCTCTTCCTCCCCTGTTTTTGGGAAATGGAGCTCCCAATTCCAGCCACAGGGTAGCCCCTGAGGCAGCCTGCAGTGCACAGATAGGATGATCCCCAGCCTCCTTGGTGTGGTCTATATTTTCCTGGATAGGCTGGTGCATGCCTTTCCAGCTACGTCGCTGCCAGAGGTGGGGAGGGGGCTTATGCCAGAACTGCCATTTGGTCAGGATGGAAGAAGCTGGTCTCCACCAGCACCGTGATTTTCAGTCATTGCTGCTTCCCCTTATGCCAAAGGAGGAGTTAAAATGGTGTTACAGGTCTCTTTCTGACTTGGACAGGTTCAAACTTTAGCTCTTCTTAGGATTATAATATAGCCCACTGCATTTACAAATCAGTATCTTAAGTTGGTGCCCAACCATCTCTTCCTTCCCCTTTTTTGGATGTGAAGCTTCCAATTTTAAGCATGGAATTACTCCTTAGGCAGCTTGTGTAGCCAGTGGAAGATGGGCACCAGGCTCTGGGACGTGGAGTGCCCTACTTACACATATTCTCTGCAGATGGGTACTATTCTCCACCCAATCTTTCAACAATGTTGCAGGATGACCTTTTTGTCTCCTGCTGCTAGCAGACAGGTGCTTTAGATAGCTCTGGGGGGTTACTAACTGCCCTGTAGCATGAGCTGACTCTAGGAGCTCCTGACTTGCCACCATCTTGCTGGTTCTATTTCTACTTACTTATATATGGGAAGAGGTCATACTTTTTCTTGGTTTCTCTAACAACACTAAGTTGGAAAACATTAATTGCATTTGACAATTTATTTACAGTTGCTAGATTCTCACAGTTTGGGCATAACATGTAGTAATTTTTCTAATATGCATTTCTGAGTCTAAAATATTTCATACGGAATCCTCTGCCATGATGGAATAGGAGCGGGATCATGTCTTTCCCTTTTTGTGATGTCCCAGACTGTGTTAAGGTCATCTAACTAGCAGCACATTTCCTATGCTGCCCCAAATTGTGATCAGATCTGTAAGCCACACAATATTCATTTTGTACTTTCATATTTGCTTAGCAAAACCCACTCCTTTACTATTCTTTGCATTCAAGAGTACTAATCCATAAATTATTTTTCATATTTGGCAGCATTATTCTTTATCAAAATGTATTTCTCCTTGAATATTATGGCTATGTTAACCTATTTTCATTTCTGCTAATTTCTGAAATAGTAAAAAAAACTAAAATTAATCATTAATTTATTGCTTAGAATTCTGTTTTACTTGAAGTATAGTTGGCACAATTGATTTATATCATTTATTTATTTATCTTTTCATTCACATTCTTATTAAGCAAATACTAGTGGCAATCTCCTACAGGCCTGGTATTCTTCTGTGTACTAGGATTATAATAATGGCTCTTAATGAATAACCTGACTTTTGGATGAGAGAGAATGGGAGATAAACCCAACAAAATACAGGGTTCTTCCATTTCAGTGTATTGATCCTAAGAGGGCTCACTTAGCTTTTCAACTAGGTGACAGTACCTGCAGGACTGGGGCGATGCTTTCCAGGAAACTTTGTATGCTCTAAATCAACATTCACTCTATGGTGCTATTTCTCCCCTAGTTGGAATTCACAATCCTAGAATCAAGCGGTAGAAATGCAAGTGGCGCCAGTCCTGTTACCCCAGGGATCCACCAGGAAAGTTTTTATTTCCTGTCCCTGCAACCTTAAGCTCAACTGGTCTTCAGGTCTTTGTCCCAAAAGGAGGAGTGCTTCCACCAGGAAACACAAACATAATTCCATTGATCTTGATGGTAAGACTGCAGCCTCCCCACTTTGGTCTTTTCATGCATCTGAATCAAAAGAGAAAGAAGTGAATTACAGTATTGGCTGGGGTGATTGATTCTATCAAGAGGAAAAGGACTGCTACTACACAATGGTGGTCAGGAAGAGTTTGTCTGGGATGCAGATGACCTAGGGCACCTCCTAGTATGACTGTGCTCTGTGACCAAAGTCAATGGAAAACTGCAACTAGTCAACCGAGGCATGACTATCAATGGCCCAGAATATTTAGGAATAAAGGCTTGAGTCACCCCATCAGGCAAAGAAACATGGCCAACTGAGGTGCTGTGTGAGGGTGAAGGGAACATGGAATAGGTAGTGGAAGGAGGTAGTGATGAATATGTACTTTAGCCATGTGACCAGTTACAGAAATGAAGTCTACAATGGTCATGAATATTTATTTCCAGTTAGAGTTACTAAACAATTTCAGTAGAATGTTTAGCTACATGATCAATATGCAAAAATCAGGTTAAATATGCTTTATACCAGATACGTTTGATTGTACACTTTGGATGGATTCATGCTTTATTGATATATATCCATAAAATTGATTTATTTTAAAAAAAGAAAGCAAGACACAAAAGATGGGCAATCATCTCTTTCTTTCATAATCCTACTACCCACCACTCTATTTTGTAATTATATCTACCAATAAATGAGTACAGATTTCTCTCTGAATTTGATCCCTAAAGTATGATGTTTATGTTTATAGTTCTGGCACTTCCTAGTCCTGGAAATTGAAGCTACTTTACCACTCTGTGGTACAAGGATATACAAATTGTTTCATTTTTCTTTTTTAGCATTGTTGTGAGGCTCAGTGAGTCTATACATGTAAAATATGTGAGCATTGCCTGGCACTAAGACCACATTTGGGCACTGTCTTCATTTTCAGGATCTACAGGTACCTTTTCCTCCTCAGTGTATTGTGTCCTGTGTCTTTATGATAATAAAAATATATCCTCACATCTCATAATCCTCTAGTTTCTGATGTAACCTATTTTTTGTCTGGTCTTCTATTGAATACCCTGCACATTCCTGCTTTTTGCCAAGATCACAATAAAGTCAGAGATTGATCTTTAATTTCAGAATCACATCTACATTTTTTCAATCCTTAACCAGGTTATCATTTCTTTGCTTTTAAGATAAATATGAAGATGATCATGTTATGCTCTATTTATCTCAATCTTCATAAAATCTTCCCCAAAACATTTAATTTTGTCCTTGATGCCACTGGGACAGCTTATATGTTGCAGAATTAGTTTCTAAATGCCCATTCATGGACTTGTGCAGACAGGCTCTAAATTTGGTGACTTCGCTCAGAACAGATTCCTGAACTCTAGTTCTGGAAATTCTGAATGGTTGGCCAAATGTGGCTCAAGATTCATACTTCCAATCATTTTGACTCCTGATTCTGATATTCAGCTAATTTGAGATGCCAAGATGATCTTAGTTGACTATGTAATTGGTGAAATTTCAGGGATTGAGTTCTTTTGTTTATTCCTCAACATTCTCTCTTCAAGAATGCCTAAAAAACTCTATCTTTATATGAATTGTTGTAGTGTACTTTGCATTTTAACATTTGTTCCAGATTTTTTATTGCTTAGAAAGTGTCATTAATAGGTATAATTAAAAAATAATTTTGATTTTAGTTTATGTTTTTGCTTCTAGCTTAAGTTCTGGTCTTAGTAAATGAAATTCCAGTGCAGAGAACAGAGTTGTATCTATCTTGTAGTTAAGTCTGAGAGAGGCCTGTATCAACCATACTTGTGTTCCTCACCATTTCCTGATCATCTTGGGAAAACTAACTCCATCTAGTCTCAGAAGATGTTACATAAAATATTTGATGCATTTCAAAACCCCCATTCTCTTGGGTACACTACCTTCGTCTGTACTATCCACCTTGATGCACGAATATGCCAAGTTGGACTTGGTGTAAATAGTGGTAAACATGGGAACTTATAGACTACTCAACTGTACAATATTTGCTGGAGGAGAGACACAGGATTCCTGTCATGGAAGTAAAAAAGGACAATGCAAATTCTCTTGCTAAAGTTGCTCTGTCATTCAGTGTATGAGGTCCACTGTTACTATTTTATTGTTTCCCTCCAGCCTTTTGTTCTCAAAAACCTTTTAGGAAGCAATAAAAAAAAAGAAAAACGAGTGCTAAAAAGCAAAAATTAATGAATATTTTTCTTTTTTAAAATGGGTTCATTTCTTTTTTTTTGTACTTTAAAAAGTTTTAAAAATATTTATATTGCATAAATGTTATATAAAATATATTGCTCCTGATCCCTTCCACATTTTCCTTCATTTTTGTGGTACATTTTTCCTTCATTTTCATGGTACATTTTTAATCATTAATGAACACATTTGGGAACACTGCAACTTGGCATGAATTTTAGTTTACACTGTAGTTTACACTATCTCCTGCACAAATTTGTAAATTATGACAAGATATACAATGGCCTGTATTTGTCTTTACAATGTCATTCAGGATGATTCCCAGATCCTGAAAATGCCCACATAGGACACCTGTTTTTCCCTCTCCCTCCTCTCAGAAATTCCTGTGTCCAGTGCCTCCAAATCTATAAGAAAATTTCTTCCATTGCTAGAACATCTATAGTAGAATACCAGTAAGACTACTCTAGTCCATTATTCATTCTCCAATCCTGAGGATTCTTGGAAGGTTATGCCCACTCTCCCTCCAATTGACAGTGGGATTAGAGCCCATGGAGCAGATGGATGGGACTATCTTGCTTGCAGGGGCAGACACTCTTTGTTCCCTGAAATGTTCATTGTCCATCATCATCTCCTTGTCAGTTGTCCTGGGTGACTCCAATAACCTCGAAAGTAGGTGTTCATAATTGTTGAGATAAACATTTAAAACTGGCACGTGGACAGTCCAAAGATTTGTCTATTGGGCATACAGTTATCAGCACTATTACTAACTCTAGGTTCAAATAGAAGGGGTAGAAGAGCCATGTTTAGGGAAACTGAGTCCATCTCTGTCACACTGGGGAGTATAATTTCCAAAGTAGGGCTCAGTGTCAGGGCACCAAACTGCTGAGCTGCTTGCCCTGCTTCTAGTATCTGGATGTCTTCAGGGTCCCATGTGCCCTGCTATTTAAGGCAATATTTACTTGGGCTGTCAATGAGATCCTGTGGCAATGTGCATAAACATAACCTCTGGAATGACCTCTCACCTCACTTTGAAGTCTCTTAACCATATAAACTCATTTTAGCCCTTCCCCCCTTTGGTTGAGGTCTTTTTCCACTTGCATTGCCAGTTGGTGCTCAGTACTAATCCCTCACCACCAGGGAGGCTCATCCCTGTGAGTCGTTTCCTCCATTGAAGGTAGGTAATGAATTTACATGTTTAGTTTGACTTAGGGAAAGGCCACATTTGGGCCACAAGGAAGATCTCAATGATCCTTTTTACAAAGAGTAGAAGATAACAAAAGTATAACTTGCACTAAAGGATTGTTGAAATTTACAGTATGGTATGAGGGTTAACCTCATTGAAACCAGAACACACATCAGTGGCAGAATACTAGCATCTGTATCTCAGGGAAACTTTTAATAGCACTATTCCTAACACCAATTTACCACATGTATCTGCTGAGGATTTATTTAAGTATCTCTGACATGTGAGATTTCATTTAGATCAAATGGGGGTTCTTCTAAATTAATTTTGCTTATCTTTAATTTCATGGTTTTTGTGCAAGTATGAAATATAAAGTGACTTTTTTTCTACATTAGAAAAAGAATGGTTTTTGCAAACAGTTCAATGATGTCTCTTTTCCATCAATGACCTCAGATGCTTCCATTAGAAAATAGTTTAGTACCAATACCGATTTCACTTTTCATTATATTTTTAGTATCTTTCTAGATGAATGAGCTCTTGGTCGCAGTCATTAAGTTTGGCCACGGCATTGGGCTGAGCCACATTGCGGCCCCGCAGTACATCATACGGCCACACCATTAAGAGCTGGTGGGCGCCCCCTGTGCTCCGGGCTCCCCAGAAGGATGAAGTGGGCACCTGGCAGCTGCAGGGCGTGCAGGAATCTATGTCCCCAATACGCCACCAGATAAGCCTCCCCTCCTGTGGGACCCGAGAGAAGAGATCCAGCATCCCACTCTTAGGATGTGCTCCTCAGGCATGTCGGTGACTCTGTCACAGTGGCCTAAAACTGGAGGAGACTTTTTCACAGGCAGGTACTTCTGGGACTGACCCTGGCTGGCACCTGGGGTTGCTGTGGCCAGTGCACTTGCACTGCCTCTAGTGGGCCTGGGTGCACCTGGACAGCGTGCACACCTACAAGAGCATACCAGCAAAGCCAAGGGCATCTTCTTCAAAGTTCTGGAGGTGAGGGTCCAAAATTCTGGTGTCATCAGCATGGGCCCTTCGAGGCTGCGAGGAGAGTCCCTCCATGCCTGGGGGCTCCAGTCCTGGGCGGTGCCTGGCGTGGGAGCACCTGCCTCTCTGCCCGTCCTCACACCGCCCTCCTCCGTGACTCCAAGTCTCCACGTCCCCTCCTCAGAAAGACACCAGCCCCTGGATTTGGTCCTCTATTCCAGGACGGCCTCATCTTAATTTAACTAACTCCATCTGCAGTGACCCGATTTCACATTCTGAGGTTCTCTGTGGGCATCAATTCCGGGGGAAGGGGAGTGAAAAAGGTTCTTAAAATTAATTCTGCTGGAGGCCCAATGTCTCCTCTTATTAATCCTATTGTAAATTAAATAAAAACTTCAATATTGAAGAAAACTGATCTACGTGTGTGTGGATATGATAGGACAAATTTCTGCAAAGCAAAAATGTGGTGGTAAGAATAATTTTCTTTCCAATTTAAGAATGCAAAGATGATGAGATTTTCTTTTATTTGATTTTAGTAGAAACTTCTTATACTTTGATCCAAGAAACCTGTGTTATTCTATTCACCCAAAGAGAAATTATAGTGATCAACATTTACAAATGTTTATATACATAAATATTACAATATGTATATATTAAAAACATATATATATGTCTAAACACAGATATCTGTACACACATGCACACACAGAGTAATTGAATAGGGACCTAGACAATTTGATACTGAATAAAAACAAAATAATCCATTCCACACCTTCTCTCTTTCCTAATTATAGGTTAATTTCCAAAAATTTTTGAGCCTTTGTTTAAATGCATAAAGTAATCAAGGTGCTTTCTATGTTAATGAACATTTTGTAAAGAAATCATGCAAATTTTTCTGAAATTATATTCAAAATTAGTTGTGAATCTTAATCCCTTTATTCAAAAAAGTGGGACATTCCAGCTTGTACTGTTTAGCTAGATCCAATTAGTGAATGGAAAGTTTTCAAACAGGTTGTTATTAAAAGACAGAAGAGACAAGAATAAACAAGGTGGACTCAAGCGATGAATTTTGAAATTTCCTGATTGCAAATTGGAGTATTTGGTGTAACAACTCAAGTAGATCTTCCTTCAGTTCGTTGAGTGAAATATTTGGCACCGCAGGAGATTTGCCAGTTTCTAGAGTTATTCACTTTCTGAATGTTGACCCACGTGGATCTCTGAAAAATTCCTTCATCTCTTGCTGTATATATTTTTTTGGATCCCATGGAAATGCCTATGGTAAGATGAGTGACTGTTCACTTATCTTATTAAAGCAGTTAAGGGTGATCGTGCACATGAGGTGGGAAAGGAGAATCAGCAGCACAACTTGACTGTTCTTGAAAGATCCAATTTAAGAAAGAATCTGATCAGAATATATAGATCTAGAAATATATTCCATTAAACTTATTCTTGGCCATGAACCCCTGAGAAAACATTTTTGCCTACCTTTGGGACACATACCTTGGTTGAAGGGTATGCTCTAAAGTACGCTTGTTTAGAACAAAGGGTCCAATGAGGTGAGGAAAATCAGGAGTCAAAAAGTCACTATCTCAAGTTGTGCAGCTCTCACTTGTCATGGGAGATGCTGAATGTCTGGAGCAAGCATTTTAATGTCACTGCAGATGGGGTCTGGCTTTAGAATAGGATTATCTTGCATGACTTCATCATTTCAGACCTCACTTGGTTAAATACAATGTTCACTCAGCTATACTGAGATCTCTCTTCTCATGTTTTGTTAAATATGTTTTTATTTCTGAATAATTTTAGATTCACATATAAGTTGTAGAAGCTGTCCAGAGAGTCCCCTCACACCATTGCCCACTTCTCCCTAATGTTAACATCTTACATAATCGTGGTGCATTTGTCAAACTAAGAGATTTACATTGATACAAATTTAGTAACTATACTCCAGACTTCATTCAGGTGTACCTAATTTTTTATTCTTATCCTGTGCCCCTTCCAAGTTCCAATCCAGGTCACCACATGCATTTGGTTTCCATGAATCTGTTGCAGGAATATTGTGTAACTTTTACTGAAAAATATCTGGGGCACTGCTAATGCATTGTTCCCATCTTAAGGGAACAGCATCATATTTTATTCTGTACATCAATATTGTATGCATTTGGCAACAAGCCTCATCATTTCAAGTTTAAAGATTAATGTTGCCTTCATATTATGAATTTGCTAACACATTCCTTTCATCCATTCATGCCCAAACTCATTGAGCACATTCACTGGGGCCCTGTATCTATATTGGGGAAAATGAATTCCATAGATAATGTAGAATTGTTTGAGAACCCTGAAGCATGTTAGATCTAGCTGCATGTGAATCATGTGTCATATATTGATCAGCCTGATTTCATGTCTGCAACAGCAGCACTTGGCTTTACTGACCCCTGGTAAGTTCATTGGGAAGGGCAAGTTGAGCCCAGAAAATATACTTGCTAAGTTGATTTTATCTATAATTAATTAAGATTTTTTTGGTCATTTGAACAACAAGAATTTACAAAATTAATAAAACATGTAGAATTGTAAACTCTAAATAAATGGAAGCACAAGAGAATTTATTGCTTAGATCAAGACAAAATGCAACATTACCATTCTGTCTCATGTAGAAGGAAGGAGTCATTCACATTAGGAATCTGAAGCACTCCAGGGTTTAAGCAAATGTGAAGACAGCAGCTTGGTTCAGGTCTACCTGGGATGTCCCCAGTGCACTGGCCTCTTACCAACAGCCCTGTCTAGAATTTCTTCAGTTGTCAGAGAACATGGCCATGGAAACAGAGGGGACAGATCCTGACCACCTTCAAAGCTAGTTCTGCTCTTACCTGTTATTTCATAGTACAGTATTTAGCTCTGACCCTGTGGATTTGGTAACACATCAGGGAATAATATGTGGTTAAAAGGGGCATAAAACACAGCACATTTCATGAGAAGAGACATGTGTCAGCATCATTCAACCATGAGCTAAATGGGATGATAACTCTTGTATCTGGATTTATGACTTCCCTTTTAAGCATGTGGTTCATTTTAATACACACACACATATCACTTTTCACTCATTTCATAACTAATAAACAATTTATTAGGTCAGAGTTTTGTAGATCAGGAGTCTGGGTCCAATGTTGATGATTCTCTTCTCAGGTTCCTACATGGTTAAATAGGGCTGCCTTCTGTTCAGAGCACAGAGTTCTCTTCCAAGCTCATGGGGTTTGTCAGAATCAGTTCCTCAGGTGGCAGTTTTAAGGTCCCATGTCCTTGCTGACTGTCAGCTCTCTCCTCCTAGAGCCTGCCCACAATCCTTGTCACATGGTCCCCTGGAACTCCACAACCAACTTCAGATGAATTCTTCTATTGCAAATATTAATTATTTATTAATTTCTCTGGGCTCTTTTTCTCTGACCAGTAGAGCAAAATTTAATGGACTCCCCTTCTTAAAGTCAACAGCTTTAAGGATATTTGCAAAATCACTTCACAGCAGCACCTGAATAATGTTTCAACAATTGAGAGAAGGTGTGTATATACCAGGGGCAGGAGGTCCCAGGCTTTTTTAGAATTCTACTTAACAGAATGTGCTCTTTTTAAATCATTTACCAAAGATTGATTGGGCTTAAATTGGATCTTTTGCATTGGGAGAGCATTTGGAAAATTTCACTTTTTAATCATTATATGACTTCAGGTTAGGAGATGATAGAAAAGCTAGTTTCCCAGCTGCACTGAAACATTAGTGGCTTCTACTGTGTGTGCATCTTTGGAGTGTTATTACTTGTAAAATGACCCAGAAGTACCTGCTGAAATGAAAAATTAATTCTAACTCTTTTTCCATGGATTGTCATAGTACATAACCTAAGCCCCAACCTTTCATCGAATTAATATTCCCCTTGGATCATAGCCGTTCTGCTTTCACACTGTTTCTTTAGTCTTTATTAAATATCCAGTCCCATCTTTTCCCAAGTCCTGTTCATTTTCTGAAGTGCTCTTCCCTGGGCTTTGAAGGACAGCCCCCTCCTCTATTCACGCATTAGGTCAACTGTCCTCTACTTGAAGACAACATTTCCTTACTTCACATTTTAGGTGGAGCCCTCTGAGCCAGTTACCCTTCACAAGACACATCCTGTTTTATCATCCTGTCATCCATGGTGACTTTAAATTTTTGAATGTATGCAAGAATGTGAAGGCAATTATATTGCACTGATGCAGGAAACCTATCAATTAAGTAGTAAAAATTCAAGCAAAATAAGTAAACTTAAGAATGTTTATTAAATGCAACTTCATGGAAGAGGAGGAAAAAATACATGGGTGTAAAGAACAAACCTGAATTAATTATTAACATCTTCTAAACACAGATATTTGGTGGTCTAAGAACAGGGTGGATTGTTGATGAGAAGGAATGCCCTCCCTGATGATGTGGGCATCTGCAGCACCATTCCTGAATGCTGGAGGGGACCCGCTCCTAAGGTAAAGTGCTCATAAGGAGAAAAACTACAGGAAATGAACTTATTAATTAGAAATAGAACAATATATGCCTTAGGACATTCCCCATCAAGGAAAACCTCTTAGAAGCTTTGGAAAAAGTCTGCAGGAAAAATTATAGTCATGATAGTGGAAGAATTTTTTATTCATATAATTGTGAAAGTGTCCTAAATTTTCTCTTACCTCTGACTGTTCATGCATAGGGTTGATCCTGAAATGGACCAGGTTCACATGGCCCTACCTTTCCTGAGTAACAGCTTAGCTCAGAGGAGGAAATCTCAAAGAAGCAGGTTAGAAATGGCTACAGAAATGTTACTTGTTTACTGTGCAACCTCCCAATAAAATGAATCATTCTCCTTGTTTATAATTTAATGTCCTTTGCATAGAAGTGTTCATGATATTGTTATCTGCATAGTTCTAAAAGTATCAATATTGTTGGGTAGGAATAAATGAAGAAGTGCTCTATCAGGCCTTGGGAACTGAAGCCATTTTACCTATGACCACTAGGTGGAGGTGTTACACTTCAGGTCTGCTACTCCTTACATTAGTGATTTTAGAAAGTGATCAATTTAAATTACAGTCATAAGGATGAATTGTACGTATTTGGTGACTCATTTCTGGGCGTAATATTGTAGTAAGGGCAATACAGAGAACTTGTTTTGGATATACTAAGTGTGGTTCCTTTGGTATGTTGGAGAGGAGCTTCAAATATCTGTTTAAAATTTAGAACAGACTGAGATAGATACACCATACGTGCACTACATCTTAATCTATCCAATGATATGAGTATAATCCACCTAGGATTTTGGCACCATATTTATAACATTTAATTGAGATCTGATATTACACTTATAGGTGCATGTATTTTATTACAAATTCATTTTGTTTCCAAGATGGGTGCAGTTGATTTGAAAGAGTACAATTGCTGATAAAATATTTCATTTTCTGA
Organism: Dasypus novemcinctus; assembly: GCF_030445035.2. Lineage (NCBI taxonomy): Eukaryota > Metazoa > Chordata > Mammalia > Cingulata > Dasypodidae > Dasypus > Dasypus novemcinctus. The sequence goes on along the minus strand of NC_080689.1, from coordinate 85,788,893 downwards.
ATTGTGCTGAATATTGTTAAAAATTGTAGTGTTAAGTTGATTTCTTGCCTTTTGCAGGCATGTAGTTACATTTCCTGTGGTCATGATATTTTATCTCCTTCCATTATTGTCTTTACAACTCACTGCACATGTTCGTTTGACTTTATACTCTCTATTGATTTGCATATGCTCCTCAGGGACTTGGTTGTCTGCTCAGAGCTCTATTAATGCAGTTTCCCTGGAGATGGGACCTCAGTGCACTATACAGGTTGGAAAGATGATGTCACATTCCCAACTGCTCATCATCCTGGTGTTCTGGGCCTCAGGTGAGAAGTTTAGAAGAAAATTATATTCATAAATATGGAGAACTGTTTTAACATGCAGAGAGAGCAAACCATTTCATCCAAAGCAGATCTGAATATATATGATAAATAAGAAAACCTACGTTTAGATACATATTTTATCCATTTGTGATTGAATGTATGCTCTATGTTCTTTTCTGGCTGCAGGTGCCAGTGGGGCCATCGTGATGACCCAGTCTCCAGGCTCTGTGGCTGCATCTGCAGGAGAGACCGTCACCCTCAAGTGCAAGGCCAGTCAGAGTGTTAGCAGCTACTTAGCCTGGTACCACCAGAAACCAGGACAGGCTCCTAAACTGCTCATCTATGATGCATCCAACAGGGCATCTGGGGTCCCAGATCGATTCAGTGGCAGTGGGTCTGGGACAGATTTCACTCTCACCATCAGCAGATTCCAGCCTGAAGATCTGGGAGATTATTACTGTCAGCAGGATAAGAGCTCTCCTCCCACAGTGCTTCAACCTCGAACACAAACCTCCTCCCCAGGGCGGTAGGGCAATGAGTCCTGTAGCACCAGCTGCTTCCTCCACTAATAGACTTGAATATGTTTGCTTCCTCCATCTGTCTGAGAAATCACATCCTTTAGGGGACTGTGCCATAGAAATATTTTTTTTTTCACTTGGCAAGTTCAAGTGAAAGGGTGAATTGACCCTCTAGGCTAGGGTCTTGTAAAATTTACACCCTGTGGATTGATTCTCTATTCATTGTATCTCCTTAATGGTTAAAAATTTATCATCTTCTTTCCTTCTCCCCCATTATCCTCCTAGTCTGGTCCTTCCCACAATTTAAATCCTTGGTTCTTCATATGCAAAACTTCCCCTGTGGAAAGTCATTTTCCTCCCTTACTCTTTCCTTCCTTGGACCCTTTGACATCCAAGCCTTTCTTTTCAGTGGCACGAAAGATGATTGATTTGCTACTCTACCTTGTTTTTTTAATTTAGGTAACAATTTCTATTTCTTATTGCCATCAAATAGTAATTTTGAGTGCCTTAATATACTATACTCATTGAAGAATGCTGAGGTTATAAGGGATGATGCTCAGCCAATGAAATATGTTGATTTCAGTTTGGCCACTGTTTTCCGGGTGGAACTGAAAGCTCCACTCCCAAAATATGGGGGAGGAAAAGACAGTTGGGCCCCAAATTCAGCTACTGATGAGTAAATTCAGTGGGCAAAAATATAACCCTAAGAACAGCTAAAGTTTGAAATTGTTCAAGTGAGAAAGAGGCCAGTAGCTGGCATCTTAACTCTGCACCTGGCAGAGAGGAAGCAGGGAGGACTGAAAATCACACTGCAGTGGGGACCAGCTTCCTTCCATCCAGGCCATATTGCAGTTCTAGGCTAGGCTCCAACCCCACCTCTACAGGGAGGAAGTGGGGCCTGTGGCAGCCTCTCTAGGAAATTACTGGCCAAGTCTCAGAGGCATTTGATCACCCAATGTTGGCAATGCAAGTTGCCCAGGAGCAATTCTATGGCTGGAATTGGAAGCTCCATTCCCAAAAACAGGGGAGGAGAAGATGTTTGGCCACCGCTTTCAAGTACTGATTAGTAAATTTGGCTCACTAAAGTATAACCCTAAGAACATCTAAAGATTGAAACTGTTGAAGTCTGAAAGAGGCCATTGCCTTCCATTTTGACCCCGACCAAGCATGAGTGGAAACCTGGCTGAACAAAAGTCATAGAGACTGTAGGAACCTGTTTATTTCACCCAGATCACCCTGCAGCCTTATCCCAGTCTTCAGTCCAACTTCTTGCACGGAGGATGCTGGCAGACACTGCACAAGCCTATCCAGGTAACCACAGGTACATTTGACTGGCAAAGACTGAATAATCAAAATTCTACCAGGGCAACTGTGGTCATCTTTGGACCTGAATTGTATAGATTGTTGCCCACACTTGCAGCTAACCCCTACCCAAGGCAATGGAGAAAGGGTGTGAAGCTTCATTAGTCTCTCTGGGCAGCTGCAGTCTAGGCCTGCACAATTTGTATTATTCCACAAAGCTGTGACTCTGTCCCTACTCCTGGCAAAGGAGAAAGTTGGGAGAAGCTTCCTTGATACCTAATGCAATGAGGGCAGCTTGAGCCTCCATATCTTGTAACACCAACTACATCCTTGAATCCTATTGCACAACCAACAAGGGAGAAAGGGCAGGAAGCCTGAACCTAAGAGAAAAACTGCACCCAGAATAAATACTCTAGTAAGCCAGATGTCATGACAAAACCAAAAGTTATAATCCACACCAAGAAACAGGAAGATATGGCCCAGTTAAAAGAACAAGAAAAGCCTCTAGATGACATAAAGGAGTTGAGATGACTAATCATAGATGTTCAAACAAATCTCCTTAATAAATTCAATGAGATGGCTGAAGAGATTAAGAATATTAAGAAGACGTTGGATGAGAAAAAGTAAAATTTGAGGAAAAATAGCAGATCTTATAGGAATGAATGGCGCAATAAGTCAAATTTAAAAATATTGGAATCATAAATAGCAGATTTGAGGAGTCAAAAGAAAGGATCGATGAGCTTAAAATATGGCCTCTGAAAGTAAACATACAAAAGAACGGATGAAGAAAAGAATGGAAAAAAATTGAACAAGGTCTCAGGGAACTAATGACATATAAAATCGTGCAAACATACGTGTCATGGGTGTCTCAGAAGGAGAAGAGAAGGGAAAAGGAGTAGAAGAAATATTTGAAGAAATAATGATAGAAAATTTCCCAATCCTACTGAAGGACCTAGATATCCATGTCTAAGAAGCCCAATGTACTCCCATTCAAAATACTCCAAATAGACCAATGTCAAGACACACATTGATCAAAATGTCAAATGCCAAAAAAAAAAGTCAGAATTCTGGGAACAAGATAAAAGCAAGGCAAAATAATAAGGATACCCAATAAGACAGAGTGCTGATTTCTCACAAAATACCATGGAGTCCAGAAAACATTGGTATGATATATTTATGATAGTACAATAGAAAACTTCCACTCAAGAATCTTATATTTGGCAAGATCATATTTCAAAAATGAGGATGAGTTTAGAATATCAGAGATAAACAGAAGCTGGAAGAATTTTTAAAGAAGAGACCAGATTTTCAGGAAACACTAAAAGGTGTGCTAGAACCTGAAAAGAGAAGACAGGAGAGAGAGGCCTGGAAGAGAGTCTAGAAATGAAGATTATCTCAATAAAAGTACCAAATGTTAAAAGAGTGGTGAAAATAAAATATGGCAGATAACACTCAAATAGGCAGGAATAAACTTAACCAATGATAGAAAGCACTAGTATTCAGAACACAGCAACTCAGTGTTAAAAGAAATAAGAAAATGGCCTAAATAACTGGAAGAACATTCCATGCTCATCCCTTGGAAGACTAAATATCATTAAGATGTCAACTCTACTCTAATTTATGTATAGATTCAATGCAATCCTGAAAAAATTCTACCAGCATTTCTTTTAATTGAAAAAGCAATTATCAAATTTATTTGGAAGGGTAAGGGGTCCTGAATAGACAGAAACATTTAAAAAGGAAAAGCAAACTGTCATCTCCAGATTTTAAACTATGTTATCTAGCTATAGTGGTTAAACATCATAGTACTGGCATAAAGACAGACACAAAGATAAATGGAATCCAATCGATGCTTCAGAAACAGACCTTCGCATGTATGGTCAAGTGATTTTTGACTAGCCTGTCAAATCTACATGTCTTGGGCAGAACAGTCCATTCAACAAATGGTGCTGAAAAACTGGATACCTATAGCCAAAAGAGGAAATGAGGACCCCTATCTCACACCTTATCCAAAAATTAATTCAAAGTGAATCAAAAACCTATAAATAAAAGCAAGAACCATAAAGCTTCTAGAAGAAAATGTAGGAAAATATCTTCAAGACCTAGTGGTAGGTGGAAGATTCTCAAAGGAGATAAGAGGAGGCCAGGTATGGACTACTGATATTTAATGCATGTAGAAGTTTTAATTAATTTTACTGTATAAGTGTGGATATGTATAGAGTGGATGATTGTACATAGAGACTAATAAATGGGGATTTGGCTGAAAATGGTTGTCTAGGGATGTAAAAGCCAATCGACAGAATGCTAGAGAATACTCTAGGAACAGAATAGCATGGCAAACTAAGAGGTGGATGGGAATTATATTTTATGGTACAAATGCAAGAGTGCCCTTTGTTAGCTAGGGCAAATGTACATCATTATTGCAGGGTGGTGGGAATGTGTGGAAACATGGGGAAAATACAGCTGGAGTGAACTATGGATTGTGGTTACAGTAATAAAAAAATATTCTTGCATCTATGCCAAAGATGTACTTTGTTGATAATGGGTCAGTATGCAAAATGTGTGCCAAATGTACACTATGGAGGTGGTAATAATCAGATCACATTGTCTTACCTGTAGCAAATATCCTGCCACAGTGTGGTGTGTTGATAGAGGGATGTTGTTTGGGAACTCTGCACATGTACATGATTGTTTTATTGGATTATAACTTCTATCATAAAAATATATTAAAAATAATAAGAGGGTGTTTTTGGGGAAAATACACCAAATGTAAGATAATGACTATAATTAGTAGTAAGATTTTGACAATATTCTTTCTTCATGTGTAACAAACGTTTCACGACAATTCAAGGTGTTGGTGGAGGGTCAATGTATGGGACTCCTGTATGATGTTATGTGTGTTTGCTTTGTACGTCCACAACTTCTACTATACACTTATTGTTTTTGTATCATCATATATATATGATACATGTATAATAATAATAATAGGATCGTTTGGGGGAAATACTTTAGTTAGTAGTAATATATTGACAATGCTCTTTAATAACTAGCTAAAAATGTCTAACAACAATGCAAGGTACTGATGGTAGGGTGAGGTATGAGAGTCTTGTATGATATTATATATGTTTGTTTTGTAAGTTCATAGTTATTACTATACATCTATCATTTATGTAAGTTTCTGTATGAGTGATATAACTCAATATATTTTAAAATGTGCATTACTGGAAAATAATTTCATAGACTGAAATAACTCTTGACTTAATGTTATCTGTTCATTCAACAGAAACTTTTAAGTTGCACCTCTTTGCTTGACTCAGTGAGACTTTGCTACAAAGCAGTATAAAAATCCAAATTTGGAATATGTGTGTTCCTGACATAGCTACATGGAAGTTTCCAAGCAGTTTATAAGATGAGACAAGTTAGGATCAATTCAATCTAAAATTTGATTAAAATGATGGGTTGAAATCTATTTGGGTAGCTATAGATTTTCTTTTTAAAGTCAATAAAAAATTTCCATTAAACAACTATTTATTGCTTATAGGATGGATGATGTATGTGTGGCAGGTTGAATAATGTAACTACAGTGAATTATACATCTTTTTATTTTATATTAGAAAAAATAAGTGAAGTATTATTGAAAATTTAATACCTGATATATAGGAGTATGAGGTATTAAATTTGCCCATATCGTCTCTCCATTTGACATATTAGACAAGAGGGTCCTCCACAGATCTTTCCAGGATATTCCCATCTCTGTTCCTCATTTCTGCTCCTTGTTTGAAGTGATCCATATGCACATGCCTAATGTGTTTTCACTTGCAAGAGTTATCATGTCTCTCTTGACCTTTTCTCCAGTTCATTCTTCCTTTACAGTTGATATCTATCTTAATTTTAACATCTTTTGCAATCTGGACAGATGGAGTATTATCCAAATCATAAGTCATAGTTCCTCTTTACTTAACAGTTTTTTTTTTCACTTTACCATTTTACCTTTCCTCCTGTAGTTTACATATGTAGAAAGATGAACCTGGGACATGGTGTGAACTCTTCACTTGGAAATCTCCTAGGCTACGTGTACAAGTTTATTGATTTTGAATTCTGCTTTGCACACAAAAAACTCATAGACAAAATTCAGCAACGTTCTGATTCTATATAAAAGGATTGTCATGTTCCCCCTTTAAGGTAACTGTTTGTCATTTCCTCTGAGCCCTCAACAGAAGCAAATATCTATATTTCCACTAATGTTCTGCTTGAGGAAATCTAGGCTTTACCAGAGGCCTCAAAATTCTTCCATTCTTTTCCCATCAACAATTTTAAAACTCACTTCCAGATATTTGGTATTTGTTATAGCACCACCCCATGCTTGGTACTAAAATCTGTCAGGATTCTACCACATAAAGAGAACATAAGACCTATATTAAGAGCCTTCTTGCAATGAACAATTTGATTGTTGTGGCTGACTTGCTTCAGTCCTCAAGGATTCTAATTACTGTCTTAACTGTTTTAATACCACTTTATTTTCTATTTTTGGTCAAATGTCCCTCCAGTGAGAATATATGTGATGGCATTGGGGGGCCAGTGTTTTTATCCAGGTAATTCTCCTGTTTGAAGTTTTAACTTAATCACATCTACGGAAATTTTACATATGATGTAACTCATATAGGATCCCAGGATTATGATTGTTTCATATGGTCTCCTTCAGGTGAGGACAAAAACACAAAAAGATATCTTCAGGCATCCTGAGTCTTCTAGGATCTTCTTGACCAAAGTTGTGTGACCGTTGCTATGACATTTGCTATCTTGGTCTCTGAGATTATCCCTCATAATGTATTGTTACTTTTTTAATCATCACAGTTCAGTCATCTTCTAAGTTGATGATAATCAGCCTAGATGAGGGAATTATTGGAGGCATGGTTGGGGCTTGAGGGATGAGATGATGGACGTGTCGGGTATGAAGAGGACATTTGGTAAAGGAGTTACTTTTCCAAAAACCTTTCTTAATTCTCCTTTTTTGCAGAATTCAATGGATTTCTTCCCTAAGATGTCTGTAAATAGTTCACTATTGCATTGACTAAAAACATAACAGGATTTAGGTTATGTAGTCAGTTGATTTCATATACAGCTGATTGCAGCTATGATCTGCAAAAGAGATTTCCCTCAGCAATGTAGGGATTCTTTTTATCCAATTCGATGGTGGCCTCAAGAAAAAAAATGCAAGCAAAAGCATAGGTAAATGAGCACTGGTCTCAAATTTCAAATCTGTCCCTAAATGACCAGACCATGCCCTTTATTTGCTGTTCTTCAGTCTCCTCAATTAATAAATGAGAAAACATGTTCCATGATGATGAAAGTGGTTGTTGATGTGGCAGGAGTGGGGTGAGGGGGTTGGGAGGCATATGGGGACCTCATATTATTTGACTATAACATTTATAAAAATAAAGAGAATAAAAAAGTTATTCAGAAAATGGCACCCATTCTTTGTGCCATTGAAAAACTCTTTAAACATATATATGAACCTAGTATGTCTCAAGGAGAACACTTTTATTATCAAAAATGAAATCTTGCTCTAGTGACAAAAAAAAAAAGAAATGAGAAATTTCATTTCTACACTCCTTTCTCACTCTAAGAGTCTCTAATTCTTGTCCCTGAAAGTAGCAACCATGAGTTTTAGCTATTAAATGGCCAGCACTAGGTTTTAGAATGAGGGCTCTTGATCAGGCTTCCTGAGTTTGAATCCTGATTTCTGGATTTACTGATTGTGTGACATTGGACATGATATTTACTCTCTCTAAATCCTAGTTTCCTTATCTATATAATGGGGCTAATCCAACCTGCCCCATGGGACTATTGGAGGATCCACTGATATGATGCTTGTCAGTGTCTGGGATACTGTATCCCTTACTATTACCATAAAGTATTATAAAAACCTGTTGCAAGTTGGCATTTGTTGGACCATCAGGCGTATCACAGGTCTCCTCTGTTCTCATTTCGTTTTTTTCTTGATTATCAACATTTTATTACTGTGACCTAGGCCATGAAATGTAGCTCATTTGCTTCCACAGTAAACCCATGGTAAAGAGGGAAGAAGCTTATTCTCTATCTAGTCTGATCTTATTAGTTAGTATTTGGTTTAAGTCATGGTTCTATGTCTCAGGAGTTTTGTATTCCTAATCACATGATTTCACCTTTCTTAGCCTTAGTTTACTCATTTGGGGAGCAGGGCATATGGCAGTACTAGCTAATGTCAGTTCCCTGCTCTCCTCTGCCTCCCTGGCTCTGGTGTCCTCTCCTTTCTTTCAACCCTGTTCAGACTTTGCACAGAGAACCTTGCTAGCATGAGGGATACAGAAGATTAGGGCCAGAGTTGGGAGATAGAACCTTCTCATAAAGAGATAAATTGCCACATGAGATGCCACATGGCAGGGTAGAAAGGACTAGTTGAAGCCTGAGAAGAGATGATGGGTCAGTAAATGGAGGGGCAGGAAGACTGAGAGGAACTGGGGAAAGAGAGAGGAAGAAGGAGAAAGGGAAGCCATTGCTTACCTGAGAATGGGGAATGGAGAAGAAGAATGAAGGGGACAGAGGAGAGGGAAGGTCGAGAGTGTAGGGAGAAAGGAAAGCAGACTTCATAGGGGACGTCTGTTGGGGTGTCCATGGGGGTCTTTGTCCATGACAATGTTGGCAAGTGGAGCCAAGGAGAGAGGAATTGACAGGTGAAAAGGGATCATCCTAGTCGGTTTCCTCTTTCTTCCCCCATTGTCTCTTCTCTTAGAATATGTTTGCTTCTTCCATCTGTCTGAGAAACCTCATCCTTTAGGGGACTGTACCATGGTGAGATCAAGTAACCAGGTGAACTGACCCTCTAGGCTAGGGTCGCTTAAACTTTACACCCTGATGAATTGATTCTCTACTCATTGTATCTCCTTAATGTTTAAATATTTTTCATCTTCTTCCTTCTCCCCCATCATCCTCCACCTCTGGTCCTTCCCAAGATTTAAATCCTTGATCCTTCATATGCAAAACTTCCCCTGTGGAAGGTCATTTCCTCCTTTATCCTTATTTCCCTGGACACTTTGCCATCCAAGCCTTTCTTTTCAGTGTCACAGAAGATGAATACATTTGCTACTCTACCTTCTTTTTTAATTTAGATAACTATTTTCATTTCTTAATGCCATCAAATAGTAATTGTGAGTGCCTTAATATACAATATACTATATTAACTGAAGAATGTTTAGGTTAAAAGAGATTATGCTCAGCCAATGAAATATGTTGATTTCAGTTTGGCCACTGTTTGCCGGCTGGAATTGAAAGCTCCACTCCCAAATTATGGAGGAGAAAAAGATGGTTGGGCAACAAATTCAGCTACTGATGAGTAAATTCAGTGGGCAAAAATATAACCCTAAGAACAGCTAAAGTTTGAAATTGTTCAAGTGAGAAAGAGGCCAGTCGCTGGCATCTTAACTCTGTGCCTGGCAGAGAGGAAGCAGGGAGGACTGAAAATCACAGTGCTGGTGGGGACTGGTTTTGTTCCATCCAGGCCATATTGCAGTTCTAGCCTAGGCCCCAGGCCCACCTCTACAGGGAGGAAGCTGGGGGACCTGCGGCAGTCTCTCGAGGAAATTACTGGCCAGTTCTCAGGGGCATTTGATCACCAGATTTTGGCAATGCAAGTCACCCAGGAGCAATTCCATGGCTGGAATTGGAAGCTCCATTCCCAAAAACAGGGGAGAAGGAGATGTTTGGCCACCACTTTCAAGTACTGATTAGTAAATTTGGCTCACTAAAGTATAACCCTAAGAACATCTAAAGATTGAAACTGTTGACGTCTGAAAGAGGCCGTTGCCTTCCATTTTGACCCTGCCCCAGCATGAGCAGAAACTGGGCTGAACAAAAGTCATAGAGACTGTAGGAAAAGTTTATTTCACCCAGATCTCCCTGCAGCCTTATCCCAGTCTTCAGCCCAATCTCTTGCAGGGAGGAGACTGGGGGCCCTGTACAAGTCTATCCTGGTAACTGCAGGTACATTTGGCTGGCAAAGACTGAATAATTGGAATTCTACTGGGGCAACTGTGGTCATCTTTGGACCTGAACTGCATAAATTGTTGCCCACACCTGCAGTTCCACCCCTACCCAAGGCAAGGGGGAAAGGAATTGAAGCTTCATTACTCTCTCTGGGCAGCTACAGTCTAGGCCAGCACAACTTGTATTATTCCACAAAGGTGTGACTTTGTCCCTTCCCCTGGTAAAGGAGAAAGTTGGGAGAAGCTTCCTTGGTCCCTGGTGCAGTGAGGGCAGCTTCAGCCTCCATATCTTGTAACACCAACTGCATCCTTGGCTCCTACTGCACAACCAGCAAGGGAGAAAGTGCAGGAAGCCTGAAACTAATGAGAAAATCTACACCCAGAATAAATAATTACTGTAGTAAGCCAGATGCCAAGACACAACCAAAAATTAAAATCCACACCAAGAAACAGGAAGCTATGGGCCAGTTAAAAGAACAAGATAAGCCTCCAGATGACATAAAGGAGTTGAAACAACTAATCATAGATGTTCAAACAAATCTCCTTAATAAATTCAATGAGATGGCTAAAGAGATTAAGGATATTAAGAAGACCTTGGATGAGCACAAAATATAATTTGAAAGCATATAAAAAAAACCAGATCTTATGGAAATGAACGGTGCAATAAGCCAAATTAAAAAATATTGGAATCATAAATAGCAGTTTTAAGGAGGCAGAAGAAAGGATTGGTGAGCTTAAAAATGGCCTGTGACCAGTGGTGCTCTGTCGTGGTCCCTAGGGGAGCAGCAACAGTCTCCCAGGTACAGTGGTGGGGACCGGGAGGGAGTGAGGGTTCAACAGTGAGCCCCTGATACTAATGACTATGCTTGTGAGCTGATAAACCCAAAATAATAACAAGGCCTAGAGCAACTTTGTGCCTGGGAATTTCCTTCTGTCAGCCTTCATGTTACTCAAATGTGGCCAGTCTCGAAGCCAAACTCAGCATGTAAATGCAATGCCTTCCCCCCAGCGCGGGACATGACACCCGGGGATGAGCCTCCCTGGCAACGAGGGACCACTATCAACTACCAACTGATGATGCAACTGGAAAATGACCTTATACGGAAGGTTCAATGCGGATCAGCAGAATATCCATGTCTACATAAAATACCATGACTTTAAAATGCTGTTTGACCTAAAGTAAGGGGGAAATGGAAAGGAGAAATGAGTTTATATGGCTACGAGTTTCTAAAAAAGAGTCTGGAGGCTGGCAGAAGGTTTGCCCTCATGCACAACTGAGCAGAGTCAGAGAGACAGATAAAGCAGATACAACCCCCAGATATTGGTTCCTTTGAGGGCTAAAGAGACCCATGGGAGTTATGGTCATGGCCGATGGGGTTAACTACCAGGGCAGATGGCCCCTCTTTGGAAATGGTGTTTATGTGTGATGAATCTGGACTCAGATGGGATCTCCCTTCATAAGACTTTCATGCTAATGTGCTGGAGGTGCAGTTAATGTTGGGGTTTAAGATATATTTAGGGGATTTGAATCTCTGGACTGACAATGTGATAGCCAGATCCTGAGCCTCAACAGACTCCAGCACCTACAATCTGATTTATTGGACTTACCACACTCAGCTAAGATGGAGGTGAAGAAGGACAACCACCACGCCATGGAGCCTAGAGTGATTACAACTGAAAATGGGAGGATTGCATCCAGCATCCAGGTGGAATCTGAGCCTCCTCTTGACATAAAGGTGCAATGGACACAACCAATCCAGTGTCCACATAGAAGAGGTGGCATTGGATTGGGAAAAGTGGACATAATGGACAAAGGGTATGGGGAAAGGCAGGAAGAGATGAGAGGTGGAGGCGTCTTCGGGACATGGAGCTGCCCTGGATGGTGCTTCAGAGGTAATCACCGGACATTGTAAATCCTCACAGGGCCTACATGATGGAATAGAGGAGAGTATGGGCCATGATGTGAACCAATGTATATGAGGTGCAGAGGTGCCCAAAGATGTACTTACCAAATCCAATGGATGTGTCATGATGATGGGAACGAGTGTTGTTGGGGGGGGGGGAGAGGGGGGGGTGGGGGGGTGGGGTTGAATGGGACCTCACATATATATTTTTAATGTAATATTATTACAAAGTCAATAAAAAATAAAAAAATTTAAAAAAAAAATGGCCTGTGAAAGTGAACAGATGTCACCTGGTTTGAAAGCTATTGTCTCAGACTCTGTACATCACTTTAAGTAAATATGTTGTGAATAGGTTGTAAGAGTATTGCTGTGGAAGGGGAAAGGTTTTGTGGTGGATGTGTGGGAGTGCTGTATATTGTATACATGAATTGCTGTGGTCTAGGGCTCTTGTGAAAAGAAGTTCAATAATTAGGGGAAAAAAAAAAGGAAAGAAAAAGATAGGATGCAGAATTTTTCCAAGTCAACACATATTCTATATCTAACCTTTAAACCCATCGCTATATCCCATTTTGCTAGTAAGAGATCCTGACATTATATTGGGGCTTCAATTTTCAGGAAGTTCTGGATCACAGAGTGGTCCAACAATGGCAGCGGAGGAATACTGGTATAGGATACTATTGACAGGTGATATATGGCTGACAGGGAGCTATACAGGGCATATGTTCAGGGTGCATGGTAATGTTTGGATATAATCATAGTGGCAACAATTAAAAACTACAGTTGGGGGGGGGGGGTACTGGGTCCCTGGCCGGGGATGCTGTGCCATGGTCCCTAGGGGAGCAGCGGGAGTCCCCCAGGTGCAGCGGCAAGGACCGAGAAGGAATGAGGGTCCAACAGTGAGCCCCTGATACTAATGACTATGCTTGTGAGCCTATATGCCTAAAATAAGAACAAGGCCTAGAGCAGCACTGTGCCTGGGAATTTCCTCCTGACAGCCTTCATGTTACTCAAATGTGGCCAGTCTCGAAGCCTAACTCAGCATCTAAATGCAATGCCTTCCCCCCAGCATGGGACATGACACCCAGGGATGAGCCTCCCTGGCACCAAGGGATCACTATCAACTAACAACTGATAATGCAACTGGAAAATGACCTTGAATTGAAGGTTCGATGCGGATCAGTAGAATATCCCTGTCTACATAGAATAATATGACTTTAAAATGCTGTTTGACCTAATGTAAGGGGGAAATAGAAAAGAGAAATGAGTTTATATGGCTATGAGTCTCTAAAAAAAAAGAGTCTGGAAGCTGTCAGGATTGCCCTTATGCGCAACTGAGCAGAGTCTAAGAGACAGATAAAGTAGATACAATCCCCAGGTATTGGTTCCTTTGAGGGCTAAAGGGACCCACGGGTTCTATGGTCATGGCAGATAGGGTTCACTGCCATGTCAGATGGCCCTTCTTTGGAGCTGGTGTTTCTGCGTGATGAAACAGGACCCAGAGGGGATCTCTTTTCATAAGACTATCATGCTACTTTACTGGAATTGTAGTTGGTATTGGGGTTTAAGATATATTTAGGGGATTGAATCTTTTTACTGACAATATGATAGCCAGGCCCTGAGCCTCAACAGACTCCAGCTCCTACAATCTGATTTATTGGACTCACCTCACTCAGCTAAGATGGAGTTGAAGAAGGACAACCACCACACCATGGAGTCTAGAGTGCCTACAACTGAAAGCAGGAGGATTGCATCCAGTATCCATGTGGAATCTGAGCCTCCTCTTGACATAGAGGTGCAACGGACACAACCAATCCAAGGTCCACAGAGAAAAGGTGGCATTGGAGTGGGAAAAGTGGACATGGTGGCTGATGGGTATGGGGAATGGCAGGAAGAGATGAGATGTGGAGGTGCCTTTGGGACTTGGAGTTGCCCTGGATGGTGCTTCAGGGGTAATCACCAGACATTGTAAATCCTCCCAGGGCCCACTGGATGGAATGGGGGAGAGTGTGGGCCATGATGTGGACCAATGACCATGAGGTGCAGAGATGCCCAGAGATGTACTTACCAAATGCAATGGATGTGTCATGATGATGGGAGTAAGTGTTGCTGGGGGGGGAGGGGGAGGGGTGCGGTGGGGCTGGTGGGGTTGAATGGGACCTCATATATTTTTTAATGTAATATTTTTACAAAATCAATCAATCAATAAATAAATAAATAAATGAAGGGAAAAAAAGAAAGTGAACATACAAAAGAACAAATGAAGAAAAAAAATCAAACAAGATCTCAGGAACTAATGTACAACATAATTGCAGGGTGGTGGGAATGTGAGGAAGCATGGGAAAAATACAGCTGGAGTGAACGATGGATTGTGGTTAGCAGTAATAATCTAATATTCTTGTAACTATGCCAAAGATGTACTTTGCTGATAATGGGGCAGTATGCAAAATTTGTGCCAAATCTACACAGTGGAGGTAGTGGTAATCAGATGACATTATCCCGCCACAGTGTGGTGTGATGCTAGAGGGATGTTGTTTGGGAATTCTGCACATGTACATAATTGTTTTATAGGATTACAACTTCTACCATAAAAATATATTAAAAATAATAACAGGGTGTTTTGGGGGAAAATACACCAAATGTAAGAGAATGACTATATTTAGTAGTAAGATTTTGACAATATTCTTTCTTCACGTGTAACAAATGTCTAATGGCAATGGAAGGTGTAGGTGGAGGATAGATGTATGGGACTCCTGTATGATATTATGCATGTTTGCTTTGTAAGTTCACTACTTTTACTATAAACTTAATGCTTTTGTATCTTCATATATAAATGATACAAATATAATAATAATAATAGGGTGGATTGGGAAAAATATTTCAGTTAGTAGTAATATATTGACAATGCTCTTTAATAACTAGTTAAAAATGTCTAACAACAATGCAAGGTCCTGGTGGTAGGGTGAGGTATGAGAGTCCTGTATGATGTTATATATGTTTTTTTTGTAAGTTCACAGTTATTGCTATACACATATTGTTTATGTAAGTTATGCATTATGTAAGTTTATGCATTATACCTCAATTAAGTAAAAAATGTGCATAACCTGAAAACAATTTCATGGACTGAAATAACTGTTGACTTAATGTTGTTTGTTCATTCAACAGGAATTTTTTTTTCCAAATTCTACTCAATTTATTCATTTTTTTAAAAGATATTACATTAAAAAAAATATGATGTCCCCAATTACCCCCACCCCCCCCCACCCCACCACTCCACCCCCAATAACACTCTCCCCCATCATCATGTCACATCCATTGCATCTGGTGAGTACATCTCCGGGCATCCCTGCACCCCATGTCCCGTGTTCCACACCATAGCCCACACTTTCCCTCGTTACATCCAGTGGGCCATGGGAGGACATGCAACATCCAGCAATTCTCCCTGGGGCACCACCCAGGACAACTCCAAGTCCCGAGAATGCCTCCACATCTCTTCTCTTCCTCCCCTTCCCCGCACCCAGCAGCCACCATGACCACTTTTTTCACAACAATGCCACATTTTCTCAATTATTAACCACAATAGTTCATGAACAGAATATCATTAAGTCCAATCTGATCCTTACTGTATTCCTCCTTCCTGTGGACCTTGGCTTGGTTGTGTCCATTCCATATCTATGTCAAGAGGGGGTTTAGATTCCACATGGATATTGGATGCAATCCTCCTGCTTTCAGTTGTAGGCACTCTAGGCTCCATGGAGTGGTGGTTGACCTCCTTCAACTCCATGTTAGCTGAGTGGGGTAAGTCCAATAAATCAGAGTGTAGGAGCTGAAGTCTGTTGAGGTCAGGACCTGGCTATCATGTTGTCAGTCCAGAGATTCAAATCCCCTAGATATATCTTAAGCCCCAGCATGAACTACAATTCCTGTAAAGTAGCATGAAAGTCTTGTGAATAGAGATCCCATCTGAGTCCAGCTCCATCATGCAGAAACACCAGCTCCAAAGAAAGGTTAACTGGCATGGCAGTGAACCCCATCTGCCATGACCATAGAACATGTGGGTCTCTTTAGCCCTCAAGAGGACCAATACCTGGGGTTGTATCTACTTTATCTGTCTCTGAGACTCTGCTCAGGTGTGCATAAGGGCAATCCTTCTGACAACCTCCAGAATCTTTTTTAGACACTCATAGCCATATAAACTCATTTGTCCTTTCCATTTCCCCCTTAATTTAGGTGAAACAGCATTTTAAACTCCTCTTATTATATGTAGACAGGGATATTCTGCGGGTCCGCATTAAACCTTTAATTCAAGGTCATTTTCTAGTTACGTCATCAACTGGTATTTGGTAGTGATCCCTCGGTGCCAGGGAGGCTCATCCCCAGGTGTCATGTCCCATGGTGGGGGGAATGCATTGCATTTACATGCTGAGTTTGGCTTCGAGACTGGCCACATTTGAGTAACATGAAGGCTGTCAGGAGGAAACTCCTAGGCACAGTGATGCTCTAGGCCTTGTTCTTATTTCAGGCGTATAGGTTTACAAGCATAGTCATTAGTATCAGGGGCTCACTGTTGGACCCTCATTGCTTCCTGGATCTTACCGTTGCACCTGGAGGACTGCCACTGCTCCCCTAGGGACCACGACAGAGTTCCCCCACCCGGCCAGTAACCCAGTACCCCCCAGCTGTTGTTTTTAATTGTTTCCACTATGATTATATCCAAACATTTCCATGCACCCTGGACATATGCCCTGTATAACTCCCTGTCAACCGTATATTGTCTGTCAATAACATCCCATACCAGTATTCCTCTGCTGCCATTGTTGAACCACTCTGTGATCCAAAACTTCCTGAAAAGTGAAGCCCAATATAATGTCAGGTTCCCTTACTAGTAAAATGGAATATAGCGATGAGTTTAAAGGTTAGATATAGAATACATACTGATTTGGAAAAATTCTACATCCTATCTTTTTCTTTTCTTCTTTCCAATTATTGAGCTTCTCTTCACAAGAGCCTTAGATCACAGTAATTCATATATACAAAATACAGTACTCCCGCACATCCACCATAAAACTTTTTCCCTTCCACAGCAATATTCTTATAACTTATTCATATCATGTTTACTTAAACTGATGTACAGACTCTCAGACAATAGCTTTCAAACAAGGTGACATCTGTGCTTACATTGTGTCCATACTGTAGGATATACAGTTTTCTAAATTTTTAGTTATCCTATGTTTTACATTACAGTTTACATTATTAGTCTGTCGTCCCCTATATGTTTTTGGTGTAATATTACATGTTTTATATCCATCCTTGTGTACTCTCGCGAAACTCCTCTCTTACCCCCACATTTACCTGGGTTCCATCCATTCAAAATTCATTTTCCCCTCCCTTTGAGGCCCACAGCGACAGCCAATCTCCATTTCCTGAGGAGCCACATCCAGAGATACTTGCAACAGTGTTCAGGGCCTGACTTGCTCAATTGCCCTAATGCCCTGGGAGCCACCCTTTCTCTCAAGAGATAACAGTTCCCTCTTTTTTGCTGGCATTAGTCCTCCCCAGAATGTGGGTCCACCCCCCACTCTCACTACTTGGGTCTCTACCCAAAGGTACAACCCACCCTGGCAAAATGAGCATTCACACATTCCCCAGGAGTCAGTCCCATGTCAGACCATCCCCTCTGAGCATCCTAAACAGGTAACCATCCTAATTATATTTTGATACGGTTTTCTCAGCATTTTACTCTCAGCCAACACCTGGCACTCTCCTATGTTCATATGTTGCACCTCCCTCCCCCCAATTTTGTGGGCAATATTACCCATCCGCCCATCCTCAGCCCCCCTCAAACCCGCAAAGCCCCACCCAGAGGCAACCCCTTGCCCCCATTTTATCTCTTCTTTGTGCTCATACTTACCACCAGCTCCTCATAGATTCCACCCCTGCAGACATCAGCTCACATCCTTCCTCCACCCCCCGATTTCCTGTAAGCCTATCTTCCAGTCTCTAGCTCTCTGAGGCAGCTTGCTTATTTCATATCATTGAGGTCATGTAGTATTTGTCTTTCAATGCCTGGGTTGCTTCACTCAACATAAGGTTCTCAAGATTCATCCATGTTATCACGTGTGTTTGTAGTGTATTTGTTCTTACAGCCGAGTAGTATTCCATTGTGTGTATATACCACATTTTATTGATCCACTCGTCTGTTGATGGGCATTTGGGTTGATTCCAACTTTTGGCGATAGTGAACAATGCTGCTATGAACATTGGTGTACATATATCGGTTTGTGTCCTTGTTTTCAGTTCTGCTGGGTATATACCCAGCAGCGGAATTACTGGGTCATATGGCAAATCTATGGTTAGTTTTTTGAGAAGCCGCCAAACTGTCCTCCAGAATGGATGGATCCTTCTGCATTCCCAACAGCAGTGGATGAGTGTTCCCATTTCTTCACATGCTCTCCAGCATTTGTATTCTTCTGTTTCTGTCATAGCTGCCAATCTTATGGGAGTAAGATGGTATCTCATTGCAGTTTTGATTTGCATTTCCCTGATAGCTAGAGATTTGGAGCATTTTTTCATGTGCTTTTTAGCCATTCGTATTTCTTCTTTGGAGAAATGTCTGTTTAAATCTTTTTCCCATTTTTTAAATGGGTTGTTTATCTTTTTATTTTCAAGATATAGGAGTTCTTTATGTATGCAAGTTATAAGTCTCTTATTAGATATACAGTTGCCAAATATTTTCTCCCATTGTGTGGGTTCCCTTTTTACTTTCTTGACAAATTCCTTTGAGGTGCAGAAGGCTTTGATTTTGAGGAAGTCCCATTTATCTATTAGTTCTTTTGCTGCTCGTGCTTTTGGTGTGATATTCATGAAGCCATTTCCTATTACAAGGTCCTGTAGATGTTTCCCTACACTGCTTTCCAAGGTCTTTATGGTCTTGGCTCTTATATTTAGGTCTTTGATCCATCTTGAGTTGATCTTTGTATAAGGTGTGAGATGGTAATCCTCTTTCATTCTTCTACATATGGCTATCCAGTTCTCCAGGCACCATTTGTTGAATAGGTCATTCTCTCCCAGTTGAGAGGGTTTGGTGGCTTTATCGAATATTATATGGCTATATATATGAGGTTCAATATCAGAACTTTCAATTCGATTCCATTGGTCTGTGTGTCTCTCCTTATGCCAGTACCATGCTGTTTTCACTACTGTAGCTTTGTAGTATGTTTTGTAGTCAGGTAGTGTGATTCCTCCAATTTCGTTTTTCTTTTTCAATATGTCTTTGGCTATTCGGGGCCTCTTTTCTTTCCAAATAAATTTCATAGTTAGTTTTTCTAGTTCCTTAAAGAAGGCTGTGTTGATTTTTATTGGGATGGCATTGAATGTGTAGATCAGTTTTGGTAGGATAGGCATCTTAATAATATTTAGTCTTCCTATTCATGAACAAGGAATATTCTTCCATTTATTTAGGTCTTCTTTGATTTCCTTGAACAGTCTTGTATAGTTCTCAGTGTATAAGTTTTTTACATCTTTAGTTAAATTTATTCCTAAATATTTGATTTTTTTATTTACTATTGTGAATGGTATTTGTTTCTTGATTTCCTCCTGATCTTGCTCATTATTGGTGTACAGAAATGCTACTGATTTTTGCGCATTGATCTTATAACCTGCAACTTTACTAAACTTATTTATGAGTTCTAGAAGCTTTGTTGTAGACCTCTTAGGGTTTTCTATGTATAGGATCATGTCATCTGCAAATAATGAAATTTTGACTTCTTCCTTTCCAATGTGAATGCCTTTTATATCTGGATCTTGCCTCAGTGCTCGAGCAAGTACTTCTAAGACAATGTTAAATAGATGGGGAGACAATGGGCATCCTTGTCTTGTTCCTGACTTTAGAGGAAAGGATTTTAGGATTTCTCCATTGTAAACAATGTTGGCTGTAGGTTATTCATATATACTCTTTATCATGTTCAAAAAAATTTCCTTGTATTCTGATCTTTTGGAGTGTTTTTATCAAGAAAGGGTGCTGTATTTTGTCAAATGCTTTTTCTGCATCTATACATATAATCATGTGATTTTTTTCCTTCAATCTGTTTATATGGTGTATTACATTGATTGATTTTCTTATGTTGAACCATCCTTGCATACCTGGAAGGAATCCCACTTGGTCGTGGTGTATAATTCGTTTAATGTGTTGTTGAATACGATTAGCAAGTGTTTTGTTAAGTATTTTTGCGTCTAGGTTCATTAGAGAAATTGGTCTGTAATTTTCCTTTCTTGTGGTGTCTTTGTTTGGCTTTGGTACTAGGGTAATGCCGGCATCATAGAAGGAGTTAGGCAATGTTCCTTCTGTTTCGATTTTTTGAAATAGTTTTCAGCAGGATTGGTGTTAGTTCTTTCCGGAATGTTTTGTAGAATTCACCTGTGAACCCATCTGGCCCTGGGCTCTTCTTAGTTGGGAGGTTTTTAATCACAGATTCTATCTCTCTGCTTGTGACTGGTTTGTTGAGATCATCAATTTCTTCTTTCATCAATATGGGCTGCTTATGTGTTTCTAGGAATTTGTCCATTTCCTCTGAATTGTCATTTTTGTTGGAGTATAGTTTTTCAAAGTATCCTCTTATGATAGTCTTTATTTCTGTGGGGTCAGTGGTGATATCTCCTTTCTCATTTCTTATTTTGTGAATCTGCATCTTCTCTCTTTTTTTCTTTGTTAGTCTCGCTAAAGGTTTGTCAGTTTTGTTGATCTTCTCAAAAAACCAGCTCTTGGTCTTGTTTATCTTTTCAAGTGCTTTCTTATTTTCTATTTCATTTAGTTCTGCTCTTATCTTTGTTATTTCCTTCCTTCTTCTTCCTGTCATTCAACAGGAATTTTTAAGTGGCATCTCTGTTTGACTCAGAGAGACTTTGCTACAAAGCAGTATAAAACCCAAGAATTGGGAATATGTGTTTTCCTAACATAGTTACATGGAAGTTTCCAGGAAGTTTATAAAATAAGACAAATTAGGATCAATTCAATCTAAAATTTCATTAAAAAGATGGATTGAAATCTATTTGAGTAGCTATAGATATTCTTCTTAAAGTCAGTAAAAAATGTCCATTAAGCAACTATTGCTTGTATGATGGATGATATATGTATGGCAAGTCAAATAATGTAACTACAGTGAATTATATATCTTTCTATTTTATATTAGGAAAATAAGTGAGATATTATTGAAAATTTAATACTTGATATGAAGGAGTATCAGGTATTAAATTTGCACATGTCTTTTGATTATTTCACATATCATTAGACAAGAGTGTCCTCCACAGATCTTTCCAGGATATTCCCATCTCTGTTCCTCATTTTGGCTCCTTGACAGAAGTGATCCATATGCACATGCCTAATGTCTTTCCACTTGCAAAAGTTGTAATGTCTCCCTTGACCTTAGCTCCCAGTTCATTCTTTCTTTACAGTTGATATTTTATTTTTAGCATCTTTTGCAATCTAGACAGATGGAGTATCATCCAAATCATAATTCGTAGTTCCTTTTACTTAACAGGTTTTTTTTCACTTTATCATTTTACATTTCCTCCAGTAGTTTACATACTGGACATGGCGTGAATTCTTCACTTGGAAATCTCCTAGGCAACGTGTAGATGTTTATTGATTTCAAGTTCTGTTTTTCACACAAAAAACACTCAGACAAAATTCAGCAATGCTCTGCTTCTATATAATAGGATCATCATCATTCCCTTTTAAGGTAACAGTTTGTCGTTTCCTCTGAGCCCTCAACAGAAGAAATGTCCATATTTCTACCAATGTTCTCCTTGAGGAAATCTAGGCTTTATCAGAGGCCTCAAAATTCTTTCAGTCTTTACCCATCAACCACTTCCAACGTCACTTCCACATATTTGGTATTTATTATAGCACCACCCCATGCTTGGTACTAAAACCTGTCAGGATTCCAGCACAGAATAGAACATAAGACATATATTAAGAACCTTATTGCAATGAATAATTTGATTGTTGTGGCTAACTTGATTCAGTCCTCAATGATCCTTTTTTTTTTAATTCATTTTTTTAAAAAATATTACATTCAAAAACTATGAGGTCCCATTCAACCCCACCGCCCCCACTCCCCACTCCCCCCACAGCAACACTCTCTCCCATCATCATGACACATGGTAAGTACATCTCTGGGCATCACTGCACCCCATAGTCAATGGTCCACATCATAGCCCACACTCTCCCACATTCCATCCAGTGGGCCCTGGGGGAATCTACAATGTCCCATAGTTGTCCATGAAGCACCACCCAGGACAACTCCACGTCCCGAAAACGCCTCCCCATCTCATCTCTTCCTCCCATTCCCCGCACCCAGCAGCCGCCATGGCCACTTTCTCCACACCAATGCCACATTTTCTTCAATTATTAATCACAATAGTTCATGAATAGAATATCAGTAAATCCACTCTAATCCATACTCTATTCCTCCATCCCGTGGACCTTGGATTGGTTGTGTCCATTCCACATCTATGTCAAGAGGGGGCTTAGATTCCACATGGATGCTGGATGCAATCCTCCTGCTTTCAGTTGTAGGCACTCTTGGCACCATGGTGTGGTAGTTGACCTTCTTCAACTCCATGTTAGCTGAGTGGGGTAAGTCCAATAAACCAGAGTGTAGGAGCTGAAGTCTGTTGAGGCTCAGGGCCTGGCTATCATATGGTCAGTCCAGAGATTCAGATCCCCTGGGTATATCTTAAACCCCAGCACCAACTACAATTCTGGTAAAGTAACAGGAAAGACTTGTGAAAAGAGATCACATCTGTGTCCAGTTCCATCACACAGAAACACCAACTCCAAAGAAAGGCCAACTGACATGGCAGTGAACTCCATCTGCCATGACCATAAAACCTGTGGGTCTCTGTAGCCCTCAGAAAACCAATACCCTGGGGTTGAATCTACTTTATCTGTCTCTGGGACTCTGCCCAGGTGTGCATAAGGGCAACCCCTCTGATAACCTCCTGGCTCTTTTTTAGAGACTCATAGCCATATAAACTCATTTGTCCATTCCCTTTCCCCCTTTGATTTAGGTCAAAAAGCATTTTTAACTCCTGTTATTATATGTAGAAAGAGATATTCTGCTGATCCAAGTTGCATCTTTTATTCAAGATCATTTTCTAGTTATGTCATCAGCTGGTACTTGGTAGTGATCCCTTGGTGACAGGGAGGCTCATCCCTGGGAGTCATGTCCCACACTGGGGGGAAGGCAACACATTTACATGCTGAGTTTGGCTTCAAGACTAGCCACATTTGAGCAACATGGAGACATTTTTAGCAACCTGAGTGTATATTAGGCCAAGTGCTCAGCACTTTTCGAGGATTTTTTCATTTAGTCCTCATATCAGTCTTACTAGGTCATATTCCTCCCCTTACATATGAGAAAAATGAGACATAAAATTCAAGTAATTTCTTACTATGACTTGTGAGCCTATTTTCCTGGGCAATTGTATGGAGACAATGATGTGGGAAAAGGAGCTCAATAATTTATCCACTGAGTCTTTCCAGGCTTAAATCCCAGCTGCCTTGACCCCTGGTGGTAATTCACCTGTGCACATCCATGGGGATGGGGCCTTGGAGCTCAGGGCCTGTGTCCTGGCATCTTGGCCTTATGTCCTCCAGCGGCCACTCTGTCAGGAATTTAGTTTGGTAAAATGTTAGATCCCACTTTGCTAGCCTTTATAAACCCTCCTTTTCCTCCCCAAGCCCCAGAGACAGCCTAAGTGGCCCCTTCTATGGAAAGATGAAAAGGTCTGACCTATACATGATCTCATTGGGAGCAAGGATTTCAAGAAAGAACCAATAAAATTGTTAGGTTGGAGGGACACAGACTGAAAAACTGGGACTTGGAACTGTCAATGCCTGGAACAAAGCATGCTATAAAAAGACAAACAAGCAAACAAACATCTCTGCTTTCCCTTTACTCTTCCTGTTTCATATCTTATCCTCTCATCAGTCAACTTTTGCTTCTTTTTCCTCCTCCTCTCCCTCTCACTTCCCAATTTCTATCTCTCCATCTTCCTTTACTTGTTTTTTTTCTTTTTAAGGAGGAACCAGGGACCTTGTACATGGGAGGCAGGCACTCAACCATGAGCTACATCTGCCTCCCTCCTGTTCTTTTTATTTTGTTTACTCACCCTCTCCACTCCTTTTTCCCATTTCTTCAAATACTATGTTTACCTCATGGAATTGCTCCAGGTCTTGTGGGCAGGAACGTGTTAGCATAAACACAAAGAAACATGGAATATTCTAAAAACCTCCTTTTACAGAAAATGTGTTAAAAACAGAAGCTACACTCCACTTTTTAAACCAGAAAGGATTCCATCCTGAGGCATGGACCTCAGAGTTGGAAAAGGATCTCAAGGTCCCCAAATAGGCTCTTGGTCTTGCAGACCAGCTGAGGGGGGACGTGGGGGAGCGCTGCACTCAGGGGTGTCTGGGGCGGCATGCGTGCCCCAAAGAAGGGACAGGTGGGGTGACAGGTGAGCAGCTGACTGCTCCAGCTACAGTAAGTCTTAGCTCCTCTCACTTCTGTCTTAGTTTATATACAGTCCACATGGTCTTTCCATATGTCCAGACATCTTTGCCCCCAAATAGTTGAGTCCTGTGCCCATGGGTGGGTCTCCCCGTCTCAGGAGGAGTCACTGCTTCCCACTCGCTAAGGTGCAGAGTGTGGAGACACTCTCTCTTTCCTGAGAAAGGACAACAACCCTGTCTGATGCGGTGTCCCAGGGCAGAGCCTTCCTAGGGTTCCTTGCCAGAGATCCTTTCCTCATTCTTGCTTTATTTTTTATTTCCCTCTTCTCCCTTCCCTTCCCCTTTCCCTCTTTAATTCTTTCCTTTTCCTCCCCATTTTCAACTTTCCCCTCATTTCTCTCTTACACGTACCACCACTCATACTCAGAGCTGTCCGTACTCAATAGGCTGCACCCACTGGGCTTTCAGAGGTGCCAGGGTGTGAGTTCTTTACCTGCTATCACTTTTAATCTTCGCAATTTTTTTTAACCTATGAAGTGGTTACCATCATTATCTGCATTCTAAGGGAGATAAAGTAAGGCCCAGGTCAGTGAAGAACCTTTCTCAGAGTCCCAAAGCCTATAAATGGCAGAGTTCTGACCCAGAGTTCACAGTCACAGCCCACAGGTGCAGCCTGGCTCTCTCACCTGCTTGGACTTGAACACATGTTGGCATGAACTTTCTGGATTCGAGGAACGTTCAGACCCCGTGGTGTCCCATTTCTGGGAGGGGATTCAGCCATACTAGGGTGCTGAACCCTTACTGGGGCCCACTGGACTTTATGGAATGAAGCCTTGGGGAGCTGAGCGCTATTCTTTGCCAGCCCCATTGGGTTAGCTTCGTAGTGATGCTGCAAGAAAGAGCACAAACTGGGTGGCCGAAAACAGCAGAAACTGCCTGGGTCAGCTCGGGATTCCACCACCTGTCCACCAGTCACCTGGGAAATCCCCACCATCAGCACAGTCTGTGAAGTCCAGGGAACCCCTGAGGGATGCTGGACGTATCTGCCCGCCTTCCCTTCCCTCCAGCTCCTGGAACAACCTCTGCTCATGGCAGCCTGAGGCAAAGCTCTATTGAACTAAAAAGCAAACAGAAATGTATTCTCTCATGGTCCTGGGGAGCAGAAGCTGGAAATCAGGGTGTTGCAGGATTGGCTCCTCTGGAGGCTCAGAGGAAGAAACCACCCCTCCTCTCCTGCAGCTCCCGGGGCTTCCAGACAGCCTTGGCGTTCCTAGGCTTGCAGGTGTGTCCCTGCGCTCCCCGCCTGACCTTCCCGAGCTGGTTTCCAATCATCCCCTCCTTACTAGGACACCAGCCACTCGGTTAGGGCCACCCCAGTCCAGCAGGACCTTATGTGAACTAAGTGCAACTGCAAAGACACTATTTCTACATAAGGCCATGTTCACAGTATGAGGAGGTTCACACTTCAGTATACCCTTTTGGGGGACACAATTCATCCCATGAAATGGGGCTTTACTAGCTTCGATCCTGGGGGTCAGGCTTCAGAGTGTTGCTTTCTGAAGAGGAGCTGACTTTGGGATCACGGATGAATTCCAGAAGGATGAGGGGCTTGCAAGCCTCCAGCGTGCTTGGGTCTGCAGTGACCCTGTGCATTCCTACAGTGCTTGCAAGAACAGGTTTGAAATGGTTTCAGGCCTTGCTCTGCTCCATCTACAGACCAAGGAAATAGACATTCAGACCGTTGCTTCCCCCCTCCCAAATATGGTATACTGGGCGTCTTGTCTGAACTGTCTAATACTGTAGCCACTTGGCCATGTGTGGATGTGTGGCTTGTTTAATGCTAAGTGAAATTTAAGATTCAGATTTTCAGAGGCTCTGAGTCTACAGGATGTTTGATTAGAGAAGTGAAGGCTAAGTTTTTACTGAAGAGCTGAATGCCTAAGGAACTAAGGGAGGGTGAGGGTAGCACGAGCTGAATTTAATGGAAGAGCATTGGAGAGGCAGGTGAGAATGTCTGCTGAGCACACATCTTGTGCCAAACCTGCTGATACTCAGCTTAGTTTCAATGTTGAGGAATCACTGTAGCTCCAGAGCAGTATGGGAACAGACGCTGAACATGTTGGACCTCAGCAGGGTTCCTGTTGGAAACAAATCTCAGCTGTGATGTCTTCCCACCATGGTGCACAGCACTTTGGAGTCTACCATTCCCCTGGTGTTTGAGCAGCAAAATTCCCATTATGCCAGAGCTGGAGGATCCTTGAAAGCCTGTGCCTTCAGTGTCCATCAGGCTGTTCCACGGAATCTGTGCAGTGATGAGGAAGTCGATGTGGCTCAAGAAGTTGTCACCTGCCTACCACATAGGGGTCCCCAGATTAGGTCCTGGTGCCTCATAAAGATGACAGCAAGCTGATGCAATAAGATGATGCAATGAGGAAACAGTGAGAGACACAACAAGCAACCAACGGGGGTGTCTCAAGCAGTTGGGCACCTCCATCCTACATGGGAGGTCCCAGGTTCAGATCCCTGTGCCTCCTAAAAAGAAAAGATGAGCAGACTCTGTGAGTGCAAACAACGGGGAGGAGGAGTTAAATTATCTCCCTAAAAGTCATTGGAATTTCTGATTCTTGGAGTAACGCTGGTGGGTAAAGTGTCCAGCTGAGGCTAAAGCCTGGGGTGGGGTGGGAGTGGTTGAATAAAGGTGATTTTAAATCTGAGGGGGAAAAAAGAATGAGGTGAGCCCTTAATTATTGAATGTGGCTTCCAGGGATGGGTAAGCAAGTTTATGTAATTTGAAGGGATGATATTGAACATTTCTGAACTCTACTCAGACATTCTAAGTTTTAAAAATGTGGCAATAGTGAATATTCTGAAGAGGAAGGATGGCAAGGTGTCTCCCTATTCAGCTTTCCCACCACTGTGCTTTCCCACCCACTGCTCTAGGTTTGACGAAGGAAAGGAAAAAGTAGAAAAACTGGATTATCTGTTGTTTGAGGGAAGGATTGCTGCCTTAGGTGTCTCTGTACTTCCTTAAGAGTGTTTGCTGAGAGCAAACTCAGTGAGTGTGAGCTGGATGGGTGAAAGAATGAGAGGGCAAGGTTCATTGCCACACATAAGTGGGGAGGGGAATCAAAGTGGGTTTATCATGCTCCCCCGCCCCACCCCAATACGTGACGTTTCATACCTGGGCCCCCCGCGCTGTCCTTGGTGCCCTGCTGAAGCCTGCGCCCTTCTGTTTCCATACCTGGTGCCCCTCACTAGGGGGTGGAGGCGGGGAAGGAGCACGTCTGACCACGTGGTCTGTGGAGCCCCGTTAGCGCTGGAAGGAGAGCAGTGGGGGCTTCAGAGGGCGGGTTCAGGCAGGAGGGATTTGATCCCTGCCCACCGTTTACCAGCTGTATGGTCTTGACCTGTTACTTATTCTTCTCAGCCTGTCTTATCTGTAAACTGGGTCTTAGACATTTCTCTAGATGAACTTATTTTGAAATATGATATACATACAGAGAAGTCTGCAAGTCATAATTATACAGATTTCATAAAGCAGCACTGCACAAACGGAGGGCAGAATAGTGCCGAGCTCCAGACCCTCTTCTTGGCCCTCCCAGTCATCACCCACCCCACCTGATGCAAGAGGACCCCCATCCCAATGTCTAACTTTATTTTACTTCCCTCTGTTTTGGAATTTTATATGGATAGAAACATATAAGAAGGAACCTTTTGTATTTGGTTTCTTCTCCTTAGCATCATGCTTATAAGATTCATCTAGTGTTGGGTGTAGTTGTTGTTTGTTGTGTCTCCTTATTGAGTAGTGTTCCAATGTATATCACAAGGTAATTATCCCTTTCACTGTTGTAGACATTTCAGTTATTTCCAGTTTTTGGCTCTGAATGCTATTGTATATATATATTTTTGGTGGACAGGTGTTAGGAGGGGAACGATTCCATCTAGGAGTGGAACCGCTGGATTAGGGACTCTGACCAGCTCTGAGCTGTATTGAACCTGCCTGAGAGTTTAATGTTCATTTCTAACCTCACAGGGTTGTGAGGGTTAAAGTGCTCGTTAGGGTGCTTGGCAGAGAGAAGTCCCCCAATACACTGTTAAAAATGTAACCAACGCTTAACACTCCATTAATTTCAAGTACCATAATGAACTTAAATATTTTCTTATTGCTTGTTCATTTAGGTGGTTTCTGTTTTCTTTCTTTCTTTCTTTCTTTCTTTCTTTCTTTCTTTTTTCTTTTTACATATAACGCTGCAGGGAGCGACTCTTCTTATAGCTGTTTCCTTCTAAAAACTTGCTTTGTGTTAAGTTCTCAGGATAGGTTTAACGGGATCAAGGTTTTGTGACTGAGAATTGCCACCCTGGAAGGACAGCATGGGCTGGCTGAGAAGGGGAAAGCAAAACATGCAGCGAATGGACACAGAGAAGAGACCGCAAAAGAAAAAGGAGCAAGCCACAAGGGAGGAAATTTTAAAAAATCTTAAAAAAAAAATAAGTAAAAGGAAACGACCTCTTCTTCTTGTTCCCTAGGTGCAGTAAAGTTAGCATGCAGCTCTAAGGTAAGTTGCACTATGGCAGTGTTGCATAAATAATCAAGCCAATCTGTGCCTCACGGGTCTTCCATGGATTATTGTGCACTCTAGGTAACAAAAGTAATGAAATTACAGCCCAGGACAGATTTTACTACTTTTAGACAAAAGGTCATGGAAGATTTGCATAACAAAGACCAGATACAGATAAATCTTAAATTATTTTTAAAATTGAAAATGATGTATAAAATCTTAACATTTTTGTTAAGACTTGTAACATTTTGTGTGATCTATGTATCTTTTTTAAAAAAGGTAATAATAAAGAAAGAATATTTGAATAAAAAAGGTTTTTTTAAAGAATCTAGGTGGAAGTGTAAAAGAAAACAACCCCCCACAAACTTATAAACTTATTACATCTGTATAATCTTTTTTTAAAAGATTTATTTATTTTTCCCCTTCCCCTCCTCCTGCCCGCCCACCCTGTTGTTTTGCTGTCTGTGTCCATTCATTGTGTGATCTTCTGTACATATCTTTCTTTTTTTTTTTTTGGTCTTCTCATTTTCTGTCCTCTAGGATTCACAGGAATTTGATCCTGGCGACGACTGATGTGGGGAGAGTTTCCCTGTCAATTGTGCCACCTCAGTTCCCAGCCTCTGCTGCATTTCACCTTGAAATTCTCCTTCATCTCTCTTTTGATTCATCATCATCTGCTGCCTGACTCATTTGCGTGGGCAGTGGCTCATCATGCAGGCACTCACGTGGGCTGTGGCTCGCCACACAGGCACACTTTCTCCTCTTCCTTTGTCACCAGGAAGCAGCAGGATTGAACCCAGGTCCTCCCATATGGTAGGCAGAAGCTCCATCACTTGGGCCACATGCACTTTACTGTATAATCTTGTGACCTTCCCTAAACCTCATCTTATTTATCTGCATTTTAACAGCATTTTCATACATTTATATATTTATTTGAATAATTGTAACATTTTTGAACTTTGTTCTAAAAAAATATATTATGAAGTTTCCTATACTATTCTGTAATTATCTTTTATTTTTAAGATTTATTTATTTATTTATTTCTCTCCCCCATCCCCACCACGGTTGTCTGTTCTCTGTGTCTATTCACTGCGTGTTCTTCTTTGTCTGCTTCTGTTGTCAGTGGCACAGGAATCTGTGTTTCTTTTTGTTACGTCATCTTGCTCTGTCAGCTCTCCCTGTGTGTGGTGCAATTCCTAGGCAGGCTGCAATTTCTTTCGCTCTGGGCAGCTCACCTTAAGGGGTGCACTCCTTGTGGTTGGGGCTCCCCTATGCGGTGGCACCCCTGTGTGACAAGGCATGCCTTACATGCATCAGCACTGCTCATGGGCCAGCTGCACACTTGTCAAGTAGGCCCAGGGTTTGAACCTCGGACCTCCCATGTGGTAGATGGATGCCCTAACCACTGGGCCAAATCTGCTTCCCTGTAGTTATCTTTATCACCATTTTTATTTTGTGCAGTTGAATCTATAGTAAGAACTATATATTTTAAGAGGTTTTCTGAGTATATCAGTAAGCAGTCCAAGAGGTTTCTAAAATTAGTACACAACTAAGTCTGTTTATACCTTGCTTTTATAACTTTCTTCTTTCCTCCAAAATATTTGGGTTTAATTTAAAAAGTTATGATGGAATTATTAAAAGAGCATGAAAAGAGGAAAAACAAATTGAAATAAAATATGCTTATAAAAACCCTTATAAATTGCAGTTCATCATAATTTAAAGCTTCTGCTCTTCAAAAGAGACAGTTAAGAAAATAAAAAGATATGACATACACAGGAAGAAAATATTGGCAAAACATAAATGTGATAGAAGAATGGTGTGCTGAATATATAAAAAAACTTTTTATAAATTTTGAATATTTCTTTCTTTTAAAAAATATATACATAGATCACAAAAAATGTTGCATTGAAAAATATGAAGTTCCCTTATACCCCACACCCCACTACCCCCAATCCTCCAACATCAACAACTTCTTTCATCATTGTGGCACATTCATTGCATTTGGTGAATATATTTTGTAGCACTGCTACACCAATGGATTATAGTTTACATTGCAGTTTACACTCTCCCCCAGTCCATTCAGTAGGTTATGGCAGGATATATAATGTCCTGCATCTGTCCCTGCAATATCATTTAGGACAACTCCAAGTCCTGAAAATGTCCCCACATCACACCTCTTCTTCCCTCTCCCTGCCTTCTGAAACTCCCATGGCCATGGTCTCCACATCAATGATATAATTTATTCCACTGCTACAGTCACACTTGTTCTATAGTGTAATACCAATAAATCCACTCTGATCCATATTTTACTCCTCAATCCTGTGGATCCTGGGATGGTGATGTACACCCCACCTTTATATCAAGATGTGGCTTAGATCCCACAAGGCTGATAGATGTGATTCTCCTGCTTGCAGTTGTAGATACACTTGGTTCCCTGGTGTGGTGATTGACCATCTTCACCTCCCTGTTAGCTGACCTGGGTAACTCCAATGAACTGGAATGTAGGTGTTGCTGAGGCTCAGGGCCCAGCTGGCACATTGCCAGTCCAGAGATTCAAATCTCCTGAGTATACACCAACCGCAATGCCAACCACAGATTCAGTAACAGTGACAGAAGAGGCATGTATAGACAGGTCATATTTGAGTCCAACTCCATCACACTCAGGAGCACAAATCCCAAAGTAGGGCCCACTGGCAAGGCCCTGAACTCCAGAGCCATCTGCCATAATGGGAGAACCTGTGTGTCTCTGTAGCCCTCAGGGGCACCAGCACCTGGGGTTGTATCTATTTTGGCTGTTTCTGGGATCCTGCTGAGCCCTGCATCAATCTGTCCCCACTGATGGCATCCTGACTCATTTTGAAGGCTCTTGTCCATATAAACTAATTTGTCTTTACCATTTACCCCATTTATTCAAGGGCTTTTTCTAATTGAATCTCCAATTGGTGATTGGTAGTAATCCCTCAGCACCAGGGAGGTTCATCCCCAGGAGACATGTCCCACACTGGAGGGAAGGTAACACATTTACATGCTGAGTTTTGCTTACAGAGTTGCCATGTTTGAGCAACATGTAAGCTCTTAGGAGGTAACTCTTAGGGACCCTGCAGCTCTTGCCTATTGAAATTTCAAGCACACAGGCTCACAAGCCTAGTCTTCAGTATCAAGTGCCCCCATCATTTGTCCATCCTTCTTCGCTGGCATTTGCCCTTGCACTTGGGGAATTGTTGCTGTTCCATTGGGGAATGTGACAGAGCTCTGCTGGGTAGGAACTCAGAATTCCCTCAGTTGACATGTGTAACTCTACCTACTATGACAGTACCCAACGAATATCTGAACATTTTTATGTACATTATATACATGCCCTGGGGAATTTCCTCCCACCCATGTGTCCTCCATCAATGACACCCCATGTTGTTGCTCCTCCTCTGCCATAGTTAAACCCCTCTGTGATCCAAAACTTCTTAAAAAATGAAGCTTAATATATTGCCAAATTCAATCAGTAGGAAAATGAAATAGTAATGATATATTTAATGATTAGAAATAGAATACATACTGATTTAGAAAAACTAAAATAAAGTAAAAAATAAATTGGGGCATTAAAATATGTAAAATATCATAAAGCTCTGTTTTGACTTTTTGCCTTTCATCACTATAATAGGTGTTGCCATGTGTGTACAGTGGCAAGGCAATCTCTTCCATTCCTTCCTCAGTGTATACATATTATTTTTTAATTTTTAATTTTGTGTTCAAAAATTTAAGAAATTCTTAATAAGTAAGGAAATAACTCAATAAACACTAGGAAAAATTTTGAATGGGCACTTCATTGAAGAAGGTTCCAATAATCTGACAATACCAGGTTGAGCAACCAGCATGGTCATGCATTACAGGAAGGATGTAAAATGGCACAGCTGTTTGTGAAATTGCTGACTGTTTCTTATAGAGTTATGCATATACCTGCATTATGACTCAGCAATCCCACTCCTAAATATTTTATGAGCAAATGAATTGAAGCCATATGTTCACACAAAAACCTGCACACACATCTTTACAGCAATCGTAATCATTAAAAATTGGAACAGTCCAAATGTCTTGAAACTGGTGAATAAATAAGCAAACTGTGGTAAATCTTCACAATGGAATACTATTCAGCACTAAAAAGGAGTGATGTATGGATACATGCAACAAGTTGGACAAATCTCAAACACATTATAAAAGAAAGAAGTGGACCTGAAAGGCTTCACACAGTATGTTTCCATTTATATAGCATTCTGAATGGCTGGATTATAAACATCCCAGTTGTTGCCAGGGGATGGGAATGAGGGGAAGTTGATTACAAATCAGCATAAAGGATTTTTTAAAGCTTATAGAACTGTTCTACATCTTGAATGTTTGTGGTTACACAACTATGCTTTGGACCAAACTCATAGAAATATACACTACAAAGGGTGATTTTGCTGTATGTAAATTTTGCCTCAGTAATCTTTACTTAAAGAGAAAAAAAAAAACTAGTGTTGAGATTGAATATAAAATCTGACTAAGAGCTTCCTGAAAGCCAATGAAATCAGCTAAACACATGAACATACAGGCCTCTCATCCTGGGGAAAAAATCCAGTTTCTAATGTGACTAATTTCTCCTAGTATCACAGTAGAAGAAAATTCCTGTCTTGAAGGTAATACATGTAAGATATTAGATGGTGAATGGAGTAACATTCTAAATTAAATTTCACTGAAAAGACAAAAATATAATTTCATATGCCATTTCTCTATATCAATGCCCCCTGAGAGTCTGATGACCCCTAAGTGGATGGTGACTGGGCATCGGATTTTCATGAACTCTTCACTTCATCCTAAATCTGGGACTGAGGATTGAACCCAGGACCTCGTATGTGGTAAGACATTGCTGAACTACTGAACTACACTGGCTCCCTTGTGGGGAGATTTTGATGACTGATTCAATAGTTTTACTTGTGATTGGTTTGTTGACCTCTTGCATTCTAATGTCAATGTAGGTTCTTTGTGCCTTTCTGAAATTTGTCCATTTCATCTAGGTTTGCTAATTTGTTGACAGGAGTTTTTCATAATATCCTCTTATGATCATTTTTTAAAAATTATTTCTGTGGGGTCAGTAATAATGTTCCTCTTTTATTCCTAATTATTTATTTATGTCTTCCTTCTTTTTTAGTGTAGCTAAAGGTTTGTTGACTTTATTGACCTTCTCAAAGATCCAGCTTTTGGTTTTGTTGATTATATATTTTTTTTCTTAATTTCATTGTTTTCTGCTCTAATCTGTTATTTCTCTTCTTCTGTTGCTTTGGGATTATTTTACTGTTCTTTTTCTAGTTCCAGCATGTGCTCCACTTAGGTCTTTGGTTTTATCTTCTTTTTTCTTTCTAATGTAGGAGTTTAGGACTAGAAATTTCACTCTCAATACTGCCTTCACTGTATCCCATAAGTTTTGTTTCATTTTAGTTTATAAGCTTGATAATTCATTTTCTTATTTTTATTCCCCTTGAGTAAATTACTAATTTATCTTGCAATTTATTCTTTGACCTACTGGTTGTTTAAGAGAGTATTGTTTAGCCTCCATATATTTGTGAATTCCCCCTTTCCTACCTATTATTGTTTTCCAACTTAATTCCATTACGTTCAGAGAAGGTGCTTTGTGTAATTTCAATCTTCTCAAATTTACTGAGACCTATTTTGTGATCCAATATGAATTATCCTTCAGAATGTTCTTTGAGCAGTTGAGAGGAATGTATGTCCTACTGATTTGAGGTACAATATTCTGTATTTGTATGTGTTCTGTTAGATCTAGCTCATTTATCATATTATTCATTTTCTCATGTCCTTGTTAATCCTCTGCTTAGTTGTACTAACTATTGATGTAAGTGGTATATTTAAGTCTCCAACTATTAATGTATATATACCTATTTCTTCTGTTACTTTTGCCATAGCTTGCTTCATATATTTTGTGGCACCTGGTTAGGCACATGGGACTTTGTATATCTATGATCATGCCAACTGCAAATAGTGAAAGTTTTACATATTCCTTTTGATGTATTTTATTTAATTTTCTTGCTTAATTTCTTTTGCAAGAACTTCCTTTACAATGTTGAGTAACAGTGGTGACAGAGGTTATCCTTGCCTTGTGCTATATCTTAGAGGGAAAGCATTCAGTTTTCATGACTGAGTACGCTGCTAGCTGTAGGGTTTTCATATAGGTCTTCTATCTTGTTGAGGACATTACCTTTTTGCCTATTTTTCTAAGTTTTTTTAAATCAAGAAAGGAGGTTGAATTTTGCCAAATGCCTTTTCTGTGTCAAATGAGATGATCATGGGTTTTTTCTCCTTTGTTGAAGTGGTGTATTACATTAATTGATTTTCTTGTGCTGAACCACCCTTGCATACATGGGATAAAACTCACTTCATCATGGTGCATAATGCTGTTAATGTGCTGTTTTAATCAATTTGCAAGTTTTTTTTGAGAATTTTTACTTGTATATTCATAAAAGAAATTAATCTGTAATTTCTTTTTGTACTATCTTTATCTGACTTTAGTTTTAGAGTGATGGTATCACAGAATGAGTCAGGTAGTATTCCCTCCTCTTCAATTTTTTTGGAAAAGTTTGAGTAAGCTTGGTATTAATTCTTTTGAAATAATTGTTAGAATTCCCCTGTGAAGTATTCTTGCCCAGGGATTATTTGTTGGGAGGCTTTTGGTCACTGATTCAACTCTTGGCTTACAATTTATCTGTTGAGATTTTCAATTTCCTATAGAGTCAGTGTAGATCGTTTGTGTATTTCTAAGAATTTTTCAATTTCATCCAAGTTGTCTAATTTGTAGGCATTAAACTTGTTCATAGGATCCTCTTATCATCCTTTTTATTCCTGTGGAATCCACAGCAATGGATCACCTTTCATTTCTGATTTTATTTTCATCTTCATTCTTTGTTTCTTCATTAGTCTAGTTAAGTATTTATCAATTTTGTTGATCTTTCTGAAGAACCTACTTTTGGTTTTGTAGATTCTCTTTATTTTTTTCTTCCCAATTACATTTATTCCTGCTATAATCTTTGTTATGTCTTTTCTTCTGCTTGCTGTGATGTAGTTTTCTATCTTTTTCCTAGTTCCCGTGGGTGTGTAATTAGGTCTTTGAGTTTAGCTCTTCTTATTTACTGTAGGCATTTAGGAGTATAAATTTCCATCTCAGCACTGCCTACACTGTATCGCATGAGTTTGGTATGTTGTGATCTCATTTTTATTCATCTCAAGATACTTACTAATTTCCCTGAATTTTCTTCTTTGACCCAATGACTTTTTAGGAATGTTTTATTTAGTTTCTCTATATTTGAGGATTTTCCAGTTCTCTGCCTGTTTTTGATTTCCAGCTTTATTACATTCTGTTCAGAGAAGT
Organism: Dasypus novemcinctus; assembly: GCF_030445035.2. Taxonomy (NCBI): domain Eukaryota; kingdom Metazoa; phylum Chordata; class Mammalia; order Cingulata; family Dasypodidae; genus Dasypus; species Dasypus novemcinctus. The sequence goes on along the minus strand of NC_080689.1, from coordinate 85,752,365 downwards.
TGCTTCGTATAACTTCAGATGTTTTCAATTTACTGAAACTTCTTCTGTCATCAAACTTGTGGTGTATCCTGGAGAATGATCCATGATCACTTGAGAAGAATGTAAATCCTGCTGTTTTAGGGAACAAACTTTTGTATATGTCTGTTTGGTCTAGTACATTTATCATATTATTCGAATTCTCATTTTCCTTATTGATCTACTATCTAGATCTATCAATTGATTAGAACGGCATATTGATGTCTCCAACCATTAGTGTTGAGGTGTCTATTTTTTCCCTTCAGTTTTTTGAGCATTTGCCTGGTGTATTTTGTGGCACTGTGGTTAGATGCATACTTATTCATGACTGGTATTTCTTGGTGGATGGACACTTTTATTAATTTATAGTGACATTTTTTGACTCTTCTAATAGCTTTTAACTTAATGTATATTTTGTCTGATATTAGTGTAGCCACTATCAGCTCTTTTTGATTACTATTTGTGTAGATGCCTAAGGTTTTATGGTTATTTTGCATTGGGTAAAGGCTATTTTGATGCTTGTTCCAACTTATTATAATTCTTTAGAGTACCCTGCGTTCAACTGTTCAGATTTTGCCAGCTCTTTTGCACTTTGTTATTTCCCTAGATTATGTGGTACAAATTTTAAGATGGTCCTTTAGCCTGCAATTTTTTCACGTCTAGGAGAAACCTTCCTTTCCACTTTTCATTCCCTTGGAAACCTACTCTTTTCTGTTTTTGCACAGAATTTTCTCTCAGTTCCCATGATTTGTTTAAATTCTCTCCCTTACTCAGTGCCCCCTTTTCATTACATTTTCAGTTCTGCAACCCATCCCCTGGGGCCAGATGGAGTCAATCAGGAAGGTCTGTTTTGTCTCTACATGGTGTCATGAACAGATTCTGGCTTGAGTGCATGCACTTCTTGCCAACAGTTCTGCAGTCTCTTTTTTTTCCTTGGGACACTCCTCAGCTGCTTGTGTTCTGCCCTGGGTCCCTTTAGACTTGGGGCCCTTTACTTGGATGTATGTAGGGTTTTAACTCATTGCTGTGAGTGCCTCTGTGGTCTTTATTCCTGTTAGGAGGGTCCCAGGCCATGCCACTCTTTGTGACTGGTAATCTTTGCAGAACCTAGTGACAGGGAGGGGTTCTGGACTGGTGAGTCTGGAATGTAACTCTTTTACCTGATTTTGGTGTTTTATTATTTTCTTTAACTTTGATTCAGTGTTTGTGGGTTTCTTCACCAGTTTCTATTTTGCTCCAGAGTTCCAAGCGAGTGGGATTTGTCCTTTTATTAGTTGATTCTGAGGGAGGATATTTCCAGGGGATGTCGTACATCATCATGTTGATGACACCACTAAATATATGGGTTTTTAAAATTACATAGTCAATTAACATTTCAAGAGATTTAAATAATAAGAAAAAATATGTGTATTTACTAATTTAGGTATCACGTCTAGGGCTTTTGATGTTTCCATCTGCTATCATTTTCTTTCTGTTTTTAGGATGTCTATAACATTTTGAGTAGTGTAGAATTACTAATGATATATACATTACATCTGAAAAGTTTTTAGTGCATCTTTGCAGTTAAATCTGATAAACAAAAGAGTGAGCATTGAATAATGGAGAATGGGAGAGGACCAGGAACTGAACTCTGAGGCAGAGAGATGAAGAGGGACCAGGAAAATGTCTGTGAATGAGCAGTGTGTTTGGAAGACAAGAAAAAGATTGTGATTGCATGGAGCGCATAGAGAAAGTTTCTCAAGTAGGGTGGTAATATCAGTATGTAAAGGATGCTGATGGGTCTATTAAAATGAAGTCTGGGATGGATCCAATAGGTTGGGGAATGTGGAGGCCTCTGTGGTTCTTGACTCTAGCAGTTTCAATGGGATGTTGGGGTAATACCTGAGTGGAAGAAGCTTAAGAGTGTATGGGAAGAGAAGGTTTTGAGTTGGTAGTATAGACAACTTTTTCCATGAGAATAATGTAAAGTAAATGAGAATTATGAAATAGGCCATAATTGGAGGGAGATGTGAGGTCAAGAGACTTTTAAAAATAATATTTGTGAACATCAGGCCTCCCCAGGATGGGTAACACCTTCCCACTCTTTGTACGGGTCTCCACCCTTTGATATAACTCACTATGTCAAGATGAGCACGCACACCTTCCTGGAAGCCTGCCCCTGTGCCAGATACCACCCCCCTTAAGAAGCTTAAACAGTTAATACTTTCTTCTTATATTTTCTAAAGAGTTTTCTCAACATTATGGTTTCAGCCACATACCCAACAATCTCCTATGTTCAACTGTTCTCCCCAGCTCTTCCCTCAATTTCCTTGGCCATCTTGAATAAAAGGGGGAAATGATAAAGACAAATGAGTTTACATGGCTAAGAGTCTACAAAGAAGAGTTGGGAGATCATAAGAGGAGTCGTGCTTATGCACGCCTCAGCAGGATCCCAGAGACAGCCAAGGAAGATACAACCCACTTACTGGTGCTCCTCAGGGCTATGGAGATGCACAGGTTTTACAGTCATGGCAGTTGGCTCTGGAGTTCAGAGCCTTATCATTTGGTCCCACTTTGGAATTTGTTTTCCTGAGTGTGGTGGACTTGGCCTCAGATATGACCTCCCTATACATGCCTCTTCTGTCACTTTTACTGATCCTGTGGTTGGTACTGGTGTTGGTTTTATACCCAGGAGACTTGAATCTCTGGACTGCCCACGTGCCAGCTGGGCCCTGATCCTCAGCAGAGTTGCAACTCCTACCCTCTGGTTCTTGGCCTCCCTAGGTCAGCTTAAAGGGAGGTGAAGATGGTCAACCACCAAACCAGGGAACTGAGAGTGCCTTCAACTGCAAGCAGGAGAATCGCATGCATCCAAGATGTGGGATCAAAGCTCCTTCTCAATATAGTGGTGGAGTGGACATCACCATCCCACGGTCCACATGATGGAGAAATAAAATATGGATTAGAGTGGGCTTACTAGTATTCCACTACAGAATTATTGTGATTAGTAAAGGAAGCAACTGTAGCATTAATGTGGAGAAAGTGGCCAGGGTAGTTGCTGAGGGCAGGGAGAGGGGGAAGTGTTGTGATGTGGGGGCATTTTTGGGTCTTAGTGTTGTCCTGAATGATATTACAGGGACAGATGCTGAATATTATATATCCTGTCATAACCCACTGGGTGGACTGGGAGAGAGTGTAAACTGCAATGTAAAGTATAATCCATGTGGTGTAGCAGTGCTCCAAGATGCATTCACCAAATGCAATCAATGTGCCACAATGATGAAAGAGGTTGCTGATGTGGGAGGAGTGTGGGTGTGGAATGTGGGGAATGTGGGAACCTCTTATATTTTTTAATGTAACATTTGTTGCACTCTATGTATCTTTCAAAAATACAATAAAAAATAAATGCTCCAAAAATAGATCATGTATATGGTCAAATAATTTTCTTAAAGAACACTTAAAAATAGAACAAATTGGTATACAATATTGTTAGAGTAATTTATATTTTATATTAACAGGTTTACATATTTATTATATGATATGGAACAAATATTGTTTAAAATGTAACATATAGTAATGATCTTATTAAATTAACAGTAGTTTTCTATATTAAAAATGATATTTGCATGTTGATGGGAATGATGTTAAGAGAGGGGAACGTTGATATTTTAGAAAGAGAGGGGTGGACACAGTGAGCAATATCCTTGAGCAGATGAGAGGGATGGGGTCTGAGGGTCTGGCCTCACATAGGAGGGCTGCCTGCTCATCCACAATAACTGGAAGGAAGGCAGGGCAGGGGGATGTAGGCATCCATGGATCAGAGGATACACGGCAGGGACTTGTGGACTTGTTTCTCTTTTTTTAACATTTAAAAAATTTTAAATTTATTTTCTCTTTAGTTAGGCCAGTAATTTATTCAGGTATGGAAGGAAGAGAAATGAGAGAAAATAACAGATCATGGGTCCCAGATAGAAAGGAAGGGGCTGAAAAGTGATAAAGTGGGCTAATTTACAGACTGTAATTTCCCATTATGGATTATAAATGCCCAAGTTTGACTTGCGAGTTGATCCATGTGGGGGACACAGGGAGAGAAGGGCACAGAAGGCAGAAACAGGGCAGCACTGGCACTGGACAGGGTGAAGGCATGAGAGCAAGAGATCTGCCTGCTTTTTAAACCATTAATTATTCCACCCCTTTGCTAATGGCAGGGCAGGAGTTCCAGCTGTTTGCTGTTCTAGTGGCAGAATCTTGTGGGGGGGGGGTCTTCCAGCAGCCCCCTTGGGGTTGTTGATGTCCATGGGAGTCTCTGCCAGGTTCCAGATCCATCTATCAATTCCCTGTCTTACTAGCCAGCTTCATTCCTCCCTCAGTGAGTTTACTTCATCATTCTTAATGGACTTCTTCCTCTTATTGCTTCTTTTTACACAGGAAACAGGAAATAAGGCAATTGCCTTGTAGTTAGGACAGGAAAGAGATGTTAGAACTTGAGAGATAATAAAAAGAAAGAGTAGAGGGTGAAGAGTCCAGGGAAATGAAGAATGACTGTGAGGTAAGACTTAGTGCCCTTATGAGGTGAGTGATCATGAATTTAAAATGAGGCACGTTACAATGATTCTCCAGTCACAGAGACAAGGATACAGGCATGTGAAGTATTGGGTTTTTACTAAGGGTAGTATTTTCCTGGAGGAAGATAATGAAATACAGTAAGGGCAAGTGAGTTCTTGATATGCATAAGGAAATCATTATTAAGCAGGATCATAGAATTTAATCTGGGTAAGGAGGGAAATGCAAATATGAGGCATTTAGGGAAACTGAAAATCAATTTGTTAAAATATATTTTTCAGAAAAAGTAAAATAATTTTCATATGGATATAAAAAATTTTGTGATAAAATTTTATTTTACTCATATGATATGAGGGTACCAGACAGAGATTATAACTTGCTCAAAGGAAAAGTCAACACAGCACAGATCTATATGGAATATGGGAATGTAAAGATGAATTGCAAATGGAGAAAAAATAGTTTTTTAAAGAAAAAATTAGATATTTATTTTTATTTATTTAAATTCATACTGAAGAGGAATGTTCTAACATTGCAAAGGGTTAGAGTCATTCAATTTGATTTTATCTTATTCATGAAGATTTCTTCCTCTTTCAATTTTTAAAAATAAATTTTATTGCTACTCTTTTCTAAACAAATCTGTTTTATTGCTACATATTAATAAGGCATACAATTCATCCAAATTGTACAATCAATGATATTTTGCATATTTAACATAGTTGTGTATTCAACACTTCAATTATCTTTAGAGCATTTATAGACTCTAAAGTTTGCTAGGTGAGTCTGAAGGTAACCTTTTGTTCATGCAGATCTTGGGGCACAACAGGGACTCTGGAGATGCCATGGCTTACTTTGTCCTTTCCTAGAGATCCCAAGAAGAAGATGGTGGCAGATAACCCTGCTAAACCCTCCCCTTAGCTGGGTCCTATCACTCTTCCTACAAAAGTTAGAGGGCCTGAAGGGAGAGTGGGAGCCCATCTCCCTAAGCACTGGGTGCCCCAGTGAGGACTACTGCATCACATCACCCAGGGACATCTGTGCCCACCACAGAGGTGCTGTGAGTATGTACATCCCATAGGAGGGAAAGGGGGAAAGGGAAGGTGTGTGCCACCTTGAGGGAGCCGCATCAGCTTCCTGAACCAGAAAGGCAAGTGTGAGAAGAAAACAGCTCTGGTACCTGCACTTCGCACCTAGCACACAGGAGAGGAAATCTCAGAGAAGCAGGATAAGAGTGGCTGTAGAGATATTTGTTTATTGTCTGTCCTACCCAGTAAAATGAAAGCTTTATGAGGTCAGGGCTTCTGTTTTATTTGTTCCTATGTTGCTACCATAAATTTAGAAGTGTTCCTGATGTTGTTTGCATAAGTCTAAAAATATTGTGGATTTTGGGTGGGAGCAAATGAAGAACCTGCTCTATGACAATTTAGGAGCTGAAGCCATTTTACCTATCACCAGTAGGTGGAGGGGTTTCCCGTTAGGATACTAATCACTGCTATTTGACAAACTGACTAAAGGACAGTGCTAAGGGTGACATCTAATCATCTTGTTGCTCATTTTCAGAGACAGTATTTGCTGTGAGGACAATGCAGAGGTCTGATTCTCGATATAATGAAGAACTGGAGAGGAGTTGGCAGCAACTCTTCTGGGATTCAGGTCTCAGCCAGCATATGAACCATCCAAAGACATAAGACTCTGAGAGATATATTTAATAGGTATATTTAAAATTATAGGTTCAAATAAAAGAATTAGGAGAATCATGAGTAGGTAGTTGAATTATAAATGAGTATAGTTTTGTTATATTGGAGAAGTAGATTATCATGTATTACCAAATAAGGCCCACCAAAGAGGTAGTGATCATTAATTACGCTGTGTCCTTGCCTCTAGTTTGAAATCTTGTCTTTTGGGATAATTAGATTCATTTGTCAACTTGTCCAGGCAATGGCACCCATTTGTTTGTTGAAGCAAGCACTGGCATAATTATTACTGTGTAGATTTAAATCATCAGTAAGTTGTAAGCAGTCAGAAGAGAGAACGTCTCTACTTCAGCCTGCCAGATTCTCCTGGGAAATACATCAAAAACCTTCTTTGGAGTTTCCAGCTTGCAGCGCTTTACAGAATTTGGATGTGTGCATCCTGACAGTCATGTAAAAACAATTTTATAAAATATTGTAATATTTTTAGGTTGGTGCAAAATGAACTGTGGTTCCAGACAGTGAAATTTAGATCTAAATAGGCTCAAGCACATCTTTCTTATTCAAAATAGGAATCATTTCAATCAGCACATTTTTACTTATTCCTGTAGCATAAAAATCTGTGCTTTGAAATTCAACAAACTCTTGGAAAGTATTTTCTGCACCCTGCTGGTTGTGGAAGCATTTTCCCTGCCAAAAGTTGTTGAGGTGCTTGAAGAACTTGCAGTCAATTGGCAAGAGGTCAGGTAAATAAGGTGGATGAGGCAGACCTCAAAACCCAATTCATTCACCTTTTGAAGCATTGGTTGTGTGACGTGCAGTTGGGCGCTGTCATGGAGAAGAATCAGGCCCTTTCTGTTGACCAATGCTGGCTACAGGCATTGCAGTTTTCACTGCATCTCATAGCTTTGATGAGCACGGTTCTCAGGTTTAATGGTTTTACCAGGATTCATATTGCCGCAGTGAATCAGATTGGCAGCAGACGACCAAACAGTGACCATGACATTTTTTTTGGTGCAAGTTTGTCTTTGGGAAGTGCTTGGAGCTTTCTCTTGGTCCAGCAACTGAGCTGTTTGTCACTGGTTATTGCATAAAATCCACTTTTTGTCCCATGCCACAATCTGGTCAAGAAATGATTTGTTGTGTAATAGTGTAAGAGAAGACAATACTTCAAAAAGATGATTTTAAAATTTTCAGTCACCTCATGAGGCACCCAGCTATCAAGCTTTTTCACCTTTCCAATTTACTTCAAATGCCAAAGAATGGTCCATGTTGAGCTCTTCAGCAACTTCTGGTGTAGTTGTCAGAGGATCAGCTTTCATGATTTCTCTCAGTTGGTTGTTGTCAACTTCCAATGGCCAGTCACCATGCCCCTCATCTTCCAGGCTCTTATCTCCTTTGCAAAACTTCTTGACCCACCACTGCACTGTATATTAGTTCACAGATCCTGACCTAATGCGTTCTTGATGATGTGAGTTATCTCTGCTGCTTTATGACCCATTTTGAACTCAAATAAGAAAATCGCTCAAATTTGTTTTTTGTCTAAGATCATCTCCATAGTCTAAAATACATACAAAATAACCAGTAATTAATAAGCCAATTGCAAAAAAAAATGTAAAGTAAGAAATACACATTAAAACAATGTATGCCATAACTATATTTATTTAACAATGGATGCCAATATCAAATGGCAATTTCAACAATGCAAAACCACAATTACTTTTGCACCAAGCTAATATTTAGATAGCTCTTTTCAGTTATGTTTCTCTTGACACTTCTAGTATATCTTTCATTATTCATTTTGTAACAAACTAGAGCCTTCCCATTAGATTTTCTCTGTTGCAAAAGGATAGATTCCACTTTTACTTTGGTTCACATTTACTTTGGGATTTGTGCCCCTCTTGCCCATAGTACTCTGTAAGGTCCTTCAGGATAATGTACCCCACATGGGTAAATTCTTGCCTCTCTTTTTTCATTCAGACTCTTGTATAGCCCTGGAACCAGAGGTCAAATCTTTGTACTGTCCTTGAATACTTTCAGGATAAAAATGGCTTTAGAGTTAAACACTTTTTTGGTCCTTAACTTTTATAAAATTTGGACAAAAAGGTATACATTTTCTTCTCTTCCTATTTCTTTTCTCTTCTTTTATCGAATCTTCTATGGTCTTCTTTCTTTCTTTTTTCTTCCATTTTTTCCCCCAGGGTGTATTATTATTATTTTCACCTAGGATAAACTCACAAGTGATAATGTACATTGCTGGAAAAGGGCAATTTTAAAGGGAAAGCCTTGGTGTGAAAGGGATTATAAGAAGCCCCAAAACACAGTCTAGGAATTCACTTTTCCTGCTGAACATGGGTATTCCCAAGCACTGGCATAAGAGCAAGAGGCCTGGACTAAAGATTTTGGCAAGATGAAAAATCCAGCATATGAAGCTGAAGGAAGGACATCAGTTCTGGTAAGTAGTGGTGAGCTGCTCTTGTAGGGTACAAGATCACAGAGCTGCGCAGTTTATCTGTTGAGGTCCTTCTGTCCTTGGACATATTAACGTTTTTTCTGCCAAGTCAATACTGTAGCTGCTGGGAGCTTCAGCTTCCAGCACAAACCCCCTCCCCTGGTTACCTGTAGGTGTTTCCTTGCTGCACCAGCTGTTTCCTCCCCCCACAGCTCTGAGCATGCACTCTTCCTCTATCTTCCCAAAACACTGTGCCTCCTGAATCATTCCTTAGAGTGTTTGCAGACTCAGGGCAAGTTAAGAACTTGGCCTTTTGTGGAACTCCTTGGGTGAGATTGTATTTATTTGCATCTTGTGTTTCTTTTTCTTTGTTAGTCCAGCTAGGGTTTGTCTATTTTATTGATCATCCAAACAAACCAGCCTTTGTTGATTTTCCCTACTGCTTTTGCTTTTCAATTTCATTTATTTCTCCTCTAATCTTTCTTATTTCTTTCCTTCTGCTTGCTTGGGATTAGTTTGCTGTTATTTTTCTAGTTTCTTAGTGGTTCAGTTAAATCTTTGAGTTTAACTCTTTCTTCCTTTTTTAATATAGGCATTTAGGGCTATACATTACTCTCTCAAGGTTGCCTTCAATGAATCCCATAATGTTTGATAAATTGTATTTTCATTTACATTTTTATCAATATATTTACTGATTTCATTTGCAATTTCTTCCTTGACCCATTGATGATTTAGGAGTGTGTTGTTTAGCCTCTACACATTTGCAAATTTACTTTTTTGCTGACTATTATTTCCAGTTCCATTCCATTATGATAGGAGAAGGAACTTTATACAATTTCCATCTTTTTATATTTATTGAGAGCTCCATTGTGCCCCAACATGTGGGCTATCCTGGAGAAAGATCCATGGGCACTTGAGAAGAATGTATAACCCGCTGAGTGTGGATGCAGTGTTCTGTATATGTCTGTTATGTCTAACCTTTTATCACATTGTTCATGTTCTCTGTTTTCTTGTTGATCTTTTGTCCAGTTGTTCTGTCTAATGAGGTGAGTGGTGTTTGAAGTCTCCAATGATTATTGTAGAGATGTCTATTTCTCCTTTCAGGTTTCCTGGAGTTTGTCTCATGTATTTTGTGACATAGTTATTTATGGCTATTATATCTTCCTGAAGTATTGTCCCTTTTCTTAATATATAATGACCTTCTGTGTCTCATAACTTTTTGGCATTTAAAGTCTTTTGTTGTCTGATATTAGTATAGCTACCCCTGCTCTATCTGGTTACCGTTTGTGTGGAGTCTCTTTTTCCAACCTTGCACTTCCAGCTGATTTGTATCCCTGGGTCTAAGGTGAGCATCATATGAGCATATGGATGGCTCATGCTTTTTTATCCATTCTGTCAGCCTGTATCATTTGATTGGGGAGTTTAATCCATTCACATTCAATGATATTACTGTAGATGCATTATTTTCTTCATTTAATTCTTTGGTTTTCATATGTCATATCTTATTTTGTCTGTCTTTTTATGCTTTTGGTTATCATTTGTGCTATTTTTTCTTCTATACTCTCTTCAAAGCCTGTCTTTCCTGTCTTTTTTATCAGGTTCTAAGGCTTCCTTTATTATTTCCTGCAAAGGTGGATTCTTTTTGGCAAACTCTCTTAGTTTCTGTTTGTTTGTAAATATTTTATACTCACCTTCATATTTGAAGTACAATTTTATTGGATAAAGAATTCTCAGCTGGCATTTTTTCTCTTTCAGTGTCCTAATTGTATCATTCTGCTCTCTTCTTGCCTCCATTGTTTCTGGAGAAATCAGCACTTCATCTTATTGGATATCTCTTATATGTCATGCATTGCTTTTCTCTTGCTGTTCTCAGAATTATCTCTTTTTCTTTGGCATTTGACATTCTGATGGATATGTGTCACAGAGTTGGTCTATTCGGATTTTTTTGAATGGGAGTCCAACAGTGAAAGACATCTGATCCTCGGGTTTTCCTGATTGGGAGGTTTTTGATGACTAATTCATTCCTTGTGATTGGTCTGTTGAGATCATCATTTTCTTCTTTCATCAATATAGGGCTTGTGTGTTTCTAGAAATGTGTCCATTTCATCTAAGTTAGTCATCTTGTTGACATCCAATTTTTGAGGGTATCCTCTTGTGATACTCTTATTTCTGTGGGATCTGTGGTGATATTTCCTGTCTCCTTTTTTATTTTAATTGCATCTTCTCTTTCTTCTTTTTTAGTCTATCAAAGGGTATGCCAAATTTTTAAAAAGCTGCTTTTTAAAAATTTTACTTCATTTATCTTTATTTATTTCCCCTCTCTCCCAGATGGTTTTCATGTCTGTCTACTAATTGTTTGCTCACCTTCTCCAGGAGGCAAAGGAACCAAACCCAGGACCTCTCACATGACAGGTGAGAGCCCAACAGATGGAGCCTTGTCCTCTGCCTGAGGGCTGTGGGATCTGCTGGCTTGTGGCCTCTGCTTGTTGTGGTGGCTGCAGAGTGGAGCTCTTTGTGGTGGTGTCCTGCTCTTTCACAGTAGTATATAGCTCTCTTGTGGCTGGAGAACACATCTGTTCATCTTCTTTTTTTAGGAAACACTGGGACCTGAACCTGGGACATCCCATGTGGTAGATGAGTGGCCAAGTAGTTGAACCATGTCTGATTCCAAGAGTGTATGTGTTTATTAATTTTCTCAATGAGCCATTTTTTGGATTTGTTAAAATTTCCTAGTGTTTTTTTAATTCTCTTGTCATTTAGTTATGCTATAAACTTTTTTTTCTTATTTTCTGCTTGTTTTGGGATTCATTTTTTCTTCTATTTCTCCTTCATCCATGTGTTCAATAAGGTCTTTGATCTTAGCTATTTTTTTTAATATAAGCTTTTATGACTGTAAATTTCCCTTTCATCACTGCTTTTGCTGCATCCCATATTTATTGATACGTTGTGCCCTCATTTTCATTTGTTTCAAGGTAGTTTCTGATTTCTTAGGCCATTTCCTCCTGACCCACTGAGTGTCTAAGAATGTGTTGTTTAACTTTCATAACACTGTGCCTGTTCTGGTTCTCTACCCCTTATTAATTTCCAGCTTCATTCTGTTTTTGGTCATGAAAATTACTTTGTAATTATCAATCTTTCCAAATTTCTTGAGTCTGGCTCTGCTAACAGCAATGTAGTCTACCCTGGAGAATGACCCATGTGTGTTAGAGAAGAATATTCACCAGGAGTAGATTGTGTTTCAAGACTTCATTTATTTTGCTCATTTGTAAGGAGCGACTTCTCATCTATTAAAGTTTATCATGAGATGCAGAAGTTCAGTCCAATCTTCAGGCTCCACTTCTTACTCAAGTTCTCTTTCTATATCCACACCATCTGCAGTTGCTTTCCATCAGCATCTTTCATATGAGTTGGAATCAACTACTTTCAAAGTCCTGTTAATTTTGACAGTTTGAACTCCGCCCATGAATCACAGATGTACTTAATGTCATCTAAATAGGTGAATCATATTCACAATTTTTTCCATTTACTTTGCTGAGATCCAAATGAAGACACTGCTTATGGCAGCTGTAGCTTATAAAATGTATTTTTAAATAATAAGGCCTAAAATTCAAAATAACTTCTCAATCCATGGCCTGCAGAATGGATGTTGGGTTATCAGATATGAAAATGATATGAATTTCATTACAACTCCATCAGAGCTCTTTGGTGCCCAAGTACGTGGTCAATGTGCAGTAATATTTTGAAAGGAATCTTTTGTTATGAGCAGTAGGTCTCTTTCGTGGGCTTAAATTATTCAGCTCACCATGTTGGAAACAGAGGACTGTCATTCAGGATTTCTTGTTCAATTTCAGGAGCACAGGCAGAGCAGATTTGGCATATCTTTTTATTGGTCTTTGGATTTTCTAAACGATAAATGAGCAGAGGCTTCAACTTAAAATCACCAGGCACATTAGTCGCCAACAAGAGAGTCACTCTGTTCTATCAAGTGAGGACAACAGAGAAAGAAGGAAGGCACCATCAAAGAGAAAGTGGCTTTTATTTTTACATTTCTTCTTCCAATTTTCACAATCTTACCAGGACAGAGAGCTCATTTACAATCTGAATTTTTCTAAAATAGGTGAGCTAAGGAAAAGGAGGAAAGTAAAGGCATCTACCTTCTTGTATGAGGGAAAATCAAATTTTCTTTTTTTTACATTTGATTTCACCTTTATAGATGACTGCTTCATTCATTTCATATCCTATTTTAATATGATGGACTTTATATCTGAACAGGAGGATGACCTTGGAAGGAAAATACCATGTTCAAGTTTGCACATCTTCTCTCATCTGAAACACAGCAGGGCAGGAGCCAGAGGTTCTAGGATGGTGTCATCATCTTGTTGACTTTCTTTCTTTATTGAAAACCTAGAATCAGAGCAATTTCCTATGGTTGCCTTGTTTTGATTAATGGAATTCCCAAGACAAACTCGCATTTAAGAGGAAAGCAAATGCTCTGTACTTCTTTGTAGGAAAAGTTGTAAAGGCACATGGTCATAAGCATGGAACATGGAGGAGTTTAAAAATTGGGGACATTGAATGTCATGGAAGTCTCTACTGAGAAGGAAAGATTTGATCAAAGTCTTAGTGTTGTAAGAAAATGACAGGGGAGTGAATCAGAGATGTTGTGCAACTCATGATAGGAAAAATAATCAAAATACAGTCTCTAACTGTGTTAGGTAGAGAAGCTTGTGTTTCTGGTGGCATTTGTGTCATAACCCATTTTATTTCTTGGATCTACCTGAATAGGAGGATCATGTACTAGGAGATTTCTGGTGTGTAAAAAGTTTGTAATAAGAACACTGTAAAACAGGAGCCTGAGTATTTTTCAGCTTATCCCTAATTATTGTTTCTCTGGCCATGTACCTCAGATAAAAGGCTCAATTTGTGAGGCTTAGACCAACAATGCTGCTACAAAATGTATCTTGGCTAAGGGAGGTTCCTGCAATGAACCAGTGAAGATGAAGGTGAAATTCTCAGAGCACAGTGTTAGAGATTAAAACGTTGTAAGCTGGTTTCTCCATATATATGGATATATATATACATGCACATGAATATGTATATACACACACTTATAAATTTCATATATGTTTAAAGTTATATAAGTATACCAGTCATAAATACACATATATAAACAATAAGTGTATACTATCATTTGTGGACTTACAAGTCAAACATACATAACATCATTGAGGTCTCTCATATGTCAACCTACCAACAATATCTTGCATTGTTTTGAAATATTTTAACTAATGATTAAAGAGTAACTTCAAAATATTTCTGCTAACCAAAGTATTTTCCCCTAACCACCCTATTATTACTTTTATATAATTTATACATGAACATGCATAAATAATAAGTGTATAATACAAGTTGGCAACTTACAAGCAAACATGCATAACATCATACAGGGGTCTTGTATGTCAACCCATCACCAATACCTTGCACTGTTTTGAGAATTGGTACAAATTATGAAAGCATATTGCTAAAATATTACTAACTATGGTCATTATCTTACATTAGGTGTATTTTCCCTCAACCTACTCTATTAACTATTTTTAAATATATTTTTATGACAAAAGTTTAAGCTTACAAAACAATCATGCACATGTGCAGAGTTCCCAAACAACACCCGTCTATCAACACACCACACCATGGAGGAACATTTTTTAGAGATTATGAGATAGTATCATCAGATTATTGCACGGTCCTTAGCATACATTTGGCACACCTTTTCCATACTCCCCTATTATCAACACAGTACATCTTTGGCATAGATATGTGAATATTACATTATTACTAATAACCACAGTCCATTATCACTCCAATTGTATTATTCCCATACTTCTCCACATTCCCACCACCTTGTAATAATGATGTACACCTGCTCTAGCTCAACAAGGTCACTCTTGTCTCTGTACCATCCACCACAAGTCTCATCCACTTTTGGGTTTGCCATGCTATTCATTCCCTAGATTATTTTCTAGCTTTCTTTAATTTGGTACTTACATTCCTAGACTACCATTTTGAGCCACATTCCACTTTTTAAACCAGCTGTTACTCACTAAATGTATTACCATCCACTCTATACATTTCCACACTTTTACAGTAAAGTTAAATAAAACTTCTACATACATTAAACATCAGTAGGCCATCGCAGTCATCCTCTTATGTCCTTTAAGAAACCACCACCTACTACAACATCTTGAAAATATTTTCCTACATTTTCTTGTAGAAGCAATATGGTTCTTGCATTTATACTTAGGGTATTGATCCATTTTGAGTTAAACTTTGGATAAGGTGTGAGAAAGGTGTCCTCTTTCCTTATTTTGGGTATGGATATCCAGTTCTTTTAGCACCATATGTTGAATGGACTGTTCTGCCAGAACCGAGTGTGTTTGACATGCTAGTCAAAAATCACTTGACCATGATGTGAGTGTCTTTTTCTGAACCATCAATTTGTTTCCATTGGTCTATGTGTTTGTATTTATGACAGTAGCACGTTGTTTTTACCAAGGTACCTAGGCAGCACAATTTAAATTCTGGACATGAGAGTTCACCAACTTCGCTTTTCCTCTTTAAGATTCTTCTGCCTAATCAGGACCACTCACCCTTCCCCATAAAATTGTAATCATGTTTTCCATTTATTTAGATCTTCTGGTAGAATTTTTATCTGGATTGTATTGAATCCGTGTACCAATTTCAGGAGAATTGACATCATAATGATGTTTGGTCTTCTAATCTATGAGCATGGAATGTTCTTTCAATTATCTAGGTCTTTCTGATTTCTTTACCAATTAGTTGTATTTTTCTGGATAAAGTGCTTTACATCATTGGTTAAGTTTATTCCTGAATATTTGTGTTTTTTTCTGTCTTATATTATTTTTACCACTCTTCTGATACTTTTAGTTACTTTTATTGATAAAATCTCCATTTCTTTATGTTCTTCCAGGCCTCTCTCTCCAGTCTTCTGTTTTCAGGCTGTAGCACACACTTTAGTATTTCCTGCAAAGGTGGTCTTTTGGTTACAAACTCAGTTTATTTGGAAGTGAGTATGTTGTGCTTCTTGATATGGAAATCTATGTCCTTCAATAGGGTTGGGATATTTTCTTCCATTATGTCTTCAAATATTCCTTCTGCTCCTTTTCCCTCATCTTCTCCTTCTCAGACAACCATGACACATCTGTTTGCATGTCACTTGCTGTCTTTTATTTATCTGAAACTCTGTACAATTTTTTTCCCTTCTTTTCTTCATCTGTTCTTTTGTTTGTTCACTTTCAGAGGCGTTTTCTTCAAGCTCACCAATCCTTTCTTCTGCTTCCTCACATCTGCTCTTATATGATTCCAGTGTATTTTAAATTTCATTTACTGTGTCTTTCACTCCAAAAAGATCTGATATTTTTCTATGTATGATTTCAAATTCTTCTTTGTGCTCATCCAATGTCTTCCTATTATCCTTAATCTCTTTTGCCATCTCAATGAATTTTTAGGAAGATTTGTTTGAACATCTATGATTAGTTGTTTCAACTCTTTCACCATCTGGAGGCCTATCTTACTCCTTTAACTGGGTCATATCTTCCTGGTTCTTGGTGTAGACTGAATTTTTTTCTTTGTGCATTGATGTCTGGTTTACTAGATTATTCATTCGGGGTGAAGTTTTGCTCTTTATTTTAGGGCTTTTTTGCTCTTTCTCCCTTGCTGGTTGTGTAGTAGGAGCCAAGGATGCAGTTGGTGTTGTGAGCTGTAGAGGCTCCAGCTGCCCTCTGTGCCCTAGGGACTGATGAATCTTCTTCCACATTTCTTCTTGCAAGGTGTTTGGATGAAGCTACAACTATGTGTAGTAATCCAAATTGTGTAGTTCTAGACTATGGTTGCCCAGAGACTTATGAAGCTTCAAGTGCCTCTCTCCCCTTCCTGGGGCTGGGATGGAGCTACTGGTATGGAGAGCAATCTAGGCAGTGCAGGTCCAATATGACTGTACATATCATACTCTTCTGTTTGTGAAATGTGCACCTTCATTTACCTGGAAAGGCTGGTGCAGGGCCCGGCAGCTTTCTCCTTGCTAGAGATGGGGCTGAAGCCTAGGCTTGGGCTGCAGGCCGACCTGGGTGAAAGATACCTGTCCCTACAATCACGATGATTTTCAGTAAGCTTGCTTGTCCTCATGCTTTGTGTGTAGTCAAAATGGTGGCTACCAAATACTTTCTGACTTGGACATTTTAAACTTTAGCTATTTTTAGAGTTATACTTTAACCAGTCAAATTTATTATTCAGTAGCTGAAATCAGTGGTCAATCGTCTCTTCCACCCCTGTTTTTGGGAAATGAAGCTTCCAATTCCAGTCACAGGGTAGCCCCTGTGGCAGCCTGCAGTGCCCAGGTAGGATGATCACCAGCCTCTTTGGTGTGGTCTATATTTTCCTGGATAGGCTGGTGCATGCCTTTCCAGCTATATCCCTGCCATAAGTGAGGATGGGGCTTATGCCAGAACAGCAATTTGATCAGGATGAAAAGAAGCTGGTCCATACAAGCACTGTGATTTTCAGTCCATGTGCTTCCCCTTGTGCCAGAGGTGGAGTGAAAATGGTGTTACTGGCCTCTTTCTGACATGCAGAGTTTTAAACAACAGATCTTCTTAGGAATATAATATAGTCCACTACATTTACTAATTAGTATCTTTAGTTGGTGCCCAACCATCTCTTCCATCCTTTATATGGGAAGTGGAGCTTCCAATTCCAGCCATGGAATACTCCTTAGGCAGAATATGTAGCCAGCAGAAGATAGGCACCAGCTTCTGGGATATGGAGGGCCCTACTCACAAATATTCTTTGCAGATAGGTAGTATCCTCCTTCCAATCTTCCAACAATGTTCCAGGAGGACCTTCTTGTCTCCTGGAGCCAACAAACAGGTGACTAAGATAGCTCTGGGTGATTACTAATTGCCCTGTAGCACACGAGCTGATTCTAGGAGCTCCTTACTTGCCACCACCTTGCTGGTTCTATTTCTTATTTCTTATATATTTATATGCAGGAAGAGGTTGTATCTTGTCTTGGATTCTCTAAAAATACTAAGTTGGAAAACAGTAATTGCATTGACAATTTATTTACAGTTGCTAGATTCACACAAGTTGAACATAACATGTAGAAAATTTTCCAATATGCATCTCTGAGTCTAAAATATTTCAGACTGAATCCTCTGCCATAATTGCAGCAGTAGATGTCTTCAAACTCCAATGTCTCACGACTGGCATCCAGCATTGGTTTTGTGATCAGGAGTGTCCACCATCCATCTGTGGTAGGAGTGGGAGCATATCTTTCTCATTTTGTGATGTTCCAGACTGTGTTATGCCATCTAACTTCCCACACATTTCCTATGCTGCCCCAGCTTGTGATCAGATCTGCAAGCCACACGATATTCATTTTATATTTTCATTTTTGCTTAGCAAAACCCACTCCATTTCTGTTGTGTGCATCCAAGAGTACTAATCCCTAAAACATTTTTCATATTTGGTAGCTTTACCCTGTATTAAAATTTATTTCCCCTTGAATACTTATGGCTATGCTAAACGATTTTCATTTCTGCAAATTTATGAAATAACAAAAAAAATTTAAAATTACTCATTAGTTCATTGCTTAGAATTCTGTTTTACTTGTAAATTAAGTTTATTTATATGATTTATATGATTGATTTATATGATTGATTTATCCTTTCATTCACATACTTACTAAACAAATACTAGTTGCAATCTCCTACAGATCTGGTATTCTTTTGTGTAGTTGGGTTATACTAATGGCTGTTAATGAATAACCTGACTTTTGGATGAGAGGGGATGGGAGATAAACCCAACAAAATACAGGGTTCTTCCATCTCAGTGTATTGGTCTTATAAAGGCTCACTTACCTTGTCAAGTAAGTGACAGTACCTGCAGGACTGGGACGATGCTTTCCAGGAAGCTTTGTATGCTCTAAATCAACATTCACTCTATGGTGCTATTTCTCCCCTAGCTGTCATTCACAATCCTAGAAACAAGGATTGGAAATGTGAGTGACTACTATTCACTATTACCCCAGAGATTCACCAGGAAAGTTTTTATTTCCAGGCCATGCAAATTCAAGCTCAACTGGTCTTCAGGTCTTTGTCCCAAAAGGAGGAGTGCTTCCACCAGGAAACACAAGCACAAGCACTATTCCATTGATCTTGATGGTAAGACTGCAGCCTCCCCACTTTGGTCTTTTCATGCCTCTGAATCAAAAGAGAAAGAAGGGAATTATGGTATTGGCTGGGTTAATTGATTCTATCTAGAGGAAAAGGACTGCTAGTACACATTGGTGGTAGGAAGAGTTTGTCTGGGATGCAGATGACCTAGGTCACCTCCTAGTATTACAGTGCTCTGTGATGAAAGTCTATGGAAAACTGCTACAAGTCAACCCAGGAATGACACTCAATGGCCCAGAATCCTCAGGAATGAAAGCTAGAGTCATCCCATCAGGCAAAAAAACAGGGCCAACTGAGGTGCTGTGTGAGGGTGAAGGGAACATGGAATAGGTAGTGGAAGAATATAGTGATGGATAGGTACTTTGACCATGCGACCAGCTACAGAAATGAAGCCTACAATGGTCATGAATATCTATTCCTAGCTAGAGTTAATAAACAATTTCATTAGATTGTTAGGATACAATTTGATATGCAAAAATCTAGCTAAATATAATTTATACTAAATAACTTTGTACACTTTGGATGAATTCATGCTTTATTGATATGTATTATAATATTGATTTATTTTAAAAAAAGAAAGCAATACACAAAAGATGGGAAATCATCTCTTTCTTTCATACTCCTACTAAGAATCACACTATTTTGTAAATACACTTATCAATAAATGAGTACAGATTTCTCTATGACCTTGATCCCTAAAGTATGAAGTTTATGTTTATGGTTCTGGTACCTCCTAGTCCCGGAAATTGAAGTTACTTTACTACTCTGTGGTACAATGATATGAAAATTGTTTCATGTTTTTTAGCATTGTTGTGAGGCTCAGTGAGTCTATACATGTAAAATATGTGAGTATTGCCTGGAACTAAGACCACATTTGGGCACTGTCTTCATTTTCAGGCTCTACAGGTGGCCGTTCCTTCTCAGTGTATTATGTCCTGTGTCTTTATGATAATAAAGATATATACTCATATCTCAGAATCCTCTAGTTTCTGATGTAACCTATTGTTTTGCCTGCTCTTCTCTTGAGTAGTCTGCACATTCCTGCTTTTTGCCAAGATCACGATAAAGTCAGAGATTGACCTTTAATTTCAAAATCACATCTACGTGTTTTCAATCCTTAACCAGGTTGTCATTTCTTTTCTTTTAAAATAAATATAATGATCATCATGCTATGCTCTATTTATCTCAATCTTCATAAAATCTACCTAAAAACATTTAAATTTGGCCTTTATGTCATTGGTACAGCTTATATGTTGCAGCATTAGTTTCTAAATGCCCATTCATGGATTTGTGCAGCAGGCTATAAATTCGGTGAGTTCTCTCAGAACAGATTCCTAAACTCCAGTTCTGGAAATTCTGACTAGTTTGTCCAAATGTGGCTCAAGATTCATATTTCCAACCATTGTGACACCTGATTCTGATATTCAGCTGATTTGAGATGCTGAAATATCTTAGTTAATTATGTAATAGGTGAACTTTCAGAGTTTGCGTTCTTTTGTCAATTTGAAAGCATGCTTTTTTCAAGAATGCCTGAAAAATTCTATCTTTATATCAGTCGTTGTAGTGTACTTTGCATTTTAACATTTGTTCCAGATTTTTTATTATGTAGAATGTGTCATTAATTGGTACAGTTAAAACCATCATTGTGGTTTTAGTTTATGTTTTTGCTTCTAACTTCTGCTTTGGTCTCAGTTAATGAGAGCTCAGTTTAGAAAACAGAGTTGTCTCTACCTTGTGGTTAAGTCTGGGAGAGACCTGTATCAACCATTCTTCTGTTCCTCACCATTTCCTTATCATCTTGGAAAAGCTAACTCCATAGAGTCTCAGAAGATGTTAGGTGAAATATTTGATGCACCTCAAAATCCCCATTCTCTTGTGTACGCTACCTTCCTCAGTGCTGTCCACCTTGATGCACGAAGTTGCCAAGTTGGACTTGGTGTAAATAGTGGCAAACATGGGAACTTAATAGTTTAATCAAATGTAAAATATTTGCTGGAGAAGAGACACCTGAGCCCTGCCATGGAAGTAATAAATTGCAATGTAAATCCTCTTGCTAAAGTGGTTCTGTCATTTAGTGTACGGGGTGCATTTTGACTATTTTATTGTTTCTCTCCAGCATTTTGTTCTCAAAATGCAGATAACACTCAAATAGGCAGGAATAAACTTAAACAATGATGTAAAGCACTAGTATTCAGAAAGCTGCAACTCAATGTTAAAAGAAATTTAAAAAGGCCTAAATAACTGGAAAAACATTCCATGCTCATGCAATGGAAGACTAAATTTCATTAGATGTCAATTCCACTCTAATTTATATATAGATTCAATGCAATCCTGTAAAATATCCACCAGCATTTAAAAAAAAATACACAATTATCAAATTTATTTGGAAGTGTAAGGGGTCCTGAATAGCCAGAAATTTTTAAAAAGGAAAAGCAAACTCTCCTGTCCAGATTTTAAAGAATGTTATCTAGCTATAGTGGTAAAATAGCTTGGTACTGGCATAAAAACAGACACAAAGACAAATGGATCCAAACTGATGCTTCAGAAACAGACCTTCACATGTATGGTCAAGTGATTTTTGACTAGCCTGTCAAGTCTACACATCTTGGTCAGAAGAGTCCAATCAATAAATGGTGCTGGAAGTACAATATCTATAGCCAGAAGGAGAAATTAGGGCCCCTATCTCACATCTTATCCAAAAATTAACTCAAAATTGATAAAAAAACTAAAAATAAAATCAAGAACCATCAATTTTCTGAAGAAAATTTAAGAAAATATCCTCAAGACCTGGTGTTAGATGGTGGTTTCTCAAAGGAGATAAGAGCAGGCCAGGGACAGACTACTGATGTTGAATGTATGTACAAGTTTTAATTAGCTTTACTGTATAAGTGCAGAAATGTATAGAGTGGATGATAATAAATAGTGATTAACAGATTATAAATGGGGTTGTGGCTGAAAATGGATGTCTAGGGATGTAAGAGCCAATCGACAGAATGCTAGAGAATATTCTAGGAACCAAATAGCAAGGTAAACCAAGAGGTGGATGGGAATTGTGGCTGACGGTACAAATGCAAGAGTGTCCTTTGTTAGCTAGGGCAAATGTACATCTCTAATGCAGGGTGGTGGGAAGGTCTGGTAGCATGGGAAAAATAGAGCTGCAGTGAACTATGGATTGTGGTTAGCAATAATAAAATAATTTCTTGCATCTATACTGAAGATGTACTTTGTTGATAATGGGTCAGTATGCAAAATGTGTGCCAAATGTACACTATGGAGGTTGTAATAATCAGAGGACATTATCTTACCTGTAACAAATATCCCGCCACTGTGTGGTGTGTTGCTAGAGGGATGTTGTTTGGGAATTCTCCACATGTGCATGATTGTATTTTAAGATTATAACTTCTGTCATAAAAATATATTTAAAAAATAACAACACTGTGGTTTTGGGGAAAATACACCAAATATAAGATAATGACTATAATTAGTAATAAGATTTTTACAATATTCGTTCTTAATGTGACACAAGCATCTCATAAAAACGCAAGGTGTTTGTGGTGGGCCAATGTATGGGCCTCCTTTATGATGTTATGCATGTTTGCTTTCTAAGTGCACAACTTTTACTATACATTTATTGTTTATGTACCTTCATATATAAATGATACAAATATAATAATAATAGTAGGGTGGGTTGAGGGAAAATACTTTGATTAGTAGTAATATATTGACAATGCTCTTTAATAACTACTTAAAAATGTCTAACAACAGTGCAAGTTTCTGGTTGTAGGGTGAGGTACTAGAGTCCTGTATGATGTTTTATATTTGTTTTGTAGGTTCACAGTTATTACTATACACATATTGTTTACGTAAGTTTATGCATGAGCAATATACTTCAATAAGGTAAAAAATGTGCATAACCTGAAAACAATTTCATAGACTGAAATAACTGTTGACTTAATGTTGCCTGTTCATTCAACAGGAACTTTTAAGTGGCATTTTTTTGCTTGACTCAGAGAGACTTTGCTACAAAGCAGTATAAAAATCCAAAATTTGGAATATTTGAGTTCCTGGCAGAGCTGCATGGAAGTTTCCCTGAAGTCTATAAGATAAGACAAGCTAGGATCAATTCAATCTAAAATTTGATTAAAAAGATAGGTTGAAATCTATTTGCGTAGCTATAGACATTCTTCTTAAAGTCAGTAAAAAATGTCCATTAAGCAACTATTGCTTGTATAATGGATGATGTATGTGTGGTAGGTTAAATTAGTGTAACAACACTGAATTATATATCTTTTTATTTTATATTAGAAAAAATAAGTGAAATATTATTTAGAATTTAATACCTGATATGAAGGAGTATCAGGTATTAAATGTGCACGTCTTCTCTCCATTTCACATATCATTAGACAAGAGGGTCCCCCATGGATCTTTCCAGGATATTCCCATCTTTGTTCCTCATTTCTGCTCCTTGTTTGAAGTGATCCCTATGCACATACCTAATGTCTTTCCACTTGCAAAAGTTGTCAAATCTCCATTGAATTTATCTTCAGTTCATTCTTTCTTTACAGTTGATAAATTAATGTTAGCATCTTTTGCTCCTAGACATATGGAATATTACCCAAATCATAATTCCTATTTCCTTTTTACTTAACAGTTATTTTTTCACTTCCCCATTTTCCCTTTCTTCCGCAGTTTATATAGGTAGCAAGATGAAACTGGGACATGGCGTGAACACTTTGCTTGGAAATCTCCTAGGCTAAGTGTAGAAGTTTATTGATTTTGAGTTCTGCTTTTCACACAAAAAAACTCTCAGACAAAATTCAACAATGTTCTTTTATATAAAAGAATTGTCATCTTTCCCTTTTAAAGTAACAGTTCATCATTTCCTCTGAGCCCACAAAAGAAGCAAATGTCTATATTTCTATTTGAGAAAATCTAGGCTTTATCAGGTCTCAAAATTCTTCCAGTCTTTACCCATAAGACATTTTCAATGTCACGTCCACATATTTGGTATTTGTTATGGAACCACCCATGCTTGGTAATAAAATCCGTCAGGATTCCACCATAGAAATAGAACATAAGACCTATATTAAGAGCCTTATTGCAATGAATAATTTGATTGTTGTGGTTGATTTATTCAGTCCTCAAGCCTCCTAATTCCTGTCTTTACTGTCTTAATACCACTTGTTTTCTATTTGTTGTCAAATGTCCCTCCTGTAAGAATATATGTGATAGCATTGGGGATCCGAGGTTTTGATCCAGGCAATTCTCCCATCTGAGGTTTAAACTTAATCACATCTGCAGAGATTTTACATATGAGGAAACTCATATAGGTTCCCAGGATTAGGATTGTTTTATAGGATCTCCTTCAGATGACTACAAACACACAGCAATATATCTTCAGACCTCATGAGTCCTCTAGGATCTTCTCCTTGACCAATGCAGTGTGACCGTTTCTATGACATTGGCTATCTTGGTTTCTGGGACTATCCCTCATGAGTTATTGTGATTTTTTAAATCTCTCAGTTCAGTCATCTTGTAAGTTGCTGATAATTAGTCTGGGGGAGGGAATGGTTGGAGGCATGGTTAGGGCTTGAGGGATGAGATGATGGAAAATGTTGAGTATGAAGAGGCCCTTTGGTAAAGGAGTTACTTTTCCAAGTACCTTTCTTCATTCTCTATTTTTGCAGAGGTCAATGGATTCCTTCCCTAAGATGTCTGTAATTAGTTCACTACTGCATTGAGTAAAAACCTAACAAGATTTGGGTTATGTAGTCAGTTGATTGCATCTACAGCTGACTGCAACTACAATCAGTGAAACATTTCCCTCAGCATTGTAGGGAGTCTTTTTATCCAATTCGATGGTGGCCTCAAGAAAAAAAAAACTACAAGCAAAAACATAGGTAAATGAGCACTGGTTTCAAATTTCAATTCTGTCCCTAAATGACCAGATCATGTCCTTCACTTGCTGTCCTTCGGTTTTCCAATTAATAAATGAGAACTTTCATTTCTAAGCTTCTTTCTCCCTCTAAGAGTATCTGATGCTTTGTCCCCAAATATTAGAATCCATGAGTAATAACTATTGAGGGGCCGGCACTCTGTTTTAGAATTTGGACTCTTGATCAGGCTGCCTGAGTCTGAATCCTGATTTCTGGATTTAAAAATTGTGTGACTTTTTTTGTGGTATTTACTCTCTCTAAGTCCTAGTTTCCTTATCTATATAATGAGGGTAATCCAATCTGCCCCTTTGGGACTTTTGGAGGATCCACTGATATGATGCTTGCCAATGTCTGGGACATTGCATCCCTTTACTATTATCATAAAGTATTAAAAAAAACCTGTTGCAAGTTGGCATTTGTTGAACCATCAGCTGTATCACAGGTCTCCTCTGTTCTCATTTTATTTCTTATCTCGATTATCAACATTTTATTACTGTGACATAGGCCATGGATTGTTTCTCATTTGCTTCCACAGTGAACCCATGGTAAAATAAAAGCTTGTTTATTTTCTTGAGAAAGACTCTTAGAGAGGGAAGATGCTTATTCACCATCTAGTCTGATCCTTTTATTAGTTAGTATTTGGTTTAAGTCATGGTTCTACTGCTCAGGAGTTTTGTAGTCCTGACACATGACATCACCATTTTAAGCACATGACATCACCATTTTAGCCTTAGTCTCCTCATTTGGGAAGCAGGGCACGTGACAGTACCAGCTAATGTCAGTTCCCTGCTCTCTTCTGCCTCCCTGGCTCCATTGTCCTCTCCTTTCCTTCAACCCTGTCCAGACTTTGCACAGAGAACCTTGCTAGCATCAGGGATACAGAAGATTAGGGCCAGAGTTGGGAGATAGAACCTTCTCTTAAAGAGATAAATTGTCACATGAGATGCCACATGGCAGGGGTAGAAAGGACTAGTTGACACCTGAGAAGAGATGGGTCAGTAAATGGAGGGGAGGAAGGCTGAGAGGAGCTGGGGAAAGAGAGAGGGGGAAGGAGAAAGGGAAGCCATTGCTTACCTGGGAATGAGGAATGGAGAAGAAGAAGGGACAGAGGAGAGGGAGGGTGGAGGGTGTGGGGAGAAAGGAAAGCAGGTTTCATAGGGGGTGTCCGCTGGGGTGTCCATGGGGTATTTTCACTTCATTTAGATCTTTCCCTAAATGTTACCTTCTCACTGACACCTTTCCTGAACTTCCTAAACCTATAAACCTGCTCCAGCACCTCTGCCTTCCTCCCACCCTTAATTTTCTTTTTGTACATATCATTATCTAACATAGTACATTTTGTGCTTATTAATACTGTTTATTATTTTTCTCCCCCACTAGACTAGAGGCTCCGTGAGGGCAGGAAGCTCTACCTGTTTGGTATTCTCAGCATCTAACACAGCATCTGGTATACTTCAGGCATTCAATAAATGCTTGTTAAATGAGGGAGTAACGGGGTTCAAGTCCACGGACTATTGGTCATAAATTTTCTGTTTCCCACACTGCCTTTCCCATCTGATGCTGTTGTCTGAAGGGACTAGTTCAGTTTCTTGCGTGTATCTTGATTGTGGAATTAAATTGTAAGAGCATTAATGGCAAGGAGCATGAAACTGGTCTCATACTGTTTTATATTCCCCACTATTGCTAGCATTGGGAGGGGCAGGTAGAAGCTGCTAACCTCCTTTTAGCTCCCTACATCATATGTCATGTCCAGTAAATATGTGAGCTTGTGTAGATATGTGAGAAGTTAGGTATGCAAAATATTTCACACCTTTTCAAAAAGTTATTTTTTTAATTTTTAAAGATTTAGATTACATAAATGGTACATAAAAAATATAGAAGATTCCCATATGCTCCAGTCCCTTCTCCTCCCACATTTTCCCAAATTTATATCTTTCATTAGTGTGATACAGTTGTAACAATTAAAGAACACATATTGAAGCACTGCTACTAACCATGGACTATAGTTTATATTAGAGTTTATATTCTGCTCTGCTCAATTTTATAGATTATGACAAAATGTATAATGGCCTATATCATTCATTGCATTGTCATGTGGGAGAATTCCAATGTCCTGAAAATGCCCCCATGTTACACCTATTCTTCCCTCTCCTTCCCTCAAAACCTCATGCATTTCACATCTTACAATAATTTGAATCTAAGTATATTTGTATTCCTGGGCAATTGTGTTATTATGGCTTACATTCTTGTAATTTCTATGCCTGTACTTGTGAGAAAATGTATTGAGAAATTTTTTTGAGGGTTAATTGATTAGAAGGAGATAGAGTGGTAAAGAGGAATCAAGAGAAAACTAGATGTCAGGACACAGGAGCCCAGGTGTTTAGCAGCTGAACAATCTGAAGCAGGCATCCCTCTGCCAGTGTTTTCATCTGTATGAGGGGATTGGACTGGAAAGAATCTTTTCACTGATAATTACTCTAACCTTTGCTAATGTGTTGGGTGTGAGCCCAGGGAATCTCATCTCATTTTCACATGGGGCAAATTAATATCAAATTCAAAATATTTTTGTGTAAAGCCTTGGATATGTGTGGTAGTTTAGCATTATCTAGACAGCCCCGCTGCATAGAAATATAATGAGAACCACATATATATCTAAAAAAATTTCCGGGAGTCACATTATAAATGTAAAAAGAAAGCTGTGAAATTAATTCTCATAACTTATTTGATTTACCTAATATATCTAAAATATTACCATTTGAACATCTAATCAATATAAAATTATTAATCAAGTATTTCATACATATAATTCTGTACTAAGTTTTCCAATTTGATGTGTTTTTACACTTACAGCAAGTCTCAGTATGGACTAGCCTCATCTCCAGGCTCAGTAGCCACGTGTGGCCAGTGACAGCTGTACTGAAGACAGAGAGGAACAGCAAGCTTCAAATATTTTGGAGTTGAAAGATTTATGACTGAGAAGAATGGGCTCAAGGAGCCCTGGAAGGAAGTCAAACAATAGGCAGATTGAGCTACTCCTGTTACGTACAGTGATTGACATTTTTAGCAACCTGAGTATCTAGTAGGCCAGCTGCTTAGCACTTTACATGAATTTTTTCACTTAATCCTCACATCAATCTTACTAAGTCATATTCCTCCCCTTACATATGAGAAAAATGAGGCATAAAATTCAAGTAATTTCCTATTATGACTTGTGAGCCTATTTTCCGGGCAATTACATGCAGACAGTGATGTGGGAAAAGGAGCTCAATAGTTTATCCACTGAGTCTTTCCAGGCTTAAATCCCAGCTGCCTTGACCCCTGGTGGTAATTCACCTGTGCTCGCCCATGGGGATGGGGCCTCGGAGCTCAGGGCCCGTGTCCTGGCAACCCAGACTTACGTCCTCCAGTGGCCGCTCCGTCAAAAATTTAGTTTAGTACAATGTTAGGTCCCACCTCGTTAGCCTTTATAAACCCTCCTCTTCCTCCCCAAGCCCCGGAGCCAGCCTAAGTGGCTCCTTCTATGGGAAGATGAAAAGGCCTGACCTACACGTGATCTCCTTGGGAGCCAGGATTTCAAGAAAGAACAAATAAAATTGTTAGGTGGGAGGGGCACAGATTGAAAAGCTAGGACTGGGAATTGTCAATGCCTGGAACAGGCATGCTATAAAAAGACAAACAACAAACAAGCATCTCTGCTTTTCCTTTTCACTTCCTATTTTATTTCTTTTCCTCTGATGAGTTAATTTTTGCTTCTTTTTCCTCCATCTTCTAGCCCTCTTCTGCAATTTCTTTGTCTCCATCTTCCTTTACCTGTTTTTTTTAATTTTTTAAGGAGGAACCAGGGATCTTACTTGGGAGGGAGGCGCTCATCCACCAGCAAATCTGCCCCCTTACTGTTCTTTTCCATTTCTTTACTCGTCATCTGTACTCCATTTCCCCATTTCTTCAAAATACTACGTTTCACTCATGGAATTGTTTTGCGTCTTTTGGGCGGGAACATGTTAGCATCAACATGAAAAATCTTGGAATATTCTAAAAACCTCCTTTTATAGAAAAAGTATTAAAAATAGAAGCTACACTCCAGTTTTGAAACCAGAGAGGATCCCATCCCGAGGCCTGGACGTCAGAGTTGGAAAAGGATCTCAAGGTCCCCAAACGGGCTCTTGGTCTTGCAGACCAGCTGAGGGGGGGGACGTGGGGAAGTGCTGCACTCAGGGGTGCTGGGGCGGTGGGCGTGGCCTAAAGCGGGGACAGGTGGGGTGATGGGTGAGCAGCTGACTGCCCCAGGCTCAGGAGACTCAACTTTGTTATTATTATAAAACTTCCTCCAGCTACAGGAAGTCTTAGCTCCTCGCACTGTGTCTTAGTTTATGTGCAGTCCACATGCTCTTTCCTGATGTCCAGACATCTTTGCTCCCAACAGTTGATGTCCTCTGCCATGGGTGGGTCTCCCCGTCTCAGGAGGAGTTGCTGCTTCCCACTCGCTACGTGCAGATGTGGAGACGCTCTCTCTGCCCTGAGAGGGACAGCAGCCCTGCCCGATGGGGCGTCCCAGGGCAGGGCCTTCCTAGTTTCCTTGCCAGAGATCCTTCCCTCATTCTTGCTTTTTTATTTCCCTCTTCTCCCTTCCCTTACCCTTTCCCTCTTTAATTTCTTCTCTTTCCTTTTCCTCCTCGTTTTCGCCTTCCCCCTCACTTCTCTCTTGCAGGTACCACCACGCATGCTCAGAGCTGTCTGCACTCAATAGGCTGCACCCACTGGGCTTTCAGAGGTGCCAGGGTGTGAGCTCCTCACCTGACATCGCTTTTAATCTTCGCAGTTATTTTTAACCTATGAGGTGGTGACTATCGTTATCTGCATTCTAAGGGAGACAACGTGAGTCCCAGGTCGGTGAAGAACCTTCTCAGAGCCCCACAGCCTGTAAATGGCAGAGTTCTGACCCAGGATTCATCTGTTTCAGCAGCTGAGAGAAGGCGTGTATACACCCGATGGCAGGTGTCTTCAGGCTTTTTAGAATTCTACTTAGCACAATGTTAACACAAATATTGACTGAGTCTATTGGATTTTTGGCATTGAGGTACATTTGGAAAATTTCACTTTTTAAATTCATTAGATGACTTTAGAGAAGGAGAGGACAGAAAATCTACTTTCCCAGCTGCACTGAAACCGCAGTGGCTTCCACAGTTTCTGCATCCTTGGAGTGTTATTGCTTCTAAAATGAAAAATTAATTTTAACTCTTGTTCCATGAATTCTCCAGCACTTAAAATAAATGTCATAATTTCATCCCATTAATGTTCCCCTCAGATCAGACCCCTGTCTGCTTTCACACACACTTTCATCAATCTTCCTTAAAAACATCCAGGATCGTCTTTTCCCAAGTCCTGCTTATTTTCTGAAGTGCTCTTCCCTGTGCTTGGAATGTGAGCCCCTCCTCTATTCATGCATGGGCCAACTGTTCCCCCTCAAAGAGGACATTTCCATATCCCACATGTTAGGTGGACCCCTCTGAGCCAGTTACTCTACAGGACACATCCTCTTTTATCATGATTACTTCATATTTTTGAATGTGTGTAAGCATGGAAAGGAGAATATATTGCATTGAAGAAGGAAACCTATAATTACTACTAGAATTGAAGTCAATAAGCAAACTTAAGAATGTGTATTCAGTGTAACTTCATGGGATAGAGGGCAAAATGATTTAGGTGGTGTTCCCTCCTCTTCAATTTTTTGGAAAAGTTTGAGTGGGACTGGTATTAATTCTTTCTGACATAATTGATAGAATTCCCCTGTGAAGCCATCTGGTCCAGGAGTTTTCTTGGTGGGAGGCTTTTGGTGACTGATTCAGCTCTTGACTTATAATTTATCTCTTGAGATTTTCCATTTCCTGTAGGGTCAGTGTAGGTCATTTGTGTGTTTCTAAGAATTTTTCCATTTCATCCAAGTTGTCTAATTTGTAAGCATTAACTTGTTCATAGTATCCTCTTATCATCCTTTTTATTTTTGTGGAATCAGTAGTAATGGATCCCCCTTCATTTCTGATTTTATTTACTTTAATCTCCTCTCTTTATAACTTTGTTAGCCTAATTAAGTGTTTGTCAATTTTGTTGATCTTGAGGAACTAACTTTTGGTTTTGTTAATTCTCTTTATTTTTTTTCTTCCCAATTTCATTTATTTCTGCTCTAATCTTTGTCTGTCTTTTCTTCTGCTTGCTTTGATGTAGTGGTCTATCATTTTTCTAGTACCTCTGTGTGTGTAATTAGGTCTTTGATTTTAGTTCTTCTTATTTACTGTAGGCATTTAGGAGTATAAATTCTCTCTCAACACTGCCTACATTATATCTCATAAGTTTGGTATGTTGTGTTCTCATTTTTATTCATTTCAAAATATTTACTAATTTCCCTGTAGTTTCTTCTTTGACCTAGTGATTTTTCAGGAAACTTTTATTTAGCTTCTCTATATTTGTGGATTTTCCAGTACTCTGCCTGTTTTTGATTTCCAACTTTATTACATTCTTTTCAGAGAAGTTTCTTTGTATAACTTCAGGTTTTTCTATTTATTGAAACTTGTTCTGTCATCAACATGTGGTGTATCCTGGAGAATGATCCACAACCACTTGAGAAGAATGTATATCCTGCTGTTTTGGGGTGCAATCTTTTATATATGTCTGTAAGGTCTAGTTCATTTATCACATTATTCAAGTTCTCAGTTTCATTTTTAATTCTCTGTCTAGATATATCAATTGATTCAAACGGTATACTGAAGTCTCCAACCATTATTGTCGAGGTGCCTATTTTTTCTCTTCAGTTTTGTGAGCTTTTGCCTGGTGTATTTTGGGGCACTGTGGTTAGGTACATAAATGTTTATGACTGGTATTTCTTGGTGGATTGACAGTTCTATTAATATATAGTGACCTTCTTTGCCTCTTCTAACAGCTTTTAACTTAATGTGTATTTTGTCTGATATTAGTGTAGCCAATACCAGCTCTTTTTGATTACTCTTTGTGTAGATTATCTCTTTCCATGCTGTCACTTCCAACCTATCTGCCACAGTGGTCTAAGCTGAGTCTGTTGTAAACGATATATAGTTGGATCATACGTTATAATGTAATTTGCCAATGTCTATCTTTTTATTGGGGAAATTTAATCCACTAATAGTCAGTGTTATTACTGGAAAGGTAATACTTGCTTCAGTCATTTTGCCCTTTGGATACATATGTCATATCTTTTTTGTTTTTCTTTTCCTTTATTGTAGCCTCCTTTTCTTTATAGTTGATCAGTTATGATGCATCTGACTAATCCCCTTTCCATTTTTCTTTCTGTTCTTTTTTAAAATAATATACCAAATGTACAGTATAGACAATTGTTAGTGGTAATCGTTTCACGATGCTATCTCATAATTTGTAACAAATTTTCCACAGCATGTAGTGTATTGGTGGAGTGGTATTGTATGGGAATTGCACACATGTGCATGATTGCTTTGTAAGTTCACAACATCTCTAATAAAAATATATTAAAATATTTTCTATTGTTGGGATTTGTTATAAAACCTATATCCATAATTTGATAAGATATCAAGTAAATTTCAATAGCATACACATTTTCTGTTCTTGTATCTATTTCCCTTCTTTATTATTGCTCTTATTCTGCATTGCCTCTTTATATTTGCATATCCAATATCACAGAATATGACTTATTTTTGTTCAGTTGTATTGTGACTCATAGGAATGAGAGTAGAGTTGTATATTGAGGATATAGTACTAATGTAGTATATTGAAGCTATAGTACTAATGGATGCTGAATTTACAGTTTTAGTTACCTCTACTGAAGAGCTTCACTTCTTCACCCTAATCCCAGTCACTCTCTTTTCATTTCAACCTGAAGAATTCCTTTTAGTGATTTTTTATTATCTTTTTTTAAAAAAAGATACATCGATCACCCAAAGTGTCACATTAAAGAAATATAAGTATATCCCACTCCCCACACTTCCCCACTACTCCTACACTGAAAACTTCTTTCATTAGTGTGGTACATTCATTGAACTTGATGAGTACATTATTGAGCACTGATGCACAGCATGGATTATAGTCTATGTTGTAGTTTACACTCTCTCCCTGTCCATTGAGTGGGTTATGACAGGATACGTAATATCCTGCATCTGTCCCTGCAATATCATTGAGGACAACTCCAAGTCCCAAAAATGCCCCAACATCACACCTATTTTTCCCTCTCCCTGCCTTCAGCAACTCCTGTGGCCACTGTCTCCACATCAATGATATAACTTTTCCCATGCTAGAGTTACAGTAATTCTATAGGAGAATACCAGTAAGTCCACTCAATACTTACATTATTCCTCCATCCTGAGGACCCTGGGATGGCAATGTGCACTCTACCTCTAAATTGAGAGGAGGCTTAGAGGCCACATGTTCTTTAGAAATTCTTTTAGGAAGATATTTTCTTGATGAACACACTCAGTTTCTATTCATTTGTGAATATTTTAAACTGTCTCCTTTTTGAAGGCACTTTAACTGGAGAAAGACTTTGGCTGAAAGGGGTTCTCTATCAGTACCATTGCCTTCTTAGCTTCATGCCATTGCCTTCTCAGCTTCATGATTTCTGATGAGGGAATCAGTACTTAGTCTTACTGAAGATCCCGTTATGAGACAAATTGCTTTTCTCTTGCTGCTTTCAAAATTCTCTCTTTATCCATAGCTTTTGACATTCTGATTAGTATGTGTCTTGTAGTATGTTTCTTAGTGTTTTTTTTCTGTTTAGAGTATGTTGCACTTCTTGGACATGTATTTTTATGTCTTTCATAAGACTTGGGAAATTTTCATCCAATATTTCCTCAAATATTTTTTCTGCCCCTTTTCCATCCTCTACTCCTGGGACACCCTTGATCCATATGTTTGTATACATCATGTTGTGTTTCAAGTCCCAAAGACACTGCTCAATTTTTTTAATTTTTACTTCGTGTGCTTCTACCTGTATGATTTTTTGTCCTCTCTTCTAGTTTTCTGATTCTTTCTTCCTTCTATTAAAAGGTGCTATTGTATGCCTTCAGTGTATTTTGAATCTCATTTATAGTGGATTTCTTCACTGTAATATTTTGTGTTTCTTTGTATACTCACAAATTATTCTTTATATTCATAATTTATCCTAATACTCTATATCCACTATTACTTTATATTTTATCCATGTTTTCCTTCATTTTGACTTAATTTAGTAGATTTGTTTGAAATTCTTTGAGTAGTTGGTCACAAGCCTGTGTATCCTCTGGAATTTAAATTGCTTCCTTGACTGAGCCATATATTTCTTTTTCTTAGGATGGATTGTTATTATTTTTGCTGAAGTCTGGGCATCAGCTTCTTTGATGTGTTAACTCTGAAGCTCAGTTTCCCTTATTGCATAAGGGATATGGTAGTTTTGCATTGTGTAAAGGTTATTCTGATGCTTGGTCCAATGTATTCTAATCCTTTACAGTACCCTGTGTTCAACAGTTCAGATTTTGCCAGTTCTTTTGCACTTTATTATTTCCCTAGATTATGTGGTACAATTTTGAAGATGGCCCTTTAGCATGCAATTGCTTCACCTCCAGGAGAAAGCTTCCTTTCCTCTGTTTATTCCCTTGGAATCTTACTCTTTTCTGTTTTTGCACAGAATTTTCTCTAATTTCCCATGATTTGTTTAAGTTCTCTCCCTTACTCATTGCCCCCTTTTCATTACACTTTTTAGTTCTAGGACCAGTTAGCATCAATCAGGAAGGTCAGTTTTGTCTTTACATGATTTCACAAAAAGATCCTTCCTGACTTAAGTACATGAACTCCTTGCCAACAGTTCTGCAGCAGTCTCGTTTTACCCTGTGACTCTCCTCAGCTGCTAGTGTTCTGTTCTGGGTCCCTTTAGACTTGGAGCCCTTTACTTGGATATATGTAGGGTTCTAACTCACTGCTGTGAGTGGCTCTGTGGTCTTTATTCGTTAGGAGGGCCTGAGGCCAAGCTACCCCTCTGTGACTCTTAAGTTTTGTAGAACCAAGTCATGGGGAGGAGTTCTGGACTACTGGATATGAACTGCAGGGAGATGTGAGGTCAAGAGACTTTTCCAAATGATATTTGTGAACATCAGTCCTCCCCAGGATGGGGGTGCACCTTCCCACTCATTGTATGGCTCTCCACCCAGTGATATAACATATTATGACAAACAAGATGAGCACACACACAATCCTAGAAGCTTGCCCCTGTACCAGATGCCCCCTTAAGAACTTTAAACAGGTAATCCTTTCTTATATTCTGAAGAGTTTTCTCAACATTATAATTTCAACCACATACCCGACAATCTATGATGTTCAACTGTTCCCCCCAACCCTCCCTGCAATTCCCTGGGCCATCTTGAATAAAAGGGGGAAATGGTAAAGACAAATGTGTTTATATGGTTAAGAGTCTTCAAAAAAGAGTTGGGAGGTCATCAGAGGGGTCACACTTAACATTCACCTCAGCAGGATCCCAGAGACAGCAAAGTAGATACAACACAGGTACTGGTACTGCTGAGGGCTACGGAGACACATAGGTTCAATGGTCATGGTAGTTGGCTCTGGAGTTCAGAGCCTTGTCAGTTGGCCCCACTTTGGAATTTGTGTTCCTGAGTGCGATGGACTTGGCCTCAGATATGACCTCTCTCTATATGCCTCTTCTGTCACTTTTACTGAACCTGTGGTTGGCACTGGTGTTGGTGTATACCCAGGAGACTTGAATCTCTGGACTGACCATGTGCCAGCTGGGCACTGAGCCTCAGGAGAGTAGCAACTCCTACTCTGTGGTTTGTTGGGCTTACATAGGTTAGCTAACAGGGAGGTGAAGATGGTCAATCACCACACCAGGGAACCGAGAGGGCCTACAGCTAAAGGAAGGAGAATCACATGAATCAAACATGTGGGATCTAATCCCTCTCTCGACTTAGAAGTGTAGTGGACACCACAATCCCAGGGTCTACAGGATGGAGGAATAAAATTTGGATTAGAGTGGATTTACTGGTATTCTACTATAGAATTATTGTGACTAGTAATGGAAGAAACTGTAGCATAGATGTGAAGAAATTGGCCACGGTAGTTGCTAAGGGCAGGGAGAGAGAAGGAGAGATGTGATGAGGGGGCATTTTTGGGATTTGGAGTTGTCCTAAATGATATTGCGGGGACACATGCTGGACATTATATATTCTGTCATATCCCACTGGATATACTGGGGGAGAGTGTAAATTACAATGTAAACTATAATCCATGCAGTACAGCAGTGCTCCACGATGTATTCACCAAATGCAATGAATGTGCCAAAATGGTGAAAGAGGTTGCTGATGTGGGAGGAGTGGGGGGTTAGGTGTGGGGTATGTGGGAACCTCTTATATTTTTAATGTAACATTTTTTGTTATCTATGTATCTTCAAAATTACAATAAAAAATAAATGCTCAAGAAGAAATGCAGCATGTATATTGTTGATAATTTTCTTAAAAACACTTAAAAATAGAAGAAATTAGTATATATTGTTAGTTTTATAAAGAATAAGTATTCAATATTGTTGGAATAATTTATATTTTATATTAACATGTTTACATATTTGTTATATGATATAGAATAAATACTGTTTAAAATATAGCATATAGTAATTTATATGATAAATTAACAGTAGTTATATGATTAAATTAACAGTAGTTTTCTATAGAAATAAAATGATATTTGCATGTTTATGGAAATGATGCAAAGAGAGGGGAACATTGACAGTTCAGGAAGAGAAGGGTGGACATAATGAGCAATATCCTTAAGCAGAAGAGAGGATGGGGTCTGAGGGTCTGGCCTCACATAGGAGGGCTGCCCGCTCATCTACAATAACTGGAAGAAAGGCTGAGCAGGGGGACTTACGCATCCCTGGATCACAGGATATGTGGGAGGGACTTCTGAATTTATTCCTCTTTTTTTAACATTTAAAAATTTTATTCATTTATTTTTTCTTTAGTTAGGCCAGTAATTTATTCAGGTATGGAAGGAAGAGAAATGAGAGAAAATAACAGACCATGGGTCCCAGGTAGGAAGTAACGGGCTGAAAAGTGATAAAGTGGGCTAATTTATAGATTACAGTTTCCCATTATGGATTATAAATGCCCAGGTTTGACTTGCAAGTTGATCCATGTGGGGGACACAGGGAGAGCAGGGCACAGAAGGCAGGAACAGGGCAGGACAGGCACTGCAACAGGGCATAGGCATGGTAGCAAGAGATCTGCCTGCTTTTTAAACCATTAATTATTCCACCCCTTTGCTAATGGCAGGGCAGGAGTTCCAGCTGTTTGCTGTTTTGATTGATTACCCCATCCATCAATTCCCCAGGAAGTCCCAATTATAAAGTCCTTGGGGAGTATCAGGGCTTCTCCTGGCTTCTGTAGGAAATCTCGTTCTAGTGGCAGAATCTTGTGTGTGTGGGGGGGGGTCTTCCAGCAGCCCCCTTGGGGTTGTTGATGTCCATGGGAGTCTCTGCCAGGTTCCAGATCCATCTATCCATTCCCTGTGTTACTAGCCAGCTTCATTCCTCCCTCAGTGAGTTTACTCCTTTATTCTTAATGGACTTCTTCCTCTTAGTGCTTCTTTTTACACAGGAAACAGGAAATAAGGCAATTGCATTGTAGTTAGGATAGGGAAGAGATGTTAGAAATTGAAAGATAATAAAAAGAAAGAGTAGAAGGTGCAGAGTCTAGGGAAATGAAGAATGATTGTGAGGGAATATTCAGTGCCCTTATGAGCTAAGTGGTCATGAATTTGTGGAATGTGGGAGAGTGTGGGTTATGATGTGGACCATTGACCATGACGTGCAGCCATGCTCAGAGATATATTCACCAAATGCAATGAATGTCTCGTGATGATGGGGGAGATTACTGTTATGGAGGGAGGAGTGGGGTGAGGGGGGTGGGGGTTATATGGGGACCTTCTATTTTTTGAATGTAATATTAAAAAAATAAAGACAAAATATATTTAACTTGAAAAGCTCTTCATTAGGTCTGATAGTTGCTTGTAATTTTAGAGATTCTAAGTTTATATTAAAGCTTCTGAGTTGTGACAAATTTAGACTCTCTGTGATGTTATCTTTAACTCTTATTTCCACTGCATAGTCCACCACTCCCTGCCCATACAATTTTCTCCACGTGCACTGATTGCTTTGCATAGGCTCCTCCAAGCCAGGACAGCTGCTCAGATTCTATAAATGAGCACTTTGAAACGTGCAATGAGCAGTATCATGCAGGCAGAGCAGCAAGATGATCACAAAGATGCAGGTTCTCATGTCCCTGTTCCTCTGATTTCTGGTGAGAAATTTAAAAGTGCCTCAATGCCTTCAGAATAATATCTTTGAAGAATTGAGAAATGATTTTAAAATGCAGAAGACTTAATGCCTCTTTCCAAAATGACCCAATTATGTGCTGTTTTTTAATTAGAGACCATTAGAAAGCACATTTTAAATGATGCATTTAATCTGTCTATGATAAAGTGGTAGGAATGTGTGTCATTGTCCATTCTGATGCGGGGTCCAGTGGTGACATTGAGATGATCCAGTCTCCAGCCTCCATGGCTGTGTCTCCAGGAGACACCATCAGCATTAGCTGCAAGTCCAGTCAGAGTGTGAGCAGAAATGTAGATTGGTACCAGCAGAAACCAGGTCATGCTCCTAAACTGCTCATCTATCATGCATCAACCTGGGTCTCTGGAGTCCCTGATCGATTCAGTGGCAGAGGTTCTGGAATAGATTTCATGTTCACCATCACCAAGCTGCAGGTAGGAGATGGAGGACATTATTACTGTCAGCAGGATAGCAGCCTTCCTCCCACAGAGCTTCAGCCTCCAGCACAAACCCCCTCCCCTGGCTGCCTGTAGGTGCTTCCTTGCTGCACCAACTGGTTCCTCCCCCCACAGCTCTGAGCATGCACTCTTCCTCTACCTGCCCAAGATGCTGTGTCTCCTGACTCATTCCTTAGAGGGTTTGCAGTCCCAGGGCAACGTTAAGAACTTGGCCTTTTCTGGAACTCTTTGGGTGAGATGGTATTTATTTGCATCTTCTCTCTCTTTTTCTTTGTTAGTCTAGCTAGGGGGTTGTCAATTTTATTTTTCTTCTCAAAGAACCAGCTTTTGTTTATTTTCCATATTTTTTTTCAATTTCACTTATTTCTGATCTAATCTTTATTATTTCTTTCTTTTTGCTTGTTTGGGATTGGTTTCCTGTTATTTTACTAGTTTCTTAGTAAAACTAGTAAGGCATTTAGGGTTATAAATTTCCTTCTCAAGGTTGTCTTCTCCGAATCCCATAAGTTTTGATAGATTGTGTTTTCATTTTCATTTGTCTCATTATATTTACTGATTTCATTTGCAATTTCTCCCTTGACCTATTGATTATTTAGGAGTGCATTGTTTAGCCTCTACAAATTTGCAAATTTACTTTTCTGCTGTCTATTATTTCCAGCTCCTATCCATTATGATTGGAGAAGGATCTTTATATAATTTCAATCTTTTAATATTTATTGAGAGCTGCATTGTGTCTCAATATGTGGTCTATCCTGGAGAAAGGTCCATGGGCACTTGAGAAAAAAAGTATAACACTCCTGAGTTTGGATGTAGTGTTCTGTATATGTCTATTAGTTCTAATTCGTACATCATATTGTGCAAATTCTTTGTTTCCTTGTTGATCTTCTGTCTAATTGTTCTGTCTAATGATATAAGTG
The DNA here is from genome assembly GCF_030445035.2 of Dasypus novemcinctus. Lineage (NCBI taxonomy): Eukaryota > Metazoa > Chordata > Mammalia > Cingulata > Dasypodidae > Dasypus > Dasypus novemcinctus. Next base: position 85,712,738 of record NC_080689.1, on the reverse strand, counting down.
GGGTTTGAACCCTCCAATGATTATTGTAGAGATGTCTGTTTCTCCCTTCAGGTTTCCCACAGTTTGTCTCATGTATTTTGGGTCATAGATATTTTTGTCTATTATATCGTCCTGAAGTATTGTCACTTTTCTTAATATATAATAACCTGTATCTCTTACGAATTTTTGCATTTAAAGTCTGTTTTGTTGATAATAGTATAGCTACCACTGCTCATTCTCGTTACTATTTGCATGGAGTCTCTTTTTCCAGACTTGCACTTCCAGCTGGTTTGCATCCCTGGGTCTAAAGTGAGTTTCTTGTAAGCAGCATGTGAGCATATGGATGGCTCATGTTTCTTTATCCATTCTGTCAGCCTGTATCTTTTGATTGGGGAGTTTATTCCATTCACATTCAATGATATTACTGTAGATGGATTATTTACTTCCTCCATTTAATTCTTTGGTTTTCATAGGTCATATCTTATTTTGTCTGTCTTTTGCTCATTTGGTTACCCTTTCTGCTATTTTTCTTCTATGCTCTCCTTAAACCCTGTCTCTCCTCTCTTTTCCTTTCAGGTTCTAAGTCTTCCTTTAATATTTCCTGCAAAGGTGGATTCTTTTTTGCAAACTCTTTTAGTTTCTGAGTGTTTGTGAATATTTTATACTCACCTTCATATTAGAAGGATGGTTTCACTGGATCATGAATCTAAGCTGGCTTGTTTTCTCTTTCAGTGTATTAATTGTATCATACTGCTGTCTTCTTGCCTCCATGGTTCCTGAAGAGAAATCTGTGCTATGTCTTCCTGGACATGACTTGTACACAATAGCTTGCTTCTCCCTTGCTGCCCTGAGAATTTTCTCTTTATCTTTGACTTTTGAGTAGTATTTGTCTTGTGGTAAGTCTATTTGGATTTATTCTGACTGCAGTATGGTGTGCTTCTTGGACATGTAAGTTCATTTCTTTCAAGAGAGTTGGAAATTTTCAGCTATTATTTCCTCAAATACTCTTTCTGCCCCTTTTCCCTTCATTTATCCTCTGGAGTCCCATGACATATATGTTGTAGTGTTTTCTGTTGTCATTCAATTCTCTGAGCCCTTGCTCAATTTTTCCATTCTTTTCTCCCTTCAATTTTAGTTGTTCTGTCTTTGGTATCACTTATCTTTTCTTCTTTCATTTTGAATCTGCTGTTGTATGCCTCAAATGTGTTTTTGATCACACCTATTTTGTCTTTACTTCCCATGAGTTCTGTTACTTTTCTGGATTTCAGTTTCTTCTCTGTGTTTGTTCTGTCTTCTTGATGTCATTTAACTCTTTAACCATTTGCCTTTCAACACATTAATTTGATTTTTGAAATTTGTGCACATCTCACTCACTGATTAGCTCTCTCAAACTTTGCACCTCTTCTGGGGCATAAATATATTCTTTATCTTTGCCATTTCTTCTATTTGCTTACTATGCCTCGTATTTTTTTGCTGATATTTAGGCATCTGATTAGGATGTAGTTTATTCAGATGCTCAATTTCTTTCTCATTTGTAGGGATTTAATTGCAGAAGGATGTGTGTTACCACTGCTCTTTGATTCTTGGCTCATGTGGATTTCTAGGATTGTCCTTCTGGTTGATCAATGCTGGGCACTGGACACAGAAAATTGGTTGTAGAGTTGCTTCTTATGGCTTTGGGGACAGAGACTATAGAGGCTAGAAAAAACCTCTTGTATTTATTTTAATTTTCTTGAGTGCAATTCCTTGGTCTGCTGGAAAATAGTGCTTTTTGGCAGTTCTCAGTTCAATGCCTGGTTGCAGTGTATTTGTTGCAATCCAGGCCAGATCAATGTGGCAGAGCTTCCTGTCTAGAGGACCTGAACCTTGTAATTCAAACTTTCTCTGAGACAGTTCTCCAGCTCTCTCTGGCATCCCCCTCCTTTTCCCAGATAGGAAACATTGCCCATCTCCTCTGAGTCCTCAACCATCAGTTTCTCTGTAGTAGGGGAGGAGATTGGGAGGGTCATAAATATTTAGCCCCTTGCTGGCTGCAAAACAAACAATGGTGCAGCACCACCTGGCCTGGAAGGGCTGCTGGGACACAGTTTTGCAGCAAAGCCAGGAATTTTGAGCAGCAGAAAAACCCAAACAGCACTAAGAATGGCAGAGGAACAAATTTATTACATGCAGGCCTAGGAGACAGTCAGTCTCCAAATTCTGAGCCCAGTTTTTCAGTTTTCATAGGTTTATATAGGATTTTATGTGGAACTAGCAGGGCTGTGTCTTATTGACTAATGTCTTGCTAGGTGAAATTTTCCAAGCAGATTCATAGAAGCAGAAGGCAGAAGATGTTCATTAGATAGTCTTTCGCAAGGTCATGCTCTCATGTACTGATTTACAGAAGTTGCATGCAGGAGTGGCTCATTAGACAGTCTGCCGCAAGGTCATCCTCTCATGGGCTGATTTACAGAAGTGGTGGGCAGGAGTGGCTTGTTAGATTATTTTCTGCAAGGTTATGATTTTTATTTCTCAACATTTCTCCCTTCGATGCCTTTATAATGTTTATAGGACTCACTCATGCTAAGTGGAAAAACAACTTAAGGTAGCAAAGCATTTTACAAGACACGAGTATATTATTAAGACTAGTATACTTTTAACTATAGTCCAGTGTCTGGGAGATGTAGTTGCTAGTTCAATTCCAAACAGTAAGCTGAGCAGTGGAGCGGGAACCACAGGGAAAAGAAATCCATCTAGTCAGGTGTTAGTGATTCTCCTTAGCTCCAGGCAATTTGGATTTTCAAGGGACAGTCATGTACAGGGTGGTTTATGCAGTCGTCTTGTTTTTCATTGGAGTGTGCTCTTTTAATTCTGGCATCATGAATCCAAGTGGCTATATCTGAAAGTTTGAAAGCAGTGGAGTTTACAAAGTTAACAGTATGTAGGCTCACCCAGGTGGGCTAGAGGGGTTCTTTTTTCCAGCTTTTTACTCAAACTTCATCTCCAGGTAAGTGTGGGTGTACTGGTTGGTCTAATGGGAAGAGATCCTGAGACAGGACAGTTTTGTGTATTTGGGCTAGGGTTTTTTAACTACTAGAGGATGGACCTTTGGCCAGTTTCTCCAAGGAGTGTGAGATTTTCCTTGAAGGTTTGAATAATTGGGGGTGGTTGTCTAAACAGAATTTCAAAAGATGAATAGCCTGAGGGCCCAGGTGTGCATCTGACTCTATGGAGGGTTAATGGGAGCAGATCTACCAATGAGAGGCCAGTTTCTTAACAGAACTTGACTAGGGTGGTTTTGAGGGTTTGATTTATGTGTTTTACTTTCCCTGAGCTCTGAGGCCTCTATGCTTTGTGGAGTTTCCACTGAATTTTCAACAACTATACTAGCTCTTGGATGATGATTGCTACAGAGGGCAAGCCATCGTCACTGCCTATGGATAAGTGTATTCTGTGCTGGAACTATTCTAGAACTATTTCTCAGAGCAGAGTTTTAGTTATGTCTCTTAGTTTTTCAGTATGGGTGGGAAAGGCTTTGACCCAGCCCAAGGAGGTAGACATTATTACTACTAAGTACCTTTACCCTCAACTTGCTTTTGTTTCTGTAATGTTCACTGTTAAGTCTTCAAAAGGGGCATTTCCTGTGTGTTGGATCCTGGCTGGGACCTGAGGACCTTGGGAGGGGTTTACTTTAGCACAGGTCTGGCATTGGCCTCCAACAGTGGTGCAGAGGTAGGTCATCCAGGCAGTGTAGTAATATTTCCCAAGCAGGGCTCCTAAAGCAGTCTCTCCCATGTGGGTGAGCTGGTGGCATTGTTGAACAAGGGGGTAGGCAGCCTCCTTTGGGATGAAGACTCAGCTATCCGGGAGTAGCCAGTTTCCCTCTATGGTCTCATACCCTCCTTCTCCCTTTGCCCACTCCTGTTACTCCCAAGTATAGTTTTATTTCTCAATGTGTTGCCCTAGATGGGACAGTTGAAGCAGTGGCAGCAGGGCCTGCAGTTTGGGTGCTTTCTTGGCTGCCTGTCAAGCCACTTCATTGGCAAGTGTATTTCCTTTAGTAACTGCATCTGTTCCCTTTTGTTGTCACTGTCAGTGGATGACAGTGACCCTGCTTGGTTTCTAGACCATCTCCAGTAGTTGAAGGTTTTTCTCTCTTTTTTTAATTTCTTTCCCCCTTTCAGTTAAGAGTCCCCTCTCCTTATAAATTGCTCCATGGATATGTACAGTAGTGAATGCATATTTATAATCAGTGTAAAGTTTTACCATTTTCCCAGTGGCCAGTTGTAGGGCTTGGATCAGTGCCCAGTGTTCTGCTTGCTGTGCAGACCACCCTTTAGTTAGGTAGCTGCTTCTATTACTTTTCAGCCATGGTGAGTGTGTATCTAGCAAGCATCTCCCCATCTCTGATAAAACTGCTGCCATCTGTGAACTGGGTTTGATCTGGCAAGGAAGTAGCCTGTCCTGGAGGTCAGGGCTACTGGCATACACCTCTTTTGTTACTTCTGTGCAGTAATGTTCAGGGGTTACTCTTTCATTCGGCAGGAAAGTGGCAGGATTCAGGGTACACATGGTTTCTACTCTTATTCTGGGGTTTTCACAATGCAGGTCTTGGTGATGAGCAAGGCTGGGATTGGATAGCCAATGGTGACTGTGTGAGTTCACAAAAGTGGTGACAGCATGTGGTACCATGACATGGATAGCTTGCCCAAGGTGAGCTTGTTGGCTTCTTTAACAAGGGCTACTGTTGCTGCTAAAACCTCCAGGCAGGGAGGGCACCTGGAAGCTACAGGATTTAAGTGTTTGATAGATAGAAAATAGGGCTCTGCCAGGGGCAGACTGAGTGAGTACTCCTAGGTCCAACTTCTTTTTCTCACACACAAACAGGTTAAATCCTCAGATACATCTGGAAATCCTAAGGCAGGGACCTAGCTAGGTTGTTTTTTAATTTCTTTGAAGGCTTTCTGTTGGGTTAGACTCTGGATGAGGGGTTCTTTTCCAGGTCTGTGAGGACTTCATAAAGGGGTTTAGCGATAGCCACAAAACTGGGGATCCAGATGTGACAAAATCCTATTCCCCACAGAAATTCACAGAGCTTTCTTTTAGTGGTAGGTGCTGGGATATTGCAAATTACCTTCTTTCATTCTGGTCTGAATGTTCAATGCTCTTTTGAGATGATGAACCCTTGATACCTATTTTACTGCTGACCAATCTGAGAATCTAAGATTTTTCCAAGACACTTTATAGCCACTTTGTGTTAGAAGTGGTAGAAGGGCTCGAAATCCCTCCCAGTAATTTTCTTTGATTTGTTGGCAAGCAAATCAATTATTTTTTATAGAATAAAATGATTTTATTACATAGAATAGAAACCAAAATTGGTGTGAATACTCTTGGAGCGACACGGTTTTATTGTTAGCAAGCAAATTCATCAACTATTGAGAGAAAGGTTCCATCTTATCATTGAATCATATACTAAAACTTTGGTGACATCAATTAATACACTTTTTCCTTTTTTTACATCTTTATTTTTGAAAAATGTTATATTTTAAAAATATGAGCTTCCCATATACCCCCATCCCCCTTGCCCCATCCCTCCCTCATCAACAACCTCTTTCATCATTGTGAGATAGTCATTGCATTTGGTGAATACATTTTTTAACACTGCTGCACCACGTGGACAGTGGTTAGCATTGCAGTTTACACTTTCCCCCAGTCCAACTAGTGGGCCATGGCAGGACATACGATGTCCAGCATCTCTCCCTGCAGTACCACCCAGGACAACTACAAGTCCTGAAAATGCCCACACATCATATCTCGTCTTCCCTCTCCCTATCTTCAGCAGCTACTGTGGACACTTTTTCCACATTAATGCTACAATTTCTTCCATTATTAATCACAATAGTTTCATAGCAGAATATCAATAATTCCACTCTAATGCATATTCTGTTCCTTCATCCTATGTACCCTGGGATGGTTATGTCCAGTGTCCCTCTATATCAAGAGGGGGCTTAGATTCCACATGGATGATGGATACAATTCTCCTGCTTGCAGTTGTAGGCACTCTTGGCTCACTGGTGTGCTGGTTAAACTTTTCCACCTCCTTGTTAGCTGTTGAAATTAATTCCAATAAACCAGAAGGTAGGAGATGCAAGTCTGCTGAGGCTTAAGGCCTGGCTGTCACATCGACAGTCCAGAGATTCAGGTCTCCTGTGTATACACCAACCCCAGTGCCAATGACAGGTCTGGTAAAGTAACAGAATAGGCATGTGTAGAAAGGTCACATCTGAGTCCAACTCCATCACACTTAGGAACACAAACTCCAAAGTAGGGCCAACTGACATGGCACTGAATTCCAGAGTCACCTGCCATGACCGTTGAACCTGTGGGTCTCTGTAGCCTTCTGGCAAACCAGTACCTGGGCTTGTATCTTCTTTGGCTGTCTCTGGGACCCTGCTGAGGCATGCATGAGTGCAAACCCTCTGATGACCTCCTGACTCTTTTTTGGAGACTCATAGCCATATACACTCATTTGTCTTTCCCATTTTCCCCTTTTATCCAAAGTCAAAAAGCAGTTTTTAACACCTGATCTCACATGAAGTGTGAGATAGTCTGCTGGTCTGAGTTGACCCTTTCATTCAAGGTTTTTTTCTAGTTACATCATCAGTGGGTGCTTGGTAGTAATCCCTTGGTGCCACAGAGGCTCATCCCTGAGAGTCATGTCCCATGTTGGGGGGAAGGTAATGCATTTACATGCTGAGTTTGGCTTAGAGAAGGGCCACATTTAAGCAACATGGTGGTTCTCAGGAGGTAAGTCTTAGGCACCCTGCAGCTCTAGGCCTAGTTCATATTTCAGGTGCACAGTCTCATAATTGTAGCCATGAGTATCAAGGGCTCATTGTTGGACCATCCATCTTTATTGGTTTTTGCCATTGCACTTGGGGGATTGTTGCTGTGCCATTGGGGAATGTGATAGAGCTCCCCTGGATAAGAACTCAGCACTCCTTCAGTTGTCATTTTTAACTGTAACCACTATGAAATATCCCGATATTTTTATGTACCCTACATACATGCCCTGGAGACCTCCCTCCCAACCATGAGCCCCCTATCAATAACACCCCACACCAGTGTTCCTCCCCTGTCATTGTTGACCTTCTCTGTGGTCCAAAACTTCTTAGAATTTGGAATTGGAGGACAGTGTAAGAGCAATTAAAAATACAAAAAGAGGGGAAAAAAATAAAACAAAATATGACAAACAGAAATCCAAAGTAAATATGGCTAATATAATTCCTTGAAAGTAAAAATACTGAATGTCAATGGATTAAATTCACTTGTCAATAGACTCAAACTGGAAGACTGGATAAGGAAATACAACCCATCTATATGCTGTCTGCAAGAAACACATTTAGACCCAGGGATTCAAGTAGATTGAAAATGAATGCCTGGAAAACAAAGTTACAAGCAAAAGAAGGGCAGGAGTAGCTATGTTAATATCAGACAAAATAGACTTTAAATGCAAAAACAATTTTGAAAGACAAAAATAGACACTACATATTAGTGAAAGGGATAATCTTTCAAGAAGAAAGAACCATCATAAACATTTATGCTCCTAACTAGGACACCTCCAAACATGTGAAGAAAACACTGGAAAAACTACAATTTTACTGGGGGACTTTAATAAACCACTATCACCTTTGGACAGAACATCTCAAAAGAAGAAAGAGCTAAAATTGAAGAATTAATTCTACACTTGGAGGAATTAGTAAAACAACAACAAACTAACCCCAAAGGAAGAAAAAGAAATAACAAAGATCAGAGCAGAACTAAATGAAATAGAAAATAAGAAAGCACTTGAAAAAATAAAACCATAGAGCTGGTTTATTGAGAAGATCAGTAAAATCAACAAACTCTTAGCTAGACTAACAAAGAAAAAAGAGAGAAGATTCAAATACACAAAATAAGAAATGAGAAAGGAGATATCACCAGTCACCCCCAGAAATAAAGACTGTCACAAGAGGATACTTTGCAAAACTATATGTCAACAAGAAGGACAATTTAGAGGAAATGGACAAATTCCTAGAAACACATAAGAAGTCTACATTGATGTAAAGAAGAAACTGATGATCTCAACAAACCAATCACAAGTAAAGAGATAGAATCAGTCATTAAAAACCTCCCAAGTAAGAAGAGACCTGGGCCAGATGGCTTCAAAGGTGAATTCTACCAAACATTCCGGAAAGAACTAACACCAATTTTGCTTAAACTCTTCCAAAAAATCGAAACAGAAGGAACATTGCCTAACTCGTTCTATGATGCCAACATTACTCTAGTACCAAAGCCAAACAAAGACACCACAAGAAAGGAAAATTACAGACCAATCTCTCTAATGAACCTAGACACAAAAATCCTCAGCAAAATACTTGCTAATTGTATTCAACAACACATGAAATGAATTATACACCACGACCAAATGGGATTAATTCCTGGTATGCAAGGATGATTCAACATAAGAAAATCAATTGATGTAATACATCATATAAACAGATTCAAAGAAAAAAATTACATGATCATATCAATAGATGCAGAAAAATCATTGAACAAAGTACAGCACACTTTCTTGATAAAAACACTGTAAAAGATAGGAATAGAAAGAAACTTTCTGAACATGATAAAGAGTATATATGAAAAACCCACAGCTAACATCATTTAAATGGTGAAATCCTAAAAACTTTCCCTCTAAGATCAGTAACAAGACAAGGATGCTCACTACATCCCATTTAACATAGTCTTAGAAGTATTTGCTCAAGCACTGAGACAAGAACCAGACATAAAGCACATCCAAATTGGAAAGGAAGAGTCAAAATTTCAATATTTGCAGATGATATGAATCTATACATGGAAAACCCTGAGAAGTCTACAACAAAGCTTCTAGAACTTACTAATGAGTTCAGTAAACTCACAGGTTACAAGATCAATACACAAAAATCAGTAGCATTTCTGTACACCAATAATGAGTAATTGAAAGAGGAAATCAAGAAACAAATACCATTTACAAGAGTAAATTAAAAAAATCAAATACCTAAGAATAAGTCTACCTAAAGATATAAAAGACTGATACAGAGAAAACTACACAGCACTGTTCAAGGAAATCAAAGAAGTACTAAATAAATGGAAGAATATTCTCTGTTCCTGGATAGGAAGATGAAATATTATTAAGATGTCCATCCTACCAAAACTGATCTACAGATTCCATGCCATCCCAATAAAAATCAACACAGCATTCTCTAATGAACTAGATAAACAAACTATGAAATTTATTTGGAAAGGAAAGATACCCTGAATAGCCAAAGACATATTGAAAAAGAAAAATGAAATTTGAGGAATCACACTACCTGACTTCAAAACATACTACAAAGCTACAGTAGTGAAAATGGTATGGTATTGGCACAAGGATTGGCACACAGACCAAAGGAACCAAATTAAGAGTTCTGATATAGATTCTTATATATATAGCAATACGGCATTTGACAAGACCACCAAACCTTCTCAACTTGGAGAGAATGGCCTCTTCAACAATGGTTTCTGGAGAACTGGCTATCCATATGTAAAAGAATGAAAGAGGATTACCAACTCACACAATATACACAAATCAACTCAAGATGGATCAAAGACCTAAATATAAGAGCCAAGACCATAAAGACCTTGGAAAGCAATGTAGGGAAACATCTACAGGACCTTGTAATAGGAAATGGCTTCATGAACTTCACACCAAAAGCATGAGCAGCAAAAGAACAAATAGATAAATGGGACTTCCTCAAAATTAAAGCCTTTTGAACCTCAAAGGAGTTTGTCAAGAAAGTGAAATGAAAGAGTACATTTTACATCTTCCGGTTGGTAAGAGGCTACATCCAGTTCCAGGTCTTCTCTGAAGAGTGTGGGGAAGTTTCTGAAGCCCTGCAGAAGCTGAGTCTAAGTTAATTGAATCTTTTGTTGAGTTTTGGGATTCTCTCATTCAAAATCAAATAGGGACTGGCTCTGGGGAACTAACCGCAGGTAGAAAAAAGTGTCCATTAAGTTCAGACAAGTAAACTAGTGGCCCTAGGTGGCAACTGCCCCATTAAGGTGCAGAGGTTAGGAAAGACCAGGCGTGGGGTGATGGTAGCATTGTTTATGGTTTGCAGGTCTTGGACAGGTCGATATCCCATCAGGTTTTTTACTGGCAGCAGTGGTATGTTCCAAGGTGAAGTATTCCCCCCTTTTTGGGGTGGCCTTCCTTGATTCCTCAGGGCTGGATTACCTAAGGCTGCTTCTAACAGGGAGACCTGCTGTTTCATTCACTTTTTCACTTTCCTTTCAGCATGTTCATCCCGATTGATGAATACTTTGTGACTACAAGGAGCTGGGAGATGTTCATCCCTGTGAACCCAAGTAGCTTCTGAAGTTTCTGTCTGATGCCTGGTGCAGCCTAGGTAATGAAAGCTGTGCAGACCATTCTCTGGCTTTCTGGGGCTTCTGGGTTGAAGGGGGTGTAGATCATGAAGGCCTTGCAGAGTCGCTCATAAAAATCTCCTGAAGGATTTTCAGGCTTTTGAGGGATGGAGGCCATTTTGGACATGTTGTGGGCAATCTCGCTTCTTCCCATACCCCTCTGAGGAGGGCTTCTCGATACTGCTGAAGGGCAGCCCATCCATGATCTGTGTTGAAGTCCCAGGCTGATTGAGCTTCCAGTGCTATTTCCTAGACTCATTCTTCTGTTTCCAAGACACCTGCGGGGGCCTGTTCTCACAATCACTTTCTGGTTTCTGTGAGGATCTGGCATTTCTCTTCCGTAATAAATAGACTATGAAGGAATTGGCAGCAATCATCCAAAGTGGGGTGAAGAAATTGGAAAATGGACTCCAAGAGGTGAATAAGAGCCTGAGACTTTTCTGAATATGAAGGGCTGTGGTGCTTCCAGTTTAACAGGTTTGTAGTTGTGAAAGGCTAATAAAACAGGATTGGCCTTCCAGGTTGGACTGTCCCATCTACACTGACCTGGGTTGGACCTGTGTTTCATGGAGGGGCATCTGAAGTGTGGGTTGTGCTGATCAAAGTCTTCTTGCCAAATGGGTTTCAGGATCCCCCTTGGGGTGGAGGGCTGACGGACCTGGGAGACTGAAGTTTGAGGAGCCTCTGAGAGTTCTGCTGGTGGAGGCTCCGAGGCAGGGAGATGTCCTGGAATGGCTGGAACATATGGAAGGTGTAATGGGGCTTCCTCCAGGGATTTTTGTAGAACAATAGGTTTTTGAGGTCTGGCCATTTGAGTTACTAGGATCCTACTCTGACCTTCCCCTCCACCACACAATCAAACCAAAGGTGGCAGGGTTTGGGAGATTTCTAACTAGGAATTGATGTAGGGAAACTGATCAGGGTGGCTGGGGGTCCCAGTGACTTCCTGACAAACTTCACAAAATCTGACTACCTCTAGTGTTCCCTCTGAGGGCCAGTTAACACTAAATATAGGCCACTCCAATTGGCACAGTATCTGAAGAGTTCTGGGGGACACAAAGACACCATGACCCCTGGAAAAGCTCTACTTGAGTTTTTTTTTAAACATACTATCTAAGACTGTGAGTTTGATTGTGATGATCCCATCCCTGAACTGGTGTCACAGGACAAAAAAAGGAAGGGAGTTTCTCATGAGGCCACTCAGATTCCTGCCTGTCCATGTTCCTCATGAGAACTTCAGCTCTTCTTAGCTAAGGCATCCATGTAGAGTCTGGATTAGGCATTATGCCACATGATGTAGCCATGGAGAGCAGGTTGTGGCCCACTGAGACTCTGTAGAAAATTCATGGATCCACAGACTGGATCAGCAAAGGGAAACTTCTGCAGTCCCCATTCATTCACTCAATCACTCAGAGGTTACACAGTCCCACCCAAAGGACTGCCATATCCTGGAATCTTGAGTTTTGAGATTTTGTGAGGTGATCTGTCCCCCCTTCCATGTGGAGACATGCTTGACTGGAACTCAGAACCCTGGGGTCTTACCTTTCTGGCATCTTTTTGTTGTTTAAAACACCTCTCTACTGAGCCAGGCTGGGTTGGCAGACAGGGCCCACAGAGATCCTTTCCCTGAAGGAGGCCCTCTTAAGTGGACTGGTGGTGCCACCATATTTGTGTGGAGATCTCCACCAGCTGTGCCAGCCAGTCCCAAACTGGAGGATCATAGAGCTGGCTCAGTTGTGTTTCCCAGCCAGGGAACCAACTGTTCCAGCAAAGCCAGTAGTTCTGAGCCTCAGAAGAAACCAGAGGTGGCACTTGGAGAGGCAGAGGAACAGATTTATGACATGTGGGCCCAAAGGAGAGTTAATCACCAAATTCTGAGCCCCATTTTTCAATTTTCAGAAGTTTACATAGGATTTTAAGTGGGACTAAGCATTGCTCTCACTCATTGGCTAACACGTTGCTCAGCAAAATTTTGCAAGTGCAGTTATAGAAGCAGAAGGCAGGAAGGGTTCATTAGATAGTCTTTTGCAAGGTCATGCTATCACAGGTGGATTTACAGAAGTGGGGGCAGTAATGGCTCATTAGATAGTTTTCTGCTAGGTTATGCTTTTTACTTCTCAACAGCACCAGACCAAATTTGTGGGTCAGCAGCTGAGCCAGCCTTAGGCTGTGTCCCTCTTTCTCCCCTTTCCTGGGGTGGTAGATTCCTGGATTCCCCCTTCACCTGTAGTCCCAGGCCCAGAGGCCCAAGAGCTCTAAAGCATCTTCAGTGTAGGGCATGAGATAGGCAGCAGCAGCAGCTGGTTTCAACTCACTTCTGTCAACAAAATTTCCCTCCTACATCCCTCTCTTCTCTGGGCAATATTCAGCCTTTGCCTCATGTCCTAAACTCTAGAAAATCTTTTTCTAGGCTGTTTCAGCCTTTGCTGTAGCTATTTTTCTGGAGGAGAAGTGAATCCATGTATTTCTAGTCCACCGTATTCCCAGGAGATCTAGGTGAGATTATTTAAGAAAAGTGGTGGTGAGTTCTCCTAGACTGCCAGGAATATGTTATGAAAGCAAATTTCATGTTTCACATGGATGGATGACATGCTTGAGCCAATAATCTACTTCTACTGTGTGAGGAAGGCTGCAGTGCATTTAACACAATGATAGATGATTATCTCTAATTTGTCCCTCCTTGATTCTGGAATTTACATTTTAATGCCTTATTCTCCCAATTTTCCTCCTTTCTTTGCAATTACCCTCTATCTTTGGACATTCTAAAATGGATCTTTCCTATTCAAAACCTCCTGCATGGAAGGTGGTCTTCCTCACTCACTATTTCCTTGCACATATTCTCTTTTCCAGCCTAAGGAAGTTTCAATGTCACTGAGAGTGCTTTCCTTCCCTACCTCTTTCTTGAGTGTTCTTTTCTGCTAATTTTTTCAGTAATATTCATTCTTTCAATGGCAATTCACTTATTATCTAACCACATCAATCTAGATACATGTGACAGCTTTCCCCAGGACAATTTCCATCTATTTTCAACATCCTGTTTTAATTCATTCCTTGGATACCTGATTCCAATTCTATGATTGGAGGATGAATCTTTAAATTAACACTTAATTTTCAAGCACATTATCACAATATAAAATTAGGTAAACCCCAGTCATTCCAGTATTATTTATGTATGATAATATAATATTTGAGTTAATGATACTAAGATCTAGGACAGGTCCAGCAAATCTGAGCCAAATACATTGAGTACTCTTACCTACATAAAAAAATCCTTTCACTAACAATGTATATATTTTAAACAATACTGATAGTATAGAATTGATATCATTCATTCAAGGTATAATTATTTAATTTGAACTATGTCTAAGGCACAAAATACCTCCTTTCATTCTAGTTTGTGGAAACATAAAATCACATGTGTAAGTAAATATTTACTATGACATTTTTTCCATTATTTTAAAGGAGCTTTAGAATACATAAATGTTACATCAAAAATATATGGGGGAAGTGGATGTGCTTCAACTGCTAGAGCTTTCACTACCATATAGGAGGTCCAGGTTTGATACCCAGTGCCTCCTGGCCAGTGTGGCAAGTTGATTCTTGTGGAGTTCTGCCATGTGCAAAGAGTGCCACCCTGTGAAGGGGTGCCAGCCAATTAGGAATGCTGCCTCATGCAGGAGTGACCCCCATGCAAGGAGTGCCACCTGGTGCTTGAGATCAGCCCACCCAGGAATGGTGCTGCCCACACAAAGATCTGATGCAGCAAGATGATGCAACAAAAAGTGACACAAAGAAGAGACAATAAGAGATGCGATGAACTAGGGAGCTAAGGTGGTGCAAAGAATGATTGCTTCTCTCCCACTCTGCAAGGTCCCAGGATGGATTGCCAAAGCCACCTAATGATAATATAATAGACACAGAAGAACACACCATGAATGGACACAGAGAGCAGACAATGGGGAGGGGAGAGGGAGAAAAAATTTAAAAGAAATAGAAAATATAGGGAATTCCCATATACCTCAGCCTATGTCCATCTTACATTACCCCCATTAACTGCATCTTTCATTAGTGGGGCACATTTGTTATAATTGATGAATACATATTGAAACATTGCTATGAAACTTGGTCTAGAGTTTGCATTATGTTTTATCCTTTACACCACACAATTTTGTAGGTTTTGATGAGATATATTATGACCAATATCCATCATTGCAATATCATGTGTAACAATTCTAATGTCCTAAAAATGGTCCATGTTACACCTATTCTTCCCTCTCCTTTTCCTCAGACCTTCTGATGACCATTGTCTTTATATCGGTGTTAAAAATTTCCACTATTTTAATAACAATAAGTTTACTTCAGACCATAGCTTCATTCTTCCCAGATATTTGTTCAATCCTCTATCTTGAGAATTTTGGAATGGTTATGCCCATGCTGCTTCTGATTGAGAGGGGCCTTAGAACCCATGGGGTTGATGGGTGTAACTGTTATTATTTCCCCCTTTTCTCCAAGGTCTTTTCCCTAATGCATCCCTAGTTGGAGCTTGCTCAGAATCCCTTGATACCAGGTAGGCTTATTCCTGGGAATCATGCCCTATACCAGGCAGAAGACAGTGGGCTTATATATTGAGTTTGGCTTAGAGAGAGGCCACATTTAAGTAACAAGGAGGAAATCAGGAGTTAGCTCTTAGGTAATATATATTACTGGGTTAAATTTCAATTTTACAAGTATAAGATCTATAAATACAAGGTTTAATATCATGGGACTGGCATATTCTGTACTCTTCTCCTAGGCACAGCCTATGTACTGTAGGGAGTCTTGACACTCTTTTAGAGAATGCAGCAGGACAACCCATCATGGGAATTTACTTTTTGTTGGTTATTGTGTGGGTCTTCTCCCAATGAGTTAATACCCATAACAACAAAAACATATTCACATTCCATAGAGGCATTCCCCAGGTGGATCCTCCCTCATAAATCCCCCCACCACTGAAACCCTGTACCAGTGATCCTAACCTGCCATAGGTGTATGTTTATGTAATCCAAAAAGTCCCCAAAAACAAAACCACCACAATTATTTTGGATTGTGTCTTTCATCACTATATAATCTGTTATCTTTTATGTGTATTGACAATTTCTTCCTTATGTTCCCCCAGTGTCTTATTATTTTTTACTTTATTTTCAAAGCTTCAGGTCATGGAAAAGTCACATAGAAAATAGAGAGGATTTTCATATACCCCATCAACCTTCCTTTCACATTTTCCCCTATTAACAACATCTTACATGAGTATGATCCATTTGTTACAATTGATGAACAAATATTGAAATGTTGCTACTATCCATGGTCAGTGGTTTGCAATGGCCCATGTTACACCTGTTTTTCCCTCTCCTTTTCATGAGACCCTCTGGTACCCACTGTCTTTATATCAGTGTTAAAAATTTGCACTACTTGAATAACAATAAGTTTACTTTGGTCCATAGCTTCATCCACCCCTTATGTTTGCTCGCTCCTCTACCTTGAGGATTTTGGGATGGTGATGACCACTCTTCTCTGACTGGGAGGGGCCTTAGAACCCATGGCACAGATTGATGGAACTGTTACTTTGCACCACAATATTTTATACAGTTTGACATAATGTGTTATAATGTATCCATCATTGAAAAATAATGCAGAACAATTCCAATGATCTAAAAATGCCCTATGTTCCACCTCTTCTTTTCTCCCTCTCCCCTTGGAAACTAGGGTAACCACAAAGTTTCACTTTTGCAAGAAGAAGGTTCATAGTTTCACATTAATATTAAGGGCTTGAATGTGTTCATCTTGTATTAGGGTGAAGACCCAGAAATAAAAAAGAAAATATTAAGCTCTCAACCGGTGAGTCCTGACACATATTCAAATAGTGTCAAGAATATCTCGAGTACATAGTTAGTGCCTAAAAAAGAAAATAGATCATTATGCTAAGCACTTACTTATCTTTTTAAAAATTGTACATATCTCTGAAATGGAAGAGAATTCCTTTATAATCAGAATTTTTCTAAACTAAGTTATCTAAGGAAAGGGAGGGGAAGAAAAGTACCTTCCTGCATGAGCAAAAATTCAAATCTTTCTATTCTTGATTTGTATTTACTTTTACAGGTGATTGGAATGTTTATTTCATACACTCTTTTACTATGGTGTATTTTACATCTGAATAGAAGGGTCACTTTCGAGAAAAAAATACCACTTTCACGTTTGCACATCTCTCATATGAAATCCAGGGGAGCAGGAGCCTGAAGTTCTAGTATGTTGTCATCATCTTGCAGCCTTTGTTTCTTGAAAACCTAGAATAAAAGCAATTTCCTATGGCTGCATTATATATATATATCTCAATAGTTCATGAATAGAATATTGGTAAGTCCACTCTAATCCATACTCCATTCCTCCATCCTGTGGACCTTAGAATGGTTGTGTCCACTCCACATCTATATATCAAGAGGGGGCTTAGATTCCACATGGATTCTGGAGCCTTATATTGATCAATGGTATTCACAGGGAAACTCACATTCAAGAGGAATGCAAATGACCTTGACCTCTTTGCAGGGAAAGCTGTAAAGGCACATAGTCAAAAGCATGAAACAAGGAGAAATTAAAAATTGGACACATGGAAGTTCATGAATGGCTCTCCTGAGAAGGAATTATTTTATCAAAGTCTTCTGAGGTAATGACAGGAGACTGATCCAGAGATGTTGCCTGATTCATGAATAGGTAAAATCAAGCAAAAATACAGTCTCTAGCTGAACTAGGTAGAGAGACATGTTGCTTGCAGCATTTACGTTATATCCCATTTAATTTTTTGGATCAACCTAAATAGGAGGATCATGTACTAAGAAAACTTCAGGTTTGTAAAAAATCTGGCATATGAACATAGTAGAACAGAACCTGGGCATTTTTCAACTTCTCATTTATTGATGTTTCTCTTGTCACAAACCCCAGACAAAAGGCTCATTTTGTGGAGGCTAAGGTCAGCAGTGCTTCTCCACGGTGTAGGTGAGGGATGTTCCTGCAATGAGCCAGTGAAGATGAAGGTGATATTCTTAGAGCTCAGTGTTAGGGTTGAAAATCTTGAAAAACTCTGAAGATTGAATATCTTGACAAACTTCTTCGTAATTTTTGGTCCAAGCAGCCTGTGCTATGCTAGTAACTCAAAGAGAATCTGTGGTGATCAAAATTCACAAATGTTTATATATATAAAAATATTATTATCCATATATATTATACATATATATATATAGAAGTTTAGCCACACAGGTCTATACACACATGCACATACATGTACATACAGAGTAACTGAACAGGGACTTAGGCAATTTTGATATTGGATAAAAACAAAACAATACCTTCCATACCTTCTCTCTTTGCTGCTAATTATAGATGATATTTCAGAAATTTTGAGCCTTTGTTAGAAATACATAATGTAACCAGGATGTCTTCTATGTTTATAAACATTTTCTAAAGAAATCTTATAAAGGTTTTTCAAATTATATTCCAAATTAGTTGGAATTCTTTAATCCCATTGTTTAAGGAAGTGGGAAAAGTCTAACTTGCAGTATTTAGTCAGTTGCAATTACTAAAAGCAAAGTTTTCAATCAGGTTGTTATTAAAATCTAAAAGAGAAAAATAATGTTGATTCAAGTCATGATTTTGAAATAGCATGATTATAAGTTTGAATATTTGAGGTGACAATTCAATTATATCTTCCTTTATTTCACTGAGTGTGAAATATTAATCACTACAGGATAAATGCCAGTTCCTACAGTCATTCAGTTGACCCATGTGGATCTCAAAAAATCCCTGCATTTCTTGCTCCATGGGCTTAGTTTCCTGTGGATATGCCGACAGAAAGATAATTGATTACTCACTTATCTTTGTAAATCTCTTAAGGTTGATTGTGCACATGAGGTGGGAAAGGAGAAAGAAAGAATTTGAGCAGAATACATGGATCTAGAAATACATTCCATTAAAACTGCCATGGAAGCTCATCCCCGGGAGTCATATCCTATGTTGAGGGAAGGTAATGCATTTATTTGCTGAGTTTGGCCTAGAGAGAGGCAACATTTGAGGAACAAGGATGCTTCTAATAGGTAACTTTATGGAACCCTGCAACACTAAACTAAGTTTCAGTTTCAATTGTCTTTAATTTCCTTCACATGTCCATTAGGTGGGCATTAGCCTGGCTTTGGGTTGACTGGATCACATGTCTTTTACCACCTGGAAGACTAATTCTAGCTTCTTCTGATGACTATTTTCATGCTCCAAAAGAGGAAATGAAAGCCTGTATCAGGGAGTTTTATATCCTGATGGATCAACTACCTCTTTCCTGTGCCTTCTTTATTTATTTAAACTTTCCTATTTGACTCCTTCTCATTCTCCTTCCCTACCTCTGGTTCCTGCTCTTATCCTTCAAATATGATATAAAGTTATAATCCTGGCCAGCACAATTTCAAGTTCTCCTCTGGAGATCTTGTCTGTCATTCTCCCTCCTTACCTGCTGGACTCTCTGTCAGGGCAGGCCCTTCTGCTCAGGGTCTGTCTTTTACAGGCTTCACTCAATGCCTTTGCTGCTTCCTACATTTTCTTTTGAAAATAAAAGAAAATTTTAAAAGATAGAGTATTATCTCCTTCTGTCATTCCCTTCCTATTAAAGATTGTTCCACAATTTTCTAATCTTACTACTTTAAAATATGTACAAATTTCTCCATGACCCTTTCCCCTCTAGTATCAATTTAGTTACTTTTTATACATCTCTAAGTTTCCACCAGTGTGTCCTCTAGTAAATCACTTAACCTCACCATGTCAAGGTTTTCTCATATATAAAATAGGTATAATATTGTACCTATTTTGTAGGGATGGTATGAGGCAAAATGAATCAATACACAGAAAAGGCTATCAGCCAAATCTGATAAATAGAAAAAAATCTTACCTCTTTAAAAATGTCTTAATTATTTATCAATTATTAATGATTAAATTAGTTTTCTGTGGCTGCTTTAACGAACTGAAAAACTCAGTAACTCACAATAAGAGAATTCAAAACTCTCACAGTTTTGGAAGCCAGAAAATTGAAATCAGTATCACAAGGCTGAAATCAAGGTTTCTATAGGGTCACATGTCTGGAAACTCTCCAGGTGCACATATTCCATGCCACTACCAGCCTGAGGAGGCTACTAAAATACATTGTATTTAGCTTCATTACTCTAGCTTACAAGTCCAGCATCTTCAAATTACTATATGCTATGCTCTCGCTTGCATTTTGTTCTGTTTATCTGTAAAAGTATCCTGCCTTCTTTTTATAGGAATACCTGTGATTGCATTTTTGCTTAATAAGAAAACCCAGTATAAGATCTCCTTTTAGAATTAAACAAAGTACAAAGTAAGTCTCATATGAAGAAGCATGCATGGGTACCGGATGTTTTCAGGGGGAATTCAGTCTCTAGTGTATTCCCTTCAATCCAATTATATTAATTTATCCCACATGCAAAATACATTGTCCTCATCCCAACACACCCAAACATCTAAACAATTTACAGCCTCAACTCAATTCCCAAACCTCATCTAAATATCATCTGCTGTACAGTTCCAAGTCACCATCTAAATCATCTAAATTATGCTTGTATTGCATTCTCAGTAGGATCCCATCGGGGCAAAACTATTTTCTCTCTATAGACCAGTAACCAGAGAATAATTTCCTGATTCCAATGTACCATGGTTAGGCAGACATCATATAAATGTTGCAGGCATTCTCATTCCAAAAGGAGAATGGAAGGAAGAAAGGAAGCACAATTCCCAATCAATTTTGAAATCACAAAGTACTGTTATGTTTCATTGCCTGGGGTCATCTCTGTGACCTATGGAATTTCTCTCAGGCGCATGGCTCTGCCCTCTGGATCTCTGTCTCTGGCCTCTGCACTCAGGTTTCTGCTCATGACTGATATCTCTGCCTGCAGTGCTGGCCTCTGTCTTCTTCTTGTGTAGATTGAGTTGTTTACATGTTCTTGATCATTGTCAGTATTCCTGTGGGTGTTTTCCCAGTTTGATAGGAACTCTTTATATGTTATTTTAGTTAAGATGTGTACCACCTGATTGAAAGGGGGCCTTAATTCAGGTTACTGTATTCCATTATATGCATGTGAAATTCATTCAAAAATGTAGAAGCTACAGGAAGGAGCCAGAAGATGGAAGTCACAGAAACCAGAGGAGAAAGAAGATGACACTGCTATAAATACAAGGCAGGGATAGTAGCCAAGGAACCTCAAGGATCTCTGGTAGCCAGCACCAGAATGACTTTTGGGAGAAAGCGATGCCTTGCTAATGTCTCAATAGTGGACATCTCCTAACCTCAAAAGTATGAGCTGATCATTTCCCATGGTTCAAGCCATCCCATTCTGTAGTACTTGTGATAGCAACCTGGCAAAGTAAGGTACCACATCGTGTTTTTCTTCAGTGGTTCTTTGAATGTGCATAGTTTTATCATTATGTAGAATTTTGGAATTCCAAAAGTTTTCTTTACTTTTGTCTTCATATTGTTCCTTTCAGCTCAGGTCACAGTGTTTTTAATAATATAAAATTCTCAAAAACCTTCTGGATTAGGAGAGTACAAACCAAAAATGTGGAGGCAATATGGATAAGGCATGTGAAATTTCATAATCCTGAAGACCTCTTGTTGAAAACAAAGGCATAGTGGTCTCACAGGTAGAAATGTGCTATTTCCATGGCCATGTTTGCAATCTAAGGAATGTGGCAATTAAGAGTTTTGAGCTGTTATGGCTGAAAGAAATGATGAGCACATACACTTAGCAGTTAGATAGAACACTTAGACTTTGTACCTTGAGATAAGATTTTTTGAGTTCCTTAGATCATGATTAATGCTAACAGTTAACTGCATGTTGTTGCTTGTTCTCACATAGACCGGGGTATATATAGGGCCCCTTGTAAACAATAAAGTTGTCTGATGAATCTCAACTCACAGATGCCCTGATCACTTCTCTCTTTATTTCATTCTCTCCTTCTCTTTGTTTCACCGTGATAGCCTTCAGGCCCAAATCTCCTACACTTTTGCCCAACATGGGACCCAAAGAGGTGTCTTTCAAAACAATATCAAGGAACCAGTGGAAGGGACTCCTGCAAGGGTTGTGAATTTCATCCAAAGAAGTCTGACTTAAGACTTTTGGTAAGTAACAGTTCTGCGGATCATCAGGATAATGGGTAATCAACTGGGACATTTGGAGGAATATTCGCAAGTGTTAAAAACATTGTTGAAAACTACTGGGGTGCCTCTAAAAACCTCTGAGTTACTTGAATTGTTTGCTTTCATACAAAAGCATTGTTGTTGGTTTCAGCCTCAGGAGCATAAAGTTTTAAATTTGAAATAGTGGCGATGTGTAATGAAAGCTGTATGAAGAGCATATCAAAATGGGGAATCAATTCCTTTATCTGCGTGGGCCTTGTGCCATCAAATTGCTGTTGCTTTAGATCCTTTACAATCACAGGAAGATGACAAAGAACTAATTACTGTAATTGCAAAACCCACAGACAAACAGAAAACAGAAGGCCATTTGCGAGAACTAAATTCTGAGCCAGAAGGTGGAGGAGAGTCTCCTGGCTTTATGACTAATCCTAGTACTAATCTTTTTATAGAAAAGAAGATAACTGTCTGCTCTAATGAAATTTCCAATCTCCACATATCTCATCCAGGCACTTATCCTAACTTAATTCCAGTTAAGCTTACTGCACCTGATGAGCTGCTGCTTATGGCTGCCTCAACCTCAGCACCTCAGTTATTTTTCAGATATGGTAGATACTTTACCCTATATTAATAAGAAAATTGTTCCCAACCCCACTCCTCAAACATCTTTAATGTGCTGTTTATTGCTGGAATCTAGACAGGGGAACCCTGAAGCTATGCAATTATCTACTTTCCTGGTAACATTATATGAGATACCACCAGATATAAATAATCCACAAGGGGGTGTTGAGTTTCATCATGAACCAATACCTTTAAACTATTGAAAGATTTAAAATAGGCAGAAGTGTTAAAAAGGCCCTTGTTAGTGAAATCAGGCTTGTAAGAAAACTCTTTGTTAAAGTGTTAACTAAGATAAGGAAATTATTCTGGCAGCAACTCTGCAAACCCCCTGCTGTCTACATAATAATGTAGCTGTGGGGTGGTGGGAGTTAATAAAATTAACCTGCTGGAAAAGGAGAAAAACATGGCAACATTGGTGTTCCATTTTGTTTCCATGCTAATTCTGATTGATCCTTTTTAATCCAAATAATAAAATTAGTACAAAATATTTTATCAAGGTGTTAAAGGGAATTTTCAGTTTTAAATAAATAGTTTACTCCTGAACTTCAAATTTCAGTGTAGTCTTAAAAAGTAGTAATCTAAAAAAATTGTTGTTAATGGTCTGTCTAAACTGCTAAATAAAAGGCTTAACTACATTTATGCTGCTCAAATTATTTTAACTGGTCGCTGATAACTAATAAAAGTTTTCCAAACACAAGCTTGAATGTTACAGACAACATGGATTCCAGAAGGACTCTTAAAAACAGTAAAATCTAAGATGTGAAATAATGGAGAACTTGAAAATAGCTATACCGAAAATTTAAGAAAGTTAAAATTATGAATTAAATTGTAAACTTTATGTTTCTATTGGTGTGTTGTACGTGTTTTGTGTTTGTCTGTTTGTTCAATGTCAGTGTATATTTTGATACCTCCAGATGGTAATATAAATTAATATATAAAAATTTCTAAAAGAGCTCTATTCAGATGGCCAAAAATTAAATAAGCACTTATATTAATGCTTAAGTTTAAATGTTAATTAGATCTCTACCATGATAAAAATTGTAAGTCTTAATTAATGAAATTACTATATCTTCAAAAAAATGGTTCTTCCCTAAATTGAAATGAATATTTTTCTTCACTAAATAAAATAAAGGATGTAAATCTTGAGTAAATATTTTAAAAAGTAAAATTTTGTAGAAGTGCCAACTAAAATTTGATAAGGTTGTTCAAAAAAGTGTTTTTGTCCTAAAATAAGACAGCTGGTTTTCATAAAATCAGAAAGAACATATGCAGGGCAGAACTTGAATACATGTGGTAAGTTATAAAGGGTATTGTGGTTAATTTGGGTAAAGGAATATGTTCTGTAAAGGTAAAATTTGTCTTAGCATAATATAATTATAGCCTATATGGTTATAAATAATAATAAGTTTATGGAAGCATTGTTTAAAATACAGTGTTTAAATGGTTAATTCCAAAAAGTCATTATAAAACAAAACCTGAATTAATAATAATAATAAGTAATTTTATAACAGGAAAACTTGTCAGTGGCCAGCCTTCCCTGACAACTTGCTTGTAAAAGATTGTTTCTGGTATTGCATGCTGCTAAGTACGTAAAGTAAAGAAAATTTCATTATTTTAACAAGCTTGTTTAGTGTTGATTGTAATTATATGTTGTAAGAAGTGTGCCTGGTAACTTATGTATGTGGTATGTATAAAATGTGTTTTTATTATTAAGAAAACAGAAAATAATTTTGTACTAAGATAAAATGATTGGTTACTAAGAAAATGTAAAATGTAGGGCTAAACCTGAATAAATATAGAAAGTGTAAAAGGTTCATGAAAAAGTAATTTTTATAGTTAAAGTTAAATAAAATTTGATGGGTCTCTCTATAAAGTTTTAGAAGGATTAGTATCAAGTGGTATACTAATGCAAAGTTAAAATTGTGTTCTTTCTCAAAGTCTCTCAAATCATTAGTCTGTTCTAATAAAAGTTAAGAGTTTTTCTCCTGAATAATTAGTATACAAAAAAAGTGTGTCTTATCAAAATAGCTTCTTGTAGTTTAGCCTTATCATTTCCTTGGTTTTCTAATAAGAAGCAAGTATTATTATTTAAAAAAGGAATATAATGTTCAAACCTACTTTCTCAAGGTCAAATCCTGAAAAGTCTCTTTTTATTTGAAACTCTTGCAAAAGATTTGTTCTTTTACCTTTTAAAAAGGAAAGTAATAAAATAGCTACATTCCTTTAATATGTAACAATTTGCAAAGAAAGTGGTTAAAAGTATTATTAAATTAAATGAAATTCTTTAACCCGTATTAATTAAAGTTGTATGAGTAAAAAGTTCATATGAACACTTACAGTGTGTATAAAATTCCTGAAAATTTACCATTGTTTCAGCATAATATTAAACAAAAGCATTTACTGAATTATGGCAAAACAATTTATTATGGAAGGCTGCTCTTTCTAATTTTATTGGGATACTTGATACACATTTACCATCAAATAAATTTCTAACATTTTTTCAGAACACAGCTTTTGTTATCAATGTAATAGTACAGGACAAACCAATAAAAAATTCTAGTATATATTTTACAGATGGAAATGAAAAAGGAATAACTGGATATTATGGACCCACTAAAATTTAAAAAAAATATACTGATACTAAACATAACTCACCCCAAAAAGCAGAAGTGTCAGCCAATATTCCATTACTTTCTGATTTACATAAACCCATTAATATAGTAACTGATTCTGCCTGTGTTTGCTATACTGTTAACCACATTGAAACTGCTTATCTTAAAGTATGGAGATTGATTTACTTTTGGCAGATTAGCATGCATCCATGTAACTATAAATACATATAGTGAATCTACTTAGGCTTTTGCTATGACAGGAGAAACTGCAAAACATGTTATTCTTCATTGTCTTGCTACATGACTATTATGAGTGTGCCTAATAAGATTAAAACTGACAAAGGCTCTGCATATATTAGTAAATCATTTTATAATTTCTGAATATCCAACATAGTATTGGGATCCCCTATAATCCCTAAGAACAAACTATCATAAAAAGAACTAGTGGTATTTTAAAAACCTATTTATATAAATTTCTAAATAAAAAAGGGGGAGATGATGGTATTATAGTACCAAATGACCAATTGGCAAAAGCTTTATGTATTTTAAATTTTTAAAAAGTTTATGATTCAATAATGCCTTCTGAATGACATTATGCTTTAAATAAGAATAAAGAGAAGGTATTGTGTGACTCAGTTGAATATCAGCCAATATATTGGAAAGATGTACTGACTAACACTTGGCTAAAAGGGAAGGTTAAAGTATGGGGGCGAGGATATGCTCTTGTCATTACAGAAGATGGGAAACAAATTCGGCTGCCAGCTTGATGGATTAAACCACAAATAGAAGAGAAGAAAGAGAATTTGGATGAAGATTTCTCCTCTCATGATCATATTAATCATAACTCTGGGTCATGCAGGTGAAAATCATACTAGGCATACATTCCTAATCCACCTCTAATATGTGCTCCAACATGGAGAGATCCATCATTTCCCATATTTTTGAATAAAACATATGTGTTTCCTGGGCCTATCAAGGATAGACTACCCTCAAAACCTGAAGAAGAAGAGAAGAAAATATATAATCTTACCCTTCCTTTTGATCATAGACCATTATGTATAGGAAAAAGTCCTCCCTGCATGCAAAACAAAATTTCATCATGATAACTATGAAAGCTAATGGTACCAAATTATTAATAACACTATTTCCATTAAACAGTTCTTTTCTGACCAAAACACAGAATTATAATTGTTCATCCTGAGAACCTTGAGAGAAAGAAAGATAGCAAGAATGTCATAGAGGAAGAGGATCTCTCATTTTTAATGATTCCTATGGAATAGTTTGGAATAGTGCCCCGATGAGGACTCCCAGTAATAGCAATGGCAGATTTGCTTGGTATTGACTTAACAATAAGAGTCAGGTAATCAGTAATATGCAAGATTCCTTTTCATGGTCTGCAGAGGAATGAACTATATTTACTAATAAATATATTAGGTGGAAATACCAAGGAAAATGCTACCAGCCTCTTAGGTTAATGACACTAATAGTCATAACCTACAAAAGAACTTGTGGAAAATATTTTTTGGAATTTCTCCTACTTATGAATGGTTGGGAAATAAAAACAAGACAGGACAGCATTTGACCCTTAATCAAACATATCATCTTAAGACCTGTGTTAGAGATCCATTTGTTTTCATAACTGGTAAGATAAGTATTAAGAATGATTCATTGTTTTATGAAAATGGTGCCTTGTATACTTGTCTGTCAGAAAGTGTTTTTCAGGATGGAGAAACAATAATGATGGCAAGAAGAAGAAAAGGCATTTGGACACCTGTAAGAATGATGTGGACTTGGCAATCCTTCCCAGAAAACCAGTTGCTGCTTCACTTGGCACAAGAATTTCTGAAGTCAACAAAATGTTTTATTGGACTGCTTATTGTCAGCATCCTGGGACTGATTGGAAATATTACTGCAACTGCTACTGTAGCCATTCTTTCACATGAAACCATGCAAACACAGCAATATGTACATGATTGGCATGAAAATGTTAATGATTTGTGACACAGCCAAGAACACACTGATGAACAGTTGAATAATTGGGTAAATGATTTAGAATCCACTCTTTTGCATATTGGCAATCAATTGCATAATTTAAACTTGTTAAAAGAATTGAAATGTGATTGGAATGAAAGCAACTATTGTATTACTCCTCTTGCCTATAATTCATCAGATATGTTATAGAAAAATTAAGAATCATTTATTAAGCCATAAAAGTAATATCTCTCTGGAAATAATTGAATTACAAAGAAAAGTATTACAAATGTCTTAAAATCAGATTCATGTAGCCAATGATAAGGATTTTTTTCAGACGTGATTTCACATATTACAAAGTTTAATCCAGTTAGTTGGTGGAAATCACAGCATTTCCTGTCAGTTTTAGGAATAGCGCTAATCACATTTGTTTTGTTGCTCATGATTTTCACCTGTGCCGGACAGTGCTTTAGAAGAAAGCTGAAAAGCGTAACCTCCATGGGACATGCTAATAATTTGGTGCTAATGAAAGCACTTCAATAGTTTGCCCTAGTCAAAGAGCTTGGCTGGTAGTCAATGGTGGGTAAGACTCTTGAGAGGAGAGCAGCCTAAGACAGACACTGTCACCTGGACTAAAACAAAAAGGGGGAAATGTTGGGAACTAAGGCATAGTGGTCTCACAAGGAGAGATGTGCTGTTTCCATGGCTATCCTTGCAACCTAAGGGATGTGGCAATTAAGAGTTTTGAGCAAGAAGGATGAAGCTGTTATAGACTGAAAGAAAAGATGAGCACATACACTTGTAGTGAGAACACTTAGACTTTGTACCTTGAGATAGGATTTTTTGAGTTCCTTAGATTACGATTAATGCTAATAGTTAACTGCATGTTGCTGCTTGTTCTCACCTAGACTGTGGTATATATAGAACCCCTTGTAAATAATAAAGTTGTCTGATGAGTCTCTACTCACAGATCCCCTGATACCTTCCTCTTTGACTTCATTCCTGATATCCTTCAGCCCTTAGTCTCCAACAACCTCTAACAGCTCTTTCATCTAAATTTGAAAAGTTTAATTACATCTGGATTCCATTAGAGGGACATGGTGTATTACAAGACACAGATAATTAGGATCAAATAAAAGGAAACTTTGGAATATTTCCAATTCCTCACAATATCCTCAAATATATTTCTATATATTTTCTTTTAAAATGTTCATATTCTGAAAAAAATAATATAGTGTAATAACTGTTGTTTTATTGCTGTCTGTCCATTCAACAGGAACTTTTAAGGGGCATCTCATTACTTGTCTCAGAGAAACTTTGTTACAGAGTAGTATAAAATCCAAAACTTGGAATAAGTGTGTTCCTGCCATAGTTACAGGGAAGCTTCCAGGAAGTCTGTAAGAGAAGACAAGCTAGGATCAATTCAATCTAAAATTTCATTAAAAAGATAGGTTGCAATTTGGGAAGCTACAGATATTCTTCTCTAAAGTCAATAAAAAATGTCCATGAAGCAACTGTTGTTTGTATGTTTATATGAAGGCACGCTGAATAATGGAACTACATTGAATTATGTATCATTTTAATTGATGTTAAAAAAGTGAATTATTATTGCAAATTTAGTACCTGATATCAAAGGGGATCAGGTATTAAATTTGCATGTGTCCTCTGTGCAAGTCATGTATCATTAGAGAAGAGAGTCCCCCAGAGATCTATCTTGGATATTCCCTCTCTGTTCCTCATTTCTGCTTCTGGTTGATGTGATCCATATGCACATGTGTAAAGTCCTTTACACTTGCAAAAGTCCTCAAGTTGCACTTGACCTTATCTCCAGTTCAGTTTTTTAAAATTGTTAATAACTTAATTTTAGCTTATTTTGCAATCTAGATGGATGGAGTATTATCCAAATCATAATACCTAGTTTCTAGTTCCTTTTTACTTAACAGTGTTTTTTTACTTTACCATATTACCTTCCTCCTGTAGATTACATACATAGGAAGAAGGAACTGGGACATGACATGAACACTTTGCTTAGAAATCTCCCATACTTAAGTGTACAAGTTCTGCTTTATTTCAAGTTATTATCTTCAGATAAAAAACTCTCAGACAAAATCCAGCAATTTTTTCCCTGTATATACAAGTATTTTCATCTTTCCCATTGAAAGTAACAGTTCATCATTTCCTCTGAACCCTCAACAGAAACAGTTTGAATATCTATATTTCTACCAAGATTCTGATTGAAGAAGTTTAGGTTTTTTATCAGAGACCTCAAAATTCTTCCAGTCATTACCCATCATCCATTTCCAATGTCACTTCCACATATTTTGGTGATGTTATAACACCACCCCATGTTTGTTACAAAAATTAGTTAGAATTCCTCCAGGGAGATAGAACTTAGGACATTTATTCAGAGAGTTAATAGCCAGCCCTGAACAGGAACTCTCCAGGATTTATTCTGCCCACTCACAAGGGCAGGGTTCCAATGAACACATAATACCCTGGTGTTTGAATTAATACCTTGGTGTTTGAGTGGAGAGATCTGTGAAAGTTGCCATCTTCTGGTAGGCCAGGAAAGTGCACAAAGGAGTACAAATATAAATGAGACTTTTTGATACCTTTACTGCCCCCCCCCCACCAAGGCACTTTGGGAACTGTTCTTCACCCAATTACTCGGTCCATAGTCCAGGTTTGAGAGTGAAACAGGAACTCAATTCTAAATCCCCAGACAAGAGAGAGGAACACTAGATTAAATGCACCATGATAATTAAAGGCAAAGAAATCAGTAAAATAATAAAAACTCTACTGCAAAAAGGAAGACCTGGCTCCTGGTTCAAAGGAACAAATCTAAGCTCCAGACAAAACTTAGGATTCACAATAACTAATTAATGATGTTCATATAAAGCTCCTAAATCAATTCAAGGTGTTAAAGGGCAATATGTCTAAAGATGTAAAGACATTAAAAAGAAAATGAGCAAGAACAGAAAATTTGAGTAAGAAAATATAAAAGATTATGGGACTTCAATCAAAATAGGTGAGATGAAAAGAACATTAGAGGCAACAATAGCTGAATTGAAATTGTAGAAAAAATAATCAGTGATGT
This sequence comes from Dasypus novemcinctus, assembly GCF_030445035.2. Lineage (NCBI taxonomy): Eukaryota > Metazoa > Chordata > Mammalia > Cingulata > Dasypodidae > Dasypus > Dasypus novemcinctus. The sequence continues at coordinate 85,682,776 of NC_080689.1, read as the reverse complement.
AGAAGATAGAACAGCTGTAAATGAAAAGAAAGAGGAACACAGAGAGAAGAGATTGGGGAAAAAGTTAGGCAGGGTTTCAGGGAGTATAGTGTAAGTACAGGGTACACCAATGTATGTGTCATGGGAAATCCAGAAGGAGAAGAGATGGGGAAAGTGGCAGAAAGTATATTTAAGGAAATGATAACTGAAAATTTCAAAATTCTCAAAAAGACATGAATATATCTGTCCAAATTGTGCAGTGTAATGTACTCTGGATAAATTCATATAGACCTAATCCAATATATGTACTGTTCAGAATGACAAATGGCTAATACAATGAGAAAATTCTGAAAGCAGAAAGGGAGAAGTGAAACATCATATATAAGTGATACCCAGAAAGATTTAAAGCAGATATCTCATCAGAAACCATGAAGGTAAGAACATAGTGTTATTATATATTTAAGATACTGGAGGAGAAATATTGCCAGACAATAATTCTTTATCTAACAAAACTGTCCTTCATATGTGGTGATTTTAAATATTCACAAAAGGACAGAAACCAAGTGTTTGTAACAAGAATCAAACTCTACAGATAACACTAAAGGAAGTTCTGCAGCCTGAAAGAAAAATACACAAAGAAAGAATGACTTGCAGGGGAATTTAGAAATTAAGATGATCAGAAAGGATGACCAACTTTGTTAAAAGGACAAAAATAAGATATGATATATAAAAGTCAAAGGATTAAATGACTTAAGTAAGTAATGAATGTTTAATAATAACATCAAATGCTAATGGATTAACCTCCCCAATTAAACGATGAAGGATAATAGAATGGAATTAAAAAAAAAAAAGAAAACATGAGCTATCCGTATGCTGTGTATAAGAGAGTCACATTAGACTAAAGCATACAAATAGGCTTTATATTTAAAGGATGGAAAATGATATTTCACTCAAACATAGACAAAAATAGCAGGGATAGCTATACAAATATCAATGAAAATAGATTTTAAATTAAAAGGGTTGCATTAGGCAATTATATATTAATGAAATAGGCAATTCACCAGGAAGAGGTAACAGACATAAATATCAATGGACCTAACCAGGGAGCCACAAAATATATGTGGCAAACTCTGCCAATACTGAAAGGAGGAGATTTCTCTGCAGTAATCAATAGATAGAACAACTAGTCCAAGGATAAACATGTAAGCGGAGAACTTGGGCAATATGATAACAAGCTAGACATAAAAGACAAATAAAGAAAATTGCACCAAAAATGGGCAAGATATGCATTCTTCTAAACTGTTCATGGAGCTTTCTCCAGGAGATATTACATGTGGTGTCAAAAATCAGATCTCAATAAATTTTAAAAAATGAAATTATACAAATCATTTTCATGTACTATAAATGGAATGAAGCTGGAAGTCCATAATAGGCAGAGAATGGGAATATTTGCAAATACATAGACACTAAACAATACATTTTTAAACAATCAGTAGTTCAAAAAGAAATTGCAAGCAATATTAGTAAGTGTCTAGAAATAAATGAAAATGAAAAGATAGCTTATCAAAACTCATAGAATACACAGAAGAAAGTTCTGTGAGTGAAATTTATAGCTCAAATGCATATATTAAAAAGTACAAAAGAGCTAAAATCAAAGACCTAATTGACGTCCAGGAGGAATAAGGAAAAAACAGCATACCAATCCAATACAAGCAGAAAGAAAGAAATAACAAAAATTAGAGCAGGAGGAGGAGGCAAGATGGCGGCTGAGTGAACTTCCCGGTTACTAGCTCCTGGGGGGAATCAGCTGGGAGTCTCGGAGACTCTTTGGGACTGGGCTGTTTTGGGATTTTTCCTGGTCTGCAGGTGTCTGGACATCGATTTGGAGGGAAGGTAACAGAGAGGATCCGTCTGTGAAATAAACACGGAGATCCCAGCTACGTGTGGAGGATTCCCTCCTTGGGTAGGCGGAGCCGAGGCAGCTAGCACCGCGCGGAGCCCCAGCGGGTGGCAGCCAGGGTAGCCTAGCTGGGCCAAGGTGGGAAGCGGGTGGGAGAGCCGAGCCGCGCTGCACCGCGGCGGGCGGCGGGCGGGGGAACCGGGCTCGGCCTAGCCCAGCCGAACCCAGCCGAGCTGTGGCGGGCAGCGGGTGGGGAAGCCGAGCCCAGCCGAGCCTAGCCGTGCCGCAGCGGGCGATGGGCGGGAGAGCCAAGCTGCGCTGTGCCGCGGCGGGCGGCAGGCGGGAGAGCCCAGCCGCGCTGCGCCCTGGCGGGTGGTGGGCGGGGAAGCCGAGCCCGGTTGAGCCTAGCTGAGCCGCGGCGGGCGGGGGGGCCAGGCCCAGCCGAGCTAGGTCGAGCCCAGCTGCGCCGCGCTGCGGCGGGTGGCGGGAGGGGAAGCTGGGCCCAGCCGGGCCCAGCCGAGCCGCGGCGGGCGAGGGAGCCGAGCCCAGGCGAGCCCGGCCGAGCCCAGCCGAACCACGGCGGGCAGCAGGCGGGGGACCGGAGCCCAGCCAAGCCCAGCCGAGCCCAGCCAAGCGTGGCGGCGGGGTTTCTGTTCTTTGTTTTTTGTTTTTTTTTTATTTTTTATTTTTTATTTTTTGTTGTTATTGTTGTTGTTGTTGTTTGTTTTTTTTGTTTTTTTTTAATCCTCTCTTTCTTGTCCCCAATATTCTTCTTATACTATTTTACCTTAACAATACAATAGGTCCTACAGGAAATACCTCACATTGGCTGGGTTTCCTCACCTTCCACTGCCTCATTTCTCTGTGAATAGATTTAGCCTATCTACACTATCCCCTTTCCCCTACAATTTGATATCCTCCACCATCTGCTATCTCTCCTATATTCCATCTCCCTTTCTTTGATCCACAAAGTGTCTAACTCTTAATTTCTAATACCTTTGTTTAGTTTTCCATCTGGTATTCGTCCCTGAAACTATTACCTTTCTTTTCTCTTTCCCTCTCTCACGAAAACAATAGCCTCTTAGTACGTACCACATTCCTCCCATATTCAGTCGTCTACCTCATTATAGGTACTTTCCTACTACTATAACTCAACACAATTTACATGATGTAACCTCCATCCTCCCAGAACTCATATTGTTGCTTTGTTAACATATATCACCAATACTACTTCACACTTTTTCCTTCCTTACACAATTGCCTTTCCCCAGCACTAATACTTTCCTTTAAAGTGAGCTTAACTAGCAATAAGAAATTGGAATAAGAAGAACAAAGTGACAAAGAGAAGAAATAACACTTACGCAAAAACAACAGCTAATCTCCAAGACTAGACAAAGAAGCTAAGGAACTGATTAAACCCATCAAGAAAAAATGTTGACAAGACAGCAACAAAAATCTACAAACCCAACCAGTAATCAGGAAAACATGGCTGAATCCAATCAACAAGCTAAAAATCAGGAAGGGGGGCAGGACTTCGCACAAGCAATGAAAGATGTCAGAACATTTATCACCGACAAATTTGATGAAGTAATGAAAGAGGTTAACAGCATGAAGACAACACTTGGAGGGGAAACTGCAGACATGCGCAAAAAAATAACAGATATGATGGAAATGAGCACCACAATTCAAGAAATCAAAAATACACTTGCAGCAAATATCAGCAGACTAGAAGAGGCAGAGCAGAGAATTAGTGATGTGGAAGACAGTGCATTGGAAATCAAACAGATAGTAGAAGTGGTCAATAAAAAGGTAGAAAAAATCCAGATAGGACTTAGGGACCTGAATGAAAACGCAAAACGCTCAAACATACGTATTATAGGCATTCCAGAAGGAGAAGAGAAGGGAAAGGGGTCAGAAGGAGTGTTGCAGGAAATAATGGCTGAAAACTTCCCAAATCTACTGAAAGAGACAGATGTACATATCCAAGAAGCACAGCGCACTCCACTGGTCATAAACCCCAACAGGCCCACCCCAAGACATATACTTGTCAAATTATCCAATGCTCAAGACAAAGAAAAAATTCTAAAAGCAGCAAGAAAAAAGAAAACCATCACATACAAGGGAAACTCCATAAGATTAAGTGCTGATTTCTCATCTGAAATGATGGAGGCAAGAAGGCAGTGGTATGATATAGTCAAGGTACTAAAGGAAAAAAATCTCCAACCAAGAATACTCTATCCAGCTAAACTAGCATTCAAAAATGATGGAGAGTTCAAAATATTCACAGATAAACAGAAACTGAAAGAGTATATCAACAAGAAACCTCCCCTTCAAGAAATTCTTAAGGGAGTTCTGCAGGAAGAAAAGAAAAAACAGGACAGTCAGAGATGGAGGAGAGTGTAAAAGCAACAAGAAAGACAAAAATAGAAGGGGAAAATAAAATAATACAAACAAAATATAACAAACACAAATCCAACCAAAATATGGCTACCATAAATAACTCTCTAAACGTAATAACACTGAATGTCAACGGATTAAACTCACCTATCAAAAGATTCAGACTGGGACACTGGATAAGGAAATACGACCCATCTATATGCTGCCTACAAGAGACACATCTTAGACCCAGAGACTCATGGAGGTTGAAAGTGAATGGCTGGAAAACAATCATACAAGCAAACAACAACCAAAAAAAGGCAGGAGTAGCTATATTAATATCAGACAAAATAGACTTTAAATGCGAAACAATTGTGAGAGACAAAGAAGGATACTATATTTTAGTGAAAGGGACAATCTGTCAAGAAGATCGAACAATCATAAATATTTATGCTCCTAACAAGGGCGCCTCTAAATATGTGAGGCAAACGCTGGAAAAACTAAGTGAAAGAATAGATGCATCTACAATTATAGTGGGGGATTTTAATACACCACTATCAACTCTGGACAGAACATTCTCAAAAGAGAATCACTAAAGAAACAAAACATTTGAACAGTATATTAGAAGAGCTGGATCGAATAGACATATATAGATCATTACACCCAAATACAGGAGGATATACATTTTTCTCAAGTGCACATGGAACATTCTCCAAGATTGACCATATGCTAGGCCACAAAGAAAGGCTTAATGAATTCAGAAAGATCAAAATCATACAAAACAATATCTCTGACCACAGTGGAGTGAAGCTGGAAATTTGCAAGGGACAGAGACCCAGACTTCACACGACAATTTGGAAATTAAACAGCACACTCTTAGAAAAACAGTGGGTCAAAGAGGAAATCTCAAAAGAAATCAATGATTACCTTGAAACAAATGATAATGATAAAACAACATACCAAAATTTATGGGATGCAGCAAAAGTGGTACTGAGAGGGAAATTTATAGCCATAAATTCATATATCAAAAAAGAAGAAAGAGCAAAAATTGGAGAACTAACTGCACTTTTGATGGAATTAGAAAAACAACAACAAAGTAACCCAACCAGAGAAGAAGGAAGGAAAAAACAAAGACAAGAGCAGAACTAAATGAAATAGAAAATAAGAAAGCACTTGAAAAAATAAACAAGACCAAGAGCTGGTTTTTTGAGAAGATCAACAAAATTGACAAACCTTTAGCTAGACTAACAAAGAAAAAAAGAGAAAAGATGCAAATACACAAAATAAGAAATGAGAAAGGTGATATCACCACTGACCCCACAGAAATAAAGACTATCATAAGAGGATACTTTGAAAAACTATATTCCAACAAAAATGACAATTTAGAGGAAATGGACAAATTCCTAGAAACACATAAGCAGCCCATACTGATGAAAGAAGAAATTGATGATCTTAACAAACCAATCACAAGCAAAGAGATAGAATCAGTCATTAAAAATCTCCCAACTAAGAAGAGCCCAGGGCCAGACGGCTTCACAGGTGAATTCTACAAAACATTCCGGAAAGAACTAACACCAATCCTGTTGAAACTATTCCAAAAAATCGAAACAGAAGGAACACTGCCTAATTCCTTCTATGATGCCAACATTACCCTAGTACCAAAGCCAAACAAAGACACCACAAGAAAGGAAAATTACAGACCAATTTCTCTAATGAACCTAGATGCAAAAATACTTAACAAAATACTTGCTAATCATATTCAACAACACATTAAATGAATTATACACCATGACCAAGTGGGATTTATTCCAGGTATGCAAGGATGGTTCAACATAAGAAAATCAATCAATGTAATACACCATATAAACAGATTGAGAGAAAAAAACCACATGATTATATCTATAGATGCAGAAAAGGCATTTGACAAAATACAGCACCCCTTCCTGATAAAAACACTCCAAAAGATCGGAATACAAGGAAACTTTTTGAACATGATGAAGAGTATATATGAAAAACCTAAAGCCAATATTGTTTACAATGGCAAAATCCTGAAATCCTTCCCTCTAAACTCAGGAATAAGACAAGGATGCCCATTGTGTCCGCTCCTATTTAACATTGTCTTGGAAGTACTTGCTCGAGCACTGAGACAAGAACCAGATATAAAAGGCATTCAAATTGGAAGGGAAGAAGTCAAAATTTCATTATTTGCAGATGACATGATCCTATATAGAAAACCCTGATGGGAAACGGACTTTGGCCCAGTGGTTAGGGCGTCAGTCTACCATATGGGAGGTCCGCGGTTCAAACCCCGGGCCTCCTTGACCTGTGTGGAGCTGGCCCATGCGCAGTGCTGATGCGCGCAAGGAGTGCCGTGCCATGCAAGGGTGTCCCCCGCATGGGGGAGCCCCACGCGCAAGGAGTGCACCCCGTAAGGAGAGCCACCCAGCGTGAAAAGAAAGAGCAGCCTGCCCAGGAATGGTGCCGCCCACACTTCCTGTGCCGCTGACGACAACAGAAGCGGACAAAGAAACAAAAGCAGACAAAGAAACAAGACGCAGCAAATAGACACCAAGAACAGACAACCAGGGGAGGGGGGGGGAATTAAATAAATAAATAAATCTTTAAAAAAAAAAAAAAAAGAAAACCCTGAGAGATCTACAACAAAGCTTCTAGAACTCATAAATGAGTTTAGCAAAGTCGCAGGTTATAAGATCAATGCGCAAAAATCAGTAGCATTTCTGTACACCAATAATGAGCAAGATCAGGAGGAAATCAAGAAACAAATACCATTCACAATAGTAAATAAAAAAATCAAATACTTAGGAATAAATTTAACTAAAGAGGTTAAAAACTTATACATCGAGAACTATACAAGATTGTTCAAGGAAATCAAAGAAGACCTAAATAAATGAAAGAATATTCCCTGTTCATGGATAGGAAGACTGAATATTATTAAGATGTCTATTCTACCAAAACTGATCTACACATCCAATGCAATCCCAATAAAAATCAACACAGCCTTCTTTAAGGAACTAGAAAAACTAACTATGAAATTTATTTGGAATAGAAAGAGGCCCCGAATAGCCAAAGACATATTGAAAAAGAAAAACGAAATAGGAGGAATCACACTTCCTGACTTCAAAACATACTACAAAGCTACAGTAGTGAAAACAGCATGGTACTGGCATAAGGAGAGACACACAGACCAATGGAATCGAATTGAAAGTTCAGATATAGAACCTCATGTATATAGCCATATAATATTCAATAAAGCCACCAAACCCTCTCAACTGGGAGAGAATGGCCTATTCAACAAATGGTGCGTGGAGAACTGGATAGCCATATGTAGAAGAATGAAAGAGGATTACCATCTCACACCTTATACAAAGATCAACTCAAGATGGATCAAAGACCTAAATATAAGAGCCAAGAGCATAAAGACCTTAGAAAGCAGTGTAGGGAAACATCTACAGGACCTTGTAATAGGAAATGGCTGCATGAATATCACACCAAAAGCACGAGCAGCAAAAGAACAAATAGATAAATGGGACTACCTCAAAATTAAAGCCTTCTGCACCTCAAAGGAGTTTGTCAAGAAAGTAAAAAGGGAACCCACACAATGGGAGAAAATATTTGGCAACCATATATCTGATAAGAGACTTATAACTTGCATACATAAAGAACTCATATGTCTCGAAAACAAAAAGAAAAACAACCCATTAAAAAATCGGAAAAAGATTTAAACAGACACTTCTCCAAAGAAGAAATACAAATGGCTAAAAAGCACATGAAAAAATGCTCCAAATCTCTAGCTATCAGGGAAATGCAAATCAAAACTACAATGAGATACCATCTTACTCCCATAAGATTGGCAGCCATGAAAAAAACAGTAGAATACAAATGCGGGAGAGGATGTGAAGAAAGGGGAACACTCATCCATTGCTGGTGGGAATGCAGAAGGATCCAACCATTCTGGAGGACAGTTTGGCGGTTTCTCAAAAAATTATCCATAGATTTGCCATATGACCCAGCAATACCACTGCTGGGTATATACCGATCAGATCTGAAAACAAGGACACAAACCGATATATCTACACCAATGTTCATAGCAGCATTGTTCACTATTGCCGAAAGTTGGAATCAATCCAAATGTCCATCAACAAATGAGTGGATCAATAAAATGTGGTATATACACACAATGGAATACTACTCAGCTGTAAGAACCAATACACTACAATTGCACGTGATAACATGGATGAACCTTGAGAATCTTATGTTGAGTGAAGCAACCCAGGCATTGAAGGACAAATACTATATGACCTCAATGATATGAAATAAGTTAACTGCCTCAGAGAGCTAGAGTCTGGAAAAGTGGCTTACAGGAAATCGGGGGGTGGAGGAAGGATGTGAGTTAATGTCTGCAGGGGTGGAATCTGTGATGAGCTGGCGGTAAGTATGAGCACAAAGAAGGGACAAAATGGGGGCAAGGGGTTACCTTCAGGTGGGGTTTTCTGGGTTTGAGGGGGGCTGGGGATGGGAAGAGGGGCAATATTGTCCAAGAAATAGGTGGGAGGGAGGGGCAACATACGAACATGGGAGAGTGTCAGAAGTTCGTTGAGAACTAAATGTTGAGTAAAACGTATCAAAGTATAAGTAGGAGGGTTACCTGGTTAGGACGCTCAGGGGGTATGGTATGATGCAGGACAGACTCCAGAGGGAATAGCTGAAGGCTCATTTTGCCAAGGTGGGTTCTACCATTGGGTGGGGTGGACCCATATCCTGGGGAAGACTAATGCCGTCGAATAGAGAGAACTGTATCTCTCGTGAGAAAGGACGGCTCCCAGGGCATTAGATTTGCAGGCGTTGTGGGCCCCAAGGGGAGGGGAAAATGGATGTGCAATGGATGGAACAAAGGTAAATAAGGGGGCAAAAGAGGAGTTATGTGAGAGTACACGAGGATGAATATAAAACAGCTACTATTACACCAAAAACATATAGGCGACGACAGACTAATAATGAAAACCATAAGACAAAACATAGGATAACTAAAAAATTTAGAAAACTGTACAACCTAAAGTATGGACCACATAGTAAGCACAAATGTCACCTTGTTTGAAAACTATAGTTTCGGAATCTGTACATCAGTTTCAGGAAATATGATATGAATAAGTTAAAAGATTATTGCTGTGGAAGGGAGAAGGTTTTATGGTGGATCTGGGGAAATACTGTATATTGTATATATGAATTTCGGTGATCTAAGACTCTTCTGAAGCTGACATTATGTTGGGATTCACTTTACGGGAAGTTTTGGATCACAGAGTGGTTCGGCAGTGGCAGCGGAGGAATGCTGATGTGGGATGTTATTGGCAGGATATATATGGTTGACAGGGAGTTATACAGGGCATATGCCCAGGGTATATGGTAATGCCTATATATACTCATAGTGGAAACAATTAAGGACAACGGCTGGGGGGTGCTGGGCTCCTGGCCGGGGGATCACTGTTGTGGGCCCTGGGAGAGCAGGGGCAATCCTCCAGGTGCAACGGCGGGAACCAGGAAGGAAGGAGGGCCCAGCAGTGGGCTCTTGATACTAATGGCTACACTTTTGAGCCTGTGCACCTGCAATAAGAACAAGACCTAGAGTAGCATTGTGCCTGGGGGTTTCCTCCTGACAGCCTTCATGTTACTCAAATGTGGCCACTCTCACAGCCAAACTCAGCGTGTAGATGCGATGCATTCCCCCCAGCGTGGGACACGACACCCGGGGTGACCCTCCCTGGCACCGAGGGATCACTACCACATACCAGCTGAAGAAGCAACTAGAAAATGACCTTGAATTAAAGATTCAATGCGGAACAGCAGAATATACCTGTCTACATATAATAACATGACTTCGGGAAGCGGTTTGACCTAATGTAAGGGGGAAATGGAAAGGAGAAATGAGATTATAAGGCTGTGAGTCTCTAAAAAAGAGTCTGGAGGTTGTCAGAAGGAATACCCCTATGTACAACTGAACAGAGTCTAAGAGACAGATGAGGTGGATGCAACCCCAGGTGTTGGTTCTTTTGAGGGATAGAGAGACCCACGGGTTCTATGGTCATGGCAGAGGGGGTTCACTGCCATGACAGATGGCCCTTCTTTGGAGCTGGTGTTTCTGCGTGATGGAATTGGACTCAGAGGGGATCTCTTTTCACAAGACTTGCATGCTACTTTGTTGGAATTGTAGTTGGTGCTGGGTTTGAGGTGTATGTAGGGGATTTGAATCTCTGGACTGATAGTATGACACCCAGGCCCAGAGCCTCAACAGACTTCAGCTCCTACACTTTGATTTATTGGACTTACTCCACTCAGCTGACATGGAGTTGAAGAGGGTCAACCACCACAGCGTGGAGCCTAGAGTGTCTACAACTGGAAGCGGGAGGAGTGCATCCAGTACCCATGTGGAATCCAGGTCCTCAGTTGACATGGGTGTGCAATGGACACAACCAATCCAATGTCCACAGAGAAAATGTGGAATGGGTGTGGGAACAGTGGCCATGGGGGCTGCTGGGTGTGGGGAACGGGAGGAAGAGATGAGATGTGGAGGCATTTTCAGGACATGGAGTTGTCCTGGATAGTGCTTCACGGACAATTACGGGACACTGTAGATCCCCCCAGGGCCCACTGGATGGAACGTGGGAGAGTCTGGGCTATGATGTTGACCGTTGACTATGGGGTGCAGTGATGCTCAGAGATGAACTTACCAGGTGCAATGGATGTGTCATGATGATGGGAGAGAGTGTGGCTGTGGGGGGAGTGGGGGGCGGGGGCAGTGGGGTTGAATGGGACCTCATATTTTTTTTAATGTAATTTTAAAAAATAATAATAATAAATAAATAATTAAAAATTTAAAAAAAATTTGAGCAGAAATAAATGAAGTTGAGATTTTTAAAAAATCCATAGAGAAATTAAGTAAAACCAATATGTGGGTCTTTGAGAATATCCATAAAATTGAAAAATACTTAGCTAGACTAACCAAGAAAAAAGAGAGAAAAGGCAAATAAATATATCCAGGAAAGAAAGGAGGAACATTATGACTGACACCAAACAAATAAAATGGATCATAAGAGGATATCATAAAAAACTTTGTGCCAACATATTAGCCAATCTATGTGAAATGCACAAATTTTGAAGAAGCACAACTACATTGACTTTACTAGGAATCAAGAAGTAAATCCCAATAAAGAAATTGAATTAGTCAAGAAAAATCTACCAACAAATAAAAGCCCATGACAATGGTTTCCCAAGAAAAATTCTATCAAACAAACCTAGAAGAATTTTGACCAATTCTGTTTAAACTCTTGCAAAATATTAAGGACTATGGAACATTACTCATCTTGTTTTATGAAAGCAAACATTGCCTGAATATCAAAATCAGAGTAGATATTAGGGAAAAAAAAATTAGAGTCCAATCTCTGTAATGAACAAAGATGGAAAAATTCTCAACGATATATTTGCAAATCAAATCCAACAGCATTTAAAAGTATTAAACTCCATGAGCAAGTTGGTTTTATTACTGATGAGCAAGGGTGGTTCAATGCAAGAAAATCAATTAACATAATTCACCACATGAACAAATAGAAGGGAAAAAACTTCAAGACTATCTCCACTGATGCTGAAAATGTATATGGCAAAATATTATACCCTTTCTAGATAAAAGTCCTTTGAAAAATAGGAATAGAAGGAAAGTTCCTCAACACAATAATGAGGATGTATTAAAAATTCACAGCCAACGTCATTCTCAATGATGAAAGCATTCCCTCTAAGATTGCAAATATGACAAGAATGCCCATGTCACCACTGTTCTTCAACATTGTACTAGAAGTTCTAGCTAAAGCATTTAGGCAAGAAAAATAAATAAAAGGCACCCAAATTGGAAACAAGGCAGTAACACTCTCATTGTTTGCATATAATATAATCCTATATTTAGAAAATTCTGACATATCTATGATAAAGTTACTAGTGCAAGTAAATGAGTTCAGCAAAGTGGCTTGATGCCAGTACAACTAATAAAAATCAGTAGTGTTTCTAGACACTAATAATGAACAATCTGAATTTTGGAGACTCCATGTATGGAATGTCTTCTTCCAACCTTTCATTTTTGATTTCTTTGTATCCTTAGGCCTAAGGTGAGTCTTTTGGAGATAGCACAGAAACAGCTTAAATATTCTTACCCATTCTGCTAATCTGTCTTTTGGCTGGGAAGTTTAATAAATTAACATTCACTATTATTACAGTATAGGCAGCTCTTACTTCATCAATTATTTTTAAATTTATTTTTAGAAGTTTTAGATGACAGAAAAGTTACATTAAAAATATAGGAATTTCCATATACCCCTACGCCTTTCCCTGTAACATTCTCCCTTATTAATAATATCTTTATTAATGTGGTATTTGGTTACAAATGATGAGTGCATATTGAAGCATTGCTACTAGCCATGGCCTACAGTTTACATTATAGTTTACACTTTGCAGCTCTCAATTTTATAATTTTGACAAAACGTATAATGGCCAGTATCTGGAATTTCCATATCATGCAGAACAATGCCAATATCTCAAAATTGCCCCGTTACACATATTTTTCCCTCTCCCTCCCCTCAGAAACTCTGGATACCACTGTCTTTTTTTTTCTTTTTCTTTTTTTTTTAATTATTTTTTTTAATTACATTATGAAAAATATGAGGTCCCATTCGACCCCACTGCCCCCGCCCCCCACTCCCCCCACAGCAACACTCTCTCCCATCATCATGACACATCCATTGCACCTGGTAAGTTCATCTCTGAGCATCACTGCACCCCATAGTCAATGGTCCACATCATAGCCCAGACTCTCTCACGTTCCATCCAGTGGGCCCTGGGGGGATCTATAATATCCCGTAATTGTCCGTGAAGCACTATCCAGGACAACTCCACGTCCCGAAAACGCCTCCACATCTCATCTCTTCCTCCCGTTCCCCACACCCAGCAGCCACCATGGCTTTATATCAATATTACAAGATCTTCAGTTACTAGAATATTAGTAAGTTTGCTTTGTTCAATAGCTGCATTCCACCCTTACATGTGTTCATTTCTCAATCATGAGACTTTTGGGGATGGTGATGCCTACTCTGCCTCTGACTTAGAGGTGGCTGAGATCCCATGGGCGAGGTGGATGGCACTTCTTGACTTAAGTTGTAGATACTCTCTGATCTTTTCCAGATGGACATTGTCTATCATCACCATTTTGTTAGTTGTCCTGACTGAGTCATATAAACTGGACAGTAGGTGTTGGCAGGAACTTTTCTGAGATTCAGTCTCAACTGGCTAATGAACAGACTGAAGGTTTAAGGCTTTGGGACAGATATTTAATGGATATAGTGCTAATTATAGCCTCAAATGAAAGGGGAAGAGGAATCATGTGAAAGGAAATTATAAATGATCTTAAGTTGGTTGCATTGGAGAGATAGGTTAACACAAAATCCAAGTTAAGGCCCACTGATGGGGTGCTGATTTGCTGGGGTTGTCTGCCCTGCCCTGTCCAGATGTCTCTAGAGCCCTCAGAAGCTGTGGGTCTGAAGGCAGACCATTTGTACTGTCCTTAAATACGTATTGGATAAAAATGGCTTCAGAGTTAAAAAAAAATTATTTCGTCATTAACTTTTATAAAATTTGGGCTCAAAGTTACACATTTTCTTCTCTACCCTCTCTTCTTTGCTCTTTTTTTGTCCAGTCTTTTCTAGTCTTCTGTCTTTCTTTTGTTATTGTTTAACTGAACCCATTTATATCCATTTATTTGGAAAATTGCCTGTTGTTTAGAAGAGATAAGTCACGATGTTGCAAAATCAGGAGAAGGGTGAAAATTTCAAGTGTCCTGCTAAAGGCAAAGGACACACACTTATAACTGCACAAAACTTACTTGTTTATTCTTTTCCTACCCCTCTGGCACACAAAGTACCATACTTTCTCCTCCACTTTTGCTACAAAAACTTCTTTTAAAGATACTGACTCTAAAAAGAAAGTCCTTGAAGTGAAAGTCTTATGAGATGCCCCAAAAGAAAGTCTAGGAATTCACTTTTCCTATGAAACATGAGTATTCTCAAGCATTGATACAGAGCAAGAGTTCTCTCTTAAGTCTCTTGGCAAGAAAAATCCAGCAGGTGAAATCAAGGGCAACAATTCTAGTAAGTAGTACTGATCTACTCTTGTAGGGTACAGGAATCTCAGAGCTGTTCAATTTTCCTATCCAGGTCCTTCTAAACTTGGATGTATTAACATAATCTGTACCAATTCAATACAGTATCCTCAGAAAGCAATGGGAATTCTATGGTAATTATTAATAAAATACAACAATAATAAAATTATTATATAATAATTTATTTTAATAAAATTATAATATATAATATATAATAATAAAATATAATAAAATTATCATAAAATAATAAAAATAAAATATATAATAATAAAATTAAAATATAAAATAAACTTGTTCCTCAGTTCTTCTTGTCAAATGACAAATTGAAGACCACTCAGAGAGTACATCGTCTGATATCCTGGTGTGCTGAGTCTTTCCTCCTAGCAGGAGGAGGTAGCAGGGATTCCGATACAGAAAGGACAGTTTAGAAAATGTAGTGATGGTCATTGGATTCAGGTGAATCAAGGGCCCTGCACCCTCATCTAGATGGATAAGAATTTCTTCAGAACATATCTAAGTCATATAGGATTACTCTATTCATCCTTAGTAGTCTGTTTGCAATCAGCTTAAATGTCAGGACATGAGATCAGAAGGAGGTTTGATAACATGGTATCATTAGTGCATCTGAACACAAACAGAAGGAGAGAAGTCATTGTGCCTTTCAGCTCCATGTACAAGTCCCATGCAGTTTCTCAGCTTGCTTCTCTTGGATTGCAGAAGAGGTAGGTCGTTAGCAAGAAATGCACAGGAAACTCTCTTTTCCACTATTTTGATGAATAGAGCTTCTTGTTTCATTCAAATTACAGATGTTCCTGACTATTTTTTAAAAATTAATTTATTGAAGTATATCACTTATACATAAACATACATAAACAATATTCTATAATAATAGTTGTGAACTTACAAAACAAACATATATCACATCATACAGGACTCTCATAACTAACCCTACCACTAATAACTTGCATTGTTGTTAAACCTTTTTATCTAATGATTAAAGAGCATTGTCAAAATATTACTACCAACTAAAGTATTTCCCAAACAAACCTACTATTATTATCTTTATATCACTTATATATGAACATACATAAACAATAAGTATATAGCAAAAGTTGTGAACTTAAAAAGCAAACATGCATAATGCCATACAGGGGTCCCATACATTAACCCTCCACTGACATCTTTCATTGTCATGAGATGTTTGCTATAAATTATGAAAGAATATCATCAAAATCTTCCTATTAATCATAGACCTTATCTTACATTTGGTGTGGTTTTCCCCCAATCCATCCTATTATTATTTTTAAATTTTTTTTATGACAGAAGTTGTAAACTTATGAAACAATCATGCGCATGTGAAGAATTTCCAAACGACACGTCTCTATCAACACACCACACTGTGGTGGAACATTTGCTACAAATAAGATATCATCTGATTGTTACCATGACTATAGTGTATATTTGGCTCACATTTTTCATACTGCCTCATTATCAACATACTGCCAACATTATCGAAGTACAACTTTGGCATAAATGCACATAGCTATTACTACAAACCACTGTCCATAGGTCACGCCAGCTGTATTTTCCCCATGCTTCTTCATATTCCCAACACCATGCAGTAGTGATATACATTTCCCTTAGCTAACACAGGAAACTCTTGCATCTGTACCATCAACCACAATTCTCATCCACCTCTTGGTTTACTGTGCTATTCAGTTCCTAGATTATTCTCTAGCATTCTGTCAATTGGCATTTACATACCTAGACTTTGTAAACTAGCTGTTACTCTGTGTTACCATCCACTGCATACATTTCCGCACTTTTACACTAAAGCTATTTAAAACATCTACGTACATTAAATATCAGTAGTCCATCTTAGTCCTCCTCTTACCTCCTTTAAAAATCTACCACCTATCCCCAGGTCATGAAGATATTTTCCTGCAATTTCTTCTAGAAGTTTTATGGTTCCTGCTTTTATTTTTAGGTTTTTGATCCATTTTGTGTTTATTTTTGGATAAGGTGTGAGATAGAAGTCCTCTTTCCTTCTTTCAGCTATCGATATCCAATTCTTTCAGCACCATTTGTTGAATGGATTGTTCTGCCTGAGCTGTCTTAGTTTGACATGTTAGTCAAAAATCACTTGACCTACATGGGAGGGTCTGTTTCTGAACCATAAATTTAGTTCCATTGGTCTATTGTGTCTGTCTTTAGGCCAGTACCATGCTGTAATATGATTTAAAGTCTGGAGATGAAGGTTTGCTTTACATTTTTATGATGTTTCTGACTATTCAGGAACACTTACCCTTCCAAATATATTTGGTGATTGTGTTTTCAATTTTTCTTTACTGCTGGTGGAATTTTCATTGGAATTTTCATTGGGATTGAATCTGTATATCAATTTGAGTAGAATTAACATCTTAATGATATTCTGTCTTCCAATCCATAAGCATGTTATGATCTTCCAGTTATTTAAAACATTTTTTATTTCTTTTAACACTGAGTTGAATTTTTCTGAATACAAGTGCTTTACATTGATGGTTAAGTTTATTCCTATTTGAGTTTTATGTTACATATTTTATTTTCACCACTCTTTTAACACTTTTAGTTACTTTCGTTGATATAATCTACATTTCTAGTCCCTCTTCTGGGCCTTTGTCTCCTATCTTTTCTTTTCAGACTCTAGCACACCCTTTAGCATTTCCTGAAAATCAGGTCTCTTGCTTAGAAATTCACTCCATTTTTCTGTGAATATTCTGATCTCACCCTCATTTTTGTAAAGAGAGTCTTATTGGATATAAGATTCTTGGCTGAAAGTTTTTCTCTTGTAATATCTTAAAAATATCAGAACACTGTCTTCTTGCCTCCATTGTTTCTTGTGAGAAATCAGCAGTTGATCTTATTGGATATCCCTTATATGTTATGCATTGCTTTTCTCTTGCTGTTCTCAGAATTCTTTCTTTTTCTTTGGCATTTGACATTCTGAAGACTATGTGGCACAGAGTTGGTCTATTTGGATTTTTTCGGATGGGAGTACAACTATGAAAGCCATCTGATCCTGGACTTTTCCTGGTTTGGAGGTTTTTGATGACTAATTCAATCCTGTGACTGGTAGTTGAGATTATCAATTTCTTCTTTCATCAATGTAAGTATTGTGTGTTTCTAGAAATCTGTCCATTTCATCTAAGTTAGTCATCTTGTTGGCATACAATTTTTGAGTGTATCCTCTTATGATATGCTTATTTTTGTGGGATCTGCAGTGATATTTCCTCACTCATTTTTTATTTTAATTACACCATTTCTTCTTTTTCAGTCTAGCAAAGGTTTTGTCAAATTTTTTAAAAGCTGATTTTTTTAAAAATTTACTTCATTTTTCTTTATTTACCTCCCCTTTTCCCCAGATGTTCTCATGTCTGTCTACTCATTGTTTGCTCACCTTCTCCAGGAGGTAAGAGGCACCAAACCCAGGACCTCTCACATGACAGGTGAGAGCCCAAAGGACAGGGCCTCATCCACTCCCTGTGGGCTGTGGGATCTGCTGGCTTGTGGCCTCTGCTTGTTGTGGTGGCTGCAGAGTCTAGCTCTGCTGTGGTGGTGTCCTGCTCTTTCACAGTAGCATGTAGCTCTCTTGTGGCTGGAGAAGACATCTGTTCATCTTCTTTTTTAGAACGCACTGGGACCTGAACCTGGGACATCCGTGTGGTAGATGGGTGGCCAAGTGGTTGAGTCATTTCTGATTCCAAGAGTGTGTGTGTTTATTAATTTTCTCAAAGAGCCATTTTTTGAATTTGTTAAAATTTCCTGGTGTTTTTTTAAATTCTCTTATCATTTAGTTATGCTATAAACTTTGGTTTTTCTTATTTTCTGTTTGCCTTGAGATTAGATTTTTCTTCTATTTCTCATTCCTCCATGTGTTCAATTAGGTCTTTGATCTTAGCTCTTTTATTTTTAAATATAAGTTTTTATGGCTGTAAGTTACCCTTTCATCACTGCTTTTGCTGCATCCCATACTTTTTGATATGTTGTGTCCTCATTTTCATTTGATTCAAGGTAGTTTCTGATTTCTTAGGCCATTTCCTCCTTGACCCACTGAGTGTCTAAGAATGTGTTGTTTAACTTTCATATCTTTGTGCCTGTTCTGGTTCTCTGCCCCGTATTAATTTCCAGCTTCATTCTGTTTTGGTCAGGAAAATTACTTTGTAAATGTCAATCTTTCCAAATTTGTTGAGACTTGCTTTGTTACCAACCATGTAGTCTACCCTGGAGAATGATCCATGTGTGCTAGAGAAGAGTCTTCACCAGGAGTAGAAACTATTTCAAGACGTCTTTTATTTTGCTCATTTGTAAGGAGCAACTTCTCATCTATTAAAGTTTATTATGAGATGCAGAAGTTCAGTCCAATCTTCAGGCTCCACTTCTTACTCAAATTCTCTTTCTATATCCACACCATCTGCAGTTACTTTCCATCAACATCTTCCATATGAGTTGGAATCAACTTCTTTCAAAGTCCTGTTAATTTTTACAGTTTGAACTCCTCCCATGAATCACAGATGTACTTAATGTCATCTATATTCACAATTTTTTCCATATACTTTGTTGAGTTCCAAAAGAAGACTCCCTGCCTATGGCAGATGTAGCTTATAAAATGCATTTTTAAATAATAAGGCCTGAAATTCAAAATGACTTCTCAATCCATTGCCTGCAAAATGGATGTTGGGTTATCAGATATGAAAATGATATGAATTTCATTACAACTCCATCAGAGCTCTTGGGTGCCCAAGTGAATTGTCAATGTGCAGTAATATTTTGAAAGGAATCTTTTGTTCTGAGCAGGAGGTCTCTTTAGTGGGCTTAAATTATTCAGCTAACCATGTTGGAAACAGAGGACTGTCATTCAGGATTTCTTGTTCAATTTCAAGAGCACAGACAGAGCAGATTTGGCATATCTTTTTATTGGTCTTTGGATTTTCTGAACGCTAAATGAGCATAGGCTTCATCTTAAAATCACCAGGCACGTTAGCCCCCAACAAGAGAGTCACTCTGTTCTATCAGGTGAGAACAACAAGGAAAGAAGGAAGACAAAATCAAAGAGAAAGTGACTTTTATTTTTACATTTCCTCTTCCAATTTTCACAATCTTACCTTCAAGTCTTTGACAAGATGCTCTCCTTTCCTCTAAAATGATATATGTTACATGTATTCCAGGATTTTATTTGCTTGAGATGAGGCCTAGGAACCCAATAAATAAATTAATTTATCCAAATCAAAGGAATCCTTGTGAGGTAAAATCAACACTGTTTTCTCATAACCATATGAGAAATATAACAGAGATATAGTATTCCTTTAGGAGAAAAAACTGACAGAGAAAATTCTGGCTTCCAAATTAGTTAACCACATGGTTTTCATGGGATTATAGAGTTCATAATTCTACGACTCTTTCACTAGTGTGTTTTAACTGCCTAGAATTCCAAAAAAAAGAAAATCTAGATCTAGTAGAGACACTGAATAATTCAGCATATTTTACCTGACTTCTACATGTTCATGATTCCTGTAAATTATCTGCTTAATTCAGTAAGTTTCCAGTTAATTAATTCCATGTCATTAGCCTTGAGGAAAATATAATTCAAAACAAAACATCCTGCCAATCATGAAACTACTCCAAAAAGGATGAAGAGAAAAGAAACATTTTGATTAATGAATTAAAATAGGAAAGTGATGCACTTCCAGACAATACTCTAAAGGTTTTGCAAAGACAGAACAAAATATCACCTTTTTAGACAGACAGGAGCATAACAACCAATTGCACACAGGTTCTCAAAGTAAATGTTAACTAGTCCTCTGGTAAGAAGACTTGACAGGTCCATTCATCTCAACTAGATCATCTGAGACTCATCTGGCAATGGAGTTGAACCTCTGGCTTAGTTAATTGATGATTTCCAGGGAAACATAAAATTCTCATATTTTTATGGCATGAGGTAGTTTTTCAACCTGGAACCAGGTGTCCATTTAAGTTTTGCATGTAAAATCCCAGAGGAAATGGGAGGGAAGGGTATTGTCTTCCTGATGGTTCCATTCCAAGAGATGGTTCCCAGGTGATTGGGAAAGATTTTCCTTCTATTTTTATAGAGGTTTTAGATTACATAAATGTTACATAAAAAATATGAGGGATTCCTATATACCCCATCACTCATATGTCCCCCCACTAACAAATTTTCATTAGTGTGATATATTTGTTGCAAATGATGAACAAATACTGAAACATTGCTATTAACCATGGTCTATAGCTTATATTATGGTTTATATTTGGACCACACAATTTGAACCACACAATAATTGTACCAGCTATCTTTCCTTCCCCTGGTTGTAACTTTTATGTAATCCAAAACTTCCCCCAAAAACAAAACCAGTTTTTTTTGGTATTGCACCTTTCATCACTGTATGATCTCTCTTTTATGAATATTGATCATTTCTTCTGTATGTTCTCTCAGTGTCTTATTTGTGTTTATCATTTTATTTTCAAAGAAGCTTTAAGACAAAGAAAAGTCACAGAGAAAATACAGGGTCTTCCTCTACACCCCACCCCCTCTCCTCTCACATTTTAACCTATTAATAATATCTGACGTGACTATGGTCCATTGTTAGAATTGATGAACAAATATTGAAGCATTGCTACTATTCATGGACGATGGTCTCCATTGATTTACACTTTGCACTGCACTATTTTATGGGTTTTGACATAATGTATCATAATGCAACCATTATTAAAAAGTAATGTGGAACAATTCCAGTGATCTCAATATACCCTATGTACCTATTCTTCCCTCTCTGTCCCCTTAGAACCTTTGACAACCACTAAGTTTCAGTCTCCCAAGAATAAGTTTCATAGTTTCCCATTCATATTAAGGTCTTGAATGTGTTCATACTGTTCTAGAGTGTCATTT
Organism: Dasypus novemcinctus; assembly: GCF_030445035.2. Taxonomy (NCBI): domain Eukaryota; kingdom Metazoa; phylum Chordata; class Mammalia; order Cingulata; family Dasypodidae; genus Dasypus; species Dasypus novemcinctus. Next base: position 85,661,371 of record NC_080689.1, on the reverse strand, counting down.
TATTGGGTGGAGACCCACAAAAAAAAAGGAAATATTAAATTCCCATCCTGGTGTGTCCTGCTACATTCTCTAATAGATTTCAAGAATCTCAAGGGTACATATGCAGTGTCTAATAAAAGAAAACAGATTAATATGTTAAGCATCTATTTATCTTTTAAAAATATACACTTTTGACAAATGAGGTAGATTGTGGTATGGAGTATATGGGAACCTCTTATATTTTTTAATGTAACATTTTTTTGTGATCTATATATCTTTTTTAAAAAGCCAATTAAAATAAATTAAAAAGTAAAAACAAAGAAAAATATACATACCTCTGAAGAGGACAGAGAGATCATTTAAAATCTGAATTTTTCTAAAATAGGTGAGTTAAGGAAAAGGAGGAAAGTAAAGGCATCTACCTTTATGAAGTATGAGGGGATATCAAATTTTCTTTTTTTTACATTTGATTTCACCTTTATAAATGACTGCATCTTTCATTTAATATCCTATTTTAATATGATGGACTTTATATCTGAACAGGAGGATGACCTTGGAAGGAAAAAATCATGTTCACGTTTGCACATCTTCTCTCATCTGAAACACAGGGGAGCAGGAGCCAGAGGTTCTAGGATGGTGTTATCATCTTGTTGCCTTTCTTTCTTTATTGAAAACCTGGAATCAGAGCAATTTCCTATGGTTGCCTTGTTTTCATTAATGAAATTCCCAAGACAAGGTCACATTTAAGAGGAAAGCAAATGCTCTGTACTTCTTTACAGGAAAAGTTGTAAAGGCACATGGTCATAAGCATGGAACATGGAGGAGTTAAAAAATTGGGGACATTGAATGTCATGGAAGTCTCTACTGAGAAGGAAAGATTTGATCCAAGTCTTAGTGTTGTGAGAAAATGACAGGAGAGTGAATCAGAGATGTTGTGCAACTCATAATAGGAAAAATAATAAAGCAAAATACAGTCTCTAACTGGGTTAGGTAGAGAAGCTTGTGCAACTGGTAGCATTTGTGTCATATCCTATTTTATTTCTTGGATCTACCTGAATAAGAGGATCATGTACTAGGAAGATTTCTCGTTTGTAAAAAGTTTGTAATAAGAACACTGTAGAACAGGAGCCTGAGTATTTTTCAGCTTATCCCTAATTATTGTTTCTCTGGCCATATACCTCAGATAAAAGGCTCCATTTGTGAGGCTCAGACCAACAATGCTGCTGCAAAATGTATCTTGGCTGAGGGATGTTCCTGCAGTGAACCAGTGAAGATGAAGGTGAAATTCTCAGAGCACAGTGTTAGGGATTAAAACCTTGTAAGCTGGTTTCTCCATATATATGTATATGTATATACACGCACATGAATATGTATATACATACATTTATAAATTCATATATGTTTAAATTTATATAAGTATAGCAGTCATAAATACACATATATAAACAATAAGTGTATACTATCATTTGTGGACTTACAAGTCAAACATACGTAAGATCATTGAGGTCTCTCATACCTCAACTTACTAACAATACCTTGCACTGTTCTGAAATATTTTAAGTAATGATTTAAGAGTAATTTCAAAACATTTCTGCTAACCAAAAGTATTTATCCCCTAACCACTCTATTATTACTTTCATATAATTCATACATGAACATGCATAAATAATAAATGTATAATACAAGTTGGCAACTTACAAGCAAACATGCATAACATCATACAGGGGTCTCTCATGTCAAACCATCACCAATACTTTGCACTGTTTTGAGAATTGGTACAAATTATGAAAGAATATTGCTAAAATATTACTAACTATAGTTGTTATCTTACATTAGGTGTATTTTCCCTCAACCTACTCTATTACTATTTTTCAATATACTTTTATGACAAAAGTTTAAGCTTACAAAACAGTCATGCACATGTGCAGAATTCCCAAACAACATCCCTCTATCAACACACCACACCATGGAGGAACATTTTTTAGAGATTATGAGACAGTATCATCAGATTACTGCACGGTCCTTAGCATACATTTGGCACACCTTTTCCATTATCCCCAATTATCAACACAGTACATCTTTGGCATAGATGCATGAATATTACATTATTACTATTAACCACAGTCCATTAGTCACTCCAGCTGTATTTTTCCCATACTTCTCCACATTCCCACCATGCTGTAATAATGATGTACACCTGCTCTAGCTCAACAAGGTCACTCTCTTCTCTGTACCATCCACCACAATTCTCATCCACTTCAGGGTTTACTGTGCTATTCATTCCCTAGATTTTTCTCTAGCTTTCTTTAATTTGGTACTTACACCGGTAGACTACCTTTTTCAGCCACATTCCAATTTTTAAACCAGCTGTTACTTACTAAACGTATTACCATCCACTCTATACATTTCCACACTTTTACAGTAAAGTTAAATAAAACTTCTACATACATTAAATATCAGTAGCCCATCACAGTCATCCTCTTATTTCCTTTAAGGACCACCACCTACTACAACATCTTGAAGATATTTTCCTACATTTTGTTGTAGAAGCAATATGGTTCTTGCATTTTTATTTAGGCTATTGATCCATTTTAAGTTAAACTTTGGATAAAGTGTGAGAAAGGTATCCTCTTTCCTTATTTTGGGCATGGATATCCAGTTTTTCAGCACCATTTGTTCAATGGACTGTTCTGCTATAACTGAGTGTGTTTGACATGCTAGTCAAAAATCACTTGACCATGGATGTGAGTGTCTGTTTCTGAACCATCAGTTTGGTTCCATTGGTCTATACATTTGTATTTATGACAGTAGCATGCTGTTTTTACCAAGGTACCTAGGTAATACAATTTAAATTCTGGACATGAGAGTTCACCAACTTCGCTTTTCCTCTTTAAGATTCTTCTGCCTAATCAGGACCACTCACCCTTCCCCATAAAATTGTAATCATGTTTTCCATTTATTTAGAACTTCTGGCAGAATGTTTATCTGGATTGTATTGAATCTGTATATCAATTTGAGGAGAACTGACATCAAAATGATGTTTGGTCTTCTAATCCATGAGCATGGAATGTTCTTTCAATTATCTAGGTCTTTCTGATTTCTTTACCAATTAGTTGCATTTTTCTGGATAAAGTGCTTTACATCATTGGTTAAATTTATTCCAGAATATTTGAGTTTTTTCTGTCTTATATTATTTTCACCACTCTTCTGATACTTTTAGTTACTTTTATTGATAAAATCTCCATTTCTTTATGCTCTTCCAGGCCTCTCTCTCCAGTCTTCTGTTTTCAGGCTGTAGCACACACTTTAGTATTTCCTACAAAGGTGGTCTTTTGGTTACAAACTCAGTTTATTTGGAAGTGAGTATGTTGTGCTTATTGATACAGAAATCTATGTCCTTCAGTAGGTTAGGGATATTTTCTTCCATTATGTCATCATATATTCCCTCTGCCCCTTTTCCCTCATTTTCTCCTTCTGGAACAACCATGACACATCTGTTTGCATGTCACTTGCTGTCATTTATTTATTTGAGACTCTGTACAATTTTTTCCCTTATTTACTTCATGTGTTCTTTTGTTAGTTCACTTTCAGAGGCCATTTCTTTGAGCTCACCAATTCTTTCTTCTGCTTCCTCAAATCTGCTATTATATGACTCCAGTGTATTTTAAATTTCATTTACTGTGTCTTTCATTCCAAAAAGGTCTGATATTTTTCTATGTATGATTTCAAATTCTTCTTTGTACTCATTCAATGTCTTCCTATTATCCTTAATCTCTTTAGCCATCTCAATGAATTTATTAGGGAGATTTGTTTGAACATCTATGATTAGTTGTTTCAACTCTTTATGCCATCCAGAGGCCTATCTTACTCCTTTAACTGGGTCACATCTTCCTGGTTCTTCGTGTAGATTTAATTTTTTTTCCTTGTGCATTGATGCCTGGTTTACTAGATTATTCATTCAGGGTGGAGTTTTGCTCTTTAGTTTAGGGCTTTCTTGCCCTTTCTCCCTTGCTGGTTGTGTAGTAGGAGCCAAGGATGCAGTTGGTGTTGTGAGCTGTAGAGGCTCCAGCTGCCCTCAGTGCCCTAGGGACTGATGAATCTTCTTCCACATTTCTTCTTGCCAGGTGTTTGGACAAAGCTACAACTGTGTGTAGCAATCCAAGTTGTGTAGTTCTAGACTATAGTTGCCCAAAGAGACTTATGAAGCTTCAAGTGCCTTTGTTCCCTTCCTGGGGCTGGGATGGAGCTACAGGTATGGAGAGCAATCTATGCAGTGCAGTCCAATATGACTGCAGTTGCCCTTGTACATATCATACTCTTCTGTTTGTGAAATGTGCACCTTCATTTACCTGGAAAGGCTGTTTTGCAGGGCCTGCAAGCTTTCTCCTTGCTAGAGATGGGGCTGAAGCCTAGGCTTGGGCTGCAGGTCAACCTGGGTGAAAGACACCTGTTCCTACAATCACGGTGATTTTCAGTGAGCTTGCTTGTCCTCATGCTTTTTGTGTAGTCAAAATGGCGGCTACCAAACACTTTCTGACTTGGACATTTTAAACTTCAGCTATTTTTAGAGTTATACTTTAACCAGTCAAATTTATTAATCAGTAGCTGAAATCAGTGGTCAATTGTCTCTTCCTCCCCTGTTTTTGGGAAATGGCGCTTCCAATTCCAACCACAGGGTAGCCCCTGAGGCAGCCTGCAGTGCCCAGGTAGGATGATCACCAGCCTCTTTGGTGTGGTCTATATTTTCCCGGATATGCTGGTGCATGCCTTTCCAGCTATGTCCCTGCCATAAATGAGGATGGGGCTCATGCCAGAACTGCAATTTGATCAGGATGAAAAGAAGCTGGTTTATACAAGCACTGTGATTTTCAGTCCGTGTGCTTCCCCGTGTGTCAGGGGTGGAGTCAAAATGGTGTTACTGGCCTCTTTCTGAAATGCACAGGTTTAAACAACTGCTCTTCTTAGGAATATAATATTGTCCACCACATTTACTAATCAGTTTCTTAAGCTGGTGCCTAACCATCTCTTCCATACCCTTTATGGGAAGTGGAGCTACCAATTACAGCCATGGATTTCCCCTTAGGCAGAATATGCAGCCAGTGGAAGATGGGCACCAGCCTCTGGGATGTGGAGTACCCTACTCACAAATATTCTCTGCAGATGGGTAGTAACCTCCTTCTAATCTTCCAACAATGTTCCAGGAGGACCTTCTTATCTCCTGAAGCCAACAGACAGGTGCTTTAGATAGCTTTGGGTGATTACTAATTGCCCTTAGCACACGAGCTGATGCTAGGAGCTCCTTACTTGCCACCATTTTCTGGTTCTATTTCTTCTTTCTTATATATTTATATGCAGGATGAGGTCATATCTTGTCTTGGATTCTCTAAAAACACTAAGTTGGAAAACAGTAATTGCATTTAGCAATTTATTTACAGTTGCTAGAGTCACACAATTTTGACATAACATGTAGAAAATTTTCTAAGATGCATCTATGAGTCTAAAATATTTCAGACTGAATCCTCTGCTATTATGGCAGTAGTAGATGTCTTCAACCTCCAATGTCTCATGAGTGGCATCCAGCATTGATGTTGTCATCAGGAGTGTCCACCTTCCATCTGTGGTAGGAGTGGGATCATGTCTTTCTCTTTTTGTTATGTCCCAGACTGTGTTAATGCCATCTAACTTCCCCCACATTTCCTATGCTGCCCCTGCTTGTGATCAGATCTGCAAGCCACACGATATTCATTTTATACTTTCATTTTTGCTTAGCATAACCCACTCCATTTCTGTTGTTTGCTTCCAAGTGTACTAATCCCTAAAACATTTTTCATATTTGGTAGCATTACCCTGAATCAAAATTTATTTCACCTTGAATACTTATGGCTATGCTAAACTATATTCATTTCTGCAAATTTATGAAATAACAAAAGAAATCTAAAATTACTCATTAGTTTATTGCTTAAAACTCTGTTTTACTTGTAAATTAAGTTTACCTCATGGATTTATACATTTATTTATCTTTTCATTCACATACTTATTAAACAAATACTAGTTGCAATCTCCTACAGATCTGGTATTCTTTTGTGTAATAGGGTTATACTAATGGCTGTTAATGAATAACCTGACTTTTGGATGAGAGGGGACGGGAGATAAACCCAACAAAGTACAGGGTCCTTCCATCTCAGTGTATTGGTCTTATAAAGGCTCACTTACCTTGTCAAGTAAGTGACAGTACCTCCAGGACTGGACAATGCTTTCTAGGAAGCTTTTTATGCTCTAAATCAACATTCACTCTATGGTGTTATTTCTCCCCTAGCTGTCATTCACAATCCTAGAAAAAAGGGTTGGAAATGCAAGTGGCAACATTCACTATTACCCCAGGGATTCACCAGGAAAGTTTTTATTTCCAGTCCATGCAAATTCAAGCTCAACTGGTCTTCAGGTCTTTGTCCCAAAAGGAGGAGTGCTTCCACCAGGAAACACAAACACTATTCCATTGATCTTGATGATAAGACTGCAGCCTGCCCACTTTGGTCTTTTCATACACTTGAATCAAAAGAGAAAGAAGAGAATTATGGTATTGGCTGGGTTAATTGATTCTATTTAGAGGAAAAGGACTGCTAGTACACATTGGTGATAGGAAGAGTGTACCTGGGATGCAGATGAACTAGGGAACCTCCTAGTATTACTATGCTCTGTGACTAAAGTCAATGGAAAACTGCTACAAGTCAACCCAGGAATGACTCTCAATGGACCTGTGTCCTCAGGAATGAAGGCTTGAGTCATCCCATCAGGCAAAGAAACACAGCCAACTGAGGTGCTGGGTGAGGGTGAAGGGAACACGAAATAGGTAGTGAAAGAATGTAGTGATGAATATGTGCTTTAACCATATGACCAGCTACAGAAATGAAGTCTACAATGGTCATGAATATTTATTCCTAGCTAGAGTTAATAAACAATTTCATTAGATTGTTAGGATACAGGATCAATACGCAAAAATCAGGCTAAATATAATTTATACTAAATACATTTGATTGTACATTTTGGATGGATTCATGCTTTATTGATATCTACCAATAAAATTGATTTATTTTTAAAAAAGAAAGCAATACACAAAAGATGGGCAATCATCTCTTTCTTTCATACTCCTACTAAGAATCACTCTATTTTGTAAATATACCTATCAATAAATGAGTTCAGATTTCTCTATGACCTTGATCCCTAGAGTATGAAGTTTATGTTTATAGTCCAGGCACTTCCTAGTCCTGGAAATTGAAGTTACTTTACTACTCTGTGGTACAATGATATGAAAACTGTTTCATGTTTTTTAGCATTGTTGTGAGGCTCAATGAGTCTATATATGTAAAATATTTGAGAAGTGCCTGGCACTAAGACCACATTTGGGCACTGTCTCCATTTTCAGAATCCACAAGTGGCTGTTTCTTCTCCGTGTATTGTCTCCTGAGTCTTTTTTTTTTTTTTTTTTTTTTGGCATTCTTAAGCACTTCAAAAGTGTCGTGTTGGAAAATACAAGTACATTTATATGAAAACAGTTGTTGCAGAGTCTTTATCATAATAAAGATATATCCTCACACCTCAGAAGCCTCTAGTTCCTGATGTAACCTATTTTTTCACCTATTCTTATCTTGAATAGTCTGCATATTCCTGCTTTTGCCAATACCACAATAAAGTCAGAGATTGACTTTAATTTCAAAATCACATCTACAGGTTTTCAATCCTTAACCAGGTTGTCATTTCTTTGCTTTTAAAATAAATATAATGATCATCATGCTATGCTCTATTTATCTCAATCTTCATAAAATCTGCCTAAAAACATTTAAATTTGGCCTTTATGTCATTGGTACAGCTTACATGTTGCAGCATTAATTTCTAAATTCCTGTTCATGGACTTGAGCAGCCAGGTTACAAATTCAGTGACTTTGCTCAGGAGAGATTTCCAAACTCCAATTCTGAAAATTTTGACTAGTTTGTCCAAATGTGGCTCAAGATTCTTATTTCCAAACATTTTGACACCTGATTCTGATATTCAGCTAATTTGAGATGCTGAGATGATCTTGGTTGATTATGTAATTGGTGAACTTTCAGAGACTGAGATCTTTGGTCAATTTCTCAACCTTCCCTTTTCAATAATGTCTGAAAAAGTCTATCTTTATATCAATTGTTGTAGTGTATTTTGCTGTTTAACATTAGTTCCAAATTTTTTATTACCTAGAAAGTGTCATTAATAGATACAATTTTAAAAATCATTGTGGTTTTAGTAATTTTTTGTTTATGTTTTTGTTCTAGGCTTTGCTCTTGTCTTAGTTAATGAGATCCCAGTGTAGAACAGAGCTGTCTCTACAATGTGGTTAAATCTGAAAGAAACCTGTATCAACAATTCTTGTGTTCCTCACCATTTCCTTATCATCTTGGGAGAGATAACTCCATCTAGTTTCAGAAGATACTGGATGAAATATTTGATGCATCTGAAACCCCCATTCTCTTGGGTACACTCCCTGGGTCTCTGCTGTCTACCTTGATGCACGAAGATGCCAAGTTGTATTTGGTGTAAATAGTGGCAAACATGGGAGCTTATACGTTAATCAAATTTAAAATATTTGATGGAGAATAGACACAGGAGTCCTGCCATGGAAGTAATAAAGGGCAATATAAATTCCCTTGCTAAAGTGGCTCTGTCTTTTAGTGTATGGGGTTCATTGTGACTATTTTCTTGTTTCTCTCCAGCATTTTTTTCTCAAAAAACCTTTTTGGCAGCAATAAAAAAAGAAAAATAAATGCTCAAGAGCAGAAATTAATGAATATTTTTCTTTTTAAAAATGGGTCTATCTTTTTTATACTTTAAAAAAGTTTTCAAAATATTTATATTACATAAATTTTACAAAAAAATATTGCACCCAACCCCTTCCACATTTTGCCACATTAACAACATCCTTATTTTTTGTGGTACATTTGTTATCATTGATGAACACATTTTGGAATACTGCCGCTTGGCATCGATTTTAGTTTATATTGTAATTTACACTATCTCCTGACCATTTTTGTAAATTATGACAAGACATACAATGACCTGTATCTGATTATGCACATGAGGTGGGAACAGAGAGTCAGCAGCACAACTTGGCTTTCTTTGGAAAATCCAATTTAAGAAAGAATCTGAGCAGAATACATAGATCTAGAAATGTATTCCATTAAACCTATTCTCAACCATGGAAAAATCTTTTTGCCTACCAGTGGGACACATACCCTGGTTGAAGATTTTGCTCTAAAGTAGGTTTGTTTGGACCAAAGGGTCCAATTAAGTCAGAAAAATCAGGAGTCAAAAATCACTATTTCAACTTGTGCAACTCTCACTTGCCAAGTGAGATGCTGAATGTCTGGAGCAAGTGTTTTAATGTCACTGCAGATGGGGTCTGGCTTTAGAGTAGGATTATCTTACATGACCTCATCATTTCAGACCTCACTTGGTTAAATACAATGTTCACTCAACTATACAGATATCTCTCTCCACGTGCTTTGTTAAGTAAGTTTTTATTTTTAAATAATTTTAGATTCTTATATAAGTTGTAGAAGTTGTCCTGAGAGTCCCTGCACACCATTGCCTACTTTTTCCTAATATTTACATCTTACATAATCATGGTACATTTGTCAAACTAAGAGCTTTACATTGGTACAAATTTAGTACCTATACTCCAGACTTCATTCAGATGTATCTAATTTTTTACTCCTGTACTGTGCCCCTTCCAGATTCCAATTCAGGACACCACAAGCATTTGGTTTCCATGAATCTATTACAGGATTATCGTGTGACATTTACTGAAAATGTCTTGGTCACTGCTAATGCATTGCTCACATTTTAAGGGAACAGCATAATGTTTTATTCTATACATCTAAATTCTATGCATTTAACAACAAATCTCATCATTTCCAGTTTAAAGATTAATTTTGGCTTCATATTAAGAATTTGCTAACACATTACTTTCATCTATTCATGCCAAAATGAATAGAGCACATTCACTTGGGCCCTGTATCTATACTGGGGAAAAAGAATTCCTTACATAATGTAGAATTGTTTGAGAACCTGAAGCACATTAGGTCTGGCTGCATATGAATCATGCCTCATATATCAATCAGCCTGATTTCATGTCTGCAACAGCAGCACTTGGCTTGACTGCCCCCTGGTAATTTCATGGGGAAGGGTGAGCTGTGCCCAGAAAATGTACTTGCTAAGTTGATTTTATGTATAATTAATTGAGATTTTTTTGGTCACTTGAACAACAGTAGTATACAAAATTAAATAAAACACGTAGAATTGTAAATTCTAAATAAATTAAAGCATAATACAATTTATCTCTTAGATCAAGACAACATGCAACATTCCCATTTTGTCCCAGGTAAAAGGAATGAGTCATCTTGTCTTAAGCAAATGTGAAGACAGCAACTTGGTTCAGGTCTACCTGGGATGTCCCCAGTGCACTGGCCTCTTACCAACAGCCCTGTCTAGAAATTCTTCAGCTCTCAGAGAACATGGCCATGGAAACAGAGGGGACATATCCTCACCACTTTCAAATCTAGTTCTGCTCTTACCTGTATTTTCATAGCACAGTATTCAGCCCTGACCCTATGGATGTGGTAACACATCAGGAAATCACCTGTGGGTAAAAGTGGCATAAAGCACAACACATTTCATGAGAAGAAACATGTGTCAGCATCATTGAACCATGAGCTAAATGGGATGATGACTCTTGTATCTGGATTTATGACTTCCCTTTTCACAGGTGGTTATTTTAATACATATATATATATATATAATTTACTCTTATTTCATAACTAATTAGCAATTTATTGGGTCAGAGTTTTGTAGATCAGTAGTCTGGGTCCAGTGTTGATGGCTTTCTTCTCAGGTTCCTACATGGTTAAATAGGGCTGCCTTCTGTCCAGAGCACAGAGTTCTCTTCCAAGCTCATGGGGTTTGGCAGAAGCAGTTCCTCAGGTGGCAGTGCTGAGATCCCATGTCCTTGCTGGCTGTCAGCTCTCTCCTCCTAGAGCCTGCCTGCATTCCTTGACACATGGTGCCCTAGAATTCCACAACCAACTTCAGATGTATTCTTCCATTTCAAATACTAATTATTTATGAATTTCTCTGGGCTCTTTCTCTCTGACCAGTAGAGCAAGATTTAATGGAGCCCCTTCTTAAATTTAATAGCTTTAATGATATCTGCAAAATCACATCACAGCAGCACCTGAACAGTGTTTCAACAACTGAGAGAAGGTGTGAATGTACTAGAGACAGGAGTCCCAGGCTTTTTTAGAATTACTCTTAACAAAATGTGTTGTTTTTAAATCATTTGTCAAAGATTTATTTGGTCTAAATTGGATCTTTGGGATTGGGGGAGCATTTGGAAAATTTCACTTTTAAAAATCCTTATATGACAGAAAGCTTGTTTCCCAGCTGCACTGAAACGTTAGTGGCTTCCACTGTGTCTGCATCTTTGGAGTGTTATAGCTTGTAAAATGATCCAAAATACCTGCTAAAATGGAAAATTAATTCAAACTCTTGTTCCATGGATTCTCATAGTACATAACCTAATCCTCAAACTTTCATCGAATTAATATTCCCCTTGAACATGCCTGTTCTGCTTTCACACTCTGTTTCATTAGTTATTCTTAAATATCCAGGACCATCTTTTCCCAAGTCCTGTTCATTTTCTGAAGTGCTCTTCACTGGGCTTTGAAGGACAGCCCCCTCCTCTATTCACACATTAGGCCAACTGTCCCCTACTTGAAGACAACATTTCCTTACTTCACATTTTACGTGGACCCCTCTGGCACAGTTACCCTTCATGACACATCCTCATTTGTTATCCTGTAATCCATGATGGCTTTAAATTTTTGAATGTGTATAAGAATGGAAGAAAACTGTATTGCACTGATGCAGGAAACCTATCAATTAAGGAGTAGAAATTCAAGCAAATAAGTAAACTTAAGAATGTTTATTAAATGCAACTTCATGGAAGAGGAGGAAAAAATACATGGGTGTAAAGAACAAACCTGAATTAATTATTAACATCTTCTAAACACAGATACTTTGCTGTTCTAAGAACAGGGTGGATTGTTAATGGAAGGAATGCCTTCCCTGATGATGTGGGCATCTGCAGTATTATTCCTCAATGCTGGGAGCAGACCCTCTCCTAAGGTAAAGTGCTCATAAGGAGAAAAACTACAGAAAATGAACTAATTAATTAGAATTAGAACAATACATGCCTTGGGACATTCTACATCATGGAAAACCTCAGGAGCTTTGGAAAAAGTCTGCAGGAAAAGTTATACTCATGACAGTGGCAGAATTTTTCATCCATATAATTGTTAAAGGGTCCTAAATTTTCTCTTACCTCTGACTGTTCATGCAGAGGGTTGATCCTGAAATGGACCAGGTTCACATGGCCCTACCTTTCCTGAGTAACAGCTTAGCTCAGAGGAGGAAATCTCAAAGAAGCAGGTTAGTAATGGCTGCAGAAATTTTACTTGTTTACTGTGTAACCTCCCAGTAAAATGAATCATTCTACTTGTTCATAATTTATTGTCTTATGCCTGGAAGTGTTCATGATATTGTTATTTCCATAATTCTAAAAGTATCATTAGTTTTGTGTAGGAATAAATGAAGAAATGCTCTATCAGACCTTGGGAGCTGAAGCCATTTTACCTATGACCTCTAGGTGGAGGTGTTACACTTTAGGTGTGCTACTCCTTACATTAGTGATTTTAGAAAGTGCTCGACTTAAATGATAGTCCTAAGGGTGACTTGTAAATATTGGTAACTCCTTTCTGGGAGTAATATTGTGTTAAGGGCTTACAGAGGACTTGTTTTGGAGGTATTAAGTGAGGTTCTTTTGGGATGTTAAAATTTAGAATAGACTGAGATAGATACACAATATGTGCACTACATCTTAATGTACCCAATGATATGAGTATATCCTACCTAGGTTTTGGCACCATATTTATAACATTTAACTAAGTTCTTATATTACACTTACAGATGCATGTATTTTATTACAAATTCCTTTTGTTTTCAAGATGGGCACAGTTGATTTGAAAGAGTACAATTGCTGATAAAATATTTCATTTTCTGAATTGTGCTGAATATTGTTGAAAATAGTGGTGCTAAGTTGATTAATTGCCTTTAGCAGGTGAGTAGTTACATTTCCTGTGGTCTTGATATTTTTATCTCCTTCCACTATTTATCTTTACAACTCACTGCACAGGAACATTTGCCTTTATACTCTCTATTGATTTGCATATGCTCCTCGGGGACTTGGTTGTCTGCTCAGAGCTCTATTAATGCAGTTTCCCTGGAGATGGGGCCTGAGTACATCAGTCGGGTGAGCAAGATGATGTCACATTCCCAACTGCTCATCCTGCTGGTGTTCTGGGCCTCAGGTGAGAGGTTTAGAAGGGTATTATCTTTATATTTGTAGAATGGTTTAAACATGCAGAGTGAGCAAACCATTTCATCTAAAGCAAATCTGAATACATATGATAAATAAGAAAACCTACATTTAGATACATATTTTATACATTCATGATTTAATGTAAGCTCTATGTTCTTTTCTGGTTGTAGGTGCCAGTGGGGCCATCGTGATGACCCAGTCTCCAGGCTCTGTGGCTGCATCTGCAGGAGAGACCGTCACCCTCAAGTACAAGGCCAGTCAGAGTGTTAGCAGCTACTTAAACTGGTACCACCAGAAACCAGGACAGGCTCCTAAACTGCTCATCTATAATGCATCCAACCGGCCATCTGGGGTCCCTGATCGATTCAGTGGCAGTGGGTCTGGGACAGATTTCACTCTCACCATCAGCAGTTTCCAGCCTGAAGATCTGGGAGATTATTACTGTCTGCAGCATAACAGCTCTCCTCCCACAGTGCTTCAGCCTCGAACACAAACCTCCTCCCCAGGGCTGTAGGGCAATAAGTCTTGCAGCACCAGCTGCTTCCTCCTCAAATAGACTTGAATATGTTTGCTTCCTCCATCTGCCTGAGAAACCACATCCTTTAGGGGACTATAACATAGAAATCTTTTTTTCACTTGGCCAGATCAAATGACAGGGTGAATTGACCTCTAGGCTAGGGTCTTTTAAACTTTACGCCCTGATGGATTGATTCTATATTCCTTGTATCTCCTTAATAATTAAAAATTCATCATTTTCTCTCTTCTCCCCAATCATCCTCTAAAACTGGACCTTTCCAAGATTAAATCCTTGATCCTCTATATTCAAAACTTCCCCTGTGGAAGATCTTTTTCCTCCCTTACTCTTTCCTTCCCTGGACCCATTGTCATTCATGTCTTTCTTTTCAGTGTCACAAAAGATGATTCATTTTGCTACTCTACCTTGTTTTTTTATTTAGATAAATATTTTCATTTCTAATTACCATCAAATAGCAATTGTGTGTGCCTTAATATACTATACTCATTGAAGAATGCTTAGGTTATAAGGGATGATACTCAGCCAATGAAATATGCTGATTTCAGTTTGGATATAAAATTTTCCAGTGAGCTTCATATTCCTGTGATTGTCATGCTATTTCTATAGTTCCCGTATAAAATACTTGAAGTGTAAAACTTGCCAAAAATAAAATGTTGTCCATATTGTTATAAGGTCTGTGTTTACTTCATCTTGTTCCCATATATTTGAAAGGACACACATATAATTTTATTTTTTACAATATTACCCAATGTTGTATGTTCCATCTGTTTAAAAAAGAAAAAATGATTCAAGTAGAATATATGCATATTTGTTGTTGTGAGGCAGTGTGGACCTCAGTAAGTAGGATCTTAAGGTGTAACCTATTGTAGTTGGAACACTTTGAGGAGGTTCCTTCAGTTCATGCCTGGATCACTGTGAGTCTCAGTCCCTTTACTTTAGTCTTTTATAAGAGAATGAGATATAAGTGAAGAAGGAGAAAGCCATAGCAGCAAGAATCTGAAGCAATGAATCCTGAAAGTTATGAAAGAAAGGAGAAACCACCAAGTGTCTTGCCATTTGACAGAGGATTCGAGCATCACTGACAGTTGGTCTTTTGGAAAAAAGCATTGCCTGATGATGCCTTGATTTAGATATTTTTCTCAGTCTCAAAATTGTAAGCTTGCAAGTTAATAAATACCTCTTGTGGAAGCCAACCCATTTCAGCCTGGCTAACTAGAACAGTCTATTTCCAAATATTTATAGTATAACTGAAAATCTGCCTCTTTTTATAAATCCCTTTTCCTTTTCTCCATCGCTTTCAGCTATTCTCATTCTTTCATGGCAACTCTCTAATTCTTCAGCTTTACCCTTCTAGAAATGTTCTGAACTCTTTCACCAATCATCGACTTCCTTTCTACCATCCTTTGGCCCTGAAGGAATTCATGGTTCTTAAAACTGCTATAACCTGAACAATTTAGATAAACTCTATTTATTTATTCATTTATTTATTTTATTTATTTCTCTCCTCTCATGCCCTCTCCCAGACCGTTGTCTGATCTCTGCATCCATTCACTCTGTATTCTACTGTGTCTGCTTGTATTCTTATCAGCAGCACCAGGAATCTGTCTCTTTTTGTTGCAGCATCTTGCTGCGTCAGCTCTCCATGTGTGTGGTGCTACTCCTGGGTGGGCTGTGCTTTTTTGCACGGGGTGGCTCTCCTTATGGTGCACACTCCTTGCACGTGGGACTCCCCTACGCAGGGAACACCCCTGTGTGGCACGGGACTCTTTGCGTGCATCAGCACTGCGCATGCGCCAGCTCCACACGGGTCAAGGAGGCCTGGGGTTTGAACTCTGGGCCTTCCATGTGGTAGATGGATGCCCTAATCACTGGGCCAAGTCTGCCACCTAATCATCAATTATTGATGATTAAATTAGTCTTTTTGTGACTGCTTTAATAAATTGAGGGAAAAAATCTTGATAACTCACAATACCAGAAGTCAAATCACACATGCTTTTGGAAGCCAGAGAATTGAAATCAGTGTCTCAAGGCTGCAGTCAAGGATGCTGTAAGGCCACACTTCTGGAAGCTCTTCAGGAGCATGTATTCCATGACTCTACCAGCCTGTGGAGGCTGCCAGAATTTTTTGATTTGAGACTTCATTACTCCAGCTTTCAAGTCCAGCATCTTCAAATTACTCTATGCTCTTTCCTCTCTTGCATTTTTATGTTTGTCTGCCAAATTATCCTATATCTCTTTTATAGGAATACATGTGATTGTATTTTGGCCTAACCTGAAATCTCAGGATAATCTCTCCATCTCAAATTAAACAAAGTACAATGAATGTTTCATATGAGGCAGCATGCATGGGCACCAGGATTAAAGACAAGGTACTACTTTCAGGCTGGTATTCAGTGTATAGTGTGTTTCCTTCAACCTCAATGATGCCCATTTATCCATATGCAAAATACCTTGTCCTCATCCAAACAAACCCAAATATCCAAACAAATTATAGCCTCAACTCAATTCCCAAGACATCTAAATATCATCTCCTGAACAGTCACAAGTCACCATCTAAATCATCTAAATTAGGTAAATTAAGTATGTATTACATTCTCAGTAGGGCCCAATCTGAGGTAAATTAATTTCTATCTGTAGACCAGTAACAAGAAAAGAATTTCACTGATTACAAAACACCCTGGTGGGGACCGCATAGTATAAATATTGCAGACATCCTGATTCCAAAATGGAGAGGATGAAAGGAAGAAAGGAAGCACAGCTCCCAAGCGATTTTGAAATCCTCAAGTTCTGTTAGTTCCATTGCCTGGGGTCATCTCTATGGCCTGGGAATGATCTTGGTGACACATCTCTGCCCTCTTTTGCTTTGGCTTCTGTACCCAGGTCTCTGGCCTCTGAGCCCATGTTTGTTATAACTCTCCCTGCAGAGCTGACCTCTGTCTTATCAGGTGTAGATTGAATTACATATGTATTCTTAATCATTGTCAGTATTCCTGTCTGTGTGGGCACATTGTAGGTAGGATATTGAATATGTTATTTGAGTTAAGGTGTGGCTGACATGATTGGAAGGGGGCCTTAATCTAGACCATTGGATTCTCTTAAAAGCATGAAAACTTCATTCAAAGATATAGAAGCTATAGGGAGGATCCATAAGATAGAAGTCAACAGAAACCAGAAGAGAAAGTAGAGGACATTGCTATGAAGGCAAGGCAGGGAGAGTAGCCAAGAACCTCAAGGATCTCTGGTAGCCAGCATCAGAATGACTTTTGGGATAAAGCAATGATTGCTGATGTCTCAATATGGACATCTCCTAACCTCAAACTTGTGAGCCCATAAATTCCCACTGTTCCATCCATCGCATTCTATAGTTTCTATGATAGCAGCCTGGCAAAGTAAGGTATCATACTTTGTTTTTCTTCAAAGGTTTTTTGAAGTTCATAGTTTTATCAGCATGTAGAATTTTGTAATTCCACAGCCTTCTTTAATTTTGTCCTCTTATTGTATCTTTCACCTCAGCAGACAGTACTTTGGATAATATAACATTCTCAAAAATATTCTGGTTTAGGAGAACACAAATCAATAATGTGTGGAGGGACTACGGATAAGGAGTCTGAAATTTCATGAATCCTGAGGAACTCTAACAGGCCTTTCTCCTAAACTAGAAAAGTTTGGTTACAACTGGATTCTATTAGAGGGCCATGGTGCTGTACAAGAAACAAGTGCATTAGGATCAAATAAATGGGAACTTTGCAATATTTCCAATTCCTCACAACATCCTCAAATACATTTCTACATACATTCTTTTAAAAAGGTGCATAACCTGAAAGAACAACCAGCAAGATGGGGCAGAGTAAGGAGTGTCTAGAATCAGCTCCTGATACAGGGCAGTTAGTAGACACTCAGAGCTCTTGAGATAGTTGAAGAACCTGCCTGGGGGCTCCAGGAGACCAGAAGTGCATCCTGCAATACTCTTGAAGGAATGAATGGAAGGAGGAGACTGACCATCTGCAGACAAGACTCATAAGTTGAGCACTCCAAGCCATGAGACTGGTGCCATCCTCCAATAGAGGCACAAGCCACCTCAGGATCTGTTCCGCGGCTGAAATTGAAAGCTCCACTTTCAAAATATGGGGGAGGAAGAGATGGTTGGGCACTAACTTCAGCTACTGATGAGTAAATTCAGTGAGTAAAAGTATAACCCTAAGAACAGCTAAAGTTTGAAATTGTCCAAGTGAGAAAGAAGCTGGTAGCTGCCATCTTAACTCTGAGCCTGGCATGAGGGGAAGAAGGGAGGACTGAAAATCACAGTGCTGGTGGGGACTGGATTCTTTCCATCCAGTACATATTGCAGGTCTAGCCTAGGCCCCAGCTCCAATTCTACAGGGAGGAAGCTGGGGGACCTGTGGCAGCCTCTCTAGGAAATTACTGGCCAAGTCTCAGAGGCATTTGGTCATGCTAAGGCAATGCAAATCACCCAGGAGCAATTGTGTGGCTGGAATTGGAAGCTCCATTCCCAAGAACAGGGGAGGAGGAGATGTTTGGCCACTGCTTTCAGCTACTGATTAGGAAATTTGGCTGGCTAAAGTATAATCCTAAGAACATCTAAAGTTTGAAACTGTAGAAGTCTGAGAGGCTGTTTCCCTCCACTTAGACCCCGTCCCCAGCGTGAGGGGTAACAGGGTTGAACAAAAATCACATTGACTGTAGGAACCAGGTTATTTCACCCAGAACACCCTGCAGTCTTAGACCAGGCTTCAGCCCCACCTTTTGCAGGGAGGATGCTGGCGGGCTCTCACCAGTCTATCCAGGTAACTGCAGGTACATTTGTCTGGCAAAGACTGAATAATCAGAAGTCTACTGGGGCAACTGTGGTCATCTTTGGACCTGAACTGCATAGATTGTTGCCCACACCTGCAGCTCCACCCCTATCCAAGGCAAGGGAGAAAGGGATTTGAAGCTTCATTAGTCTCTCTGGGCAACTAGAGTCTAGGCCTGCACAACTTGTATTAGTCCACAAAGCTGTGACTTTGTCCTTACCCCTGACAAAGGAGAAAGTTGGGAAAAGCTGCATTGGTATCTGGACCGATGAGGGCAGCTTCAGCCTCCATATCTTATAACACCAACTACGTCCTTGGCTCCTACCAAACAACCAACAAGGGAGAAAGGGCAGGAAGCCCTAAATTAAAGAGAAAAACTATACCCAGAATAAATACTCTAGTAAGTCAGATGCCAAGACACCAACAAAAACTTATAATCCCCACCAAAAAACAGAAAGGTATGGCCCAGTTAAAGGAACAAGTTAAGCCTCCAGATGATATAAAGAAGTTGAGATAACTAATCATAGAGGTTCAAACAAATCTCCTTAATACATTCAATGAGATGGCTAAAGAGATTGTGGATTTTAAGAAGACACTGATGATCATAAATTAAAATTTGAAAGCATATGCAAAAAATGCAGATCTTTTTGGAATGAATGGTGCAGTAAGTCAAATTTTAAAATATTGGAATCATAAATTGCAGATTTAAGGAGACAGAAGAAAGGATTGGTGAGCTTTAAAAATGGCCTCTGGAAGTGAGCATACAAAAGAACAGATGAAGAAAAGAATGGAAAAAGTTGAACAAGGTCTCAGTGAATTAATGACATGAAAAATCGAGCAAACATACATGTCATGGATGTTCCAGAAGGAGAAGAAAAGGGAAAATGGGCAGAAGGAGTATTTGAAGACATAATGGTAGAAAATTTCCCAAACCTATTGGACATAGACATGCATGTCTAAGAAGCCCAATGTACTGCCATTCAAAATACTCCAAATAGAGCGACTTCGAGACACACACTGATCAAACTGTCCAATGCCAAAGACTCAGAGAGAATTCTGAGAACAAGATAAAAGCTATGCATAAAAAATAAGGATACCCAATAAGATAGAGTTTCTCACAAGAAACCATGGAAGCAAGAATACAGTGGTATGATATATTTATGATACTACAAGAGAAAAACTTCCATTCAAGGATCTTATATTTGGCAAGATTAGATTTCAAAAATGAGAGCAAGTTAGAATATCAGTGATAAACAGATACTGGGACAATTTCTAAAGAAGAGACCTGTTTTTTTAGGAAATACTAAAGGCTGTCCTAGAACATGAAAAGACAGGAGAGAGAGGCTTGAATGAGAATTTGGAAGTGAAGATTATATCAATAAAAGTACCAAATGTCAAAAGAATGGTGAAAATAAAATAACACTCAAATAGGCAGGAATAAACTTAAGCAATGATGTAAAGCACTAGTATTCAGAAAATTGCAACTCAGTGTTAAAAGAAATTTTAAAAAACCTAAATAACTGGAAAAACATTCCATGCTCATGCATTGGAAGACTAAATATCATTAGATGTCAATTTCACTCTAATTTATATATAGATTCAATGCAATCCTGTAAAATTTCCACCAGCATTTAAAAAAAAAAATACACAATTATCAAATTTATTTGGAAGGGTAAAGGGTCCTGAATAGCCAGAAACTTTTAAAAAGGAAAGCAAACTCTCACGTCCAGAGTTTAAAGCATGTTATCTAGCTATAGTGGTAAAAAAGCTTGATACTGGCATAAAAACAGACACACAGACAAATGGATCCAAACTGATGCTTCAGAAACAGACCTTCACATGTATGGTCTAGTGATTTTTGACTAGCATATCAAACCTACACATCTTGGTCAGAAGAGTCCAATCAAGAAATGGTGCTGTAAGAACAATATCTATAGCCAAAAGGAGAAATGAGGGCCCCTACCTCACATCTTATCCAAAAATTAACTCAAAATTGATTTAAAAAAAAAAAACTAAAATCAAGAACCATTAGCTTTCTAGAGGAAAATGTAAGAAAATATCTTCAAGACCTGGTGTTAGATGGTGGTTTCTCAAAGGAGATAAGAGCAGGCCAGGGACAGACTACTGATGTTGAATGTATGTTTTAATCAGCTTTACTGTTTAAGTGCTGAAATGTATAGAGTGGACAATAATACATAGTGATTAACAGATTATAAATGGGGTTGTGGCTGAAAATGGATGTCTAGGGATGTAAGAGCCAATCAACAGAATGCTAGAGAATATTCCAGGAACTGAATAGCACAGTAAACCAAGAGGTGGATGAGAATTGTGGTTGATGGTACAAATGCGAGAGTGTCCTTTGTTAGCTAGGGCAAATGTACATCTCTAATGCAGGGTGGTGGGAATGTTGGGTAGCATGGGAAAAATACAACTGGAGTGAACTAAGGATTGTGGTTTGCAGTAATAATATAATATTCTTGCATCTATACCAAAGATGTACTTTGTTGATAATGGGTCAGTATGCAAAATGTGTGCCAAATGTACACTATGGAGGTGGTAATAATCAGAGGACATTATCTTACCTATAAGAAATATCCCACCACTCTGTGGTGTGTTGCTAGAGGGATGTTGTTTGGGAATTCTCCACATGTGCATGATTGTGTTATAAGATTACAACTTCTGTCATAAAAATATATTAAAAAATAATAACAGGGTGGTTTGGGGGAAAATACAGCAAATGCAAGATAATGACTATAATTAGTAGTAAGATTTTGACAATATTCTTTCTTAATGTGTAAGAAACATCTTACCACAATGCAAAGTATTGGTGGAGGGTCGATATATGGGACTTCTGTATGTTACTCATGTTTGCTTTGTAAGTTCACAACTTTTACTATACATTTATTGCTTTTTTATTTTCATATATAAATGATATAAATATAATAATAATAATAATAGGGTGGATTGGGGGAAAATTCTTTGGTTAGTAGTAATATATTGACAATGCTCTTTAATAGCTAGTTAAAAATGTTTAACAACAGTCGAAGGTATTGGTGGTAGGATGAGGTACAAGAGTCCTTTATGATGTTACATATGTTGGTTTTGTAAGTTCACAATTATTATACATGTATTGTTTATGTATGTTTATGCATGAGTGACACAATTCAATAAATTTTTAAAAATGTGAATAACCTGAAAACAATTTCATAGACTGAAATAATTGTTGAATTAATGTTGTCTGTCATTCAACAGAAACTTTTAAGTGGCATCTGTTTGCTTGACTTAGAGAGACTTTGCTACAAAGCAGCATAAAAATCCTAATTTGGAATATGTGTGTACCTGACATAGCTACATGGAAGCTTCCAGGAAGTGTATAAGATAAGACAAGCTAGGATCAATTCCAATTAAGATTTGGTTAAAAAGATGGGTTGAAATCTATTTGGGTTCTTTAGATATTCTTAAAGTCAATAAAAGCAACTATTGCTTGTATGATGGATGATATATGTACGTCAGGTTTAATAATGTAACTACAGTGAATTATACATCTTTTTATTTTATATTAGAAAAAATAAGTGAAATATTATTGAAAATTTAATACCTGATATGAAGGAGTATCAGGTATTAAATTTGCACATGTCTTCTGATTATTTCTCATATCATTAAACAAGAGGGTCCTCCACAGATCTTTCCAGGGTATTCCCATCTCTGTTCCTCATTTCTGCTCCTTGGCTGAAGTGATCCATATGCACATGCCTAATGTCTTTCCACTTGCAAAAGTTGTCAAGTCTCCCTTGACCTTATCTCCAGTTCATTCTTTCTTTACAGTTGATATCTTACTTTTAGCATCTTTTGCAATCCAGACAGATGAAGTATTACCCAAATCATAATTCTTAGTTCCTTTTAACTTAACAGATTTTATTTTCAGTTTACCATTTTCCTTTTCCATTTGTGGTTTGCCTATATAGCAAGATGAACCTGGGACGTGGTTGAACTCTTTGCTTGGAAATCTCCTAGGCTAAGTGTAGAAGTTTATTGATTTCAAGTTCTTCCTTTTACACGAAAAACTCTCAGACAAAATTCAGCAATGTTCGGCCCTTGGGGAGCTGAGCGCTCTTCTTTGCCAGGCCCATTGGGTTAGCATCTTAGCGATACAGCAACAAAGGGCACAAACTGGGTGGCCGGAAACAGCAGAAACTGCCTGGGTCAGCTCGGGATTCCACCACTTGTCCACCAGCCGCCTGGAAAATCCCCACCATCAGCACAGTCTGTGAAGTCCAGGGAACCCCCGAGGGATGCTGGATGGGTCTGTCCACCTTCCCTTCCCTCCAGCTCCTGGAACAACCTCTGCTCGTGGCAGCCTGTCAGAAAAGCTTTATTGAACTAAAAAGCAAACAGAAATGTATTCTCTCACAGTCCTGGGGAGCAGAAGCTGGAAATCAGGGTGTTGCAGGGTTGGCTCCTCTGGAGGCTCAGAGGGAGAAACCGCCCCTCCTCTCCCACAGCTCCCGGGGTTTCCCTCAAGTCTTGGCGTTCCTTGGCTTGCAGGTGTGTCCCTGCACTCCCTACCTGACCTTCCCGAGCTGGATTCCAATCACCCCTCCTTACTAGGACACCAGGCACTGGGTTAGGGCCACCCCAGTCCAGCATGACCTTATGTGAACTAAGTGCATCTGCAAAGACCCTATTTCTAAACAAGGCCACGTTCACAGTATGGGGAGGTTCACACTTCAATATACCATTTTGGGGGACACAATTCATCCCATGAAACGTGGATTTACTAGCTTCAGTCCTGGGGGTCTGGTTTCAGAGTGTTGCTTTCTGAAGCGGAGCTGACGTCAGGTTCATAGATGAATTATAGAGGAACGAGGGGCTTGCAAGCCTCCAGCGTGCTTGGGTCTGCAGTGACCCTGTGCATTCCTACAGTGCCTGCGAGAACAGGTTTGAAATGGTTTGAGGCCTTGCTCTGCTCCGTCTACAGAGCAAGGTAATAGACATTTCAGACAGTTGCTTCCCCCTCCCTAATCTCCTATACTGGGCATTTTGTCTGAATTGTCTAATACTGTAGCCACCTGGGCATATGTGTCTTGTTTAATGCTAAGTGAAATTTAAGATTCAGATTTTCAGAGGCTCTGAGTCTACAGGATGTTCAATTAGAGAAATGAAGGCTAAGTTTTACTGAGGAGCTGAATGCCTAAGGAGCTAAGGGAGGGTGAGGGCAGTACGAGCTGAATTTAATGGAAGAACATTGGAGAGTCAGGTGAGAATGTCTGCTGAGCATACATCTTGTGCCAAACCTGCTGATACTCAGCTTAGTTTCAATGTTGAGGAATAGTTGTAGCTCCAGAACAGTATGGGAGCAGAGGCTGAACATGTTGGACCTCAGCAGGGTTCCTGTTGGAGACAAATCTTGGCTGTGATATCTTCCCACCACGGTGCACAGCACTTCGGAGTCAACCATTCCCCTGGTGTTTGAGCAGCAAAATTCCCATAATGCCAGAGCTGGAGGATCCTTGAAAGGCTGTTCATTCAGGGCCCATCAAGCTCTTCCACGGAATCTGTGTAGTGTTGAGGAAGTCGATGTGGCTCAAGAAGTTGGGCACCTGCCTACCACACAGGGGTCCCCAGATTTGGTCCTGGTGCCTCATAAAGCAGACAGCAAGCTGATGCAATAAGATGATGCAATGAGGAAACACAATGAGAGGCACAACAAGCAACCAACAGAGGTGGCTCAAGCATTTGGGCACCTCCATCCTACATGGGAGGTCCCAGGTTCAGATCCCTATGCCCCCTTAAAAGAAAAGAAGACGAGCAGACTCTGTGAGTGCAAACAACGGGGAGGGGGAGTTAAATTATCTCCCAAAAAGTCGTTGGAATTTCTGATTCCTGGAGTAACGCTGGTGGGTAAAGGGTCCAGCTGAGGCTTAAGCCTGGGGTGGGGTGGGAGTGGTTGAATAAAGGTGATTTTAAATCTGTGGGGAAAAAAATAATGAGGTGAGCCCTTAATTATTGAATGTGGCTCCCAGGGATGGGTAAGCAAGTTTATGTAATTTGAAGGGATGATATTGAACATTTCTGAACTCTACGCAGACATTCTAAGTTTCAAAAATGTGGTAATAGTGAATATTCTCAAGAGGAAGGATGGCAAGGGGTCTTCCTATCCAGCTTTCCCACCACTGAGCTAACCATGTTGGAAACAGAGGACTGTCATTCAGGATTTCTTGTTCAATTTCAAGAGCACAGGCAGAGCTGATTTGGCATATCTTTTTATTGGTCTTTGGATTTTCTGAACGATGAATGAGCATAGGGTTCAACTTAAAATCACCAGGCACATTAGCCCCCAACAAGAGAGTCACTCTGTTCTATCAAGTGAGGACAATAGAGAAGGAAGGAAGGCAACATCAAAGAGAAAGTGGCTTTTATTTTTACATTTCCTCTTCCAATTTTCACAATCTTACCTTCACGTCTTTGAGAAGATGTTCTCCTTTCCTCTAAAATGACATAAATTACATGTACTCCAGGATTTTATTTGCTTGAGACGAGACCTAAGAACCCAAGAAATGCATTAATTTATCCAAATCAAAGGAATCTTCTTGAGGCAAAATCAACACTGTTTTCTCATAAGCCCTTTCCCAATATAATAGAGATATAAAACTCCTTTAGGAGAAAAAGCTAGCAGAGAAGATTTTGGCTTCCAAATTAGTTAACCACATGTGTTTTCATGGGATTATAGAGTTCATAATTCTCAGACTTTTTCACTATTGTGTTTTATGTGCCTAGAATTCCAAAAAAATAAAAATGTAGTAGGGACACTGAATAATTCAGCATATTTTACCTGACTTCTACATGCCCATAATTCCTGTAAATTATCTGTTTAACTCAGAAAGTTTCCAGTTAATTCAGTCCATGTCATTACACTTGAGGAAAATATAATTCAAAACAAAACATCCTGCCAATCATGAAACTACTCCAAAAAGGTAGAAGAGAAAGGAAACATTTTGATTAATGAATTAAAATAAGAAAGTGGTGCACTTCCAGACAATTCTCTAAATGTTTTGCAAAGACAGAACAAAATATCACCTTTTTAGACAGTCAGGAGGATAACAACTAATTGTAGTAAATGGTAACTAGTCCTCCAGTAAGAAGACTTGACAGCTCCATTCATCTCAAATAGTTCATCTGAAACTCATCTGGCAATTGAGGAGAGCCTCTGGCTTAGTTAATTGATGATTTCCAAGAAAACATAAAAAGAAACATAAAATTCTCATATTTTTATGGCATGAGGTAGATTTTCAATCTGGAGCCAGGTGTCCATTTAAGTTTTGCATGTCATCTCCCAGAGGAAATGGGAGGGAAGGGTATTGTCTTCCTGATGGTTCCATTCCAGGAGATGGTTCCCAGGTGTTTGGGAAAGATATTCCTCCTATTTTTATAGCGGTTTTAGATTACATAAAAGTTATATAAAAAATATGAGGGATTCCTATATACCCATCACTCATATGTCCCCCCACTAACAAATTTTTATTAGTGTGATAATTTGTTGCAAATGATGAGCAAATATTGAAACATTACTACTTACATTGGTCTACATTATGGTTTACACTTGGACCACACAATTTGAACCACACAATAATTGTACCAGTTATACTTCCTGTCATAGTTGTAACTTTAATGTAATCCAAAACTTCCCCCAAAAACAAAACCAAATTTTTTTTGTATTACATCTTTCATCACTGTATGATCTCTCTTTTATGAATATTGATAATTTCTTCTGTTTGTTCCCTCAATGTCTTATTTGTGTTTATCATTTTATTTTCAAAGAAGCTTTAAGTCACAGAAAAGTCACATAGAAAGTATATGGGCTTCCAAAGACCCCCAGCCCCCTCCTCTCACATTTTAACCTATTAATAATATCTGACATGAGTATGGTCCATTGTTAAAATTGATGAATAAATATTGAATAATTGCTATTATCCATGGACAATGGTCTCCATTATGGTTTACATTTTGCACTGCACTATTTTATGGGTTTTGGCATAATATATCATAATGCATCCATCATTGTAAAGTAATGCAGGACAATTCCAGTGATCTCAATATGCCCTATGTACCTATTCTTCCCTCTCTGTCCCCTCAGAAACTTTGATAACCACTAAGTTTCAGCCTCCCAAGAATAATTTTCATAGTTTCAAATTAATATTAAGGTCTTGATTGTGTTCATCTTGTCCTAGGGTGTCATTTTATTGGGTGGAGACCCACATAAAAAAAAAAGGAAATATTAAATTCCCATCCTGGTGTGTCCTGCTACATTCTCTAATAGAGTTCAAAAATCTCAAGAGTACATATGTAGTGTCTAATATAAGAAAACAGATGAGTATGTTAAGCAACTATTTATCTTTTAAAAATATATACCTTTGAAGAGTTGGGGGGCAGGGGTGGGGTATATAGGAACCTCATATTTTTAATGTAACATTTCTTGTGACCTATTTATCTTTTTTTAAAAGCCAATTAAAAATAAATAAAAAATAAAAACAAAAAATATACATACTTCTGAAGAGGACAGAGAACTCATTTAAAATCTGAAGTTTTCTAAAATAGGTGAGCTAAGGAAAAGGAGAAGAGTAAAGTCATCTACTTTCTTGTATGAGGGAAAATCAAATCTTTTTTTTTTACATTTGATTTTACCTTTATAGATGACTGCATCATTTATTTCATATCCTATTTTAATATGATGGACTTTGTATCTGAACAGGAGGAGGACCTTGGAAGGGAAATGCCTTGTTCAAGTTTACACATCTTCTCTCATCTGAAACACAGAGGATCAGGAGCCTGAGCTTCTGGGATGGTCTCATCATCTTGTAGCCTTTCTTTATTTCTTGAAAATCTAGAATCAGAGCAGTTTTTCTATGGTTGCTTTGTTTTGATTAATGGAATTCCCAAAACAAGCTCACATTTAAGAGGAAAGCAAACACTCTATACTTCTTTGTAGGAAAAGTTGTAAAGGCACATGGTCATAAGCATGGAACATGGAGGAGGTAAAAAATGGGGGACATGGAATGTCATGGAAGTCTCTACTGAGAAGGAAAGATTTGATCAAAGTCTTAGTGTTGTGAGGAAATGACAGGGGACTGATCCAGAGATGTTACACAACTCATGATAGGAAAAATAATCAAGCAAAAATACAGTCTCTAACTGTGTTAGATAGAGGAGCTTGTGTTTCTGGTAGCATTTGTGTCATATCCCATTTTATTTCTTGGCTCTATCTAAACAGGATCATGTACTAGGAAGATTTCTGGTGTGTAAAAAGTTTGTAATAAGATCACTGTAGAACAGGACCCTGAGTATTTTTCAGCTTATCCCTAGTTGTTGTTTCTCTGGCCATATACCTCAGATAAAAGGCTCTATTTGTGAGGCTTAGACCAACAATGCTGCTACAAAATGTATCTTGGCTAAGGGAGGTTCCTGCAATGAATCAGTGAAGATGAAGGTGAAATTCTCAGAGCACAGTGTTAGGGATTAAAACCTTGTAAGCTGGTTTCTCCATATATATGTATATGTATATCACATACACATGTATATATATATATACATACATTTATAAAGTCATATGCTCAAAGTTATACAAGTATATCACTCATAAATACATATACATAAACAATAAGTGTATACTAACTGTTGTGGACTTATAAGTCAAATATACATAACATCATCGAGGTCTCTCATACCTCAACCTACCAACAATAACTGGAATTGTTTTGAAACATTTTTAACTAATGAGTAAAGAGTAACTTCAAAATATTCCTGCTAATGCCTTCCCCCCAGCGTGGGACATGACACCCGGGGATGAGCCTCCCTGGCAACGAGGGACCACTATCAACTACCAACTGATGATGCAACTGGAAAATGACCTTATACGGAAGGTTCAATGCGGATCAGCAGAATATCCATGTCTACATAAAATACCATGACTTTAAAATGCTGTTTGACCTAAAGTAAGGGGGAAATGGAAAGGAGAAATGAGTTTATATGGCTACGAGTTTCTAAAAAAGAGTCTGGAGGCTGGCAGAAGGTTTGCCCTCATGCACAACTGAGCAGAGTCAGAGAGACAGATAAAGCAGATACAACCCCCAGATATTGGTTCCTTTGAGGGCTAAAGAGACCCATGGGAGTTATGGTCATGGCCGATGGGGTTAACTACCAGGGCAGATGGCCCCTCTTTGGAAATGGTGTTTATGTGTGATGAATCTGGACTCAGATGGGATCTCCCTTCATAAGACTTTCATGCTAATGTGCTGGAGGTGCAGTTAATGTTGGGGTTTAAGATATATTTAGGGGATTTGAATCTCTGGACTGACAATGTGATAGCCAGATCCTGAGCCTCAACAGACTCCAGCACCTACAATCTGATTTATTGGACTTACCACACTCAGCTAAGATGGAGGTGAAGAAGGACAACCACCACACCATGGAGCCTAGAGTGATTACAACTGAAAATGGGAGGATTGCATCCAGCATCCAGGTGGAATCTGAGCCTCCTCTTGACATAAAGGTGCAATGGACACAACCAATCCAGTGTCCACATAGAAGAGGTGGCATTGGATTGGGAAAAGTGGACATAATGGACAAAGGGTATGGGGAAAGGCAGGAAGAGATGAGAGGTGGAGGCGTCTTCGGGACATGGAGCTGCCCTGGATGGTGCTTCAGAGGTAATCACCGGACATTGTAAATCCTCACAGGGCCTACATGATGGAATAGAGGAGAGTATGGGCCATGATGTGAACCAATGTATATGAGGTGCAGAGGTGCCCAAAGATGTACTTACCAAATCCAATGGATGTGTCATGATGATGGGAACGAGTGTTGTTGGGGGGGCGGAGAGGGGGGGTGGGGGGGTGGGGTTGAATGGGACCTCACATATATATTTTTAATGTAATATTATTACAAAGTCAATAAAAAATAAAAAAATTAATAAAAAAAAAATATTCCTGCTAACCAAATCAAAGTATTTTCCCCAAACCATACTATTATTTTGTATATCATTTATATGTGAACATGCATAAATAATAAATGTATAGTACAAGATGGCAACTTACATGCAAACATGCATAACATCATACAGGGATCCCATATGTCAACCCATCACCAATACCTTGCATTGTTTTGAGACATTTGGTACAAATTATGAAAGAATATTTCTAATATTTCTAAGTATAGTCGTTATCTTACATAAGGTGTATTTTCCCTCAACATACTATTTTTTAAATATATTTTTATGACAGAAGTTTAAGCTTACAAAACAATCATACACATGTGCAGAATTCACAAACAACACCCTTCTATCAACACAACACATCATCGAGGAACATTTTTTAGAGATTATGAGAAAGTGTCATCAGATTATTACAAGGTCCTTAGCATATATTTGGCACACCTTTTCCATACTCCCCTATTATCAATGCAGCTCATCTTTGGCATTGATGCATGAATATTACATTATTACTGTTAACCACAGTCCATTAGTCACTCCAGTTGTATTTCTCCCATGCTCCTCCACATTCTCACCACCCTGTAATAATGATGCACACTTGCTCTAGCTCAATAAGGTCACTCTCATCTCTGTACGATAAACCACAATTCTTATCCACTTTTGGGTCTACTGTGCTATTCATTCCCTAGATAATTCTCTAGCTTTCTTTAATTTGGTACTTACATCCCTAGAATACCATTTTCAGCCACATTCAAATTTTTAAACCAGCTGTTACTCACTAAATGTGTTACCATCCACTCTATACATTTCCACACTTTTACAGTAAAGTTAAATAAAATGTCTAGATACATTAAACATCAGTAGCCCATCTCAGTCATCCTCTTATCTCCTTTAAGAAAATACCACCTACTACAACGTCTTGAAGAAATTTTCTACATTTTCTTCTAGAGGCAATAGGTTCTTGCATTTATATTTAGGTTATTAATTCATTTTGTGTTAAAATTCGGATAATGTATGGGATAGGGGTTCTCTTTCCTTCTTTTGGGTATGGATATCTAGTTCTTTCAGCCCCATATGTTGAATGGACTGTTCTGCCAGAGGTAAGTGTGTTCGACATGCTAGTCAAAAATCACTTGACCGTAGATGTGAGTGTCTGCTTCTGAACCATCAATTTTGTTCCATTGGTCTATGTGTTTGTCTTTATGACAGTAGCATGCTGTTTTTACCAAGGTACCTAGGTAATACCATTTAAATTCTGGACATGAGAGTTTGCCAACTTCGCTTTTCCTCTTTAAGATGCTTCTGCCTATTCAAGACAGCTCACCCTTCCCCATAAAATTGTAATCATGTTTTCCATTTATTTAAAAATTCTGGTAGAATTTTTATCTGGATTGTATTGAATCTGTATATCAATTTGAGTAAAATTGACATCTTAATGATATTTGTTTTTCTAAACTTTGAGCATGGAATGTTCTTTCAATTATTTAAGTCTTTCTGATTTCTTTTACCAATTAGTTGTATTTTTCTGGATAGAAGTGCTTTACATCATTGGTTAAGTTTATTCCTGAATATTTGTTTAATTCTGTCATATTATTTTCACCACTATTCTGATATTCTTAGTTACTTTTATTGATAAAATATTCATTTCTTTATGCTCTTCCAGGTCTCTCTCTACAGTCTTCTGTTTCAGGTTGTAGCACACCCTTTAGTATGTCCTGCAAAACTGGTCTCTTGGTTTATTTGTATGGGAGTATGTTGTGCTTCTTGATATGGAAATCTCTGTCTTTCAATAGGGTTGGGATATTTTCAACCATTATAACTTCCAATATTCCTTCTGCCCCTTTTCCCTTCTCTTCTCTTTCTGGGAAACCCATGACACATGTAATTACTTTAGCCACCTCAATGAATTTATTAAGGAGAGTTGTTTGAACATCTATGGTTAGTTGTTTCAACTCCTTTATGTCATTTGGAGGCCTATCTTGCTGCTTTAACTGGGTCATATCTTCCTGTTTTTTTGGTGTTGACAGAAATTTTTTGTTGGTACCTTGATGTCTGGCATCCTAGAGTATTCATTCAGGGTGGACTTTTTCTCTTTAGTTTAGGGCTTTCTTGCCCTTTCTCCCTTGCTGTTTGTGTTGTAGGAGCCAAGGATGCACTTGGTGTTGTGAGCTGTGGAGGCTCAAGTTGCCCTCAGTGCCCCAGGGAATTATGAAATTTTTTCCACATTTCATCTTGCGAGGTTTTCCGACCAAGCTACTTCTGTGTATAATAATCCAAGTTGTGTAGTTCTAGACTGCGGTTGCCCAGAGAGACTTATGAAGCTTCAGGTGTCTTTCTCAGCTTCCTGGGACTGGGATGGAGCTACAGATTTGGGGAGCAATTTATGCATTACAGGTCCAAGATGATCGCAGTTGTCCATACATATCACGCTCTTCTGTTAGTGTTAGCCAAATACACCATCATTTATCTGAAAAGAATATTGCAGGGCTCGACAGCTTCCTCCCTACAAGAGGTGGGACTGAATCCTAGGCTTGGGCTGCAGGCCAACCTGGGTGAAAGATACCTGTCCCTACAATCACGGTGATTTTCAGTGAACCTGCTTGTCCTCATGCTGTAGGCATAGTCAATATGGCGGCTACCAGTCATTTTCTGACTTGGACATTTTAAAAACTTAGCTATTTTTAGAGTTATACTCTAGCCATCCAAATTTAGTAATTAGTAGCTGAAATCAGTGGTCAACCATCTCTTCCTCCTTGTTTTTGGGAATTGGAGATTCATATTCCGTCACAGGATAGCTCCTGAGGCAGCCTGCATGGCCAAATAGGATGATCACCAGCCTCCTTTGTGTCGCCTATATTTTCCTGGATCGGCTGGTGCATGCCTTTCCAGCTATGTCTCTGCCAGAGGTGGGGCTGGGGTTTATGCTACAAGGGCAATTTGGTCAGGATGGAAAGAAGTTGGTCCCTACCAGCACTGTGATTTTCAGTACATGCTGCTTCCCTTGTGCCAGAGGAGGAGTTAAAATGGTGTTACTGGCTTCTTTTTGACTTGGACAGGTACAAACTTTAGCTCTTCTTAGGATTATAATATAACCCTCTGTATTTACTAATCAGTATCTTAAATTGCTGCCCAATCATCTCTTCCTTCTCCATTTTTGGGAAGTGGACTTTCCAATGCCAGCCATGGAATCACTCCTTAGGCAGCATGTGTAGCCAGTGGAAGATGGGCACTAATCTCTGGGATGTGGAGTGCCCTACTCGCAAATCTTCACCACAGATGGGGAGTATTCTCCTTCCAATCTTTCAATGATGTTGCAGGATGACCTTCCTGTCTCCTGGAGTCAACAGACAGGTGCTTTAGATAGCTCTGGGTGATTACTAGCTGCCCTGCAGCATGAGCTGACTCTAGGAGCTCCTTACTCTGCCACCTTCTTCCTGGTTCTATTTCTCCTTACTTATATATTTATATGTGGGAAGAGGTCATATCTTGTCTTGAATTTTCTGTTAATGCTAAGTTGGAAAGAAGTAATTGCATTTAGCAATTTTTTACAGTTGTTAGATTCACAGAATGTGGACATAATATGTAGAAATTTTTCTAATATGCATCTCTGAGTCTAAAATATATCAGACTGAATCCTCTGCCATGATGGTGGCAGTAGATTTCTTCAAACTCCAATGTCTCATGACTGGCATCCAGCATTGATGTTGCCATCAGGAGTGTCCACCATCCATCTGTGGTAGAAGTGGGATCATGTCTTTCTCCTTTTGTGATGTCCCAGACTGTGTTAATGCCATCAGACTTCCAAAACATTTTCTATGTTGTCCCAACTTGTGATCAGATCTGTAAGCCACACAATATTCATATTATACTTTCATTTTTGCTTAGCAAAACCCACTCTATTTCTGTTGTTTGCATCCATGGGAACTAATCCCCAAAATATTTTTCACGTTTGGTAACATTACTCTTTATCAAAATTTATTTCCACTTGAATATTTATGGCTATGCTAACCTATTTTCATTTCTGCTAATTTACAAATATCAAAAAAAATCTAAAATTACTTATTAGTTTACTGCTTAGAATTCTTTTACTTATAAATAAAGTTGACATAATTTATGTTATTTATTTATCCTTTCATTCATATACTTATTACACAAATACTATTTGCAATCTCATACAGTCCTCATACTGTATTTTTGTAGTAGGATTATAATAATGGCTTTTAATGAATAGCCAGGCTTTTGGATGAGAGAGGATGGGAGATCAACCCAACAAAATACAGGGTTCTTCCATCTCAGTGTATTGATCCTAATAGAGCTCACTTACCTTGTCAAGTAGGTGACAGTACCTGCAGGGATGGGGCAATGCTTCCCAGGAAGCTTTGTATGCTCTAAATCAGCATTCACTCTATGGTGCTATTTCTCTCCTAGCTGGGATTCACAATCCTGGAATCAAGGGGTGGAAATGCAAGTGGTACCACTCACTATTATCCCTGTGATCCACGAGGAAAGTTTTTGTTTCCTGTCCCTGCAACCTTAAGCTCAACTGGTCTTCAGGTCTTTGTCCCAAAAGGAGGAGTGCTTCCACCAGGAAACACAAATACGATTCCATTGATCTTGAAGGTACGACTGCAGCCTGCTCACTTTGGTTTTTTCATACCTCTGAATCAAAAGAGAAAGAGGGAATTACTGTACTGGCTGGGGTGATTGATCCTATCAAGAGGAAAAGGACTGCTACTACACAATGGTGGTCAGGAAGAGTTTGTCTGTGATGCAGATGACCTAGGGAACCTCCTTTTATTCCCATGCTCTGTGATTAAAGTCAATGGAACACTGCAACAAGTCAACCCAGGCACGACTATCAATGGCCAAGAATCTTCAGGAATGAAGACTTGAGTCATCCCATCAGGCAAAGAAAAACGGCCAACTGAGGTGCTGGTTGAGGGTGAAAGGAATGTGTAGTGGAAGGTAGTGGAAGAATGTAGTGATGAATATGTACTTTGCTATGTGACCAGTTACAGAAATGAAGTCTACAGTGGTCATGAATATTTATTCCTAGCTAACATTAATAAACAATTTCAGTAGAGCTTTAGGATAGAGGATCAATAGGCAAAAATCAGGCTAAAATAAAATTTATACCAGATAAGTTTGATTTTACCCTTTGGGTGAATTCATGCTTTATTGATATCTACCCATTAAATTGATTTATTTTAATATAAGAAAGCAATACACAGAAGATGGCAATCACCTCTTTCTTTCATACACCTACTAAAACCACTCTATTTTGTAAGTATACCTATCAATAAATGAGTACAGTTTTCTCTATGACCTTGATCTCTAAAGTATGAAGTTTACGTTTATAGTCCAGGCACTTTCTAGTCTTAGAAATTGAAGCTACTTTACTACAGTGTGGTACAAGTATATAAAAACTGTTTCATGTTTTTTAGGATTGTTGTGAGGCTCAATGAGTCTATATATGTAAAATATTTGAGAAGTGCCTGGCACTAAGACCACATTTGGGCACTGTCTTCATTTTCAGAATCCACAGGTGGCTGTTTCTTCTTAGTGTATTGTGTCCTGAGTCTTTATCATAATAAAGATATATCCTCACATCTCAGAATCCTCTAGTTTCTGATGTAACCTATATTTTTGCCTGTTCTCTTGAACACTTAGCATATTCCTGCTTTTGCCAAGACTGCAATAAAGTCAGAGATTGATCTTTAATTTCAAAACCACATCTTCATTTTTGAGTCCTCAACCAGTTTGTCATTTCTTTACTTTTAAGATAAATGTAATGATTATCATGTTATGCTTTATTTATCTCAGTCTTCATAAAATGATGATAAAAACATTGAATTCTGTCCTTGGTGTCGTTTGGGCAGCTTATATGTTGCAGCATTAGTTTCTAAATGCTGAATCATGAACTTGTGCAGACAGGCTACAAATTCAGTGACTTTGGTCAGGACAGATTCCCAAACTCCAATTCTGGAAATTCTGACTAGTTTGTCCAAATGTGACTCACGATTCATATTTCTAAGCATTTTGACACCTGATTCTGATATTCAGCTAATTTGAGAGGCCGAATGATCTTAGTTGTTTATGTAATTGGTCAACTTTCAGAGACTGAGTTCTTTTGTTCAATTTCTCGGCCTTCCCTTTTCAATAATGCCTGAAAAACTCTATCTTTATATCAATTGTTGTCATGTATTTTGCTGTTTAACATTTGTTCCAAAATTTTTATTAACTAGAAAGTGTCATTAATAGCTACAATTTAAAAAATCATTGTGGTTTTAGTAATTGCTTGTTTATGTTTTTGCTTCTAGCCTTTGCTCTGGTCTTAGTTAGTGAGATCCCAGTGTAGAGAACAGAGCTGTCTCTACATTGTGGTTAAGTCTGGAAGACATCTGTTTCAACAATTCTTGTGTTCCTCACCATTTCCTTATCATCTTGGGAGAGGTAACTCCATCTAGTCTTAGAAGATATTGGATGAAATTTTTGATGCATCTCAAAACCCCCATTCTCTTGGGTACACTCCCTGGGTCTGTGTTGTCCACCCTGATGGACGAAGATGCCAAGTTGGAATTGGTGTAAATAGTGGCAAACATGGGAACTTATAGGTTAATCAAATGTAAAATATTTGCTGGAGAAGAGACACAGGAGTCCTGCTATGGAAATAATAAAGGGCAATATAAATTCCCTTGCTTAAGTGGCTCTGTCTTTTAGTGTATGGTGTCCATTGTGACCATTTTATTGTTTCTCTCCAGCATTTTGTTCTCAAAAAACTTTTTTAGCAGCAATAAAAAAAGAAAAATAAATGCTCAAAAGCAAAAATTAATGAATAGCTTTCTTTTTAAAAATGGGTCTATCTTTTTTATACTTTAAAAAAGTTTTCAAAATATTTATGTTACATAAATTTTACCAAAAAAATTGCACCCAACCCCTTCCACATTTTGCCACATTAACAACATCCTTATTTTTTGTGGTATATTTGTTATCATCGATGAACACATTTTGGAATATTGCCACTTGGCATTGATTTTAGTTTACATTGTAATTAACACTATCTTCTGACCAATTTTGTAAATTATGACAAGACATACAATAGCCTGTATCTGTCTTTACAGTGTCATTCAGGATGATTCCCACATCCTGAAAATGCCCACATAGGAAACCTGTTTTCCCCTCTCCCTCCTCTCAGAAACTCCTGTGCCCAGTTCTCCATACCAATGAGAAAATTTCTTCCTTTGCTAGAATCATATCTATAATAGAATAACAGAAAGTCTACTCTATCTAGTCCATCATTCATTCTCAAATCCTTAGGATTCTTGGATGGTGATGCCAACTCTGCCTCCAATTGAGAGTGGGATTAGGTCCCATGTGGCAGATGGATGGGACTACATTGCTTGCAGGTATAGACTCTCTTTTTTACTGAAATGTTCATTGTCCATCATCATCTCCTTGTTAGTTGTCCTGGGTGAGTCCAATAACCTCAAAAGTAGGTGTTGGTAACTGTTGAGATAAACAGTTACTACTGTCACGTGGACAGCCCAAAGTTTTGTGTCTTGGGCATAATCTTATCAGCTCTAGTACTAACTCTAGGTTCAAATAGGAGGGGTAGAAGGGCCATATTTAGGGAAACTGAGTCCATCTCTGTCACACTGGGGAGGATAATTTCCGAAGTAGGGTTCAGTGGCAGGGCACCAAACTGCTGAGTTATTTGCCCTGCTTTAGTGTCTGGATGTCCCATGGCTCTAGG
This sequence comes from Dasypus novemcinctus, assembly GCF_030445035.2. NCBI lineage: Eukaryota > Metazoa > Chordata > Mammalia > Cingulata > Dasypodidae > Dasypus > Dasypus novemcinctus. The sequence continues at coordinate 85,623,840 of NC_080689.1, read as the reverse complement.
GTGCCCTGCTATTTAAGGCAATATTTACTTGGGCTGTCAATGAGATCCTGCGGAAATGTGCATAAGCAGGACCTCTGGAATGACCTCCCAACTCACTGTGAAGTCTCTTAAATATATAAACTCATTTTAGCCTTTCCCCTTTTTTTCAAGGTCTTTTTCCAGTTGCATCACTGCTTGGTGTTTGGTAGTAATCCCTCACTGCCAGGCAGGCTCATGCCTCTGAGTTGTGTCCTACATTGGATGTAGGTAATGAATTTATATGCTGAGTGTGGCTTAGAGAAGGGCCACATTTGAGCCACGGGGAAGATCTCAATGATTTCCTTTTTACAAAGAGTAGAAGATAACAAAATTATAACTTGCACTAAAGGTTTATTGAAACTTACAGTATGATAGGAGGGCTAACCTCATTGAAACCAGAACATGAGTGACAGAATACTAGCATCTGTACCTCAGGGAAACTTTTATTTCAATAGCACTATTCCTAACACCAATTTACCACATGTATCTGCTGAGGTTGTATTTAAGTATCTCTGACATGTGAGATTTCATTTAGATCAAATGGGAGTTCTTCTAAATTAATTTTGTTTATCTTTAATTCCATGTTTTTTGGGGGGCAAGTATGAAATATAAAGTGACTTTCTTTTTCTCCAATAGAAAAAGAATGGTTTTGCAAACAGTTCAATGATGTCTCTTATCCATCAATAACCTAAGATGCTTCCATTAGAAAATAGTGTAATGCCAATACTGAGCTCATTTTTCATCATATTTTAAATAACTTTCTGGATGAACCTGCTCGAGGTGCTGTCCTAGACTTTGTCCATGGCATTTGGTTGAGCCACTTCCTGGCCCTGCAGTCCACCATACAGCCAAACCACCAGGGCCTGGAGGGCACACCCTGATCTCCAGCCCCCCAGGAGGATGAAGTGGCACCTGGCAGCTGCAGGGTAAGGGGTTGTCCATGTCCTCCACTGCGCCACCAGATAAGCCTCCCCTCCTGTGGGACCCCAGAGAAGAGATCCAGCATCAGGCCCTTTGGTTGTGCTGCTCAGGTGTGATGCTGACTCTGTCACAGTGGCCTCGACCTTTTTCACAGCCTTTTTCACAGGCAGGTACTTCTGGGACTGACCCTGGCTGGCACCTGGGGTCACAGTGGCCAGTGCATGTGCACTGCCTCTGGTGGGCCTGGGCAGCACCTGGACAGCATGGACACTGCACGAGCGCACCAGCACAGCCAAGGGCATCTTCTTCAAAGTTCTGGAGGCCAGGGTTCAAAATCCAGGTGTCGGCGCAGGCAGTGCCTTTGAGGGTGCGAGGAGAGTCCCTCCACACCTGGGGGCTCCCAGTGCTTGGTGGTGCCTGGTGTGGGGGCAACTGCCTCTCTGCCCGTCTTCACACCGCCCTCCTCTGTGGCTCCAGTCTCCACGTCCCCTCCTAAGAAAGACACAAGCCCCTGGATTTGGTCCCCTATTCCAGGACGACCTCATCTTAATTTAACTAACTCCAACTGTAGTGACCCGATTTCACATTCTGAGGTTCTTTGTGGGCATCAATTCTGGGTGGAAGGGGAGAGAAAAAGCTTCTGAAGATTCATTCTGCTGGAGGTCCAATGTCTCCTATTGTTAGTACTATTGGAAATTCAGTAAAAACTTCAATACTGAAGACAAATGTTCGATGTCTGTGATAACGATAGGAAAGTTTTCTGCAAAGCAAAATGTGGTGGTAAGAATAATTTTCTTTCCTATTTAAGAATGCAAAGATGATGAGATTTTTTTATTTGATTTTGGTAGAAAGTTCTTCATATTTTGATCCAAGAAACCTGTGTTATTCTAGTCATTCAAAGAGAAACTAAGCTGATCAAAATTTACAAATGTTTATATACATAAATATTATAATACATATATATTAAAATATATGTCTAAGCACACATATCTGTACACAAATGCTCACACATGCACACACAGCATAACTGAATAGGGACTTAGACAATTTGATAATGAATAAAAACAAAATAATCCATTCCGCACATTCTCTCGTTGCTAAGTATAGTATAATTTCCAACAATTTTTGAGTCTTTGTTCAAACGCATAAAGTAATCAAGGTGCTTTCTATGTTGATGAACATTTTGTAAAGAAATCATGTAAATTTTTCTGAAATTATACTCAAAATTAGTTGGGACTCCTTAATCCCTTTATTCAAACAAGTGGGAAATTCCAGCTTGTACTGTTTAGCTAGATCCAATTAGTAACTGGAAGTTTTCAATCAGGTTGTTATTAAATATAGAAAACAAGAATAAACAGGGTGGACTCAATCTATGAATTTTGAAATTCCCTGATGCAAGTCGGAATATTTGGTCTGACAACGCAAGTAGATTTTCCTTCAGTTTGTTGGGTATGAAATTTTTGGCACCATAGGAGAGTTGCCAGTTTCTGGAGTCATTCATTTTCTGTATGTTTACCCACGTGGATTTCTGAAAAATCCCTGCATTTCTCACTGCATATTTCTTTGGATCCCATTTAAATGCGTCTGGTAAGTTGAGTGCTCACTTATCTTATTAAAGCAGTAAATGGTGATTGTGCACATGAAGTGGGAAAGGAAAATCAGCAGCACAACTTGACTGTTCTTTGAAAAATCCAATTTAAGAAAGAATCTAAGCAGAATACAAAGATCTAGAAATGTATTCCATTAAACCTATTTTCAGCCATGGAAAAATCTTTTTGCCTACCAGTGGGACACATACCCTGGTTGAAGATTTTGCTCTAAAGTACGTTTGTTTGGACCAAAGGGTCCAATTAAGTAGGAAAATCAGGAGTCAGAAATCACTAATTCAAGTTGTGCACTTGCCAAGTGAGATGCTGAATGTCTGGAGCAAGTGTTTTAATGTCACTGCAGATGGGGTCTGGCTTTAGAGTAGGATTATCTTACATGACCTCATCATTTCAGACCTCACTTGGTTAAATACAATGTTCACTCAACTATACAGATATCTCTCTCCACATGTTTTGTTAAATAAGTTTTTATTTTTAAATACTGTTAGATTCCTATATAAGTTGTTGAAGTTGTCCTGAGAGTCCCTGCACACGATTACCTACTTTTCCCTAATATTTACATCTTACATAATCATGGTACATTTGTCAATCTAAGAGATTTACATTGGTACAAATTTAGTACCTATACTCCAGACTTCATTCAGATGTATCTAATTTTTCACTCCTGTACTGTGCCCCTTCCGGATTCCAATTCAGGACACCACATGCATTTGGTTTCCATGAATCTATTATAGGATTATCGTGTGACATTTACTGAAAATGTCTTGGTCATTGCTAATGCATTGCTCGCATTTTAAGGGAACAGCATAATGTTTTATTCTGTACATCAATAGTCTATGCATTTAACAACAAATCTCATCATTTCCAGTTTAAAGATTAATTTTGCCTTCATATTAAGATTTTGCTAACACATTACTTTCATCCATTCCTGCCCAAATGAATTGAGCACATTCACTGGGGCCCTGTATCTGTACTGGGGAACAAGAATCCCTTAGATAATGTAGAATTGTTTGAGAACCTGAAGCATATTAGGTCTGGCTGCATATGAATTGTGCCTCATATATTGATCAGCCTGATTTCATGTCTGTAACAGCAGCACTTGGCTTGACTGCCCCCTGGCAAGTTCATGGGGAAGGGTGAGCTGTGCGTACTTGCTAAGTTGATTTTATATATAATTAACTGAGATTTTTTTGGTCACTTGAACAACAGGAGTATACAAAATTAAATAAAGCATGTAGAATTGTAAATTCTAAATAAATTAAAGCATAATACAGTTTATCTCTTAGATCAAGACAACATGCAACATTCCCATTTTGTCCCAGGTGAAAGGAATGAGTCATCTCGTCTTAAGCAAATGTGAAGACAGCAGCTTGGTTCAGGTCTACCTGGGATGTCCCCAGTGCACTGGCCTTTTACCAACAGCCCTGTCTAGAATTTCTTCAGCTGTCAGAGAACATGGCCATGGAAACAGAGGGGACAAGCTAGTTCTGCTCTTACCTGTATTTTCATAGCACAGTATTCAGCCCTGACCCTATGATATGGTAAACATCAGGAAATCATCTGTGGGTAAAAGTGGCATAAAGCACATCACATTTCATGAGAAGAAACATGTGTCAGCATCATTCAATAATGAGCTAAATGGGATGATAACTCTTGTATCTGGATTTATGACTTCCCTTTTCACATGTGGTTATTTGAATATATATATGTATATATTTATAACTTTACTCTTATTTCATAAATAATTAGCAATTTATTGGGTCAGAGTTTTGTAGATCAGTAGTCTGGGTCCAGTGTTGATGGTTTTCTTCTCAGGTTCCTACATGGTTAAATAGGGCTGCCTTCTGTCCAGAGCACAGCGGTCTCTTCAAGCTCATGGCATTTGGCAGAAGCAGTTCCTCAGGTGGCAGTGCTGAGATCCCGTGTCCTTGCTGGCTGTCAGCTCTCTCCTCCTAGAGCCTGCCTGCATTCCTTGACAAATGGTCCCCTGGAACTCCACAACCAACTTCAGATGTATTCTTCCATTTCAAATACTAATTATTTATAAATTTCTCTGGGCTCTTTCTCTCTGACCAGCAGAACAAGATTTAATGGAGCCCCCTTCTTAAAGTTAATAGATTTAATGATATCTGCAAAATCACATCACAGCAGCACCTGAACAGTGTGTCAACAAATGAGAGAAGGTGTGAATGTACTAGGGACTGGAGTCCCCAGTCTTTTTTAGAATTCCTCCTAACACAATGTGTTCCTTTTACATCACTTATCAAAGACTGATTGGGCCTAAATTGGATCTTTGAGATTGGGAGAGCATTTGGAAAATTTCACTTTTAAAAATCATTATATGACAGAAAGCTTGTTTTCCAGCTGCACTGAAACGTTAGTGGCTTCCACTGTGTCTGCATCTTTGGAGAGTTATAGCTTGTAAAATGACCCACAAGTACCTGCTAAAATGAAAAATTAATTCAAACTCTTGTTCCATGGATTCTCATAGTACATAACCTAATCATACTTCCATCGAATTAATATTCCCCTTGGAACATGCATGTTCTGCTTTCACACTCTGTTTCATTAGTCTTTCTTAAATACCCAGGACCATCTTTTCCCAAGTCCTGTTCATTTTCTGAAGTGCTCTGCACTGGGCTTTGAATTCCAGCCCCCTCATCTATTCACGCATTAGGTCAACTGTCCCCTACTTGAAGACAACATTTCCTTACTTCACATTTTACGTGGACCCCTCTGGCACAGTTACCCTTCATGACACGTCCTCATTTGTTATCCTGTCATCCATGATGGCTTTAAATTTTTGAATGTGTAAGAATGGGAAGGAAATGATATTGCACTGATGCAGGAAAGCCTATCAATTAAGTAGTAGAAATTCAAGCAAAATAAGCAAATTTAAGAATGTATATTAAATGCAACTTCATGGAAGAGGAGGAAAAAATAAAAGGGTGGAAAGAGCAAACCTGAATTAATTTTTAACATCTTCTAAATATAAATACATGGTGAACTAAGAACAGGGCAGATAACTGATAAGGAATGCCTTCCCTGATGATGTGGGCGTCTGCAGCACCATTCCTGAATGCTGGGAGGGGACCCCTCCTAAGGTAAAGTGCTCATAAGGAGACAAAGTACAGGAAATGAACTTATTAATTAGAATTAGAACAATACATGCCTTAGGTCATTCTCCATCAAGGAAAACCTCTTAGGAATTTTGGAAAAAGTCTGCAGGAAAAGATATACTCATAGTTGTGGAAGAATTTTTTATTCATATAATTGTTAAAGTGTCCTAAATTTTCTCTTACCTCTAACTGTTCGTGCAGAGGGTTGATCCTGAAATGGACCAGGTTCACATGGCCCTACCTTTCCTGAGTAACAGCTTAGCTCAGAGGAGGAAATCTCAAAGAAGCAGGTTAGTAATGGCTGCAGAAATGTTACTTGTTTACTCTGTAACCTCTCAGTAAAATGAATCGTTATACTTGTACCTAATTTAAGATCCTATGCCTAGAAGTGTTCATGATGGTGTTATTTGCATAATTCTAAAAGTATCATTCGTTTTGGGTAGGAATAAATGAAGAAATGCTCTATCAGACCTTTTGAACTGAAGCCATTTTACGTATGACCACTAGGTGGAGGTGTTACACTTCATGTCTCCTAATCACTACATAAGTGATTTTAGAAAGTGGTCGACTAAAATGATAGTCCTAAGGGTGACTTGTAAGTATTTGGTGACTCATTTCTGAGGGTAATACTGCACTAAGGGCAATGCAGAGGACTAGATTGGGATATGTTAAGTGAGGTTCCCTTGGGATGTTGAAGAAGAGATTCAAATATCTGTTTAAAATTTAGAATAGACTGAGATAGATGTACATACGTGCACTACATCTTAATCTATCCAATGATATGAGTATATTCCACCTAGGTTTTGGCACCATATTTATAACTTTTATTTAAGTTACGATATTACACTTACAAATGTATGTATTTTCTTACAAATTCCTTTTGTTTTCAAGATGGGCACAGTTGATTTGAAAGAGTACAATTGCTGATAAAATATTTCATTTTCTGAATTGTGCTGAATATTGTTGAAAATAGTGGTGCTAAGTTGATTAATTGCCTTTAGCAGGTGAGTAGTTACATTTCCTGTGGTCTTGATATTTTTATCTCCTTCCACTATTTATCTTTACAACTCACTGCACAGGAACATTTGCCTTTATACTCTCTATTGATTTGCATATGCTCCTCGGGGACTTGGTTGTCTGCTCAGAGCTCTATTAATGCAGTTTCCCTGGAGATGGGGACATCAGTCGGGTGAGCAAGATGATGCCACATTCCCAACTGCTCATCCTGCTGGTGCTCTGGGCCTCAGGTGAGAGGTTTAGAAGAGTATTATCTTTATAAATTTGGAGAATGCTTTTAACATGCAGAGTGAGGAAACCATTTCATCTAAAGCAGATCTGAATATATATGATAAATAAGAAAACCTACATTTAGATACCTATTTAGATACATATTTTATACATTCATGATTTAATGTATCCTCTATATTCTTTTCTGGTTGCAGGTACCAGTGGGGCCATCGTGATGACCCAGTCTCCAGGCTCTGTGGCTGCATCTGCAGGAGAGACCGTCACCCTCAAGTGCAAGGCCAGTCAGAGTGTTAGCAGCAACTTAGCCTGGTACCAGCAGAAATCAGGACAGGCTCCTAAACTGCTCATCTATTATACATCAAACCGGCCATCTGGGGTCCCTGATCGATTCAGTGGCAGTGGGTCTGGGACAGATTTCACTCTCACCATCAGTAGATTCCAGCCTGAAGATTCAGGAGATTATTACTGTCAGCAGTATAACAGCTATCCTCCCACAGTGCTTCAACCTCGAACACAAACCTCCTCCCCAGAGCTGTAGGGCAGTGAGTCTTGCAGCATCAGCTGCTTCCTCCTCAAATCGACTTGAATATGTTTGCTTCCTCCATCTGTCTGAGAAACCATGTCCTTTAGGGAAGGGTACTATAGAAATCTTTCTTTCACTTGGTGAGATCAAATGACAGGGTGAATTGACCCTCTAGGCTAGGGATTTTTTAATATTTTATACCCTGATGCATTGATTCTCTATTCATTGTACATCCTTAATATTTAAAATTTTATCATCTTCTTTCCTTATCCCTTGCATCTTCTTCCTTCTCCCCCATCATCCTCCAACTCTGGTCCTTCCCAAAATTAAATCCTTGATCCTTCATATTCAAAACTTCCCCTATGGGAGGGCATTTAACTCCCTTACACATTTCCTTCACTGGACCCTTTGCCATCCATGCCTTTATTTTCATTGCCACAAAAGATGATTTGATTTCCTACTCTACCTTCTTTTTTTATTTAGATAACTATTTTCAATTCTTATTGCCATCAAATAGTAATTTTGTGTGCCTTAATATACTATACTATTGAAGAATGCTTAGGTTATAAGGGATGATGCTCAGCCAATGACATATGTTGATTTTAGTTTGGCCACTCTTCTGTGGCTGGAACTGAAAGCTCCACTCCCAAAATATGGGGGAGGAAGAGACAGTTGGGCACCAACTTCAGCTATTCATGATTAAATTCAGTGGACAAAAATATAATCCTAAGAACAGCTGAAGATCAAAATTGTTCAAGTGAGAAAGAGGCCAGTAGTTGGCATCTTAACTCTCTGCCTGGCAGAGAGAAAGCAGGGTGGACTGAAATTCACAGTGCTGGTGGGGACCGGCTTTGGTCCATCCAGGCCATATTGCAGGTCTAGCCTAGGCCCCAGCCCCACCTCTACAGGGAGGAAGCTGGGGCCTGTGGCAGCTTCTCTAGGAAATTACTGGCCAGGTCTCAGAGGCATGTGATCACCTGATGTTGGCAATGCAAGTCACCCAGTGCAATTCTGTGACTGGAATTGCAAGTTCCATTCCCAAAAAGAGGGGAGGAGATGTTTGGCCACTGCTTTCAGCTACTGATTAGGAAATTTGGCTGGCTAAAGTATAATCCTAAGAATACCTAAAATTTGAAACTGTCAAAGTCTGAAAGAGGGCTGTTGCCCTCCACTTTGACCCTGCCCCCAGAGTGAAGGGTAACAGGGCTGAACAAAAATCACATTGACTGTAGGAACCAGGTTATTTCACCCAGATCACCCTGCAGCCTTAGCCCAGGCTTCAGCCCCACCTCTTGCAGGGAGGATGCTGGCGGGCCCTGCACAAGTCTATCCAGGTAACCTCAGGTACATTAGGCTGGCAAACACTGAATAATCGGAAGTTTACCAGGGTAACTGTGGTCATCTTTGGACCCAAACTGCATAGATTGTTGCCCATACCTGCAGCTCCACCCCTACCCAAGGCAAGAGAGAAAGGGGTGTGAAGCTTCCTCAGTCTCTCTGGCAGCTACAGTCTAGGCCAGCACAAGTAGTGTTATTCCACAAAGCTGTGACTTTGTCCCTACCCCTGGCAAAGGAGAAAGTTGGAAGAAGCTTCCTTGGTGCCTTGTAAAATGAGGGCATCTTAAGCCTCCATATCTTATAACACCAACTACATCCTTGGCTCCTACTACACAACCAGCAAGGCAGAAAGGGCAGGAAGCCCTAAACTAAAGTGAAAAACTACACCCAGAATAAATACTGTAGTAAGCCAGATGCCAAGACACCAACAAAAACTTATAATCCCCACCAAGAAACAGGAAACTATGGTCCAATTAGAGGAACAAGATAAGCCTCCATATTATATAAAGGAATTGAGACAACTTATCATATATGTTCAAACAAATCTTCTTAATAAATTCAATGAGGTGGCGAAAGAGATTAAGGATATTAAGAAGAGATTGGATGAGCACAAAATAAAATTTGAAGGCATACATAAAAAAAAAAGATCTTATGGGAATGAATGGTGCAATAAGTCAAATTAAAAAATATTGGAATCATAAATAGCAGATTTGAGGAGGCAGAAGATAGGATTGGTGGATTTAAAAAATGGCCTCTGAAAGTGAACATACAAAAGAACAGATGAAGAAAAGAATGGAAAAATTTAACAAGACCTCAGGGAACAAATGACATGAAAAGTCATGCAAACATACATCTCATGGGTATCCCAGAATAAGAAGAGAAGGGGAAAGGGGCAGAAGGATATTGAAGAAATAATGGTAGAAAATTTTCCAACCCTATTGAAGGACATAGATATCCCTGTCTAAGAAGCCCAGTGTATTCCCATTCAAAATACTCCAAATAGAACAACTTCAGACATACTCTGATCAAAATTTCAAATGCCAAAGACAAAGTGAGAATTCTGAGAACAAGATAAAAGCAATGCAAAAAAAATTAGGATACCCAATAAGACAGAGGGCTGATTTCTCACAAGAAACCATGGAGAGAAGAAGACAGTGGTATGATATATTTATGATGCTACAAAAGAAAAATATCCATTCAAGCATCTTATATTTGGCAAGATTATATTTCAAAAATGAGCATGAGTTTAGAATATCAGAGATAAACAGAATTTGGGAGAATTTCTAAAGAAGAGACCAGGTTTTCAGGAAACACTAAAGGGTGTGCTAGAGCCTGAAAAGAAAAGACAGGAGAGAGAGGCCTGGAAGAGAGTCTATAAATGAATATTATATCAATAAAAGTACCAAATGTTAAGAGCGGTAAAAATAAAATATCACAGATAACACTCAAATAGGCAGGAATAAACTTAACCAATTATACAAAGCACTAGTATTCAGAAAACTGCAACTCAATGTTAAAAGAAATAAAAATGGCCTAAATAACTGGAGGAACATTCCATTCTCATGCTTTGGAAGATGAAATAACTTTAAGATGTCAACTCTACTCTAATTTATGTTTAGATTCAATGCAATCCTGATAAAAATTCTACCAGCATTTTTTAAAAATTGAAAATGCAATTATCAAAATTTTTTGGAAGAGTAAGGGGGCCTGAATAGCCAGAAACATTTAAAAAGGACAAGCAAACTCTCATCTCCAGATTTTAAAGCATGTTATCTAGCTATAGTGGTAAAACAGCATGGTACTGGCATAAAGAAAGACACATAGACAAATGGAATCCAACTGATGCTTCAGAAACAGACCATCACATGTATGGTCAAGTGATTTTTTTACTAGCCTGTCAAATCTACACATCTTGGGCAGAACAGTCCATTCAACAAATGATGCTGAAAGAACCAGTTTTGGCTAACTGGATATCTATAGCCAAAAGAAGAACAGAGGATCCATTTCTCACACCTTATCCAAAAATTAATTCAAAGTGAATCAAAAATCTAAAAGTAAAAGCAAGAACCATAAAGCTTCTAGAAGAAAATGTAGGAAAATATCTTCAAGACCTGGTGGTAGGTGGAAGATTCTCAAAGGAGATAAGAGGAGGCCAGGTACGGACTACTGATATTTAGTGTTGTATAAGTGTTTAATTAGCTTTACTGTATAAGTGTGGAAATGTATACAATGGATCATAATACATAGTGATTAACAGTTAATTTATAAAAGAAGATGTGGCTGAAAATGGCTGTCTAGGGATGTAAAAGCCAGTCGACAGAATGCTAGAGAATATTCTAGGAACTGAAAAGCATGGCAAACCAAGAGGTGGATGGAAACTGTGTTGGGTGGTACAAATGCAAGAATGTCCTTTGTTAGCTGGGGCAAATGTACATCATTATTTCAGGGTGGTGGGAATGTGGGGAAGCATGGGGAAAATAAAGCTGGAGTGAACTGTGGAATGTGGTTAGTGGCAATTATATACTATTCTTGTGTCTATGCCAAAGATGTTCTTTGTTGATAATGGGGCAGGATGCAAAATGTGTGCCAAATGTATACTATGAAGTGGTAATAATCAGATGACATTATCTTACCTGTAACAAATATCCCGCCACAGTATAATGTGTTGCTAAGGGTGTTGCTTGGACATTCTGCACATGCACATGATTGTTTTATGGGATTACAACTTTTATCATAAAAAATATATTAAAAAATAATAACAGGGTGTTTTTGGGGGAAATACACCAAAGGTAAGATAATGACTATAATTTGTAGTAAGATTTTGACAATATTCTTTCTTCATGTGCAACAAACATCTCACAACAATGCAAGGTGTTGGTGGAAGTTTGATGTATGGGATTCTGGTATGATGTTATGCATGTTTGCTTTGTAAATTCACAACGTTTATCATACATTTATTGTTTTTGTGTCTTCATATATAAATGATACAAATATAAAAATAATAATAGGGTGGGTTGGGGGAAAATTCTTAGGTCAGTAGTAATATATTGACAATGCTCTTTAATAACTAGTTAAGGTTGTGCTGGGGTGTTCCCAAGCCCTGAGCGGGCTGTTTCAGGGGCATGCAGGGTGGGAGGTGTCTGGATGTCAATTTGGTGAGACAGTAACTGAGGAGATTCTTGTTAGTGGTGGAATTTTGGGTTTCTGACATGGAGGTCAGAAGTTGTGGGTAGGACCCTTCCACCTAGGGCTGGCATCCCAGCTGTAGCTATCCCTGAAGTCTTTATTGTGCTGTGGTGTTCCCAGGTCCCATGTTAACCAGATACGTGGTTCCCAGGTCTGTGTCCCCTAAACCCTGGTGGCCCATGCTCCAGAAACACACACTTTGAGTCTCCAATATCACGGACTTCCCACACCTGAATCCACTGCACCCTGAGGTCCATCTGAGGTCCTTCATTGCCCTAGCCCTCTGCATTTTGTGTTGTATTTTTTTCTCTCTCTCTCCTTGAACTTGGAGGAGTGTACCAGCTGACTTGGGGAGAGTCTGGGAAGAAAGGAGAGATGATTCTGCTGAGAAAGCCTAATTTACCTAAATGTCCTGAGATAGGAAACTTGGTCTGGGAGAAGGTGGAGTCAGAAAATCAATTAGAACTCCCGAGCATGCCTAAGGGGGAGGGAATGTAAGACGTGCTAGCCAAGCTTCCAAGAGCATATTTGGGGTTTCTGGTGAGGTGTAGGTGCTCTCACGCTGGAAATAAAGAGCCATAGTCTTCTGTGTTGAGTTGGTTCAACAAGGACCTACCTACTTGAATCTCCTACTGGACCTGTGAGGCAGCTTTCCTGCTGCCCTGGGAGAGAGAGAAGTGAGGAAGGGAGAAAGGGGGATGGTCAGATCCCTAAGCGTACTGTTTAAATGCAATGAGGATTCCTAGCTTGAAATGTTGGTTCTTTTTTTGTTTGTTTTTTGTTTTTGTCATGGTTGCTAATATTACATTGTTTCTAGGTCTTTTCTCCTGTTTTATCCCCCAAGGTTCTTTCTCATTTATTTAATTTTTTTCTTTTTCTTTTTCTTGCTTGTTTCTCTGCTTTTCTTTGCCCCCCTTTTTTCTCTTCCCTTTTTTTCTTTTCTCTCTTTTTCTTCTTTTTTATTTTATTTTCTTTATACAATAGGTGCTGCAGGGAGTGCTTCATATTTGCTGTGTTTCCTCATCCTCCATTTCCTCTTTTCTCTGTGTATTGATTTTGGCCACCTACACTATCCCCATTCCCTTACAACTTTCTATCCTCCATCATTTATGGTTTCTCTTCCATTCCACCTCCCTTTCTCTGGCCCCCAAATTGTCTGACTTTTAAGTTCTAATATCTTTGTTCTGTTTTCTCTCTTTTATCTACTCTTGATATTATTGTCTTTCTTTTCTCTTTCCCTCTCTCATGAAAACACTGGCCTTTTAATTCATACTATATTCCTCCCCATATTCAGTTGACTGTCTCACTATAGGTACTCTACTTACTGCTATAACTCTACACAACTTGTATGGGTCTAATATCCATTCTGCTAGATCTCACATTGTTGCTCTGTTAACATTTATTACCAATAGAACTTTATGTATTTTCTTAACTTACTCATTTTGCTCTCCCTGTCCCTAATGTTTTCCTTCAAAGTGAACTTAGCCAGCAACAGGAAAATAGAGTAAGAAGAACAAAATGACTAAGAAAGACATAACACTTATGCACAGACAACAACTAATCAATCTCCAAGACTAGGCAAAGAAGCTAAGGAACTGATTAAACCCACCAAGATAAAATGATGACCAGACAGCAACAAAAACCTACAAACCAAACAAATAATCAGGAAAACATGGTCGAATCCAATGAACAAACTAAAAACCAGGAGGAGGAGCAGAACATCAGACAAGTAATTAAAGATCTCAAAACATACATAAGAGACCAACTTAAAGAAGTAAAGGAAGAGACATACAATATGAAGAAATCACTTGGAGAGGAAATTGCAGAAATACACAAAAAGATAACAGATATGATAGTGATGAACACCACAGTTCAAGAAATCAAAAATACACTCTCAGCAAATAGCAGAAGAATAGAAGAGGCAGAGGAGAGAATAAGTGATGTGGAAGACAGTACATCTGAAATCAAACAGATAGTAAAACTGATAGATAAAAAGTAAAAAAAAAAATCCAACTGGGACTTAGGGACCTGAATGACCATGAAAAATGCACAAACCTATGTATTATAGGCATCCCAGAAGGAGAAGAGAAGGGAAAGGGGACAGAAGGGGTGTTGGAGGAAATAATGACTGAAAAATTCCCAAATCTGCTGAGGGAGATTGATGTAAATGTCAAGGAAGCACAACCCACCTCAAACACCATAAATCCCTAAAGGCCTACCCCAAGAAATATACTTCTCAAATTATACAATGCTCAAGACAAAGAGAAAAGTCTAAAAGCAACAAGAGAAAAAAGAAAAATCACATACAAGGGAGGCTCCATGAGATTAAGTGCTGATTTCTCATCTGAAACCATGGAGGCAAGAAGGCAGTGGTATGACATAGTCAAGGTACTAAAAGAAAAAAATTTCCAACCAAGAATACTCTACCCAGCTAAGCTAGCATTCAAAAATGATGGAAAGTTCAAAATATTCACAGATAAACAGAAAATAAAAGAGTATGTCAACAAGAACCCTGCCCTTCAAGAAATATTAGAGGGAGTCCTGCAGGATGAAAGAAACAGGAGAGGCAGAGATGGAGGAGAGTGTAAAGCAACCAAAAAGACAAAAAGTGAAGGAAAAAAACAAAATATGACAAACACAAGTCCAATCAAAATATGGCTAACATAAAAAATTCCTTGAAACTAATAACACTGAATATCAATGAATTAAACTCACCTGTCAAAAGATTCAGACTGGAAGATTGGATAAGGAAATATGACCCATCTATTTGCTGTCTACAAGAAACACATCTTAGACCCAGGAATTCAAGGAGGTTGCAAGCGAATGGCTGGAAAATAATCCTATACGCAAACAATAACCAAAAAAGGCAGGAGTAGCTATATTAATATCAGACAAAATAGACTTTAAATGCAAAATGATTTTGAGAGACAAAAAGGATACTACATATTAGTGAAAGGGATAATCTTTCAAGAAGAATGAACAATCATAAATATTTATGCTCTTAACAAGGGCACATCCACATATGTGAAGCAAACACTGGAGAAACTAAGTGAAAGAAGAGATGCCTCTACAATTATTGTGGGAGACTTTAATATACCACTATCAACTTTGGACAGAACATCTCAAAAGAGAATCAATAAAGAAACAAAAACTTTGAACAGTATATTAGAGGAGCTGGACCTAATAGACATATACAGATCATTATAACCAAATACAGCAGGATATACATTTTTCTCAAGTGCACATGGATCATTCTCCAAGGTAGACAATATGCTTGGCCACAAAGAAAGGCTCAATGAATTCAGAAAGATCAAAATCATACAAAATAATATCTCTGACCACAGTGGAGTGAAGCTGGAAATCTGCAAGGGCCAGAGGCCCAGATTTCACAACAAAATATGGAAATTAAACAGCACACTCTTCGAAAAACAGTAGGTCAAAGAGGAAATCTCAAATGAAATTAATAACTACCTTGAAACTAATGAAAATGATAACACAACATACCAAAACTTATGGGACACAGCAAAAGCAGTACGGAGAGGGAAATTTATAGCCATAAATTTATACATCAAAAAAGAAGATAGCTAAAATTGAAGACTAATGACACATTTGGAGGAATTAGTAAAAGAAAAAACAACAAAGTAACCCCGCAGGAAGAAGAATGAAAGAAATAACGAAGATAAGAGCAGAACTAAATGAAATAGTAAATAAGAAAGCACTTGAAAAGATAAACAAAACCAAGAGCTGGTTTTTTGAGAAGATCAATAAAATTGACAAACTCTTAGTAGACTAACAAAGAAAAAAAGGAAAGAAGATACAAATACACAAAATAAGAAATGAGAAAGGAGATATCACCCCTGACCCCACAGAAATAAAGACTATTATAAGAGGATACTTTGAAAAACTATATTCCCACAAAAATGAAAATTCAGAGGAAATGGACAAATTCGTAGAAACACATAAGCAGCCTATATAGATGAAAGAAGAAATTGATAATCTCAACAAACCAATCACAAGTAAAGAGATAGAATTAGTCAGTAAAAACGTCCTAACTAAGAAGGGTCCAGGGCAAGACGGCTTCACAGGTGAGTTCTACAAAACATTCCGGAAAGAACTAACATCAATCTTTTTTTTTTTTAATAAAATTTTATTGAAATTTATCACTCATACATGAATATACATAAACAATAAGTGTACAGGAAAAGTTATGAGCTTAAAAAACAAGCATGTGTATCATCTTACAGTGATCTCATACATCAGATCTCCACCAACACCTTGCATTGTTCTAACATCAATCTTGCTGAAACTCTTCCAAAAAATTGAAACAGAAGGAACATTACCTAACTCATTCTATGATGCCAATATTACCCTAGTACCAAAGCCAAACAAAGACACCACAAGAAAGGAAAATACAGACCAATTTCTCTAATGAACACAGACACAGTAATCCTCAACAAAATACTTGCTATTCAACAACACATTAAATGAATGCTACACCAAGACCAAATGGAATTCATTTCAGGTATGCAAGGATGGTTCAACATAAGAAAATCAATGAATGTAATACACCATATAAACAGATTGAAGGAAAAAAACTACATGATTTTATCTATAGATGCAGGAAAAGCATTTGACAAAATATGGCACCCTTTCTTGATAAAAACACTGCGAACAATTGGAATAGAAGGAAACTTTCTGAACATGATAAAGAGTATATATGAAAAACCCACAGCCAAAATTTTTTCAAAGGTGAAATCCTAAAATCTTTCCCTCTAAGGTCAGGAACAAGACAAGGATGCCCACTCTCACCTCTTCTATTTAACATTGTCTTAGAAGTACTCACTCGAGCACTGAGGCAAGAACCATATATAAAAGGCATTCAAATTGGAAAGGAAGAAGTCAAAATTTCATTATTTGCAGATGACATGATCCTATACATAGAAAACCATGATCGGTCTACAAAAGAGTTTCTAGAACTCATAAATAAGTTTAGTAAGGTCGCAGGTTATAAGATCAATGTGCAAAAATCAGTAGCATTTCTCTACACCAATGATGAGTAATCTCAGGGGAAATCAAGAAACAAATACCATTTACAATAGTAAACTAAAAAATGAAATACCTAGGAATAAAATTAACTAAAGAGGTAAAAGACTTATACACAGAGAACTACAAGAGACTGTTGAAGGAAATCAAAGAAGACCTAAATAAGTGGAAGAATATTCCCTGTTCATGGATAGGAAGACTAAATATTATTATGATATCTATCCTACCAAAACTGATCTGTACGTTCAATGCAATCCCAATAAATATCAACAGAGCATTCTTTAATGAACTAGAAAAATTAGGTATGAAATTTACTTGGAAAGGAAAGAGGCCCCAAATAGCCAAAGACATATTGAAAAAGAAAAATGAAATTGAAGGAATCACACTACCTGACTTCAAAACATACTACAAAGCTACACAATACAAAGAATTAACTTTATTGAACATTCAGGGTCAATTTTTCTTCTTGCTCTTGCCCTTGACCTTGGCTGTTATAAGGACTGGAGCAGTTACCTGGTACAGAGTGGAGGAGGTCTTGTTGATATAGTATAGACCAACCATGGAGAAGATGAAACAGGTGGTGACACAGACTTGGTGGATGAGGCCAGATGCAAAAAAAGCCAACAATAGGCAGAGGTATTGGCACAAGGAGAGACACACAGACCAATGGAACTGAATTGAGAGTTCTGATATAGATCCTCATATATATAGCCATATAATATTCAATAAAGCCACCAAACCTTCTCAACTAGGAGAGAATGGCCTAGTCAACAAATGGTGCCTGGAGAATTGGATATCCATATGTAAAAGAATGAAAGAGGATTACCAACTGACACCTTATACAAAAATCAATGCTATTTGGATCAAAGACCTAAATATAAGAGCCAAGACCATAAAGACTTTGGAAAGCAGTGTAGGGAAGAATCTACAGGACCTTGTAATAGGAAATGTCTTCATGAACTTCACATGTAAAGCAGGAGCAGCAAAAGAACAAGTAGATAAATGCAACTTCCTCAAAATTAAAGCCTTCCTCACCTCAAAGGAGTTTGTCAAGAAAGTGAAAAGAGAGCCTACACAATGGGAGAAAATATTTGGTAACCATATATCTGATAGGAGACTTATAACCTGCATATATAAAGAACTACTATATCTGGAACATAAAAAGGCAAACAACCCATTTAGAAAATGGGGAAAAGATTTAAACAGACATTTCTCCAAAGAAGAAATACAAATGGCTAAAAAACACATGAAAAAAATGCTCCAAATCTCTAACTATTAGGGAAATGCAAATCAAAACTACAATGAGATACCATCTTACTCCCATTAGATTGGCAGCTATTAAAAAAACAGAAGATGTCAATTGCTGGAGAGGATGTGGAGGAATGGGAACACTCATCCACTGCTGGTGGGAATGGAGAAGGAGCCAGCCATTCTGGAGGACTGTTTGGCAGTTTCTCAAAAAAACTAGCTATAGATTTGCCATATGACCCAGCAATTCCACTGTTGAGTATACACCCAATAGAACTGAAAACAAGGACACAAACTGATAGATGCACATCATTGTTCATAGCAGCATTGTTCACTATTGCCAAAAGTTGGAATCAACCCAAATGCCCATCATCAGATGAATAGATAAATAAAACATGGTATATACATTCAATAGATACTACTCAGCTTTAAGAATGAATACACTAAAAACACACGTGATAAAATGGATGAATCTTGAGAACCTTATGTTGAGTGAAGCAACATAGGCATTCAAGGACAAATACTACATGACTTCAATGATATGAAAGAAGTAAACCAAGATGCCTCAGAGAGCTAGAGACTGGATGACAGGCTTAAAACAAATTGGGGGGTAGAGGAAGGATGTAAGCTGACACCTACATGGGTGAAATCTATGATAAGCTGGAGATAAGTATTTATAAAGGAAGGGATACAATGGGGGAATAGGGTGACCTTTGGGTGGGGCTTTGCAGGCTTGAGGGGTGCTAGGGATGGGAGGATGGGTAATATTGCCCAAGAAATTGGGGGATGGTTGGGTAATATATGAACATAGGAGATTGTCAGGTATTTTGTTGAGAGTATAATGCTGAGAAAACTTTTTAAAAAATATAATAAGGAAGGTTACCTGTTTAAGATACATAAAGAGGATAATCCAACACAGGACAGGCTCCTAGGGAGTATGTGAGTGCTCATTTTGCCATAGTGGGTTATATCATTGGATAGAGACCCATATAATGAGAGTGAAGGTATACCCACATCCTAGGGAGGACTAATGTTCTCAAATAGAGGGAATTGTATCTCTCGAGAGAAATGGTTGCTCCCAATATATTACAGCAGTCATGCATGTCAAGCCCTCAACACTGTTGCAAGTATCTCTGAACATGGCGCTTCAAGCAATGAAGATTGACTGTCTCTGTGGGCCCTAAGGGGAGGGGGAAGAAGGTATTGAATAGATGGAACCAATGTAACTGTGTGGGCAATAGAAGTGTTCCACAAGATTATGCAAGGATGGGTATAACACATGTTAAATTACACCAAAAATATATCGTGTCTGATAGGCTAAAATGTAAATCATAACGTAAAACATAAGGTAACTAAAAATTTAGAAAATTGTATAGCCTAAAATATAAACCACAATGTAAACCCAAATGTTACCTTGTTTGAAAGCTATTGTCTCAATATCTGTACATCAGTTTCAGTAAATATAGTATGAATATGTAAAAAAGATTATTGCTGTGGAAGGGAAAAGGGTTTTATGTTGGATATGTGGGAGTGCTGTATATTGTATATATGAATTACTGTGATCCAAAACTTTTGTGAAGATAAGCTTAATAATTAAGAAAATAAAAAAAACAAAGGACATAGACACTGAGGAAAGGAAGGAAGAAGTTGCCTTGCCAATTTGAGTACAGGGCGACACTTATTGCAGTGATGGAAGGCAAAACATCAAAAACAAAGCTTTTGCATATTTAAATTTTTTGATACCCCAATTTATTTTTACCTTGATTTTTCTAAATTAATATGTATTCTATATCTAACCTTTAAACTCATCACTGTATTCCATTTTACTATTAATGAAACGTGGCAATATATTGGGCTTCATTTTTGAAGAAGTTTTGGATCACAGAGAGGTTGAACAATGGCAGGGGATGAATACTGGTGTGGGATGTTATTGACAGGGGACACATGGTTGGCAGGGAGTTCTACAGGGCTTATATCCAGGGTACATAAAAATTTTTGGATATTTTTATAGTGGTTACAACTAAAAATTACAACTGATGGAGTGCTGACTTCCTAGCCAGGGGAGCACTATCACAGTCCCTAAAGGAACAGCAACAATTCCCCAAGTGCAATGGCAAAGACCAAAAAAGAAGGAAGGTCCAACAATGAGCCCTTGACACTAATGACTATGCTTGTGAGCCTGTGCACCTGAAATAAGAACAAGGCCTAGAGCTGCAGGATGCCTAAGAGTTACCTCCTGAGAGCGTCCATGTTGGTCAAATATGGCCAGTCTTGAAGCCAAACTCAGCATGTAAATGTGTTGCCTTACCCACAGAGTGGGACATGACACCCAGGGATGAGCCTCCCTGGCACCAAGGGATTACTACCAAGTACCAGCTGATGATATAACTAGAAAATGACCTTGAATAAAAGGGTCAACTTGGACCAGCAGAATATCTCAGTCTACATATAATACCAGGAATTAAAAATGCTTTTGACTTGAATAAAAGGGGGAAATGGAAAGTACAAATAAATTTATATGGTCCTGAGTCTCCAAAAAGAGCCAGGAGGTTATCAGAGGGGTTGCACTTATGCATACCTCAGCAGAGTCCCAGATACAGATAAAGTAGATACATCCCAGGTATTGGATCTTCTGAGGGCTACAGAGACCCATAGGTTCTATGGTCATGGCAGATGGAGTTCAGTGTCACTTCAGTTGGCCCTATATTGGAGTTTGTGTTTCTGTGTGATGGAACTGGACTCAGATGTGATCTTTGTCCACAAGCCTCTCCTGTTACTTTTACCAGAACTATTGTTGATGCTGGGATTTAATGTATACCCAGGGGACCTGAATCTCTGGACTGACCATGCGTTAGCCAGGCCCTGAACCCCAACAGACTTGCAACTCCTACACTCTGGTTTATTGGACTTACCCCACTCAGCTAACATGGAGGCAAAGAAGGTCAACCACCACACCAGGGAGCCAAGAGTGCCTACAACTGAAAGCAGGAGAATTGCATCCAGCATCCATGTGGAATCTAAGCCCCCTCTTGATATAGATGTGGAATGGACACAATCATTCTAAGGTCCACAGGATGAAGGAATAGAGTATGGATTAGAGTGGACTTACTGATATTCTATTCATGAACTATTGTGGTTAGTAATCGAAGAAAATGTGGCATTGGTGTGGAGAATGTGGCCATTTTTGCTGCTGGGGTTAGGGAGTGCGAGGAAGAGATGTGATGTGGGGGCATTTTCAGGGGCTCGAGTTGTCCTGGGTGGTGTTGCGGGGACAGTTACCAGACATTGTATGTCCTCTTATGGCCCACTGGGTGGACTGTGGGAGAGTGTGGGCTATGGTATGGACCATTGAGCATGAGGTGCAGCGGTGCAAAGAGATGTATTCACCAAATGCAATGAATGTCTCATGATGATGAAGGAGGTTGTTGTTATGGGGGGGTGAGCGGGGTGAGGGGGGTGAGGGGGGTGGGGGATATATGGGGACCTCATATTTTTTTAATGTAACCTTAAAAAAATAAAGACAAAAAAACAAAACAAATAACTGCTTAAAAATATATAGCAATAGTGCAAGTTAATGGCGGTAGGGTGAGGTACAAGAGTCCTGTATGATGTTATATATGTTTGTTTTGTAAGTTCACAATTATTATTATACATGTATTATTTATGTATGTTTATGTATGAGTGATACACTTCAATAAATTTTTAAAAATGTGAATGACCTGAAAACAATTTTGTAGACTGAAATAATTGTTGACTTAATGTTGTCTGTTCATTCAACAGAAACTTTTAAGTGGCATCTGTTTGCTTGACTCAGAGAGACTTTGCTACAAAGCAGTATAAAAATCCTAATTTGGAATATGTGTGTACCTGACATAGCTGCATGGAAGCTTCCAGGAAGTCTGTAAGACAAGCTAGGATCAGTTCAATCTAAAATTTGATTTAAAAAGCTATTTGGGTAGCTTAGATATTCTTCTTAAATTCCATAAAAATGACCACTAAGCATCTATTGCTTGTATGTTGGATGATATATATATATTAGGTTTAATAATGTAACTACTGTGAATTATACAACTTTTTATTTGATATTGGAAAAAATAAGTGAATTATTGAAAATTTAATACCTGATATGAAGGAGTATCAGGTATTAAATTTGCGCATGTCTTCTGACTATTTCACATATCATTAGACAAGAGGGTCCTCCACAGATCTTTCCAGGATATTCCCATCTCTCTTCCTCATTTCTGCTCCTTGGCTGAAGTGATCCCTATGCACACGCCTAATGTCTTTCCACTTGCAAAAGTTATCAAGTCTCTCTTGACCTTATCTACAGTTCATTCTTTCTTTGCAGTTGATATCTTACTTTTAGCATCTTTTGCAATCTAGACAGATGAAGTATTACCCAAATCATAATTCTTAGTTCCATTCAACTTAACAGATTTTTTTTTCACATTACCATTTTACCTTTCCTCATGTACTTTGTATACATAGCAAGATGAACCTGGGACATGACTGAACTCATTGCTTGGAAATCCTCTAGGTTAAGTATTGAAGTTTATTGATTTCAAGTTCTGCCTTTTACACAAAAAACTCTCATACAAATTCAGCAATGTTTTGCACTTGGGGAGCTGAGCGCTCTTCTTTGCCAGCCCCATTGGGTTAGTTTCGTAGCGATGCTGCAACAAAGGGCACGAACTTCGTGGCCGAAAACAACAGAAACTGCCTGGGTCAGCTCGGGATTCCACCACCTGTCCACCAGCCGCCTGGAAAATCCCCACCATCAGCACAGTCTGTGAAGTCCGGGGCGCCCCCAAGGGATGCTGGACGTGTCTGCCCGCCTTCCCTTCCTCCAGCTCCTGGAACAACCTCTGCTTATGGCATCCTGAGGAAAAGCTTTATTGAACTAAAAAGCAAACAGAAATGTCTTCTTTCATGGTCCTGGGGAGCAGAAGCTGGAAATCAGGTGTTGCAGGGTTGGCTCCTCTGGAGGCTCAGAGGGAGAAGCCGCCCCTCCTCTCCCACAGCTCCCGGGGCTTCCCTCAAGCCTTGGCATTCCTTGACTTGCAGGTGTGTCCCTGTGCTCCCATCTGACCTTCCCGAGCTGGTGTTTCCAATCGCCCCCTCCTTACTAGGACACCAGCCACTGGGTAAGGGCCACCCCAGTCCAGCAGGACCTTATGTGAACTAAGTGCATCTGCAAAGACCCTATTTCTAAACAAGGCCATGTTCACAGTATGGGGAGGTTCACACTTCAATATACCCTTTCAGGGGACACAATTCATCCCATGTCTCCTGGTTTTACTTGTTGGGTCCTGGAGGTTCTGGTTTCAGAATGTTGCTTTCTGAAGAGAAGCTGATGTCAGGTTCATAGATGAATTACAAAAGGACGAGGGGCTTGCAAGCCTCCAGTGTGCTTGGGTCTGCAGTGACCCTGTGCATTCCTACAGTGCTTGTGAGAACAGGTTTGAAATGGTTTGAGGCCTTGCTCTGCTCCATCTACAGAGCAAGGTAATAGAAATTCAGATAGTGGCTTGCCCCCTCCCGAATCTCGTATACTGGGCATCTTGTCTGCACTGTCTAATATTGCAGCCACCTGGCCATGTGTGGCTTGTTTACCAGAAAGTAAAATTTAAGATTCAGATTTTCAGAGGCTCTGAGTCTACAGGATGTTCAATTAGAGAAACAAAGACTAAGATTTACTGAAGAGCTGAATGCCTAAGGAACTAGGGGAGGGTGAATGCAGCACAAGCTGAATTTAATGGAAGAGCATTGGAGAGTCAGATGAGAATGTCTGCTGAGCACCCATCTTGTGTCAAACCTGCTGACACTCCACTTAGTTTCAATGTTGAGGAATAGTTGTAGCTCCAGAACAGTATGGGATCAGACGCTGAATATTTTGGACCTCAGCAGGGTTCCTGTTGGAGACAAATCTCGGCTGTGATATCTTCCCACCATGGTTCTCGGCACTTTGGAGTCTACCATTCCCCTGGTGTTTGAGCAGCAAAATTCCCATAATACCAGAGCTGGAAGATCCTTGAAAGCCTGTGCCTTCGGTGCCCATCAGGCTGTTCCATGGAATCTGTGCAGTGATGAGGAAGTTGATGTGTCTCAAGAAGTTGGGCACCTGCCTATCACATAGGAGTCCCCAGATTTGGTCCTGGTGCCTCATAAAGAAGACAGCAAGCTGATGGAATAAGATGATGCAATGAGGAAACACAGTGGGAGACATAACAAGCAACAAACGGGGATGGATCAAGCAGTTGGGCACCTCGTTCCTACATGGGAGGTCCCAGGTTCAGTTCCCAGTGTCTCCTAAAAAGAAAAGAAGAGGAGCAGATAGTGTGAGTGCAAACAACAGGGAGGGGGAGGTAAAATTACCTCCCCAAAAAGTCATTGGAATTTCTGATTCTTGGAGTAACACTGGTGGGTAGAGTGTCCAGCTGAGACTTAAGCCTTGGGTGGGGTGGGAGTGGTTGAATAAAGGTGGTTTTATATCTGTGGGGTGAAAAAGAAAGAGGGGAGCCCTTAATTGTTGAATGTGGCTCCCAGGGATGTGTAAGTTCATGTAATTTGAAGGGAAGGTATTTAGCCTTTCTGAACTCTATTCAGACCTTCTAAGTTTAAAAAATGTGATAATAGAGACTATTCTTAAGAGGAAGGATAGCAAGTGGTCTCCCTATCCAGCTTTCCCACCACCGTGCTTTCCCACCCACTGCTCTAGGTGGGACGAGGGAAAGGAAAAAGAGTTGAAAAACTGGATTATCAGTTGTTTGAGGGAAAGATTGCTGCCTTAGGTGTCTCTGTACTTCCTTAAGAGTGTTTGCTGAGAGCAAACTCAGTGAGTGTTAGCTGGATGGGTGGGAGAAGGAGAGGGGAAGCTCGGTGCCCGCACAGAAGTGGGGGGAGAATCAGAGTGGGTTTGACCTGCTCCCCCACCCCACCCCAATACGTGACGCTTCATACGTGGGCCCCCCGCGCTGTCCTTGGTGCCCTGCTGAAGCCTGCGCCCTTCTGTTTCCATACCTGGTGCCCCTCACTAAGGGGTGGAGGCGGGGAAGGAGCACGTCTGACCTCGTGGTCTGTAGAGCCCCGTTAGCGCTGGAAGGAGAGCAGTGGGGGCTTCAGAGGGCGGGTTCAGGCAGGAGGGATGTGATCCCTGCCCACCGTTTACCAGCTGTACGGCCTCGACCTGTTATTCTTCTCAGCCTCTCTTACCTGTAAACTGGGTCTTAGACATTCCTCTAGATGAACTTATTTTGAAATATAATATACATACAGAAAAGTGTGCAAGTCGTAATCGTACAGCTCTCACAAAGCAGCACTGCACAAACGGAGGGCAGAATAGTGCAGAGCTGCAGACCCTCTTCTTGGCCCTCCCAGTCATCCCCCACCCCACCTGATGCAAGAGGAACCCATCCCAATGTCTAACTTCATTTTACTTCCCTCTGTTTTTGAATTTCGTATGGATAGAAACATATAAGTATATACCTTTTGCATTTGGTTTCTTCTGCTTAGCATCATGTTTATAAGATCCATCTACAGTGTTGAGTGTAGTTGTGGGGTGTTGTGTCTCCTTACTGAGCAGAGTTCCAATGTGTAAGTATATCACAAGGTAATTAACCCTTTCACTATTGTAGACATTTCAGTTATTTCCAGTTTTTGAACACCATTGCATATATTTTTTTTTGGTGGACAGGTGTTAGGAGGAGAACGAGTCCATCTAGGAGAGGAACTGCTGGATTATGGAGTACAACCATCTCTGAGCTGTATAGAACCTGCCTGAGAGTTTAATGTTCATTTTTAACCTTACAGGGTTGTGAGGATTAAAGTGCTCATTTGGGTGCTTGGCACACAGAAGGCCCCCAATACACTGTTAAAAATGTAACCAAGGTTTAACACTCCATTAATTTGAAGTACCATAATGGACTTAAACATTTTCTTATTGCTTGTTTATTTAAGTGGTTTCTGTTTTCTTTCTTTCTTTTTTTTTATTTTTATTTTTTTATATATAACACTGGAGGGAACGACTCTTCTTATAGCTGTTTCCTTCTAAAAACTTGCTTTGTGTTAAGTTCTCAGGAGAGGTTTACCTGGATCAAGGTTATGTGACTGAGAATTGCTACCCTGGAAAGACCAATGGGTTCCCTGAAAAGGGGAAAGCAAAATGCACAGCGAATGGACACAGAGAAGAGACAGCAAAAGAAAAAGGAGCAAGCCGCAAGGGGGGAAAAAATTTCTTTAAAAAATAAAATAAGTAAAAGGAAACGATCTCTTCTTGTTCACTAGGTGCGGTAAAGTTAGCAAGCAGCTCTAAGGTAAGGTCAGCAGATGGCAGTGTTGCATAAATAATCAAGTTAACTTGTGCCTCAAAGGTCTTGGGTGGGTTATTGTGCACTTTAGGTAACAAAAGTAGTGACTTTACAGGGTAGGACAGATTTTACTACTTCTAGACAAAAGGTCATGGAAGATTTGCAGAACAAAGATACAGATAAATCTTAATTTATTTTTAAAATTGAAAATGATGTCAAAAATCTTAACATTTTTGTTAAGACTTGTAACATTTTGTGTGATCTATGTATCTTTTTTAAAAAGGTAATAATAAAGAAAGAATATTTGAATAAAAAACATTTTTTAAAGAATCTAGATGGAAGTGTAAAATAAAACAAACCTCCACAAACTTATAAACTTATTACATCTGTATAATCTTTTTAAAAAATATTTATTTTTCCCCTTCCCCTCCTCCCACCCTGCTCTTTTTGATGTCTGTGTCCATTCACTATGTGATCTTCTGTACATATTTCTTTTTTTTTTTTTTTCTGTCTTCTCTTCTCATTTTCTCCCCTCTAGGATTAACAGGAATTTGATCCTGGAGTCCCCTGATGTGGAGACAGTTTCCCTGTCAATTGTGCCACCTCAGTTCCCAATCTCTGCTGCATTTCACCTTGAATCTCCCTTTCATCTCTCTTTTTATGCATCATCATTTGCTCCGTGACTCATTTGGGTGGGCACCAGCTCACCATGGGGGCACTCACATGGGCACTGGCTCGCCACACAGGCACACTTTCTCTTCTTCCTTTGTCACCAGGAGGCAGCAGGGATTGAACCCAAGTCCTCCCATATGGTAGGCAGAAGCTCCATCACTTGGGCCACATCCACTTTCCTGTATAATCTTTTGACCTTACCCAAACCTCATCTCATTTATCTGTATTTTGACAGCATTGTCATACATTTATACACCCTTTATTTGCAGAATTTTAACAATTTTGAACTTTGCTCTAAAAATTACATTATGAAGTTTCCTATACTATTCTGTAGTTCTCTTAATCACCATTATTATTTTGTGCCATTGAATCTATAGTAAGAAATGTATATTTTAAGAGGTTTTCTGAGTATATCAGTAAGGAGTCCAAGAGGTTTCTAAAATTTGTACACAACTTAGTCTTGCTTACCTTGCTTTTATAACTTTCTCCTTTCCTCCATAATTTAAAAAGTTATGATGGAATTATTAAATAAGCATGAAAAGAGGAAAACCAAATTGAAATAAAAATATGCTTATAAGAACCCTTATAAATTGCAGTTCATCATAATTAAAAACTTCTGTTCTTCAAAAGATACAGTTAAGAAAATAAAAAGATATGACATACACAGGAAGAAAATATTGACAAAACATAAACATGATAGAAGAATGGTGAGCTGAATATATAAAAAACTTTTAAATTTTTAATTTTTATTTAATTGTCTTTAAAAAAAATACATAGATCACAAAAAATGTTACATTAAAAAACATGAAGTTCCCTTATACCCCACAACCCACTCCCCCGACTCCTCCCACTCCTCAACAACCTCTTTCATCATTGTGGCACATTCATTGCATTTGGTGAATACATTTTGAAGCACTGCTACACCAATGGTTTATAGTTTACATTGTAGTTTGCACTCTCCCCCGTCCATTCAGTGGGTTATGGCAGTATATATATATATATATATATAATGTCTTGCATCTGTCCCTGCAATATCATTTAGGACAACTCCAAGTCCTGAAAATGTCCCTCCCTCACACCTCTTCTTCAGTCTCCCTGCCTTCAGAAATTCCCATGGCCATGGTCTCCACATCAATGATACAATTTCTTCCATTGTTAAAGTCACAATTGCTCTATAGTAGAATACCAATAAGTCCACTCTAATCCATATTTTACTCCTCAATCCTGTGGACCCTGGGATGGTGATGTACACGCCACCTTTATATTGAGATGTGGCTTAGATCCCACATGGCTGATGGATGTGAGTCTCCTGCTTGCAGTTGTAGACACTCTTGGTTCCCTGGTGTGGTAGTTGACCATCTTCACCTCCTTGTTTGCTGACCTGGGTAAGTCCAGTGACTGGAAAGTAGGTGTTGCTGAGGCTCAGGGCCCAGCTGGCATATTGCCATTCCAGAGATTCAAGTCTCCTGAGTATACACCAACCCCAATGCCAACCACAGGTTCAGTAAAAGTGACAGAAGATGTATGTATAGAAAGGTCACATTTGAGTCCAACTCCATCACACTCAGGAGCACAAATTCCAAAGTAGGGCCCACTGGCAAGGCACCGAACTCCAGAGCCATCTGCCATGACCATAGAACCTGTGTGTCTCTGTAGACCTCAGGAGCACCAGTACCTGGGGTTGTATCTATTTTAGCTGTCTCTGGGATCCTGCTGAGATGTGCTTCAGTCTGAGCCCACTGATGACATCCTGACTCATTTTGAAGGCTCTTATCCATATAAACTAATTTGTCTTTACCATTTGCTCCTTTTATTCAAGGTCTTTTCCTAATTGAATCACTAGTTGGTGATTGGTAGTAATCCCTCAGCACCAGGGAGGTCCATTCTTAGAAGACATGTCCCACAGTGGAAGGAAGGTAACACATTTACATGCTGAGTTTGGCTTAGAGAGCGTCCATGTTTGAGCAACATGGAGGCTCTCAGGAGGTAACTCTTAGGCCGCCTGCATCTCTAGGCCTAGTTGAAATTTCAAGCACACAGGCTCATAAGCATAGTCATCAGTATCAAGTGCCCATCATTGGTCCATCCTTCTTCACTGGCATTTGCCCTTGCACTTGGGGGATTGTTGCTGTTCCATTGGGGAATGTGACAGAACTCCCCTGGGTAGGAACTCAGCACTCCCTCAGTTGACGTGTGTAACTGTACCTACTATGACAATACCCAATGAATATCTGAACATTTTTATATACATTATATACATGCCCTGGGGAACTTCCTCCCACCCATGTGTCCTCCATCAATGACACCCCATGCTGGTTTGCCTCTTCTGTCACAGTTGAACTCTCTGTGATCCAAAACTTCTTAAAAAATGAAGCCTAATATATTTCCAAATTCAATTAGTAGGAAAATGAAATAGTAATGATAGGTTTAATGATTAGAAATAGAATATATACTGATTTAGAATAACTGAAATAAAGTAAAAAATAAATTGGGGTATTAAAAATGAAAAATATCATTAAACTTTGTTTTGACCTTTTGCCTTTCATCACTGTAATAGGTGTTGCCCTTTATTTACTGTGGCAAGGAAATCTCTTCCATTCCTTCCTCAGTGTCTACATCTTTTTTTTTATTTTAAATGTTGCATTCAAAAAGTATAAGAAACTCTTAATAAGTAAAGAAACAACTCAATAAACACTAGGAAAAACTTTGAATGGGAACGTCATTGAAGAAGTTTTCAATAATCTGACAATACCAGGCTGAGCAACTGGCATGGTCATGCATTACAGGAGGGATGTAAAATGGCACAGCTGTTTGGGAAACTGTTGACTCTTTCTTATAGATTTATGCATATACCTGCATTACGACTCAGCAATCCCACTCCTAGGTATTTCATGCCCAAATGAATTGAAGCCATATGTTCACTCAAAAACCTGCACACACATCTTTACAGCAATCATAATCATTAAAAATTGGAAACAGTCCAAATGTCTTGAAACTGGTAAATAAATAAGCAAACTGTGGTAAATCTTCACAATGGAATACTATTTAGCACTAAAAAGGAGTGATGTGTGGATACATGCAACAAGTTGGACAAATCTCAAATGCATTATATAATGAAAGAAGTGGACTTGAAAGACTTCACACAGCATGGTTCAATTTATATAGCCTTCTGGATGAGCCAAAACTATTGGACTATAAACAGCCTCGTTATTGCCAGGGAAGGGAATGAGGGAAGGTTGACTACAAATTAGCATAAGGGATTTTTTTAAGTTTATAGAACTATTCTACATCTTGAATGTTTTGTGGTTATACAACTATGCTTTGGACCAAACTCACAGAAGTATACATACAAAGGGTGATTTTGCTGTACGTAAATTTTTCCTCAGTAAACTTTACTTAAAAAGAAAAAAAACAAAAACTAGTGTTGACATTGAATATAAAATCTGGCTCAGAGCTTCCTGAAAGCCAATGAAAGCAGCTAAATATAAACATACAGACCTCTCATCCTGGGGGGAAAATCCAGTTTCTAATGTGACTAAGTTTTCCTAGTTTTCAAGACAGGAAGAAAATTCCTGTCTTGAGGGTATTACATGTAAGACATTAGATGGTGAATTGCATAGTATTCTAAATAAAAGTTTCTGAAAAGACAAAAAAAATAATTTCATATGCCATTTCTCTATATCAAATATTGTGAATAGATTGTGAAATAGTATAGAAAAATTACTTACCATTTTGCCTGGGAATCTTATAAGAGCTTAATACATAATAATTTTTGTTAGACCCAGTTAGGGGAAGCATAGTTACATAGATGGTTGAGAAGCAACAAATCTTCCAAATTATTATCCTTCACACAGCAGCCGTAGCAATCTTAATGTAAAAAACACTCTCTTTTTTTTGTTAATTCAGTTACTCTGCTCTGAATTCTTCAAAGGTTGCTCAATGCATGTAGAGTAGAATCCAGACTCTTTGTCAAGGTCTCAGAGGTCCACATCAGTGGTTCTCAGCCTTGGTTGCTGTGAATCAAGTCTCCTGGGGAGCTGTGGAAACTACCGATGCTGGGATCTTGCCCCCAGAGAGTCTGATGACCCCTAGTACATGGTGACTGGGCCTTGGATTTTCATGAACTCTTTACTTCATTCTAAATCTGTTGATAAGCTGACCACTTTACAGTCCAACCTTGTTTCTTTCCATGCCTCCACTCCCTGCCCTGCTTGTCTTCCTTCCTGATCTTTAAATGTGCTGAGCCCTTTCTCATCTCCTAACCTAGTGCTTCTTCACTCATGAGTCAGATGCTACCAACCCTTCAGTGTTGAGTTCAAATTCCATCTCTATTAGGAATCTGGGCCCTTTTCAGAATCCAGGACCCTCTTTCATATCAGGAATCTGGGGCTTTTGAGGTTGGGCACTTTCATTATCAGAATTTTGCATCATCTTTTGTAGTTGGAAATCTCTGCCTCCTCATATGTAAATTAGACATCAACCACAGGTATAATTTGGTCTCCACAGTGAAGGTGTCAGTCTCAGGAACTCAGAAGTCATCCATACTCTTTGGAATTGCCTTATCCAAGGGAGGGACTAGGGTGAGATATGCAAGATAGTGTTGTCCATAGTGGTATTGCCAGGTCACATGGCAAATGTATGTTTAGCTTTAGGAACTGCAAGCCCTCCATAGCAGCTGCACCTGTCTACAATCCTGCCACAGCGAATAAGCATTCTTATTTCTCAACATCTTTCCCAATACTTAAAGTTTTCTGTGTTTGTTTTCAGTGTCCATTCTAATAGGTATTAAATGATATCTCATAGTAGTTTTGATTTGCATTTCCCTAATTGCTAGTGATGTTGAACATCTTTTCATCTGTATTTACTCCTTAGAAAAAAGTCTATTCAGGTCTTTTGTCCATTTTTTAATTGGTTCATTTGACTTTTTATTGTGGAGTTGTAGGATCTTTTTGTATATTCTACATGGGTATTAAACCCTTGTCGGATATATGATTTCAAAATATTTTCTTCCATTGATTAGTTTACTTTTCACCCCCTTGAGAATGTCCTATGTATTGAAAGAATGCTTAATTTTGAGGTGGTCCCATTTATATATATTTTTTCCTTTTTGTTTTTCATATTTTGGGTGTGAGGTATAACAATCCATCTCCTGCTACCAAATCTTGAAATTGTTTTCCAACATTGTCTTTCAGAATTTTGATAGTCCTAGCTTTTATGTTTAGGTCTTTGATATAATTTTGAGTTCTTATACAGCGAGTGAGATAGGGATTCTCTTTCATTCTTTTGCTTATGGGTATCTAGTTCTCCCAGTGCCATCTGTTGAAAAGACTGTTCTGTCCCATGAAAGTGGATTTGGTAGGCTTGTAAAAAATCAGTTGACCATATCGGTGAGAATCTGTTCCTGAACTCTCAGCTCATTTACATTGATTAGTGTGTCTGTCTTTCTATTACATGTTGTTTTGACCACTGTAGCTTTGTGATATGCTTTAAAGTAAGGAAGCATGAGTCCTCCAAATTT
Source organism: Dasypus novemcinctus (assembly GCF_030445035.2). Taxonomy (NCBI): domain Eukaryota; kingdom Metazoa; phylum Chordata; class Mammalia; order Cingulata; family Dasypodidae; genus Dasypus; species Dasypus novemcinctus. The sequence goes on along the minus strand of NC_080689.1, from coordinate 85,591,093 downwards.
GCACTTCTTTTTTATGGGTGTTTTTGGCTATTCAGGTCTCCTTTCCCTTCCAAATAAATTTAATAATTGACTTTTCTATTTTTGTAATGTATGCCATTGGAATTTTAATTGAGGTTGTGTTGACTCTATAAATATGGGAATTTGTCTTCCTGAGTATGATGGAGTTGGACTCAGATGTGACCTTTCTACACATGCCTCTTCTCTCTTTCTTACAGAATCTGTCGTGGTGCTGGGGTTAGTGTTTACCCAGAGGAGACTTGAATTTCTGGACTGGCCATGGGCAGCTAGGCCCTGAAGCTCAGCAGTGTTGTAACTCCTACTCCTCGGTTTGTTGCACTTACACACGTCAGCTAACAGGGAGGTGAAAATGGCCAACCACCACACCAGGGAACCGAGAGTGCCTACAACTGCAAGCAGGAGAATCGCATCCATCATTCCTGTGGGATATAAGCCCCTCTTGATGTAGAGGTGGAGTGTACATCACCATCCCAGGGTCCACAGAATGGACGAATAAAATATGGATTAGAGTGAACTTACTGGTATTCAACTATAAAGCTATTGTGATTAGTAATGGAAGAAACTGTAGCACTGATGTGGAGAAAGTGGCTCCAGTAGTTGCTGAGGTTAGGGAGAGCGAAGAAGAGATGAGATGTGGGAGCATTTTCAGTATTTGGAGTTGTCCTAAATGATACTGCAGGGACAGATGCTGGACATTATATATCCTGTCATAACCCACTGAATGGACTGGTGGAGAGTATAAACTACAATGTAAACTGTTATCCATGTGGTGCAGCAGTGCTCCAAAATGTATTCACCAAATGCAATGAATGTACCACAATGATGAAAGAGACTGTTGATGTGGGAGGAGTGGGGTGTGGGGTGTGGGAACATCATATTTTTTAATGTAACATTTTTTTGTGATCTGTGTATCTTTAAAAAATAAAATTTAATAAAAAATAAAAAATAATAAAAAAGTAAATTTTGATGGAATTGACGTTTTTCTGATACTTAGTCTTCCAATCCAAGAACAGAGAATGTCCTCCCATTTGTTTAAGTCTCCTTTGATTTCACTAGCACTGTTTTTCAGTTTTTCTGAATACAGGTCCTTTTCATTCCTGGTGAAACTAATTCCTAGTTATTTGATATTTGTTGCTATTGTAAATGGAATTTCTTCCTTGATTTCCACCTCAGATTCTTCAGTACTACTGTATTTTTGCATATTTGATCTTGTGTCCTGCAAATTTGATGAACTCATTTATTAGCTCTAGTAGCTTTGTCATAGATATTTAGGAATTTTCTAAATATAAGATCACGCCATCTCTAAATAGTGAGAGTTTTTCTTTTTATTTCTTTTTCTTGCCTAATTTCTCTAGCTAGAACTTCTAGTATAATGCTGAATAACAGTGGTGACAGTGGATATACTTGTCTTATTCTTGTTCTTAGAGGGAAAGTTTTCACCTTTAGCTGTGGGCTTTTCATATATCCCCTCTGTCATTCTAAGAAATTTTACTCTTATTCCTATCTTCCAGAATGTTTTTATCAAAAAAGGATGCTACGTATTGTCAAATGCTTTTCCTAAAACATCAGTTGACATGATCAAGTGTTTTTCCCTTCAACTTTTTAATGTGCTTTATTACATTAATTGATTTCCTTATGTTGAACCACTCTTGCAGAACAGGAATAAGACACACTTGATTGTGGTGTATATTTCTTTTAATATGCTTTTGGATTTGATTTGCATTTGTTGAGAATTTTTGCATCTATATTCATTAGTAATTTGGTTTGTAATTTCCTCTTTTTGTATTATCTTTACATGTTTTTGATATTGGCTTCATAAAATAAGTTGGGTAGTTTTCCTTCCTCTTCAATTTTTTTTGGAAGATTTTAATCAAGATTGGTATTAATGCTTCTCAAATTTTTTGGTAGAATTCACCTGTGTCACCATCTGGTCCTGTTCTTTTCTTTGTTGGGAGATTTTCTTTTTTAGGTACTGGGACTGGGGATTGAACCCAGAATCTCGTATGTGGTAAGGCACTGCTGAACTACTGAACTACACTGGCTCCACTGTGGGGAGACTTTGATGACTGATTTAGTAGTTTAACTTGTGATTGGTTTGTTGACCTCTCGTATTCTGAAGACAATGAAGGTTCTTTGTGCCTTTCTGAAATTTGTCCATTTTATTTAGGTTTGCTAATTTGTTGACAGGAGTTTTTTCATAATAGCCTCTTATGATCATTTTTTAAAAATTATTTCTGTGGGGTCAGTAATAATATTCCTCTTTTATTCCTAATTTTATTTATTTATATCTTACTTCTTTTTTAGTGTAGCTAAAGGTTTGTTGACTTTACTGACCTTCTCAAAGATGCAGCTTTTAACCCACTAACATTCAATGATATTACTGTATAGTCATTTCTTACTTTGACCTTTGTCTTTCACGTATCATATGGTGTTTTGGTCTGTCTTTGTATGCCTGTTACCTGTTCTGATATTCTTCATTTCTATACACTCCAATTCTCTGTCTCTTTCTTTTCTTTCAGGCTGTAGAAATCCTATTAGCATTTCTTGTATGGCCGCCCTCTTGTTTATGAAGTCTATTAGTTTCTCTTATCTGTGAATAGTTTAAATTCTTCATTATTGAAGGACAACTTTTCTGGATAAACAATTGAGGGCTGGTTGTTTTTATCTTTCAATATCTTTAATATATCCCACATTGTCTTCTCACCTCTCTGGTTTCTGACGAGAAGTCCAGGTTGACTTACTTGACATCCCTTGTATGTAGTGGATCAATTTTTTCTTTCTGCTTTCAGAATTCTCTCTTTATCTTTGGCATTTGACATTTTGATTAGTATTTCCCTGGAAAAGGTCTATTCAGATTTGTCCTGTTTGGAATATGTTGTGTCTCTTGGAATTGTATATTCACATCTTTCATGAGAATTGGAAAATGTTTGACCATTATTTCCTCAAATATATTTCTGCCTCTCTTTCCTTCTCTTCTCCTTCTGGAACCCCCTGACCTGTATGCAGGTGGACTTCATGCTGTCATTCAATTCAATGAGCTCCTGCTCCATTTTTCCAGTCTTTTCTTCCTCTGTTCTTCTATCTCTCTTTTCAATTTCAGCTCTTTTGTCTTTTAATTTGCTAATTCTTCCTTCTGTCATTTCAAACTTGTGTTGTATGAATCAAATGTAATTTTCCTTTTTTTTTTTTTTGCAGGTTGGTGAAATGTTTTATTGAGAGCTTGAGGCTAACTCCTAACATGGCCATTTCTTTTAAAGGGAAAAATGTTCTGTGACTTCAAAATTACAGATGACCTTTGAGTTATCTTTGTGTGTGTGTTAAATATTATCTTTTTAATTTTTCTTGAGAAACTTTAGATTACATAAATGTTATGTGAAAAACATAGGGGATTCCCATATGCTGCACCCTTCCCCCTCCTCCACTTTCCAACATTAACAGAAACTTTCATTAGTGTGGTACATTTGTTACAATTGATAAAACTTATTGAAGCATTGCTACTAACCATGGACATGATTTCCCTTGTACTTTACACTCTATCCCAGACAATTATGTGGGCTATGGCAAAATACACAATGGCCTCTATATGTCACTCCACTGTCATGCAGGACAATTCCAGTGTCATGAAAACACCCCCATTTTACACCCATTCTTCCCTCTCTCTCTCCTCAAACCTCGTGTGGCCACTGCCTTTATATAAAAAATAAAAGTTCTTTCATTGCTACAATAATAAAATTCTACAATAAAATAATAATAAGTCTACTTTAGTCCATTTTTCATTCCTCAGTCAAGGATTTTGGGATGGTGATGTCTACTCTGTTTCCAATTGAGAGGGTGCTTAGGTCCCATGGGGCAGATGGGTGGAAATTCTTGCTTGCAGTTGCAGACACTCTGTTTCTGAGGATGGTCATTGTCCATCATCTACTCCTTGTTAGTTGTCCTGGGTGAGTCCAATGAACTGGAGAGTAGGTGTTGCAACTCTGCTGAGATTCAGGGCTCAACTGGTATATTACTAGACCAAATATTAAAGTATCTGGGACATATATTTAGCATGATAGTACTAATTATAGGTTCTGATAAAAGGTGCAGAAGAGCCACGTGTAGGCAAACTGCAAATGAGGCTTACTCTATTATACTGGGGGTCACAAAGTCCAAAGTGAGGCCCAGTGACAGGGTACCAAGTTCCTGAGCTTGTCTGCTCTGCTTTTAGTGCCTGGATATCTCTGGAGCCCTCAGGACCCCCACTGTTTATTGTGGCCATCAATGAGATCCTGCTGAGATGTGCATAAATGTAACCTCTGGAATGACCTCCCAATTCACTTTGAAATTTCTTAACCATAAAAACTCATTTGTATTTAATATTTCACCCTTTTGGTCAAGTACTTTTTCTGTATGTCTTGCTAGTTGGTACTTGATAATAATCCCTTACTGCCAGAGGCTTATCCCCAGGAGTCATGTCCCATGCCAGGGGGCAAAGTAGTGCATTAATATGCTGAGTTTGGCTTCAAGAAAGGCCACATTTGAGCAGCAAGGAGGTTTTCAAGAGGTAACTTTTAGGCAATATATAGTATTAGACTAAGTTTCATTTTCACAAGGAAAGATTCATAAGTACAATCATCAATATCAAGTGCCTGATGTAATGGTTCGTCTTCCTTTCAGTAGGTACTGCCCTTGTACTCTGGGAATTTTTCCATCCTATTAAAGAATGTAGCAGAACTCCCCAGGTTGGGAATTCAATAATCTTTCAATTATTGTCTGGGTCTCCACCTCCTGAGACAATGTCCCAGGACCACTTGAACACATTCATGTGCCTTTGAGGCATGCGCCAGGTGCATCCGTCCCCAAACATCCCCCCATCACTGACATCCCACACCAGTGATTCTCCCCTGTGACAGTTGTGACCCTTCTGCAATCCAAAACCTCTCCAATATAAGCCAACAGAATAAGCAAAAACATTAATAAGAAAAAGAAATAATAATAATAGTTTTAAAGCTAACAAATGAAATACAAAAACATTAATAAAAATTTTTTTTCTTTATTTTCTTTGAAATGTTACATTCCAAAAACACGAGGTCCCCACATACCCCAGACCCCCCTCACCACACTCCTCCCACATCAACAACCTCTTCTATCATCGCATCACATCCAGTGCACCTGGTGAATACATTCTGGAGCTCCGCTGAACCACATGGTCAGTGGTCCACATGTCAGTCCACACTCTCCCCCAGTCCATTCAGTGGGCCACGCCAGGACACAACATCCCTCATCCATCCCTGCAGCACCATGCAGGACAACTCCAAATCCTGAAAATACCCCCACACCATATCTCTTCTTCCATCTCCCGGCTATCAGCAGCCACCGTGGCCACCCTTTCCACATCACTATTACCATTTCTTCCCTTACTAATCATAATAGTTCCCCTGCAGAACACCAGTAAGTCCACTCTAACCCACACTCTATTCCTCCATCCTGTGGACCTTGGGATGGTTATGTCCAGCCCCCTCTACATTAAGAGGGGCCTTAGATTCTAAATGGATGATGGATGCAATTATTCAGTTTGCAGCAGTAGGCACTCTTGGCTCCCTGGTGTGGTGCATCCCTCTTCACCTCCCTGTCAGCTGGCCAGGGTAATTCCAACAAACAAGAGAGTAGGAGCTACAAGTCTTCTGAGGCCCAGGGCCTGGCCATCACAAGGACAGTCCAGAGATTCAGATCTCCTGAGTATACACCAACCCAAACACCAATCACAGGTCCAGTAAAAATAACAGAAGAGGCAAGTGTAGAAAGGACATATCTGAATCCAACTCTATTACACTCAGGTACACAAACTCCAATGTAGGGCCAACTGTCATGGCCCTTAACTCCAGAGCCATCTGTTATGTTCACAGAACCTTTGAGTCTCTCAGCCCTCAGGAGAACCAGCATGTGGGTTTCCATATACTTTGGCTTTCTCTGGTACTCTGTTGAGGTGTACATAAGCATCACCCCTCTGATAACCTCCCGACTCTTTTTGGAGACTCATAGCCATATGAATTCACTTGTTCTTTCCCTTTCCCTCTTTTATTCAAAGTCAAAAAGCAGTTTTTAACACCTGATATTACATCTAGGCTGAGATATTCTGCAGGTCTGAGTTGACCCCTTTAATCAAGTTCTTTTTCTAGTTACATCATCAGTTGGTGTTTGGTAGTAATCCCTCGATGCCAGGGAGGTTCATCCCTGGGAGTCATGCCCATGCTGGGGGGAAAGCAATGCATCTACATTCTGAGTTTGTCTTAGAGAGTGGCCACATTTGAGCAAAATGGAGGTTCTCAGGAGGTAACTCTTAGGCACCATGCAGCTCTAGGCATAGTTCATATTTCAGGCACACAGGTTCATAATTGGAGTATCAAGGGCTCATCATTGGACCACCCATCTTCGTTGGTCTTGGTCATTGCACTTGTGGAATTGTTACTGTTCCATTAGTGAATGTGATAGAGTTCCCCTGGTCAGGAACTTAGCACTCTCTCAGCTGTCATTTCCAACTGTAAACACTACAAAAATATCCAAACCTTTCTTTGTACCCTGTATACATGCCCTGGAGAACTCCCTCCCAACCATGTGCCTCCCACCAATAACACCTCACATGGGTCCTCCCCCCCTGCCATGGTTGAATCTCTCTGTGGCCCAAAACTTCTTCAAAAAGGAAGCTCAATATATTGCCAGGTTCCATTAAGAGTAAAATGGAATATAGTGACGGGTTTAAAGGTTAGATATAGAATACATCATAATTTAGAAAAATAAAGAAAAATAAATTGGGTATCAAAAAATTAAAAAGCTTTGTTTCTGACAGTTTGCCTTTCATCACTGCTGTAAGTGTTGCCCTGTATGTACAGTGGAAAGGCAATTTCTTCCATTTCTTCCTCAGTGTCTATATTCTATATCCTTTCTTTTTTTTTTCTAAATATTAAGTTTGTCTTCACAAAAGTTTTACATCACAGTAATTCACATATTCAATATATGGTACTCCCACATATCCAACATCAAACCCTTTCTCCCTTCCCCAGCAATGAATTTTTTACATGTTCATATTATATTTCCTGCAGCTGATGTACAGGTATTGAAACAATAGTTTTTAAACACAATTCCATTTGGGTTTACATTCTGGTTTATATTTTAGACTATACAATATTCTAAATTTTTAGTTATCTTATGTTTTACATTATCATTTATATTTTAGCTTATAGACTTTTTACATTTTTGGTGTAATTTAACATGTCCTATATCCATCATTGCATGATCTTGTGTAACACTTCCATTGCCCCAGAGTTACAATGATTCCATGTATTCAACACTTCTTACCCCCTCCCCTCTGGGCCCAGTATGACAATCAATCTTCATTACTTGAAGGACTATATTCAGAGATACTTGCAACAATGTTGAGGGCTTGACATTCTTGGCTGCCCTAACCCACTGGGAGCCACCAATTCTCTCAACAGATACAATTCCCTCTGTTTGAGAACATCATTCCTCCCCAGGATATGGGTGTACCTTCACTTTCATTTTATGGATCTCCACCCCATGATATAGTGCACTGTGACAAAATGAGCACTCACACACTCCCTAGAAGCTTGCCCTGTGTCACATGACACCCTTAAGCATCTTAAACAGGTAACCTTCTGTATTATATTCTCTAAAGAGTTTTCTCTACATTGTAATTTCAACCACATACCTGACCATCTCTTATGTTCACATGTTCCTCCCACATTCTCCCCAATTTCTTTGGCCATCTGACCCATCCTCCCATCTATAGCCCCTCTCAAGCCCACAAAGCCCCACCCAAAGTTTTCACTATGCCCTCATTTTATCCCTTACCTGTGCAAATACTTACCTCCAGCCTATCATAGTTTTCACCCATGTAGGTGTCAGCTCGCAACCTTCCTCTAACCCCAATTTCCTTTAAGTTTGTCATCCTGTCTCTAGCTCTCTGAGACAGCTTGGTTTACTTATTTCTTATCAGTGAGGTCATGTAGTATTTATCCTTCAATGCCTGGGTTGCTTCACTCAACGTAAGGTTTTCAAGATTCATCCATGTTATCACATGTGTTTTTACTGTATTTGTTTTTATAGCTGAGTAGTATTCCATTGTATGTATATACTGCATTTTATTTATCCATTCATCTGTTTATTGGCATTTGGGTTGATTCCAACATTTGGCAATAGTGAACAGTGTTGCTATGAACATTGGTGAGCATATATCAGTTTGTGTCCTTGTTTTCAGTTCTACTTCCCAACAGTGGAATTTGTAGGTCACATGGCAAATCTATAGCTATTTTTTGAGAAACCGCCAAACTGTCCTCCAGAATGGCTGGATCCTTCTGCAGTCCCACATGCAATGGATGAGTGTTCCCATTCCTCCACATCCTCTCCAGCATTTGTAGTTCTTCTGATTTTTTGATAGCTGCCAGTCTTATGGGAGTAAGATGGTATCTTATTGTTGTTTTGATTTGCATTTCCCTAATAGCTAGTGATTTTGAGCATTTTTTCATCATTTTTTAGCCATTTGTATATCTTTTTTGGAGAAGTGCCTGTTCATATCTTTTTCCCATTTTTAAAAAAATGGGGTGTTTTTATTTTCAAGATATAGGAGTTCTTTATATATGCAAGATTTAAGTCTATTAGATATATGATCACCAAATATTTTCTCCCATTGTGTAGGTTCTCTTTTCACTTTCATGATAAACTCCTTTGAGGTGCAGAAGGCTTTAATTTTGAAGAAGTTCCATTTATCTATTTGTTCTTTTGCTGCTTGTGCTTTTGGTGTGAAGTTCATGAGCTGTTTCCTATTAAAAAGTCCTGTAGATACTTCCCTACATTGCTTTCCAAGGTCTTTATGGTCTTGACTCTTATATTTTGGTCTTTGATACATCTTGAGTTGATTTTTGTATAAGGTGTGAGTTGGTAATCCTCTTTCACTCTTTTACATATGGATATCCAGTTCTCCAGGCACCTATTTGTTGAAGAAGCCATTCTCTCCCAGTGGAGAGGATTTAGTGGTGTTGTAAAATACCATATGGCTGTATATATGAGGATCTATATCTGTATTCTCAATTTCGTTCCATTGCTCAGTGTGTCTGTCCTTGTGCCCAAACCATGCTGTTTTCACTACTGTAGCTTTGTAGTATGTTTTGAAGTCAGGTAGTGTGATTTCTCCAATTTCATTTTTCTGTTTCAATATCACTTTGGCTATTCGGGGCCTCTTTCCTTTCTAATAAATTTCATAGTTAGTTTCTCTAGTTCATTAAAGAATGCTGTGTTGATTTTTATTGGGATTGCATTTAATCTGTAGATCAGTTTTGGTAGAATGGACATGTTAATAATATTTAGTCTTCCTATCCACGAACAGGGAATAGTCTTCCATTGATTTAGGTCTTCTTTGATTTCCTTGATCAGTGTTGTGTAGTTCTCTGTGTATAAGTCTTTTACCTCTTTAGTTAAATTTATTCCTAGGTATTTTATTTTTTTATTTACTGTTGTGAATGTTATTTGATTCCTGATTTCCTCCTCAGAGTTCTCATTATTGGTGTACAGAAATGCTACTGATTTTTATACATTGATCTTGTAACCTGCTACCTTGCTGTACTGTTTCATCAGTTCTAGAAGCTTTTTGCAAGTACTTCCAAGACTATGTTAAATAAGAGGGGTGATAGTGGGCATCCTTGTCTTAATCCTAATCTTAGAGGGAAAGATTTTAGAATTTCATCATTGTAAATGATGTTACTTGAGGGTTTTTCATTCATACTCTTTATCATGTTCAGAAAGTTTCCTCCTATTCTGATTTTTTGCAATGTATTTATCAAGAAATTGTGTTGTATTTTGTTAAATGCTTTTTCTGCATCTATAGATATGATCATGTGATTTTTTTCCCCTTCAATCTGTTTATACGGTGTATTACATTAATTGATTTTCTTATGTTTAACCATCCTTACATACCAGGAATGAATCCCACTTGGTCATGGTGTATGATTTGTTTAATGCATTGTTGAATACGAATAGCAAGTATTATTTTGAGAATTTTTGCTTCTAGGTTCATTAGAGAGATCGGTCTGTAATTTTCCTTTCCTGTTGTGTTTTTGTTTGGCTTTGGTTCTAGAGTAATATTGGCATTGTAGTATGAGTTAGGCAATGTTCCTTCTGTTTCAGTTTTTTGGAAGAGTTTAAGAAAGATTGGTGTTAGTTCTTTTCAGAAAGTTTGGTCGAATTCACCTGTGAAGCCTCCTAAAAAGAAGATGAGCAGACAAAGAGAGCATATAATGAACAGCGACCACAAACAAGGTGGGCAGAAATAAATAAATCTTAAAAAAAAAAAAAGGTTTGGAAAGGAGAGGAAAACAGATGTAGCTCAGTGGTTGAACGCCTGCTTCCCATGTACAAGGTTATGGGTTTAATCCCTGGTACTTCGTAAAAAAATAAAAAGGTTTGGAGAACACTGGGTGAAACAAAACATAAAAGATGTTTTCCATTGCAGGACTTCTCAGAGCTTTTAATATAGTTTGGTGGGGATGCAGTGCATAAGGTGTCATGGATCCTTCTCCAGCAGACTCTTCCAGGGCTGGGTTCTGGGGAAACACTGACTCAAAACTTTCCTAAAGTCCCATTAGTTCTCTTTCCCACAGGCAACTGCTTGTCTCATCCACACAAAGGCTTGCTCTGGGCTAAATTCTGTTGAAGACCTTTTCTCTCCCATGTGAGACTTGAACAGAAGGGGCGGGAGGGGATCAACCAAGCACAGCTCTCCCTGTTCCGAATCTCAGCTGCATCTCACAACTGCCAAGCAAAGGCTGGGACCTGGACACAGCAAGGGAGCCCTCAGAACGAGAGCTCTGCAGAGAGGCCCGCTCCTATCCCAGCCTCACCAAGCCTGGCCCAAGGCCCAAGTCGAGGCTGGGGCCAGGGGGACATTTTTAAAACAAAAATCTACCATGAATCTCCCGCTTAAAACCCTCCATGGCTCCCTGTACCCACAGGAGAGGGTCCAAAGCCTCAGTATGGCCACTGTGCCCCTCTCAGCCTCACATCCCACCACTTCCTGCTGTCTGCCCTGCCAAAAATCTGACCTGTGTGCAGTTCCCAGTACACCAGGCTCCCTTCTGTTCCCTCAGTTCTGTGCACTCAGGCCCCAGGCCTAAGCATCCTTCCCCTTCTTCCTCTGGATACTTTTATTCCTCCTTAGAGGTTCAGCTCAAGAAGCTTCCCTTTGGGAATTCTCCCTCCACCCTCAGGCTGACCTCTCCCCACATTCAAGGAAATGATCTTTTATGTGTCTGTCTCCCCAGCTGGACTGTGAATCCCTGCTCTATCCAGTCAGCCTTGAGCCCCAAAGAAGACCATCCCCCCTGTCGGTATTCACAATAGGTATGTACTCAGGACTGTTCTGGATTCTAGAGGACACAGAGTCCCCAGGCACTGGCTGTGTGACCTTGGGCAAGTTCCTGAACCTCTCTCTGCCTCATCTGTAGAACAGGGTTACCCTGAGTTGAGAGATAGGAAACTTAGAACAATGTCCAGTACAATCTAAGAAATATGCTCTCATGCCCTGATGGTGGCCTCAGGGCCAGGCTCCTGGAACCTCTGGGGAGACCAGGTCCTGATCCATCTCTGACATTACCTGACTAGCTTTGGGCAAGAGGCTGGTCTTGCCTCAGTGTTCTCGACTGTAGAATGAGTCTGTTGGATGGTAGTTCCCTAAAGGGCTCTCCTGGCTCTAGTAAGCACTGACTCAGAAACTCTCATAAATATTAAAAAGGTTCCTATGGGCAGCCCCAAGCTCCCTGAAGCCTGGAACCTGAGATACTGACCCCCAGACACCCACCTTTCACCCCTCTTCATCTCTTAATGGTGACCCTCCAGTACTGAAGAGTTAGAGTTGGAGGAGTTCTTCAAGATTGGCCTCATGCCTCTTCTCCTTAGCACAGGCTGTTCCCTCTGGAGGAAATGCTTTTCCCTCCACCTCTCTCTACCACTTGACTATGCAATCTCCAGATTGGCTCAGGCCTTCTCTTCTCCAAATGCTCCTCACACACCACCTGGCAGAATTAGCTGACGTGGCACTTGTCACACTGTTCTGTGCCCATGACAGCAGGTTCCCAGACAAGCAGGGCCTTATTCATTTCTCTGTTTCCGGTGTCTAACCTGACCCCGTGCCCATGTGGGGTCAGCACATGTGTGCTGGCATGAAGGCGTGCTCCAGCCAAACACCCGCAGTTTCCAGATTCAGGGACCAAGCTCCCAGAATAAAATGATTTGCTCATGGACACTCGAGGCCTCTAATGGGGAAGGCGATGACTCCGGTTCAGCCACTTGTTGGGGACTCCAGGGCTCTGAGCCTCAGTTACTTTCTTTTTTTATTATTATTTAATCTTTTTTTTATAATTGTGGTAACATATATAGCAGAAAATTTAGCATTTTAACTACTCTTGTGTGTACAATTCAGCGGCATTAACTACATTTACATTTGTTCTACCATCACCACATCCATTTCCAGAACTTTTTCATCACACCGAGTCCAGCCCCATGTAGCCATAACACCCCATTTCCCTCTCCACAGCCCCTAGGAACTTTTAATCCACTTTGTCTATGAATTTGCACATTCTAGTTATTTCATTTAAATGGAATCATATGATATCTCTCCTTTTGTGCTGGCTTATTTTATTCAAAGTTCATCCATGTTATAGCATGCATCAGAACTTTATTCCTTTTAATGGCTGAATAATATTCTATTGTGTGTATATACCACATTTTGTTTATTCATCTGTTGATAGACACTTGAGTTGCTTTCACCTGTTGTCTCTTGTGAATAGTGCTGTGATGAACATTGGGGTAGAAATTGAGTCTTCAATTTCAATTATTTTGGGTTCATACCTAGGAATGGGACTGCTAGGTCATATGATGATTCTTAGATAACTTTCTGAGGAACTGCCAGTTAGTTTCGTCTGTGGTGAGTCTCAGTTTATCAATCTGTAAACATGAGAAAATGGGAACGGTTGTAGCTCAGTGGTTGAGCACCTGCTTCACACATGTGTGAGGTCCTGGGTTCAAGCCCTGGTACCACCTGGAAAAAGAATATTTTGGGGAGTGGTTGTTGCTCACTGGTTGAGTGCCTGCTTCCCAAATACGAGGTTTGGGGTTCAGTCCCTGGTACCTCCTTTAAAAAAAGAGGGAAAATGCTGGAGCTGCTTTCACCACCACTGCTCTCTTGGGCCGGGGCTGCTGCCCTCACGCTGGGATCAGGCCTGGGTGCCTCGGCTTGGGGCCCCATCATTCAAACACAGTGAGCACTGCCCAACCCTTTCTGGGGTAATGAGTTCCATAAGTTTTCTTTGCTGGGTACTGTGGTTCCTATTTCCCAGGGACCCACAGAAATAAACAGGATACTCAGATATCGAAAATCGCAGCGTGTTCAAGGATGACATGAGTCACCACCACCACCCAGGGCCTTGAAGACCCTGGTGCCATGTCCAGTGGGGCCGATAGGACTCACAGACGCCCGGAGCTGAGGGGCTCCCCAGAGCCTGCGGGGCTGGGAAGTTACCCAGGGCCAGCGTGGGGCAGGGTGGGACGTGGGGGCACCGAGAAGCTTTTGCGTATTGGAGTCTTGCATGCTGGGATAGCATGTGCGATTTTCCTTTAATAAGGGGGAGAGGTACTTTTGCTAAAATCAAAATTAAAATGCCAGTAAAAGCGTGAAAAGCACCAATGTTCACTTTCAAATCTTCCTCACTTTACAAAAGAAAGCTCTGAGGCCCTGAGATGAGGAGGGGGTGGGCAGAGGCACCCCCAGGATTGCACTGGGGGGGGGGCTGGACCGCCAGGTGTGGGGGTCTCCCCATCCTGTGCCATGACACCCACTTGCCCAGGATGCCCTCAGCCCTGACCACGTCCCCGCCAGGCCCTGACTGGGCTCCCAAGTAACGTTCTCCAGCTTGGACGAGAGTGCCCGGCGTGGGCTCTGGGGCCTGGGGAGCGGCCTGTGCTGTCCAGGCCCTTTTCCTCTTGCTCTCTGGGTGTGGCTGGCTTCTGCATGGAGGAGCTGGGGAGCAGGGGCCCGGCGGGCTTTGTCTGCAGAAGGGGTGGTCCGAGGGGCTGGCTGGCTGCCCGGGGCGGTGGCTCTGCTCAGGCCACAGGGGCAGACTGCCTGGGCACCGTGGCTGGTCTGTCAGTGCCACTGAGCGGATGTCTCTGCCTCACTCCACTGAGGCTCTGCTCGTGGGGACCAGAGATGAGCCAGTCAGGTGCCTCCAAGAGCTGCTGTCAGTGGGAAGACGATGTCAGATGGAGACTCATACGAGTGCCGCATTCTTCAGGGAAGAAGCACAGTGTTGGGATACAATGAAAGAATGGGATCGTGAGCATGATGGGGGCAGGTGGGCCTCCAGGAGGAGGGGGTTGATACGTCATTGGGACATAAGAAGACAGAGTAAGCCAGCAGGGGATGGTGGAAGAACGGTGCAAGGAGAGGGACCACTGAGGCAGGGTGTGACATTTCATGAGATGATGCATGTAAGACTCCTGGCATGGCACAGGCCATAAGGGACTCCAAAAATGACAGTGGTTCTTTTTTTTTAAGATTTACTATTTATTTCTTTATTCTACACACCCCCACCCCCCAGTTTGTTTGTGCTTGCTGTATCTATTTGCTGTGTGTGCATCTTCTTTTTGGAGGCACTGGAACTGAACCCGGGACCTCCCATGTGGGAGGGAGGCACCTAATTGCTTGAGCTACATCTGGTGCCTGCTTTGTTGTGTCTCTCACTTATTTTCCTCCTTGTGTCTCTTTGTTGCATCAGTTCTCTGCACCAGCCTGTCCTGTCAGCTCGCTCTCTTGCTCGATTTCTTTGGGAGGCATAGGAACTGAACCCGGGCCCTCCCATGTGGTAGGCAGGAGCCCAGTTGCTTGCTTGAGCCACATCTGCTTCCCGATAATGGTTCTTGTGGTTACACATGGAGTATGATGGAATCTTACTTAAAAGTCATTAAGGTCATTTAGGCCAGTTTTCCAGCAAGGCCTACTTTGTTTCCCTGGGCACATGGAGCAGGGTCTGGGGACTCTGGTTGTCACAGATGGGATGGTGGGGCCTGCTGCTGGCCCCTAGTGGGTAGAGGTCGGGGGTGCTGCTAAATGTGCTACAATGCTCAGGAGAGCCTGCAGCAAGCTATCACCCAGCCCACACGTGCACCAGGGCTCACAGCGGAGTATGCACAGGCCAAACACGTCCATCGACAGGTGAGTGGACGAAGAAATGCAGCACAGGCACACAATGGGATATTAGGCAGCCATAGAGAGGGTGAAGTCCTAACACCTGTGACAACAGGGATGAGCCTTGGAGACATCATGCTGAGTGAAATAAGCCAGACACAGAGGGACAAATATTGTACGGTCCCACTTATGTGAAATATCTAGAATGACCAAATATATAGAAACGAGAGCAGGGAATTCGTGTTATTATTCAATGGTGCAGAGTTACTGGTTGCAGTGATGAAAAAGTTTTGGTAAGGGATGGCGGTGATGGTAGCACACCGAATGTAATCAATTCACTGAACAGTATGCTTAAAGTGTTAAAATGGCCAATTTCATATTACATGTATGTTATCACAATTTTTAAAAAACAAAGAATTATCTGCTCCAAGGTCAACAGTATCCAGATTGAGGAGTCCTACTCTAGGTGAACCTCTACCACAGAATTTGCTCCACTCTGAACTGCTTCAGCCAACTGATTGGCCTGCACTTGATCACCTCCAGCAGCAGGGAGCTCACTACCCCTCAGGTGACCTTCTCCATCTCTATCCAGGTCAGTGTATTTGGAATGCTTCTTTCACAATGAGCTGAAATCTCTTCTCTGTCCTATAACTCCCCAGCACTTGTCCTGCTTCTGCCTTGGGACTACCTAGAACTCACCTAACTCCTCTTCCACATGAGGGGCCTTAAACTACCTGAGGACAGGCTTGTGAATCTCCCCGCTGCAGGCTGAGCACTCTCCAGGCACCTGGAAGTTGGAGTTGGGTGGTGGTGTGGCCTCCTGCCTTGGGTCGGGGCTGCTGTGTGAAAAGCGCCAGGGTCCTGTCACCCCAGCTCAGCATCAGAGGCCCAGGCCCAGAGGCACCCGACATCCCCTATGTGGGGTGCTCTCAGTCACACCACTGCTTTGACCTCAGCTTTGTCTCCTGTCAAATGGGGTAAAGACAGGTGGGAAGATGCTTTGGAAAGGTGGAAACACTGCACCAAAGAGCATGGGGGAACCAGCCCCAGTGTCAGTAGATGAAGGAGCGGACAAAGACGATGTGGTATGTCTAGACGTACAATGGAATAGTAGCCTGCCATGAAAAGGAATGCAGTTCTGATGCCCGGAACCAGATGAAGAACCTGGAAGACATTATGCTGAGTGAAATAGGCCAGACACAAAAGGACGAATATAGTGTGACTTCACTTATAAGAAATAAGCAAATCCCTAGAAACAAAAAGCCTATCAGGGGTTGCCAGGGACTGGGAAGGGGGAATGGGGAGCGATTGTGAATGGGCGCAGAGTTTCTGCTTGGGGAGATGGGAAAGTGCTGGTGATGGATGCTGGGGATGATAACACAGTGTTGAGAGGGTAATTAAAGCCACTGAATTATACACAGGAAAGTGGTTAAAATGGGAAATTTAGTGATGTATATATGTCAATGCAATAAAAAAATATATATAAAAAAAACAACAACAGTAGAGGGGATTGACCTCATCATGCCCACATTCGCCCTTCCCTCAGATCTGCTTTGTCACCAAGGGTTTCCACACTGAAGTAATTCTGCACTGATCTTCATTGCCACCTATGACACATTGACTTTCTCCTAATTTGCCAGGAAGAGAAAGAGAGAGCAGCAAGCCCGATGCCCATTTTACAGGGGAGCAAACTGAGGCTCCGAGCCCACAGTTAAATCATCACAAGGCCAGAAGCTGAACCCAGATCGTCTGGCTCCAAATTCAGGATGCGTAAATGCCAGGACCTCAGCGACCCAGGGAGGCAGTGGCGGGAAGGGCGAGGAAAGCGTCTGTGCTAGGAAGTCCGAGGGCCACGGGGGGCCCGAGACCCGTAGTTCAGCTGATTCGAACCTGACTGGTGGGTGGGCCGAGGGCACGTGGAGCAGGGCGACGGGGCCCATGCCCGGGCACCTGCTTCTCTCATCTGCCTGCTCTTTTGATCGGTGGCTGGTGGGTGCAAAGCTGGTGGGGTGTCCCCTCTCGATGCCACTTTCTCTTCTTCCTTGGAATCTGCCCAGGGAAAGTCACCTGGGTTCCTGTTTCAATTTCTCTCAGGCGCCGATGTTTCCTGGGGTGGTGGGATGTGGCCCGTGGGTACCTAGCGTCTGCAAGGCCTCGTTCCTGCAGTGGGCACCCCGGTACTTGCTCCCTGTTGCTTGTTTGTCCTCTTAACTCAATATCAGCCTCATTTTAGTGGCTGAGTCAGAGACTTGCAGCCTCTGAGGTGGAAGGCTTTTGCTGTTGCTGTTGAAACCAAGGCCCACACTGGGGAACAGAGGAGGGGTAGTGCCAGACCGGAAGGGGTCAGACTCCCCATCCCTCCAACGTTCCCTCTCAGCCTCTCCCCAGCTCGCACCCAGCACTCAGCCCCTCAGCCCCTCAGCACATTCCCTGAGTGTGCCTTTGCCCCCTCTGTGACATCTTTTTCCTCCCCTCGCTTTTCTGCCTGATTCATTCTTCAACACTTGGCCCAGGGTCACCTGCTCCAGGAAGCCTTCCAGGATTGCCTCCCCATTCGGCCCCACTCCCTAAGCTGAGAGATGCACCCCTCTTCTCCTAAATTACTAGACCAGTGTGGCCTCTGGTGGAAAACTTATTTTCACACCAGGACTCAGGCACTTGTCCTCGGCCAGTCCTAATCCCCCAGGCCACCTCTCCCCCCCGCCAATGCTTCCTGGTGCTGCGGCCCTCATCACTCGCTGGGGCATATCTGCTTCTTGGCCCTCCCTGACTTGAGAGCTCCTTAAAGGCTGAGCCTTTTTTTTAACTTTTTATTTTATTTTTTAATTATCTTTTTAAAAAGTTAATAGATCACACAAAATGTTACACTAAAAAACACAAGAGGTTCCCAGATACCCCACTCCCCACCCACACCCCAACCATTTTTCTAATTGTATTTTTTGAGGATACATAGATCACAAAAAATGTTACATTAAAATATAAGAGGTTCCCATCTACCACCCCCCACTCCTCCCACATCAACAACCTCTTTCATCATTGTGGCACATTCATTTAATTTGTTGAATACAATTTGGAGCACTGCTGCACCACATGGATCATAGTTTACATTGTAGTTTACACTCGCCCCCAGTCCATTCAGACGGTTATGGCAGGAAATATAATATTCAGCATCTGTCCCTGCAATATCATTTAGGACAATTCCAAGTCCCAAAAATGCCCACACATCACATCTCTTCCTCCCTCTCTCTGCCCTCAGCAACTACCATGGCCACTTTTTCCACATCAATGCTACAATTTCTTCCTTTACTAATCACAATAGTTCTATAGTAGAATATCAGTGAGTCCACTCTAATGAGGAATGTTTTATTCCTCCATCCTGTGGGCCCTGGGATGGTGATGGTCACTCCACCTCCATATTGAGAGGGGGCTTAGATTCCACATGGATGGTAGATGCAATTCTCCTGCTTGCAGTTGTAGGCACTCTCGGTTCCCTGGTGTGGTGTTGACCATTTTCACCTCCATTTTAGCTGACCTGGACAAGGCCAACAAACCAGAGAGTAGGAGTTGCAACTCTGCTGAGGCTCAGGGCCCAGCTGTCACATGGCCAGTCCAGAGATTCAGGTCTCCTGAGTATACACCAACCCTAGCACCAACCACACGTTCAGTAAAAGTAACAGAAGAGGCATGTGTAGAAAGTTCACATCTGAGTCCAACTCCTTAACATTCAGGAACACAAATTCCAAAGCAGGGCCCACTGATACGGCACTGAACTCCAGAGCCATCTGCCACGACCATAGAACCTGTGGGTCTCCATAGCCCTTGGGTGAACCAGTACCTGGGGTTGTATCCACTTTGGCTGTCTCTGGTGTCCTGCTGAGGCGCATGTAAGCGCCACCCCTCTGATGACCTCCTGACTCTTTTTTGAAGACTCGTTGAATCTTAAACCTTTTAATTTTTTAACAGCCTTATTGAGCTATAATTCACCTACCATACAATTCTCCCATTTAAAGTGTACAATTTAACAGTTTTCATATATTTATCACAGCTTCAGAACATTTTCATCACCTCAGAAAGAAACTCTGTACCCACTAGCTATCACCCTCTTACTCTCCCAACTTCCCTTAGTCCCTGGCAGCCACAAATCTACTTTTTGTGTCTATAGATTTCCCTATTCTGGATTTTCATAACAATGGAATCATACGATATTTGCCCTTTTGTGTCTGGTTTCTTTCACCTGATGTAATATTTTCCACCCATGTCATGGCATGTATCAATTCTTCCTTCCTTTTTATGGACAAATAATATTCCATCATATGCCTATATCACATTTTGTTTATCCATCATCGGTTGATGTACATTTGTGCTGTTTCTACCTCTTGACTATTGTGACTGAGGCTACTAGGAGCATTTGTTTTGTGTGGACACATAGTCTCATTTCTCTTGGGTAGATATGGAGGAGTGAATTGCTGGAGTGTATGGTAACTGTGTTGAATTGTTTGAGGAACCACCAAACTGTCTTCCAAAGCAGCTGCAGCATTTCACATTCCCTCCAGCAGTGTATCAGGCTTCCAGTGTCTCCCCTTCCTTGCCAATACTCATCATCAGTCTTCTCTATTGTAGTCATCCTACTGGGTGGCATGTGGCGAGCCTTAAACTTTCCATTTACTGGAAAGTGAAACCTGGTGGGGGGAGCTCGAGCCCCGAGGCAGACACAGGGCTGAAAGCCAAGTTCTTCCAGCCCTGCTCGGGGGACTTGGGGCAAGGTTTTATCACACTGCTCAGCCCCATCGTTCTCTCCTGTGGCATGCAGTAAGGGTAGGTGGTTTAAGAAAAACAAAAACAATAATAAAAACAAGAAAGAGTAGGTAGTTGACAAGTGCCCAACTGATGAATAGATAAACAAAATGTGGTGTATACATACAATGGAATACTATGCTGCTGTAAGAAGAAATGAAATTGGGACACATGTGATAACATGGGTGAACCTTGAAGACATTATGCTGAGTGAAATAAGCCAGACACAAAAGGACAAATATTGTGTGGTCTTGCTAATATGAACTAAATATGAAGAACAAATGCATGGAGTTAAAACCTAGAGTATAGGTTATTAGGAGATATAAGGAGGGCTGAGAAGGTGTACTGATCCTTAATATATGTAGAAGTTTTAATTAACTTGACTGTAAAAGTGTGGAAATGGATAGAGTTGACGGTAACACATTACAGTGAGTAGAACTAATAACACAGCTGGTTTATAAATGGGGTTGTGGCTGAAAAGGGTAAGCTGGGGATGTAAATGTCAATTGAAAGAAAGCTAGAGAATAATCTAGGGACTGAATAATATACTGAACACAGAGGTGGATAATAGTGGTTAATAGTACAAATATAAGAATGTCCTTCTATGAACCAGAACAAATGTACACCACTATTGCAAGATGTGGAGAAGCAGTGGGAAAATACAATTAACGTAACCTATGGACTATAGTTAACAGCAATTCTGTAATATTCTTGCATCAATGTCAAAGATGTACTGTGCTACTAATAGGGGGGTATGGAAAAATATGCCAAATGTATGCCATAGACCATAGTTGGAGGTAATAGTCTGATATTATCTCATAATCTGTAACAAATATTCCACAATAATGCAGTGTGTTGGTGGAGGGGTGTTGTAATGGAATTCCACACATGTGCATGATTGCTTTGTAAGTGTACAACTTCTCTAATGAAACTATAGTTTTTAAAGAAAGAGTAGGTGGTTGAAATAATGGAGGAGAAAAGGTCCTAAAGGACATATGAAAATATTGGAATATAGACTGGAAGTTTTATATTGACACTAAAGTTCTTGAACTTGATAAGTCTGTACTTAAAGTGGTTACATAATCCTCCCTCTTAGGAACCATACATGGGAGTGTTATGTGTTCAGGAAACATGATGTAACAACCTCTCAAATATTTAGAAAATAAACAGATAGTTGGACTGATGATAGATAGCTAAATAGACCAATAAAGGGAATGAAACAAAATGTTAAAATTTGGCTCTGGATATGCGGTGGGGGGAAGGGGCAAACTGGAGTTCTCTGGATTGATTTTGTATTATTTTTGCAACTGTCTTCTTAGTTTGAAATTATGTCAAAATAAAAAGTTTAAGGGAGAACAAAAAAGAGTGAGTGGTATTTGAGAGGTGGTGAACATGCAGTTCTTAGCACAGACGCTGGCATTCAGAGGGTGCTCATAAGCGCAGCTAACACCAGAGCTCCCACGATGACCGCAGCTCCACAGCCCGCGCAGGGCCACGGATCGAGGGGGTGGGGGTGCTGTGCCCCATGGGGGATGCGCCCGGGGTCTGCGCTCAGGAGGCGGGGAGGGGGCCCCTGGCCAGAGCCCCTTCTAGAGGGCTCTTGTCTCCTTTTTGAGACTCAGCATATGTGCACCTCCTCCTGCTGGTTTGAATTAGAAGGCGGTTGGTGCCTTCTGGAACACCCAGGGAGAAAGGTCATTGTTGAAGGTCAGACTTCTTGCTGGCAGAGCCCCTGCCCTGGCCTGGCAATCCAGAGCACAACAGCCTGGCCGCACAGTGGGAGCCTTCGCCTTGGGGTGTGCCCTCCGCCCGCCTCCTCCCCCTCGCCCGGCTGTCCCCTGGGCCTGGTGCACACTGGGTGGGAGCTGAGACAAGGAGCCTCTGGCTGTCTGAGCTCAGCGCGCAGCGGTGCATTGGTGGACCCAGGTCTGACGCAACTCCCAGCTGGCAGAGGCCCGGGTGCCTGGTGCAGCGCAGAGGGGGTACCCTCTGGAGAAGGGGGTGGGGAGGCACCGGGAAGGAAGGGGCCAGCAGGAAGGCGGCAACAAGTGGTGGGACACTGAACTTGGGCAAGAAGGGTGGGGTTACTGCTTTTTTTTTTTTTTTTTTTTGAGGTACCAGGAATTGATCTCAGACCTCGAACGTGGGAAGCCGACATTCAACCACTGAGCTATACCAGCTCCCCTGAGTTGGTTTTGTTTTTGTTTTTAGGAGGTACCTGGGATGGAACTCGGGACCTCGTACATGGGAGGCAGGCGCCCAACCGCCCCAGCCACATCCGCTCGCCTGCTTTCATTTCACAGGTGAGAAGCCCAGGCTTGAGCACCACCAGGAATGGGTGGCCTGAGGGCAGGAAGCCCAGGTGGGCTTGCTCCTCACGCTGCGGACGGGAGCGACAGTGCTTCAGGAGCTGACATTCAGGGCACCCACGGGAGAGGTTTAAATACCATTGTCGTCGCTGGTTTCCTCGCCAGGCCTCGCCCTTCCCCACCTCCCGAACCCGAGCAGCCAGGGGAGGGCTTGGGCTGGGCCACCAGCAGTCAGGGCCTGGTGACTGACTCGAGGCCGGCAGGCACGTGCCCGAGGCCCCCTCAGAGGGGCGGCGGCTGTCAGGCCTGGGGTGCTGGGGCGCCCTAAGGCCTGTGCAGCACCCAGCCAGCCCGAGGCGCTTCCTCTTCACTTTCCCCGACTGTGCGCGGCTTCTCAGCGCCTTCTGCCCCGCGAGGACCCCCCGGGTGGGCGCTGGGCGCAGCCGGCACCCGCGCCACAACCAGCTGGCGTTTCCCGGGACCCACCGGGTGGGAGCCTCAGCCCCTCACAGCAGTGCGGGGTGGGAGGGCTCGGGGACCGTCCTAAATGAGGTCACTCCTTGTTCGCCCCGAGGGTTGTTGGGGGATGAAGCGGGGCCGTGGTGGCGGGAGCAGGGCTGGCCCGCGGGGTGCGCTCGGAACCCCATTTTATTAGCTCCTTTCCCAGCTTGGCCGTCGTCCCCTTTGGCCGGAATCCCTTCTCTGTTCCTGTGGTCTTTCCAACCCCTGCCCCTCCTGTTAAAAAGAAAGCCGCACCTGTAACAAAACTAAAGCGACCCGAGTGTGGAGGAGAAAAGACTTTTATTAACCATCTTGCAAGAACGCGCGCAGACCTGGATAAAATGACCGACGCCCAAATAGCAAGAATGCTGAGGCTTATACCCCCCACCTAGCACCAGGGCCCTCCCTGGTCCCCACTGCCTGGGCCCTTCAGGGGTCCCGCCTCTCCACGTGGTCTAACGAAGCTCCGCGTCCCGCTCAGTCCCTGCTCCCGCCTCTCCACACCCGCCTCTCCACACCCGCGGGCTGGGCGCTCGGCGCCGCCTTCACTGCTGGCGGCTTTTCCAATTTGGCGCCGTCTTCACTACTGGCCCCGCCCCCTCGTCACCATTGGCCCTTCTCACCACTGGCCCCGCCCCCTCATCACCATTGGCCCTTCTCACCATTGGCCCCGCCCCCGCCACTCACCATTGGCCCTTCTCACCACTGGCCCCGCCCCTGACACTCACCATTGGCCCCCCTCATTTTGGCGCCACTTTTCAAATTCCCTGCGCGCTGAAGCCGCCGGAAGCCCTTTCCCTCCCCCCTCAGCGCAGAGCGGCTCCAGCTTCCGCTTTGAGGAGATTAAACGCCACCCTTTCCCACACTCCCCGAGGTCCATCCTGAACCCCACCTTCTCTCCAGAAGCCTGCCTCACCTCCCCAGCCCTGGGAAGGCCCTGTGCAGTCATCTCTTAGGCACTTGGAAATTTTTTTGCCCCTTCAGAGGGTGAATTTTTTTCTTTTCTTTTAAAGACTGGAAGAAGAGACTCCCGCAGGATGACGAGGCTGCCTGGGGTGGTGAGTTACAGATGATGGGGCTTTCATTTCCCACCGTGCGTGTGTACCCACCTTTCCTGCACGGTGCGTCATTAAAGTTAGCTGGAAGAGAATTACGGGTAAATGCTGCTGTAAAGAGGAGGTTGCTGCGGCAAAGGGGGGAAAATGCTGAAAGCGGGTGGTGGGCCTGGGTGGGGGCATGCTGGAGTCCTCTGTGTGTGTGTGTGTGTGGGGGGGGGTTGTATTGTTTTTGCCACAGTACGTAAGTTTGAAATTATTAAAAACAAAATGTTTAAGAAATTATATGCATCCAGTACATTAAAAAAAAAAGGTGTTAGAATGGAAACAATCTGAAGCGCCTGCTCCCCGCGCTGGCGGCGTTCCTCACGCTGGGCCGCCTGGGCCCCCCTGGCCTCATCCCGGGCTCCCCGGCTCCTCCTGCCCCCGCGCCCACCACGTCCCTCCGCAGAGCTCCCTCTCCCCGACCCCGGGCTCACCGCTGCCTGTCACCGGGGTCCAGCTGCTGTCCAGGCGCAGCCCCGTCCCCGCTCCCGGGGCCCCTGCCCGCAGGACGCCCCTTCTCCGCGGGGCTGCAGGGTCTCAGGGGAAGGAGGACTCAGGAACCCCGTTCTTGCTCCTCGGGAAGGCGCTTCGTCGTCGTCACGACGGCAGCCCCGGCCTTGAGCTCCACCTGCTCAGCCCTTTACCTGGATGTGTCACGTGACACCCCAGCCCCCCCCCCCCCCCCCCAGAGCCAAGGCGCTGGGAAGTGCATCTTGCACGGGGGTGGGGGAGGCTGTCCGGACGAGGAGAGGCACACCACCCCCCGCCTCAGTTTCCCCCTCTGTACAGGGGCTGGACACCTGCTCCCTCCAGGTGGTTGTAAGGATTAAACAAGACCATTGGGCATTTTGTCAAGTGCAAACAGCTGCTGGAATGGCGGGGCAGAATCACTGCTTGATGGAGGAGGGATCCAAGGCCATCTGGGGGCGGGGCAGGGTCATGGGAATTTTAATAATTCCCTTTTGCACTTGCTCTCCAAGGATAAGAGGGAAGGAAAGAAGAGCGCGGTAGCCGCAGGTCCTACCCAGGCCGTGTCCTCTCCTTGGGGTGCTCTCCCACTCTGCCTGCCTCACTCCCACCCACTCTTCAGGCTTCTGCTGCAAGGTCAGCCCTGCAGGGCAGGCTCCCCGGCTCCCAGCCCAGGCTGGTGCCTGAGAGGCTGGCGGAGCCTCTGACCCTGCGCATCGCACCCATGAAACAACTAACCCTGTAATTAGGGAGCTCCTGCCTGCCTCTCCTGCTGGGCCGCATCTTGCTCGGGCTGTCACCTCAGGGCCAGAGCTGGCAGGTGGGTCTCCTTGAAGGCTCCCTGACTGACCTCCACATTTCAGGTAGCCCTGACCCCTCACCCAAACTCACCCCACCTGTGCTGGCAGCCTCTCTGGGTCCAGCTGGGGATGCTAATTGTCCTGAGGTTTTAGTAGCATCTGGGGCTGGGCTTTAAGCCTGATGGAGTCCATGTCCCAGCAGTGCTGCCTTTTGGCTTGTGATGTTGGGAAAGTTACTTAACTGCTCTGTGCCTTGCTGTGAAAACAGATAATAATAGCTCCTTCCTCACTGGTGCCACTGGTGTGAGGACCACATGAATTAGAGATGATGAGGACGATGATTGTAATTATTATTGCTGCAGGAATGACTGAAAGGGTTCTTCCTCCTAATTAACATCTTTGTCCTTCCAGCAGTGGCCAAGGTCTCACCTGGGTTGGAAAGGCCAGGGCAGGGAGCCAGGGACTCCATCTCCCCTGCTAAGCAGATGACTAACACTGGCAACAGTCATATTTCCTAATTTACTGCCTGACAGTGGTGTGGGAGAAGATCAAATCAAGGAATGAAGGCACAGCATTCACCCCACAAGTATTTATTGTGCACCTACCATATTCTGGGCCTCTAGGTGAGTCAAGCAAGAAGTAGGACCCCTGTCGTGCAGGAATGCACAGCAAAGTCACAAAGTGTGCAAGTGTCTTGTAAACAAGCATTCTCCTCTGGGAGGTGAGTGTGTGGTGGCCGAGGCATTTCTGTGAGTCGAGCCTCTGTTGACATACTCCCTGGCCTACCTGCTCTGGAGAGGAGATTGGGTGCCTTCCTTCCCCTTGAAAGCATCCGAGTCTTGGTTTCTGAAATGGGATTTTAGCAGGGATTGAAGTATACCTTTTTTGCTTTTATCCCCCTCCTTCCACCCCCACCCCCATTTTTTGCTTGTGCTTGTTGTCTGCTCTCTGTTCATCGTCTTTTTAGGAGGCAGTGGGAACTGAACCCAGACATCCCAAGTGGGAGGGAGGCACCCAATCACTTGAGCCACCTGCTGTCCCTGCTTATGTCTTTCATTGTGTCTCTCATTTTGTTTCCTTTATCTCTTCATTGCATCAACTCCCTGCATCATCTTGTTGCATGAGCTTACCACACCTGCCCCTCACATCACATGCATACCTCACTCATCGTCTTCAGGAGGCATCAGGAATTGAACCCAGGACCTCCCATGTTGTAGGTGGGTACCTAGCTGCTTAAGCCACATCCACTTCTGACACCTTGTTAGGGCTGCTGCAAAGGTGTTTTGCGAAGAGAATCATTGAGGGTGGTAGCTGAATGTGAGCTCACTGCAGGAGGCAATAAAAAGTATTGAAATAGATTCAAGCAGAAATTTTTAAAAGGGCGCTGTAGCAGTTTGATATGGTTATGAATTCCAAAAATAGATATTGGATTATGTTTGTCATCTGGTCTGTACCTGGGCACGATTACGTTATGATTAGGGCTTTGACTGGGCTACATCATTAGGGCATTGGTGGGTGGGGACTCACAGATAAAAGGCATAGCAAAGGACAGAGTCGAAGGCTTTTTTATGTTGGAGTTTTGATGTTGGAATTTGATGCTGAAGCATTCAGCTGGAGCCCCATAAAGAGGAAAGAGAAGCCAGCCTCAGGAAGAAAGGAACCCTGAGTCCAGGAGGAAGCAAGCCCTGGGAAGAAAGGGAACTTGAACTCAGAGAAGCTAGGCCCTGGAAGAAAGGTACCAGGAAGCTGAACACTCACAGCTGTCGGCAGCCGTCTTGCTCCAACATGTGAAAATAGACTTTGGTGAGGGAAGTAACTTATGCTTTATGGCCTGGTATCTGTAATCTCCTACCCCAAATAAATACCTTTATAAAAGTCAACCAACTTCTGGTATTTTACGTCAGCACCCCTTTGGCTGACTAACACAGGCTCACAGTTTCCTTTTGTTCTGCTTGTGTGCTCCACACCTTCTGGTTGAGCCACCTAACTAAGTACACTTCCTGTCTATCCTCCTGGCAACCCTGTCACCCTAGCACCTACAATAACGTTTATCATGCACTAAGGTCTCAGATTCCAGTCGGGTCACACCTGACTTCCACCCAGACCCAAATTTAAATCCCCAACTTGACTCATTCAAAATAAGTGATGCAGTTCCACAGCAATGCACGGTGTTGCTGAAGGGGTGCTGTATGGGAAGTCTGCCTGTTTTGTATGATTGTTTTGTAAGCTCGCAACTTCTCTAACGAAATGTATATTAAAAGTAAGTGGTGCAACAGGGAGGGTGTGTTGGTCACAGCCATTGGATATGCGGCATAGTGCCTCTTGATTGCTCTCAGTTTACAGGACTGGTGCTCTCAGAAAACTAATACTATCTGGGAGGTTCCATGGCTTGGTGACTTAACGTGTGTTCTGCTTTGTGCGGATGCTTGTTGTTTATGTTGGGTTTTGCCAAAACTCCCTAAATTGTGGCTTTTGCAAATCTGGGTTGTCCATGGGTTTTATAGACTGCTAGCCCTTGTATGTCAAGAGGGAAAACCTTGGTTTCCAGTTTTCCCCAGAATGGGCATGATTAGTCTGAGTCAAATGGGCTAATTTTATCCAAAAGTCATTGACCTAATGGAATTGGTATAGGGACAGGAGATGGGCAATCCCTGCCCTGGTGCTAGGGCTGCTGGGGCAGGTAGTGTATGGGAATTATGAGGCTTTGCCTGACAGTAACTGGGAGACTATCTGGGGACAAACACTGTGTCTGTGTACTGTGTCCCAGAGACCAAATGCAGGGGTTCCACTGTGCAATAGGGGCACCCCCTTCACAGGGAGTATAACGTGGCAGCCCACAGGCAGTGGTGTTCCTGGTGCCTGTGGTTCCTTTGTGGCTATTGCTCTCTGCTACTGTCACTCTCTGAACGCTGACTCCATGGATTACTGTGGATCCAATCCCTGGCAAGGTGGCTAAAGGGTTATGGGCAAGACAAAGGTCCAAGCCAGGGTGCCAGCTTCTTCCTACAACTACAGAGGTTGTCTCAAAATTAGAAAAAAAGGTAAAATGCCCATACCATGTACTGAGGCCCTATTAAGCCCTGATGCCTATCATGGGGCAACACCCTATTAGTCAACTGTGCAGGCCAGGGGTTCTTCTGAATGATCCTGCCACCATCCTGCTAGTGGAAACCTACCCCAACATGGATGGGAGACCCTAGAGAAAGAGGCAGTTAGTTGCCTATGAGTCTGGTAAGCACAGGGTTCCAAAGAGGACCCCAAATTAAAACCAAAGTTCCAAATTTTAGTTGATTGGAGAGTCACACCATACTTGAAGATTTTGTTCAGGGTGATAAGGAGAAAGGGGCCAATTGACAACTGAGCGTCTTTTGAAGGCTCCATGCCCCTCTCCTATCAACTTAGGTATTTATGACAGTAAGAAAAGGTCCATTTGTCTATGGTAGGTATTACTGCCTAGGCAGATGTCCACTGGCAAACAGCCGATGAAGTCCAATTTTACTTAGAAAGATTGCGATGATGCGATGGACATAGCATTTTTGAGCATGCAGACAAGAGACAGACTCAGAATCCATCTCCAACCTGAGGAGGCCTCCTTTGATACTGAATCATGGAAACTTTTCTTACGTGGAGACCCCTGTCCTCCAAAGTACTGGGCAGCTTTATTCAACCTTTTATGGCACGGCCCATCCCATTTACAAGGCCGTGGATGGGGATGCGCGACGGGCAGGACACAAGGGGGCCTCGTTTCAGAATCACAGATCCTGGCTTAACAGGCCCAGGCAGCCACCTTCAGGGGACCACATGGCCCTTCCCTGGAGGGACTCTGTCTCCTCCTTCTGTACACCAGGGGTCCGGTCCCCAACCCCAGGGGTGTTGTGACTATTGGAACAATTCTTATTAAACAGCTGCCTCCAGAGGGAGCCCCTTTTGTTCTTACTTTCCTCCCTACATGCATCTTTTTCATAGACTGTGTAGCAATTTGATATTGTTTATGTGTTCCAAAAATAGATATTGGCTTATGTTTGTAACCTGGTCTGTTCCTCCAGGCATGTTAGATTGTATTGGATTGAGAGGTTTCAGTTTTACTTGATCAAATAATGATTAAGGCTTTGATTGGGTCATGTCAGTAGGACATTGCATCCCTGCACATACAGAGACTTACAGAGAAAAGACATGGCAAAGGACAGAGCTGGGAGTTTTTGAGCTGGAGCCTGGGAAGTAAACACACAGAGAAGCAGATACAGCAGAGGCCCTGGGAAGAGAGATGTGCCATTTGCCTTGTAATCTACAGCTGGCCTTGTGGAGAAAAAAAAGCAGCTGAACCTGCAGAGAAGCAAGCCTCAGGAAGGAGGAGCCCAGGAAGCCTGACCCCTTGCTGGCATCGGCAGCCATCTTGCTCCAGCACGTGGCAATAGACTTTGGTGAGGGAGGTAGCTTGCCCTTTTTGGCCTGGTAGCTGTAAGCTTCTACCCCAAATAAATACCCTTTATAAAAAACAACCAGTTTCTTCTATTTTGCATCAGCTCTTCCTTTACTAATAGAGTATATCTATGCATTTTAACCTAATACAGCATATTTGTAGCTATATACAGTCGCCTTTATAATTTGTTTTATTCATTCAATGTTCTATTACAAGTATTTTCCTCTACTGTTTTACAGTCTTGATAATGACTATTTCGAAGGGTTAAATGGTACTTTATCTTATTTATTTATTATTTCTGTTTTGTTTTGTTTGGGGTACGGGGCCAGGGATTGAACCTGGGAACTTGTAAATGGGAAGCTGGCACTTAACCACTGAACCACAGTGGCTCCCTGAGTTAATTTGTTTTGTTGATTTGCTTGTTATTTCCTTTTTTTTTTTTCATTTTCAGGAGGCACCAGTGATCAAACCTAGGACCTTCCCCGTGGAAAGCAGTTGCTCAACTGCTTGAGCCACATCAGCTCCCGGTACTTCATCTTATTAAAGAATCAAGATTTACTAATTCACTTCCCAGTTGTTTAGCATTGAAGTAATTTATGTCCTTTATTGTATAGCACTGTAATACGTATCTTTATGTATGTAGTGTTTTCCTTCTTTTGAATTTTTTTTAAGGTGTCATGCTTTTTGTTTAAATGACAGGTGAGAAAACTGAATCCACTGGTATCTGTAAAGAAGTCTGATTTAGCCCCAATTATGAGAACTCCACTGTTGCATCAGAAATATCAAGTAAGTGATTTTGATCCTATGATACTTTTAGTATCCTGGCCTGTTGTTCAGATGCACTGGTTGGAATCCTGACTATTTTACTTGCACAATTTATAGAAAACAAACGATGACCTCAACCATTATTATTATCCTGTTGATATTCTAACTGATGCACAAATTCAAGACAGCCTTAAATTGAGGACAGAATAAGCTGCTGTGTGCTCCTTTCAACATCGGTGGAGCTCTGCCATTTTACAAGCAGTGGGCAGTGTGGGTCTACCTGTGGTTCCTGAGCTTGGCTCAGGAGGGCCATTTCCTTAAAGGGGACTTGCCTGGGGGACTAGGCCCTATGCTCACTGTTAGGGACTCAGCAGCTGTGTCCCCTCTAGCCTGGCACAGACCCTGAACAAGTATCTTTGTGTCATTTCAGCAGCTGCTTCTTCCCAGGGGTAAAGAAACCTTCAACCCCTGGCTTAGTGGAAACTGACCTCATTTTTCCTAGTGTGTATCCTTTGAGACATAGGCAACAACAGGTTATTATTATAAACTAACGAAACCAATGGAAAACTTGAATGTTCCCTTGTACATCTGGCCGTATCTAGTCATTGCTGGCCACTGCAGGAGTCCAGAACTGCAACATAGTCTCCATCCTCTATACAGCAATTGCCAGCTGCTCTAGGAGTCCAAAAAGTGCAACATATTCTCCATCCACTCTCCAGCAATTGCCAGCTGCTGCAGGAGTCTGATCCTACAACCTACTGAGGGATCTCTTAATTTTCATATACTTACTAAATATTTCAATGCAATGCATATCACATCAAACACACTTACCTTGCTTCTTACTTCTACAACCCCACTGTGATATTGGAAATTACCAGGTATTTTACTTCAGCAGCACAAAAAAACTACTTTCTTATTTTATGATCATCCATTTTAATATGCTGATTAAGGTGGCCTCTGCATCTTTACAAATCACATTCCTTTAGTATCCTAGCCTAATGTTCAGATGCACTAGTTGGAATCCTGAATATTTTACTTGGACAATTTATAGAAAACAAATGAGTACTTCTACCATTATTATTATTTTGTTGATATGATTCTGCAGAAGACAGGTGAAATGTGAACTGAAAGTGTTTCTGTTTAATTTATTCTTATTTAGTCATAAATTATTGGAGGAGGGAAGAAAGAGAAGACAATTTAAGCTGTAATCTGTAAGTGCAGTCAGATGAGATTTTTGCATTACAGTATATGAATGTCAGAGCTATAAATACCAAGTTGTGATTTTCTATGGCCAGGTAAAAGCTCAGAGTCTGCAGCCGGTGAGTGGTGGCAAGCTAGCTTTAGACTAGTGGACTTGCTGGGGGGACACGCTGACAGGCAGACTGTGTCAGCTTATGATATGTGACGAAATACCATGGCTTGGAATCTGATTCTAACCAGTGCTTTAAAGATAAACTGTCAGAAGGTAAATGCCCTCCAGAAGTTCAGATCAGGTGGCCTTTGACATTTGACACTACCTGTCATTTCATCACTTTCCATGTAGTAATTTGTTTTGAATATGAGCGGTACCACATATACCTGAGGATTTAAATGTTCAGGATTCTTTTCATGAATTTGGTCCACCAGAGTCAGAGAAGCAAAGTGAAAAACCCAGTGGACTTTGAAATCAGATAGAGAGCATCTCCTCTTTATAGAAATGCCATGGAGACTGAGACAGGTTTAGTGATTTATCAATGTGTGAGAGAATTGGGACTTGACGCTCTAGCATCTGTATCATCTTATTTC
This sequence comes from Dasypus novemcinctus, assembly GCF_030445035.2. Taxonomy (NCBI): domain Eukaryota; kingdom Metazoa; phylum Chordata; class Mammalia; order Cingulata; family Dasypodidae; genus Dasypus; species Dasypus novemcinctus. Next base: position 85,558,904 of record NC_080689.1, on the reverse strand, counting down.
ATATCTCCTGCTTATTATATTATACACCACTGCCATTTTAAAAGAAATGAAGAGAGGAAACACTTTTCACTGGAGTTCATATTCTGCTAGGTGAGACAGGACAAACACATAAAGAAACTCAAGGAAAACAATTATAACCCAATTTAAGAACAAATATAGAAAAACTATAATAAAAATTGCATGCATAACTAATAAGGAAGGAGGAAGCAAATGAAATAGTTGTCATGGAAAACACAAAGGTCTTAGAGAGTTTTTGAGCTAAGTTTCAAGTGTCAGGACATCAAGAATTGTTTTCACAGATTAATTCTAATTCATTGTTGTTTTCTTCATAATTTTCTTGAGTAAGCTACCTGGAAACAAAAAGGACCCATATCTATACTTCTAGTGATGATAAAATTTCTCCCTCTTAGTAACATAATAAAACCTGCATTTGAAACTAATTTTTTTATTAATACACTTTCATTCTAAATATTTTCATTCCTGAAAAAATAATGTAACTTTAGAGACTTTTTAAAAATTCACCTATCAAAACAATCCATCTATATATTTTTTTACTGTTTGGGTTACAGGGAACAGAGACTCACTCAGTCTGACCCAAATAAGTGGTTTTGTTGATGGGATACTTAGACCAGTAAAGGAAATACACTATGTGAATCCCAAGGATCGGAGTCATTGTTTATCTGGAACAGAGGAAGGCACTGTAACCAGAGAACATTTTGGTTCAGGAAACCTCAGGGGCCCCAGGTGTGACCTGGATCATGAGGATGACTGTAATAGTAATAACATTTATTAGGTGCTTTCCATGTGCCAGGCACTATTGCCTGTATTAAAGCATTTAGTCCTCACAGCCACCCAATAATGTAGCTCAACACAAGAACCTGTTAGAGTAGGAGACTGTGCAGGACTGTGCATCAACATGGGGGCCAATAAAGGGATATGTGGCATAGATGTAGGATAGGTATTACAACATGCCCTGGTTGGAAACACTTCAGAGGGGAAAGGCGGGTTGCCCTCATGGTATCAGCTGCACCAATTGTAGGGAGACAGTCTGGGTGGAATGATTGTGAACACAGACTGTGTGGCAGGCAGACCCTTGTTAACCTTGGACAAGTGACTTCATCTCTGTGAGCCTCAGTTTTCTCATCTGTAAAAGAGTCCCTTCTTAATAGGGTGGTTGTAAAGGTTAAATGAAATAACACATAACTAGGTACTTTGCAACAGTTCTTACTACATAGGGCTGAAAATCAAGGTGTTTATCATTATAATTTGAAATCATTTTATTTTTAAATGTTTTTATTAAAGTTAATAGATCACATAGAACATTTACATTGAAAAAAATAAGAGGTTCCCATATAACCTACTCCCCCCCATCATTTTTATAAATTGTGTTTTTTTGAAGATACGTCACAGAAAAGTTTATGTTATGAAAAACATAAGAGGCTCCCGTATACCCCCCACTCCCCCACCCCACTCCTCCCACACCAGAATATTCTTGCCTTTCAACCAAATTGTTTCCTTCATAAAACCTTAAACCAGATCTTCAATTCTGCAAAGTCACTTATTGCAATAATGCAACCAAAACCTGAAATTCCTTTTCATATGATTTAACTGAATTTCTCTGTGTGAAGCATGGCCTACCTCTCCCTTTGCAAAGAGATAGAGCTATCTCCCCATCATTCCCAAACAATACAGCTCTTTAATTCTTTCCATACTCATCAAGTGAGAGGGGTGCCTAAGCCATCTAAGCACTTTCATCTGTCTTCTGCTATGTGGAAAAGTGCATTGCTTAATTGATTTTAAGCTATTTATAAAATATAAACTGGAATTCTTAATTGCTCTCTATTTTTTTTTTTCATTTTAGCAGTTTTTAATGGAAGTTGTACATAAGATTCTTTTATCCCTGCATCTTCTCAATTGTTTCTTCCTTATATTTGTCCTTTTCCTTTCCTACTTGGCGAGATTTGGCTTTACATTTGAGGGTCTTTTTGCGGTCTTTATCCAGTTTTAGCCTAGTGATGACTACCTTGCTGGGGTGAATGCCCACATGGACAGTGGTGCCATTAGCCTTCTCCCGCTGCCCCCATTTGATGTAGATGACATATTCCTTCCTGTTAACCTGGACTACTTTGCCAATTTGCTGACCTTTGTAGTGTCCTCTCACAACCTGAACATCATCTTTTCGGATAGGCATGGATCGAACATTATATTTCTGTCTCAGCTCCTTGGAAAGAGGGGAAGACATAAACTTCCTCCAAATGTGGGAAGGTGCATTGAAATGCCTTTTATGGTTCTTGCTCTGATCAGAGGTCACAAAGGGATTGAACTTCATTTTGGCTGCTGCCGCTCAGCGATGGCTGCAAAAGGAAAAAGCTGCTCTCTATTTTTGATGCTGATTTTAACTGTATTTAATACTGGAAACTACTTCAATTCATTATCACATTATTAAAGGGCAAGAGTACTCAAAAGTACACTTCTCGCACCTGTATGCTTCCGTGTACATATGTATGTTTTCTGGTTTGTGATTTCGAGCTAGTTATTGGTTTTTTTTTTTAATTTTCCCTTAATCATCCATTTCTTTAGTGTGTATTAATCCTCATTGTGAGCAGTGATGAAATTAGTGTGTTTTCTCTTCCTTCTCTTTCCCCACCCTCTCCTCTAGTACCTGATTTTAGGTGATTATATCATTTTGCTTAAGAGTTTGCCTTTATTCTGTAAATATGCTTCTACTGATGACTATCTTGAGATACTGATGATGGCACCTTCATTGTCCCCTCCTCTAGCCAAGTGGTGAGTTGCGTGGGACCAAATGTCAGACAAGGAAAGGGAGTGGGTCTTTCACACCGAAGATAATCCCTGATGAGTGATAGGCAGGTGACATCACCCATCACTGCCCCTCTACCCTAGTATATACCACCTGATTGCTTGGCTCAACTCCCTTGCTCACATAATATCTCTAATATATTCTCTTTCTCCTCAGAAAAGCCAAGAATTTGATATCCTTGTCTTAGGTTCTGTGTTTCCTAGAGGCAATCAAGGCCTTCTGCCCTCATTTGGAAAGCAAGTGTAGAACAAGAACTTAGCTTAGTTTTCTTAGTTTTTGTTAGTTCATGAATTGATTTAGATGAATGGTTTTTTTTTTTTTTTTTTTTTTTTTTTACCCATGATCTCTGTTTGGTCCAGAGATTCGAAGATTCTCTCACATTCAGCCATGGAAGCAAGGTAGAGCTGGGATAGAATCTCATTTCTTGCCCTGTATTCCTCTGCCATGTCAAACTCTATGTAATTCATAAGTTCAGCCAAACTTTACTGGGAGATACTGGAACAAGTCACTTGTACAGAGCAGGGGAGGTCAAGTGCAAGAAGGAGGCTTAAATGATGTAGCTCTTGTCATTTGTTTAAGAGATATACCACAAGAATGTGTTATAGATGTAGCTGTGATCAGGGCTCAATGGCTTCCACAGATGGCTGTCTACTCAGTGAGCAGCACAATGTCCCCATATACAGGAAGCCTGGGAGTGCATTTGTGAAATCTCAGTGTGAGCCCATTTGTAGGAGTCCAACATTTTTATGGTTTCAGTTCACATGCTGGCAAGATGCTGGGTAATAGGATCATGGCATAATGTGGCTGACAGGTTTTTATGTGTATAGGCATTTTAAAAATCAGCAAGCCAAATTAAAGGAATTTTTTTCTACAGGTTATTTCTAAAATAGTGCTTTTAAATGTAGGATGGCCAAGTATTAGTGAGTATTTGACAAATTTGAGGAAAAAAATGTCAGAAGTTGAAGACAGGCAGGCAAAGTATGATCTATGAATAACTGGAGGGCCTGAATGAGAAAACCAAAGCAAAGACATGAAAAAAATATTAAAAATTATAATTCCTTATTCTTCTGGAAAGAGATTCTTTGATGCTGCATTATGAAACCTTACACTGAGTATTGACTCAGAATGACTAATAGCAAGACATATTCTAGCTAAAATTACTAGGGTGTAAAAGAAGAATGAAGTCTTTTGTGCATTAGAGTAAAGCAAGTGCATTATGAAAAGAACATTAGCATCTCATCATCAGTTTTGATACTACTTTGTGCCAGAAGAAAATGCGGTAATATATTTGTGGAAAGAAATGTGAATCATGGTGCTATCAACAGCAAAACTGACATGAAAGTGTAAACAGCATTGAAATCCAACTTCACTGGCTTGAAGTTGGGTAATATTGTTCCCATGATCCCTTTCAGGTGAGGGAACAGATTTCAGGAAGACATTGGTAGGAAGACAGATGTTAAGTCTTACATTTACAGTTATTTGTCCATTCATTCACTCTAACTTTGTTTAGGGTGCATATCTATCTATGTATTTATTTTATTGATAAGGATGAAGAAAAACCAGTAGTTGGAGAGATATTGTTTAATGTATTAACATCTAAAATTAAATGTCAAACCTATTTTTAAAATTCAGTGTAAGTCTTTGAAAATGAAAAAATAAATTTTCCCTCAATTGGCTGATTAGGGAATTGGGTAAAAGGGGCTGAGCACTGAGGCATCTCCATTTCTTTGGTATTATATCCCCTTTCAGGCTCCAAACATCATATCATCTCCAGATCCTCTGAGACTCAGGCTGAGGCCTCCAGCTCAAGGTCTTTGTGCTGTCAGTAGTGGGGATCACGGGGAGGCATAGAGATGGAGGGAGGAGTTTTTCTGGAGTGGGTAACAGGAGCCAGAAGACACCTCGGATCATTAATTTTTTTTTTTTTTAAGATTTATTTATTTATTTAATTCTCCCCCCTCCCCCGGTTGTTTGTTCTTGGTGTCTCTTTGCTGCGTCTTGTTTCTTTGTCCGCTTCTGTTGTTGTCAGCGGCACGGGAAGTGTGGGCGGCGCCATTCCTGGGCAGGCTGCTCTTTCTTTTCACGTGCGCACTCCTTGCGCGTGGGGCTCCCTCACGCGGGGGACACCCTTGCGTGGCACAGCACTCCTTGCGAGCATCAGCACAGCGCATGGCCAGCTCCACACGGGTCAAGGAGGCCCGGGGTTTGAACCGCGGACCTCCCATATGGTAGACGGACGCCCTAACCACTGGGCCAAAGTCCGTTTCCCTCAGATCATTAATTGTCTGCATTTACTTTGACCAGCCAGTTCATGTTTCCACCTCCGTGTTCACACAGAATGCTGGAAACCTCAGTTTCTCCTCAGTTTTGCTGATTTTCCTAAAGTGCCAAAAGAAGGTTAGGAAAGCAATGGAATGCACGTGAACTTGTTTCCCTTCCTCTCTTTATCCTATCCACTCCACACTCACATTTCCTCTTCCTCTTCTTCTTGTCTTTTCATTCATTTCTTCAGTGTCTTCAGTGTATTCCAGGAAAAGAGAATTTATGAAAAGACACTTTTCTTCTTTGAACAGTGTAGACAGCTTCAAGGAAAGGAACCCACTTGATGACCATGTGCACATGTGCAGGAACACCCTGCAAGGGGAGAGCCCACCCCAGAACTAACTTCACAGGTGCTCCTTCCACTGGGTGTGGCCCAAGGCTTTTGACAACCAGCCCAGTTCCCTGCCTGGACCATTCAGGCTTGTGCAAGCTGATTCAGTGATGCACGTATGTTAAAACCAGGGCAATGCTAAGAAAATAGGTAAAGAGGATGGGAGAAATTTATAGACATTGTTGTTCTCATGACCTCAACTTCCTGGATGAGACCACTTCCTTCAGGATAAGAATCATAAAATAAGGAACAGATAGAATGGAGAAAAGCTATAAAGAGGAGCTTATGAATAAGAAAGGGAGAGATTACAAAAAAGACAGAAAGAGGAAGGAAATTACATGCAAATTGTTGTTCTCTGTATCTGATACTTCAGAAGCTGTGAAGTAAGCCTCCTGGTAACCCGGGCAATAATGGTGATCTATCAACCTTGTGAAAGGAAATGGGAAAATTAGGGTTGAGGCAGAACTCAAGCTCCTGTTGGTTATGTCAGGGTGTGGTCTTATCCCAGGACACAATTCTGTCCTCACCACCACACTCCTCTCCTAGGGTCTCAGTCGCTTCACCTTGGCTGTGAAGGAGTGGGTCTAAGATTCCAGAGTCCCTTTCCCAGCTCTCAAATACTATACCTGTGGCCAGTGAGGAATGCCTGTACCCTCTAGTTCCTCTAAGAAGGCAGATACTCTCCATGTCTTTCTATACATGATGTTGTCTTTCTTCTCCTTTTTACCACCTTCACTACCTCCCTGCCTCTTTTCTCTCTGTGTATTACTGCCCATTTGCTTTCTCCTTGTCAGCTTCCACCAGTCATATTGTTCTATGATACAGGAACACTGGAGAACAATCCCTGTGCACATATTATTCCCATATTATGCTGCCACCCTCTCCAAAATATCAATTAGTCAATTAACCAATCCTCTCTAACCAGGGAGCAACTATCAGAAGCATGGAGTTGAATCAGGTCTTGTGTTCTAGCCAGTCAACTCTGCCCTGTTCCCCACTCGACAGTCATGCCCCTCCATGTACCTTTCCTCAGTCTTGTCCAGGCACCCATCAGTGCTAGTACTTCAGTGGTTTGACGAATTCCCAAAAGATTCCACTTATTTAAGTGGCCTGTCGATCCCCTATTATATCACTTTCAGACTAACTGAATACAGACAAGTTACTTTACCTGTAATCTTACAGTCAACCCCTCCAATCAGTTCAGAAACTTATAGGGATGCTGTGAGGACAAAGTGTCTTCCATGAACCTAAGGTCATACCAGTCTCAGGACAATCGCTTGATTTATAGGATTAATGGTCACTGTCACCCACAGGACATGATTCAACTCCGTGCCTCTGAGAGTTGCTCCCTGGTTTAAAATGGATTGGTTAATTGATCAATTGATTTATTGAAGAGGGTGGCAGTGTAATATGGGAATAATCTGAGAGGAGCAGGGAACCCTTGGCCCTGCTTCCCAGAGACTCTCCAAGACAGCAAGAGCCAATATGTGAAGCAAGCCTGGCAGGCCATTCACACAAGGCCTCCAGAAACCCAGCCAGGCTTTGGAATGTGTTGGAGAAAGAGTTGTACATGAACCTCTCAAATGGAAGCAATTTCAGGTTTTAATCTAATCCCAGGATTTTGGATTTGTGTGAGCAGTAGAGAATAGAAGGATGTTCAAGGATATGTTTCCTTCGATACCTTTCCAGTACCCAGGTGCTTGTGCAGTCAGCCCAGAGCACATGTTCTTTATGTCAGAAAGGATAAAACATTAATGAAGTGCTACCAGACCGGTAAGTACAGAGGGAGAAGCCCTAATTCCCAACCACCACCTGGCACCCAGTAGAAGAACTTTGTCCCAAGTCTAGTTGATAGTCTGGGAGAGCTTGTGTCCTGCCAGATCCCCTCCATTGTAGGTCAACACCAAAACCTCATCTACACTCTCTTGTGCTTTATTCCCAAGAGCTGCTAACCAAGGAAAAACAAAGGCTTTGAGGATTGGTCTTATGGGAAAGTGAATCTTAAATAGCATAGCAAGGAAAGATGATTGCAAACACAGTACACTCAAAGAACATGATGATAATACTTCTTACTATTGTTATTAAATATGGAAAGAATAAAGCAGACCTCCATGTATATTTCCATTACTTTCTGATTTCACAGTCCCTTCTTCAGTTGCTAAAGTAGCAGTGTTACTAGACTGTTCCTGATAACCCACTCACATTGGATCCTATCTTGAGTGATATTACCTACCTGGATTGTCATTTTCATCACTGCTGGTGGAGACATACCTCTGATCCACAAGCCAATCTTTAGGAACACATACATCTGCAAGAAAGTTTTTGGAGAATGTGGCACACCCATCCCTTCCTTCTCCACTTGATGGCTTGCTGGCTACCCAAGATCACCACAGGTTCTTAGACCATCTCTGGACTCTGTGGAGTCAGAGGCCTTCAATAAGACATTATAAATGGTCTGCAAATGAGCGAGGTGGAGAAAGAATCCCCTTTTAACTATTTACTTTCCCCATTTTGATGGATCATGAAAGCTCTTATGTCCAAACTTATCACCCTGAAATTCTGACTGTTCTGGAAATACTCTATATTAGATGAGTTCAATGAAAAGACCAATGGCAGGCTCAGAGCTGCTGCCCGGGAAAGTGTATTGTGAGGATGGAAATGTTCTTTCTGCATCGTCCATGGCATAGCTACTAGCACAAATGGCTGTTGCGCTTTTGAAAAATGGATAATACTACATTGTGCTGCAGATGCCCTGAAGGTGTGGTGCTCAGAAATAAGAATTGAAATCATGAATGTTCCAAACTTATAGACAATTCGAGATCCTGCCAGGCCGAAGAGATGTGAACAAAGTGTATAGAATTTGGAGTCAAAGCACTTAAAATCTCCAGAATATGGTTTCCTATTCTCTAGGTGTGAAACTCAAAAATTCATTCACCTCTCAATCCTTCCATATCTCATATGTTTTGAAAAAGTCAGATATGGCTGCTTTTCTTTTATCATGACCAATCAAAATGCCATGATCAGACTTTAAAGGCTTAATAAGAGGTGAGATTTATTACTAAATGAAGACTTATTATGAAATCTTAGTAAGAGGTGTTCTCTAATATAATTTTTTTTAATGATTTTTTTTTTAAGATTTATTTATTTAATTCCCCCCCTTGCCCGGTTGTCTGTTCTCTGTGTCTATTTGCTGCGTTTTGTTTCTTTGCCGCTTCTGTTGTCATCAGCGGCACGGGAAGTGTGGGCGGCGCCATTCCTGGGCAGGCTGCACTTTTCTTTTGCGCTGGGCGGCTCTCCTTATGGGTGCACTCCTTGCGCGTGGGGCTCCCCTACGCGGGGGACACCCCTGCGTGGCGCGGCACTCCTTGCGTGCGTCAGCACTGCGCATGGGCCAGCTCCACACGGGTCAAGGAGGCCTGGGGTTTGAACCGCAGACCTCCCATGTGGTAGACGGACGCCCTAACCACTGGGCCAAGTCCGTTTCCCACAATTTTATCCATTTACAGTCCTGTGAACATTTTCCTGAAGGGTAATGGGGTATTTTCCTGGTTTACTGAGGTATACTTGACATACAATAAACTAAATATATTTAAAGGATATAACTTGATAAAATTTTGACATATACCCATGAAGAAATGAAGCTGGCATTTTTTAAACAGAAAGCTGACATTAGCAACTTTTTAGTGTTAGAGAAATCTAGGAAAACACACAAATGGACACACGTTCTCACACATGCACCTTGAGAATCATACACACACACATCAGGAAGCTTCTTTCTGTGGAGAGGTTCTCTAGACAAAGCCAACAAGGAATATTCATTGATCATCATCTAGATTTTTCCTCAGCAATTGTGTGAGGAGAGAATACATACTATTGTTGCTTGCTCTTGGAGCCACCTGCAGTTGCAGAAAAGAAAACACTATAATGATCACAACTTGCTATGTTGTGTTTGTAGAAGGCTTTAGAAAACCAGATGGGAAAGAGGGTCAAGTCAAGGAAACCAAAAAGCAAGTGAGGGGACATCTGAGGAGAAGGCATGAGGTTTTCCTGTATGATGTATCTCTCCATTTTGGTTGGCATTTAAAAAAATTCTTAATCCAAGAAGAAAATATGGCTGCTAAGGAAAAACTTCCTTTTATAATCTAATGCTTCCATTCCTGGTTGTCCTTTTGAAACAGAGATCGGCAGGTCAAAACAGATGCCAAGTGAACACAGTCCCCACCAAGGAAATTGTACATATCATCTATAAAGTAATGGTCAGCTTTAATTGAACGGAAAAAGAAAAATACAGAAAGCAATGGTTCTAAAGGGAAACTTACCTTGGAATTAGGTGGGGCTTCCTCTACTGCCCTGGCTCCCAAGTATCTCAGCAGGCCCTCTGGGGGAGCTAGGAGGATAAAGAGTAATAGTCAGTACATTGGAGGTGTTGCCCTTGGAGTACTCTGAAGTTTTGCTTGACATGGACAAAGGGTTAGAGTAATATAGAGCAGGTATTTAACAAGGATAGTGTGAGCTGCTGATGAGTAGAAAAAGGGAAGCAAAATGGAGGTGGAGGAATAAAATGGGATGCAGTCCTTGACTTTGTAGCTAATGACATCCCAAAGCAATGTGAAATAATCCAAAAAAGTTACCAAGTACATGCTTGCGGCGGCTTGCTCGGTCGGTAGAGGTGGGGTCTGGCTGCGGACGAGGGGTCGGTCCAGCTCTGGACGAGGGGTCGGTCCCACTTGGGACGAGGGGTCGGTCCGGCAGCAGACGAGGGATCGGTCTCACAAGGGGTTGCGCGGTTCGGCTGACGGGGTCGCCCGGCGAAGCCGGCGACGAAGGGGTCGCCCGGCGAAGCCGGCGACGAAGGGGTCGCCCGGAGAAGCCGGCGATGAAGGGGTCGCCCGGAGAAGCAGGCGACGAACTGGGGACAAGGGAGGCCAGGCCCTTGTCGGGGGCTCTCAGGACTGGAGGGTGTACGGCAGAAGAACCACCGCGGAGACAAGGTAAACACGCAAGTCCAACTTTATTGAGGGAGAGGCAACAGTTTTATAGGGGCTGGGGAAGGCTGATTGGTCGAAGCCACGCCCTGTTCTGATTGGTTGCCGTGAAAGGTCAGTGGGTGGTACTGGATGGGGGAGGGGTGGTGGTTAGGGATTGGCTGTTGCTGTTACTGGGGGAAGGGGCAGGGTTTAGGGATTGGTGGCTGCTGTTGCTGGGGTGGAGGGCAGACTTGAGTTTCCCGCCCACGCCTGGCTGTTGCTGCTGTCGGGGGAGGGGAAAAGGGCAGACTGGAATTTTCCGCCCTGCGCCTGCGCAGGGAGAAGGAAGAAGGGTGCCGCCCCACAGGCATCGTGTGGCGCCATCCGGGAGGAAGGGCGGCCGCGGAAGCATGGCTGCCGAGAAGGGGAGACCCGAGGGCACTCTGCGCCCATGCCGAGCTTCCTTCACGGGTGGCGGTGAGTCCGACCAGCCACCCTATTATGGGGGCAGCGACTTGGCCTGCCGCGGCTGCTCCCCCGCCAGGCCAGCAAACCACACTGCAGCCCGAGGGGTGACCGCACATGCTATTGTTCAATGATGGATTATCATTCCTCCTGCCATTTTGAAGTCCAAGTAAAATGCTACTATCACCTTGTCCTGTTACAAAATCATCAGTATCCATGGTTCCACATATGTCATCTCTCTCTTTTTTTATTTAAAGAGGTACCAGGGATTTACCTCTGAACCTCATTCATGGGAGGCAGGCACTCAACAACTGAGCTATACCTGCTTCCCATTTTTCATCTTTTGTATGGGATTTTTTTCTCTATTTTTAAAAAAATGTTACATTCAAAAAATATAAGAGGTCCCCATTTACCCCCCACCCCCCTCACCCCACTCCTCCCACATCAACAACCTCTTTCATCATCTTGGGACATTCATTGCATTTGGTGAATACATTTTGGAGCACTGCTGCACCACATGGATAATGGTTTACATTGTAGTTTACCCTCTCCCCCCGTCCACTCAGTGGGCCATGGCAGGACATACAATGTCCAGCACCTGTTTCTGCAGGATTTTGCTGTTATTTGTACATGAGCATTTTATTAGCTTTCTAAAGTTTAATAATAGGGTAATTGTTTTAAAGACATTTTATTTATAAATGTCTTTTTATTGTGGGACTCGATTCAAGTCTAGGCAAAACATTCTGTTTCATTTTTTTTAAATCCTTTATCATAAAGATACTCAGTTATAGAAGATTTGAAAATATTTAAATACTGCCACTTAAAAATTGACCACTATAAATCATGTAGTATTTTTCCTTCCAGTCTTCCTTTTCTATACCTTGAATGCTTATTCATTGAATGTGATGGATGTCCATCTTTGTACTATCCAGGCACCAATTTGATAGTTAATTATTAAGGGGAGACATGAGTTGAGTGCTAAGGCTCTAATGCAGTTATAAAAGTTGCAGCAAGGATGATATACACCAGATCAATAGCCAAATGGTAACTTGAGTTCTTATTGGTCACTGTCCCTAAGGCATGCAGCAAACAGTGCCGAGCATTTCTAGGACTCAAGATGCTGATGTTATGAAATACGCTAACATCTCCCAGTTCCTATCTCTTTGGGCTGTAGTGTGGAGGACTGACTTAGGTAAACCAGATTGTGCTTGCAATCATTCAGAATCTGAGCTGAAAAGGCATGTGGACTTTCTATGTGCATTTCACCCTATGTCAGTTCACAGTCTGCAGTCAGTTTCCCTTGCTGGCATGGTGTAGAATCATCGCATGGCCAAGTGATGGGGCTAGATTATGGCTGCAGCATCAGGATCAGGGACACTCCTGTTTGAAATTGTAGGCTAATTGTCTCTGCACCTCCGTTCTTCTTCAGAAGAGTGGGAATAAACAGTCATAGTATGGTTGTGTTGAAGGTTGAATGAGTAAATATATGTAAGGGGTGTAGTAGTGGTTTTTTTGAGAAGTTGACGCTGGCAATTGTGCTATATAGATGGGAAACAGCTTCTCCACCCTCACCTTCACAATCTCATCTCAAAGACTCTAACATAGATATCTCCAGCCCCGGTACACAAACCCTCACCACCTAAAGGGAACACAGCTGCCTACAAGGACTGTAGAAGATGGCCATCACTGAACTAGAAAATAATCACATCCCCATTCCTCATTCTCACCTGGAAGCTGGAATCAGGGTGGTTCTTCAGAGTAAAGCAAGCGCACAGTCCCTGGGAATTGAACCCAGAACCTCATACATGGAAAGCAGGTGTTCAACCACTGAGCTACATCAGCTCCACCCTGGTTTTTTAATTATCTAGATTTTTTCTGAAGTTCAAAAATGCATACCATTTTCTCTTGTACCTGAGGCCACCTGTAATTATATTAAAGAAAACACTCAGGATCAGATCATGCTGTGTAGTGTTGACACAGATCTTTTGCACTTTTGGTACAGATGGGAAACAGTGGTTGAGTGAAAGTTCCCATAAGTAATTGTAGCAGACACACATGGAAAGATACAAACTTTTCCTAGATAATGCATCGCTCATGTCTATTTTGGTTGGCACAAAAAAATCTTACTCTTAGAAGGAAAAACTGCTGCCAATTAAAAAGCCCATATACTTGATTCCCTGGTCTTGCTATTTGTAAATAACAACTTGACACAGTAATAGAATACTCCTTAAGTAAGGAAATTGTATGTGTCATCTATAATGTACACGGTCAGAATTTTCATATCTGAACTCAATTGAAAATGAAAGGAATAAGTAAAGTGACAATTTTCTCAGACAAAGAAAGGCAACCTTACCTTGGAATTAGATGGGGTCTCCTCATCTGCCCTGTCACTAGGTGGTTCCTCCATCAGGCCAAGGCCTCTCTTGAAAAGGTGGTACACATTCTAATAGTGTTTAAGTGCCCATCCTGTGCTGACCAAAAATAATTTGCTTGCTCACAAAAGCCAAAATGATTGTTAGGGAGGCATCCCCCACTTAAAAGAGCTCATTATCAAAGTTGAATTTTAAAAGTCCCATTCAAGTAATTGTCAAACAAATAAGTTCTCCCTATATACCAAAAAAAAAAAAAAAAAAAAGGCCAACAGAAAGACCTTATATTGCCAGGCCAAACCAGAAGAAAAATGTTCGAGTAAACAAACAGGACTGCTGTTAGCAGCTTAAGCCATAAGAACCAAAGTTCAAAATGCCAAAGTTCAAAAGTCACCCCTAAAAGGTCTAGAACCTCAACCAAAAAGAGGCATGTTCCGAACCAAGAGGACTCACAGACAGGAACTCAGGGCTTTTGGGGAGATGGCAGAGCTGAAGGGGCTTTTGCCTTTACCATGCTTAAATCCAACAGTAGCTCCAGAGTCAGGTTGGTAGGTACTTAGAATCCTGTTTCTAACACTATGTAATGTCAACTGAGAAATAAACTAAGCTGCAAGGCAACAAAGGCACTTATTTAGGGTCTTAGAGTTGCAATTAGGGGAGCACAGATTCAGGTAGCAATCCAAATCATGTCCCATCTTTGTATTTCCAGGCAAGGGGCTTTAAAGAAGACTTGAGAAGTTGTTTGTAGTTGTAGTGTATTTGGGGTATTCAGTATTCTGTATTGTCCTTCAGATTAGATAGTTAACTGACTTCTTTATCTTGTGTGTGTGTGTGTGTGTGTGTATGTTTTAATGGTCAAAGACCAGAGAAGAAATACTTTCAAATATTAGCATTAGAGTATGGATGTGGCTCAAGCAGTTGAACACCTGCTTCCCACATGGGAGGTCCTAGATTTGGTTCCCGGTGCCTCTGGAAAAAAACAAAACAAAACAAAACAAAAACCAACCAACCAACAATCAAACAAAAGAAACCAACTCAGGGGAACCGATGTGGTTCAGTGGTTAAGCACTAGCTTTCCACATATGAGGTCTCAGGTTTAATCCCCAACCCCAGTACGTTAAAAAAAAAAAAAAAAAAAAATTAGCATTGGTATTTTTTCAGTGGTGAGCTTGTGATTTTGATTCTCTTTGCTATGCCATCTGAAGTTTCTCAAATAGTATGTTTAAGTTGCATAGAGAAATAACTATTTTGAGTGCTAATGACACCTGTAAAAGTCAAAAGGTCGAATGTTCTTCTGAACACTTGCCTTGAATTGCTTTTCTAATGCCTTACCCAGCATGTTTTTGACAGCAGCTGTTATGTTCAAGGCCAGAAGATGAATGTGATTGGGAACATGGACATTGGAATTACATGTTCAGGGCTGATTCCTGACTCTGCTTCATGTCAGCTGGGAAATTTACTCAATTGTCTGTGTCTCATTTCCAGATCTGAAATACTGAGCTAGTACCACTGGCCTCATCGGCTGCCCTCAGAATTAAGTAATGGTCCTGGCTCAAATTAGAGACACAATCCATATTAATTTATTGATATATCTAGTGTTCTTTTTCTTATTATTCACCTGTTTGCTCAGTTACTTTTCTTCATATGGTAATTCATAACTGTAATGTATAAGTATTGTGAGACAAAAGTCATCCTAAATTCCAAGAGCAATACCCACATTGGAGTTATGACCTTTTTCTACCCTCCCAGACAGATATTTATGGACACCAAAGGCAGACTGGATAAACTGGGGGCACAATAATAGTGCAGTTGGCACACTGTTCTTATGTTGTGCTAAAAACTTCTGCCAAAGGACTAGGCCCAAACTGAGTGTGAAATACTAAAATATCTGTCTGGAAGACCAGAGCATGGAATATTAGAAACTACTTCACAACAGTTGTGAATTAAAGGCAGCCAAGGCGTCTTTTGTTGTTGTTGTTGTTGTTACTGTTTTCAGGAAAGTTTATTACCAACCCCTTAGGAGGGCACTACAAATAATGGGGTTAGAAACCCAAACCAAACCTTGAAACAGTTGAAAACAGGCCTGCTAGAGAGCCAGATGGCCCCAAGTCGTCAGGGAAAGGAAGTAAAGGAGAGGCATTCTAGACGGTGACCTACCCTGGAGCCTGGGTCTGTATATTAGTGTGACTATTCTGGGGAAGGGGGGGCGGGCAGAAATCCTCACCTCCATAACCCCAGTGTTGCCCTGGATCGTGGCGAGGAAAGGCAGAAGCAAGCACTGAGGGCACAGACCTTACTGAGTCTAATCTTGGCATCACTGCCTCCAAAACTGTGAGACAATAAACTCCTTTAAGCCAACAAATATGTGTTATATGACATGTCAACCATGGTGTACTGAAACAGTTCCTTTGAAAAATCCTCTTGCCCCAAAGTTCCTGAGGGGAAGAACTGATGCCCTGGAGGAGGTGGCTCACCCACAAGAAGAGTACCTATCCTGACCCAGCCTCCTGTCTCTACATTTCTATCCTTGATGCAAAATATGAGGTAGTTTCCCCCACATAAAGGCCTTCTGAAGTATCAAGGATGTCCAAATTTTTGGCCAACTTCCCCCAGCATCTTCACAATACCTTCTGCCTCATGTGAGTCTTCCTGTGGGTTGGACTACCATTCCAAGTGACCAGTGGTCTGCTTGGCTCCTCTACTGGCTCAGAACCTAAGACATTCCAGACCAACTGCCAGATAACAGCTATGCAAAGAATTAGCTTCACCTTTAACTGAACTACCCTGGAAGAACAGTTAATGCTCATCAACTGGCAAAGTCACCCACCTGACTGAGGTTTGGTGAGTTAATGAATGAAGTCTCCCTGTTCCCAATTATCTCCCTGACTAAATATTTGAACAACTCTCTTAGTGTGGGGTCCGTACCTTTCCTGCTGAAGTCTTTCACATCCTAAGAGTACCCTTTCTGGAAGATATGGGCGTTAGACTTTGTGGTTCTAATATGTATTTTACTGATTACTAGTGATGTTGAATGCATTTTCATACTCCTGCTTATTCTGAACTCACTGCAGAAATTATGATTTATGGTTTACAAAGAGGGGACATGGTGAATCGTTTGTACTTTGAGATGTCCACATCCTTAGAGAACCCAATCCTGCTGAGAGTAATCCCCAAGGGAGAACAAACACACAGCCCTGTTCTCAGAAATGCTTCATGTTCCTGCATCAAGAGTCCCCACTAAGAGAAGAAAGATGGCTGTTCTTGAAGAGGGGGTTTTCACCCCCATACTCCATGAAGGCCAGTATCCCTCAGAGGACCCCAGAAATTCTTACATATCTAGGTCAGCTAGATCTCAACCAAAGCCCTCTTCATATTGTATCAATTAACCCAACCCAGTCTCACAAGAGAGAATGATGCTTCCACCATGAGTTTTCACAAGGCTTTATCTCTTTTTAGGAGCAATGACAACAGCAGATATGTAGACAATGAGGACAATAGTGAGCTTTCAGAAAGGAAAACATCAAGAGCCCACTACATAAAATGCAAAAGATGACCAGTTCTATTCAGTAAACTCACCACAGCCTTGGGATTCAACTGACCATCCAGTTCTTTTTTGTATCTCACCCCAACTACCTTCTGAGTATTCAAAAGATAGAGTTACAGATGTGAAAACGCAAGATTTGCAGTGAACCCTCTTGAAGTGGGCTGGTGGACGAAGTGGATACTTTGGTGTGAATTCATGATGTTGATTCCATAAATAGATACAGGATTAACTACAAGGCAGTTAGAATGGAAGTTTGCATGGTGTTGCCTGTCTAAGCTGGACTCAGTCTTCCTCCACCCCCAATGCATTGTTGACTGTGAAGTGCTGCTTTCTTTTCCAAGTCTAGAATCAGAATAGTGACTTCATTGCCTGAGGGTGAAACATCAGAGGGTTCCCTTGCTTCTGTGGCAGCCGAGGAATGTTGCCTTTATGGTGACTGGATTTGATTAAGCAATTCCTTGAATTCCTTGAATCTATTTTACCCCAGAGATCACATCGAAACCCCTTTCTCTCTGGATCTTCCTCTGGGGTACCACAAAAGCTGACAAACTAGACCAATGGCCATTCTGACTTACCTTCCTTGTGGACCTCTGGGGCAGCCTGGAGGGGGCTGGGGCTGAACACCACTCCCTCTGCAGCGGTGGGAAACAGGTGTATGAGCTTGTGAAGGTGCTTGCTTTGGTGCATGAGGTCACAGGAGTGGTCTGGAAGTTCTGGAGGGAGGTGCTTTCTGAGCTTTGAGAATGGAGGTTTCTCATCAGAACCCAGGCCTGGGGAGGAAGGAAGAGAACCATCCACTGACCCCCAGAATATATGCACTCCCAGTGCCATAGGAACCTGTCTCCGACTTCTGACTGCTCCTTAGCTGCTCCTTAGCCAAATATGTGCAGGATGCAGGCACATCAAAAGCTGTGGCTCAGCCCCCTGGCTCCTCTGGCAAGTCTGGACTTTCTGATGCTGGAAGATGGAGTTTGTCACAAGGGAGACAGGACCCATTGGGGGACACAGCCACCATCCTCTACTCTGGCATCAGCAAAGTTGGCATCCACATGGGACAGGGTGCCCTCGAGCTGACAGCAGAAACAGGTGAACCATTGGGCTCAGATGCTTTGGAGTCTGCTGAAGGTGGCATCTTTGCGGTTAGGGCCTGTGAATCCCCCACCTTATCCCCTGGGGGACTGGGGAGAGCCACTCAGATCTAAAGAGCAGAAGGCGTCAGTCCTGTTGTGGTGGAGGTGACTATGGTGGGGGGGAGGACAGGCTAGGAGAAATGGAGTTACCATCGGACCCAGCAATCCTGCTTGTAGGTATTTGTCCAAGAGAGTTATTTTTCACTTAATAACTTGTATACTGATGTTTTAGCTACTTTATTCCTATCTCTTAGAAAAAGGACCATTTGGGTTATACAATTTTTCTGGAATTCCTTTGGAATTCTTTTTTAGTGGTTGCTCTGAGAATAATACAGGTATCACAGTCTAAAAGAATTAATGTTTTACCCACCCAACTAAAATGTGGACACCTTACAGCCATAGGAATCATTTAATCCCCTCTTTGCTGAAGTGGTCTTCTGAGTTCCCAGTCTAGGGTATAACTTCTGCAAACATTTTGTATTTTTATAATTTTTCAAAATTCATTCATATATTTAACAATTTAACAGTTGGAAAAAAGTTATTCTTTCTCCCCAGATACTCACCATTCCTGATCCACATCTTTTATTCCTGAAGTTGAAAGCTTCCTCCTTGAATTATTTCCATTTAGCCTGAAGTTCCTTTCCCATCTTTGTAAAGCAAGTCATCAGGTGATGAATTCACTTGTTTTTCCATCCTCTCCTTCTGTCTTTATTTTGCCTTTAAACCTTAAGCAACTTTTGATGACTGCAGTATTCCTGGTTGAGGGTTTTTTTCTTTTAGCCCTTTAATGATGTTTTTTCACTCTCTTGTGGCCTCTATATTTTCTGAAGAGAAATCAAAGGCCTTCAAATTGTTATTCTTCTACAAATAAATTGTCAAATTTTCTGACTCCTTTCAAGATGTTTTTCTTCATCTTTAGTTTTCAGCAGTTTGATTATGATGTATCAGGGTGAGATTTTGAGCCCCTTGGATCTCTCTTTCATAGAGTAGTGTTCAGTCATTTCTTCCCTTACCTTTTTATTGGCACCAGCCTCTTTCTGCTCAACCCAGTCTTTCAAATGAGTATTAAAACTTTTAGTATTGCCCCACAGATCATGAGGCTCAAGTTTTGGATCAATTCTCTCTTTCTCACTCGCTCTCTTTTCTCAGATTATATTATTTCTACTCATCTAAATTCCATCTCACCAATTCATTCATCCCTTACTTGTCTTCTCTAATTGGGATTGCTCAATGAATTTTTTTAAATTTTCTATAACTTTATGTTTAGATCAAAAGTTGTCATTTACGTCTTTTCTTTGTTTCTTTTTCTCTGCTGAGAACTCCTATCTTTCCACTCAATGAAAGAGAATGCCCTTTGATGGAGTTGGATGGAGATGTGACCTCTCTACACACGCCTTTTCTGTCAATTTCACTGAACCTGTGGTTGGGGCTGGGGTTGGTGTGTGCTCAGGAGGCTTGGGTCTCTGGACCATGTGCCAGCTGGGCCCTGAGCCTCAGCAGAGTAGCAATACCTACTTTCCAGTTCATTGGACTTACCCAGGTCAGCTAAAAGGGAGGTGAGGCTAGCCAACCACCACACCAGGGTGCCAAGAGAGTCTACAACTGCAAATGGGATAATACAGTCCATCAGCCATGTGGGCTGTAAGCCCCCTCTCAGTTTATACTTGGAGTGGACATTTGCCATCCCGGGGCCCACAAGATGGAGGAAGAGAGTATGGAATGGAGTGGATTTGCTGGTATTCTACTTTAGAACTATTGTGATTCTAGCATTGGAAGAAATTGTATCCTTTATGTCAATACAGTGGCAACAGGGGTTGCTGAGGGCAGGGAGATGGAAGAAGAGTTGTGATATGCAGATATTTTTGGGATTTCATTCATAATACCTGAATGGTATTATGGGGACAGATAGAGGACATTGTATGTCCTGCCATGGCCCACTGGATGGACTGGGGGAGAGTGTAGGCTGTACAGTGTAAACTGCAGCCCTTGTGGCCTAGCAGTGCTCCAAAATGTTTACAGCAAATGCAGTGACTGTTCCATGCTGATGAAAGAGGTTGTTGATGTGGGAGGAGTAGGGGTGGTGGGGAGTAGTGTATTTGGGAGCCTCTTATATTTTTTAATGTAACACTTTGTCTGATCTATGCATCTTTAAAAACAAAAAGGACAAAATAATTAAGGAGAATATACCTTAATCTCATTGAGCATAGACAGAACAACTGTTTTGTCTGATAAATCCTTCTGTGGTTAATTTAGAACAGTGTCTACTGATTGAGTTTTCCCTTAAGAATAGGTCAGGTTTTCCTAGTTTTTTGTATATTATATAGGGTAAATTTGAGTGATATTTTGATAAGCGTGTTTACATTGTCAAACTATTTCAAGACTTGTCTTGGCTAGCTTAGCCACTTAATGATTCCATGGGAATTTGAGGACCAGCTTTTCCATTTCTGTAAAAAAAAAAGTCTACTCAATTTTGATTTTGAATTTAATCTGTAGTTTCCTTTGCGTAGTATTGACATCAGAACAATAGTTAGTCGATGAACAATGGACATCTTGCTATTTAATTAGGTTTTCAGTGTCACTCAGCAGTGTTTTCTAATTTCAGTATATAAATGCTTCACCTTTTGTTAAATTTTTAGATATTTCATTCATTAGAGGCTATTTGATTGGAAGTTTTAAAAAGTTCCATTTAAGATTGTTCTATGCTGGATTATAGAAACAAAAATGACTTTGCATTGTGTATCTTGTATCTTTCAGTTTTGCTGAATGCCTTTATTAGTGCCATTACTATTCTTGTGGATTCTTTGGGATTTTGTTTGTAAAAGATTAGGCCATCTGTGTTTCTAGAAATAGCTTTACTTCTTCCTTTCCAGTTTGGATGCCTTTCATTTCTTTTTCTTGCCTGATGGCTCTCTCAAGAACTTCAGGACAATGATGATTAGCAGTGATGAAAGTTCACTACCTTATCTTGTTCCTGATCTCAGGGAAAGACAGGTTGCTACAATTTATGTAGATGGCATGCAGCTGCTAATGGAGTTAAATGACTTCCACCAATGACCATCCACTCAGTGAGCAGTAGAACACCCCCAGGGTACAGGAAGTCTGGGAGTGCATTTCTGAAGTCCTGGAATTTTAGCTAATTTTAGGAGGCCAACATTCTAATCATTTTGAATGGCATCTCTCTTGTTAATGTGTATGTATTCAGGTGTTCATAATGAGATCATGATATGATATAGCTGAAACATTTTTATGTGGTCCTAAATTTTAATATTCTGTAAACCATTTTAAATGATGTTTTTTATTTGTAGAGGTTATTTCTAAAATAGTGCTTTTAATGTAGCAAGGACAGGTATTAAGGACAATCCTTGGGGACCATGGAAAATATATAGATTGCTTTGGGGGTTGTTGGTATATGTGCCTGAGGATAGTAATAAAGCTACTTGGTGCTATATATGTAGTCCAGATATACATACCATTTTTCTTATGTGATTAGGAATCAAAACAATAGAAATTAAAATGTTATTTAAAAATGAATCACCATTGCTAAAGCCAAATATGTTTGAAAATAGATTAATTTAAAACTAAATAAAAATAATGCTGAAATTTATGACTCAACTATAATGTATACAGAACAAAGAAAATTCAATATAAAATAAGTATAAGAAACCAAAATCTAATAATTGTGGAAATAAAGTGCATATAAATATATACGAACAAAGTGATTCAGAAATGAAATACATTTCAAGACATACAATAAAAAATACCCTTAAAGATAGTTGGTTCTGGAAATATATAGACCTTTTTCAGGGAATGACTAGATTTTGGCAAAGTGGTTTTAGCTGTTCCACATCAAGACAAGAGCATACATTCAAAGGAGGTATTCACTAGTCAGATGCAGAAACAAATAGACAATAACAGGTGCAATAGAGGTAATGATAGTGAAGACCCATATTTAAGAGTGGTAGAAGTACAGAACCCAGCAATATCGGGAAGAAAGCTGTTATATATATTTTTAATTTCAAAGAAAATTTGGATAGAGACAGATCTGTGTTGTTGGGAAAGCTATTTTGAATCTTGTTTCTATCTACAAATTTTTTTTTTTTTAAAGATTTATTTTTATTTCTTTAATTCCCCTCCCCTCCCCTGGTTGTCTGTTTTCTGTGTTTTTTTGCTGCGTCTTGTTTCTTGTTTCTTTGTCCGCTTCTGTTGTTGTCAGCGGCACGGGAAGTGTGGGCGGCGCCATTCCTGGGCAGGCTGCTCCCTCCTTCGCGCTGGGCGGCTCTCCTTATGGGTGCACTCCCTGCGCGTGGGGCTCCCCCACGCGGGGGACACCCTGCGTGGCGCGGCACTCCCTGCGCGCATCAGCACTGCGCATGAGCCAGCTCCACACGGGTCAAGGAGGCCCGGGGCTTGAACCGCGGGCCTCCCATGTGGTAGACGGACGCCCTAACCACTGGGCCAAAGTCCGTTTCCCTCTATCTACAAATTTTTAAAAAATCATATGAAATACCAACAGAAAAAATATTGATGTTATTTCCAGTACAGGTAAAGAGCAAAGTAAGGCTCTTCTTTTTGATGTACATTATGTAGTGAAATGTACTATCTCAAAAAGAAGGTAAAAGCATTGATGAAAGGAAACAGTATATGAGAGAACATCATCAATGAGATAGGGGGAAAAAAAACCCTCAAAAATGAAGGGACAGAAATCAGGGAAGAATAAGAAAAAAATGGGGAAAAAAATCATTTCATGATTTACATATAAACTAGAAGAAACAGTGAAAAGGTAATACCTAAATAGAAAGAGAAGTTAAAAAGAAGAAATTGCTTAAAAGAAATTTAATATAATGTAAAAGATTTGAGAAAAAAATGGCAAAAGTTTAAGATCAGCATAGAAAGGCCAATATATGAATACTGCAGTGTTTGAATGAGAGACTAAAAGCAAATACTTGCAGCAATTATTAAAAATTATGACTCCATTTTTTCTGGAAAGACTTATTTGAAGCTCCATAATAAAATTACACACTGAGCATTGATACAGAAGGTCTAAAGATAAGGCAAATTTTAGTGAAATTACTATGGTTTAAAGAAAACAAAACCATTTATTAGAGGAAAGCATGCGGCATTATGGAAAGAATATTAGAATCTCTTCAACATTTTTGAGAACAATATTTTGTGTTATGTGAAAATGGGGTAATGTCTTTGTGGAAGGAAATGTGACTGATGGTTTTATCCCCAGCAAGACTGAAAAGAAAGTAAAAAAGACAGTGAATTCGAAGTTATCCTGCTAGACCAAGGGTGATGTTATTGCCATAATCCCTTCCAGGTGAGTAAACAGATTTCAGCAAATGAAACATCTGGAAGACATTGTCCTGAGGACAGAAGTTAAGCACTAAATTTTCAGTTACTTGTTCAACTATCAAACATTGAGGATTCTATGAGAGAGTAGTGACCTTGGTGGGAGCCAGGAGGGAGACCAAATTTTATAATTAATTTAGCTCTAACTTTGTTTAACATGCTGATCTAAATACATGTTTAATTTTTTTTGATAAATTAAGAAACACAAGTAGTAGGAGAAAATATTGATTAATATAGTAATATCTAACATTAAATGTAAAATGTTTCTCTAAAACTCAATCTAAATTTATCTAACTAAATTCTACCAAAATTTATTTGGGTATGGGTAGAAGAGAATAAGCACAGAGGCATCTCTAAACACCATATGATCTACAGCTCTTCTAAGCTCAGGCTGGGGCCTCCAGCTTAAGGCCTTTGTAGCTGTCAATGGTGGGATCTGCAATAAAAGCACAGGATATAGAATCACCGGGTACACAGAGACAGATGGAGGAGGGGTTTTGCTGGTGAATGTTGCGGGACTCAGAAGGTACAATAGACCCTGGAGAAGCAAAGTTGGCCACCGATACCTAGGAACCAGATCCAAATGGCACTGAATTCCTATTGCTGCTCTCGGCTTAAGGTATCGTCTGTGGCACAGTGTCTGTAAATGTCCAACTGAAGGGATTTAATCTGTTTGCTTTGATGGGTGCCCTCAAAGTGACTCTTCCCTGAAGAGTAAGTTTGACTGTAGGGCTCCAGGAAGAAAAGGCAGAGTCTTATATATCTGACCAGGTGAGAAGCAGGACATCGGAAGGATAGGTATGGAAGTGATAACCCTGCTTCCCCAACCCCTGTCCCCTACACAGTCCAAGTCATGACTGCATCCTCACATTACTATTGGACAGGTTCCTTTTTCTCTGTAAAACCTAGTTTCATTTTAAAACACACCAAAACTTACCTGTGCTTTTCGGTTAAAAAACAGTTAGGCTCTAGTACTAAAATCATAAGTTTTCTTACATTAGTATATTCCAACATGAAAACATTACAGAAGACACTCCTTTTAACAAGATGCTATAAGTATTATGTTTATCTTTAATTAATTATGAAAGTAAAAAATAAATAAAAGGAACATAAGTAACTTGCAATTCTACCCATTTCATTCATCCCAAGTGAGCTCTTCATTGACCATTCTTTCAGGTTTGTATGAATTATACATACCTAAAAAACTTCTCAAGAACCACAGCTTGAGGAAAGGTGGCATGAGCTGACCCAGGGATCTGAACAGGACCCAGCAGAGGCTGAGAACCCTCAGGGCTTGGGCAACTGCCAGTCAGGACTTAAATTTCCCCCTAAGATGGAAACTGGCCCAGAATACCTACCCTACCTGCCTGCGAGGGACCCCAGAGTGCCATTGTCCTTATTATGGATTGAATCAGGTCCGCCCATAAAGTCATGTTTTTGTCCTAACCTCCGCTCTTACAAATGTGAACTCATTTCTAAGAATGCCAAAGATCATACTAATGAATGTGAGTCCAACTTTAATCAGGGGGCCTTAATCTAATATGACTGCAGACCTTATAAGAAGAAAATTAGGCACATTCAGGCACAGGAGATAGGAGTCAGAGGGCCAAGAAATGGAGGCATAGGTTCAGTTATGGATTGCTGGCAAGCTGCCACCACCTTCAGAGAAAGCACAGTGCAGCCTAAACCATGATTTTGGACTTCTAATCTCCCAAACTGTGAGACAATCAATTCCTCTGTTTGAGCCAGCTGGTTACCAGTATTGATTAAAGCAGCCCTGGCAAACTAAGACAGCCTAATATACCCTTTTGCCAGAGACCTGAGTTAGTGGCATTTAGGTTCACTCCACCCTGTTCACCATACTCATTAATAAACAGGAGAGGCTTTTGTTGACTGTAAGTGGATTATGAGTGCAAACTTCACTTCAGCAGGGCTGAGGTGTTGAACTAATCCAGGGCCGATCTTCACAAAGAATGCAGTGTGAGTGCACATAAGGCTTAAAAGGGGCTAGTGCCCTCTCCTGCAAATTAAGGAGCCTTTGGAGGCTGTGGCTTGTATAGAATGAGGTTTTGTTCCCTGAGAAGAGGCTGTGAGGATATACTCTACTTGCCTGTGCTTATTTTTGACCAGCCAGTTCTTGTCTCCACCTCCATGTTCACCCTCATTTGTGGCAACGCCAATGTTCTCCTTAGTTTTACTGATTTTCCTGAAGTGCCAAAGAGAAAGTTAGGAAAGAAATGTAATGTGTGTAACTTAATTCCCTTCCCCTTTTCATCCTATTCACTCCACATTCACATTTCCTTTTCCTCTTCATTTCTTCGGTGGCTTCTGGGTATTCTAGGAAAAGAGAAATTATGAAAAGAGACTCCTCCTTCACCTCAAACAGTGTACTAAGCTGTGTAAGGAACAGAAAACACTTGATTGTCCAGAGATACCATTTGCAGGAACATACCTGGGAAGGGAGAGTCCAGCCCAGAACCAAGTTCACAAGTGCCCTCCAAAAGAGTGGCCCAAGGCACCTGACTCCCAGCCCAGCTCCCGCCCTGTTACATTCTGGTTTACTTGAGATTGTGCATGCTGCATAGTAGGTTTGGAAATGATGGAAATGCTAAAAAAGCAGTTGAGAAGGATGTAGAAAGTTGTTATAAACCTTCTCAAACCCATGACCTCAACTTCCTAGATGAGATCAAATCCTTCAAGATGAGTATCATAAAAAGAGGAGAAGATGGGAGAGGTACAAAGAGAAGTTTATGAACAGGAATAGATGAAAAAAGACAGAAGACATGAATTACATGCAGATCGTCATCCCCGTGTCTGAATCATCTGACTTGATGAAGAATGCTTCTGAATGTACCATGGCAGTAACCATGATGGGGCATCCTTGTAAAAGGAAAGGAAAATGTTAGGGTTGAGGGGAGAGCTTGAACTATTGTTGTTCTCACCTGGTTATGACCTTATCCCAGCACATAATTTTGTCCTTATCACAACATTGCGTTCCTTGGGCCTTGATTGCTTCACCTTTACCATCTAAGTTTGGTCTAAGATCTCCACAATCCGTTTTCCAGTCCTCACATACTCTAAATGTAGGGAAGACTGTCCACCTTTTCCCTCTGAGAAGGCAATCGCTTTGTCCATGTCTTCCTGACCACGACATTATAGTATCTCTTACTATGATCTTACTGAAATAGGAAAAGAACAAAGCAGATCTCTAAATATTTCCTTTACTTTCTGATTTCACACCCCTCTCCTCCATCTCCAATGCAGAAGGGGTAATGCAACTGCTCCCAGGAACTCTCTCCCATTGGGTACTTCCTTGAACATTGTTAGTGACTTGGATTGTTACCTTCATCGCTGCTGGTAGAGCCATATCCCCAATCCACAAGCCAATTGGAGGTACTGTTTAGGAACACAGATATCACCAAGAAATTTAATTGAGAGAATGGCACACCAGACCCTTCCTTTTCCAGTTGAGACCAGGCTGGCCACCCAAGATCACCTGAACTCTTTACCCTGGGTTCTCAGACCTTCCCTGAGCTCTGTGGAGTCAGAGACCTTCAACAGGACATTGGAAACAGTATGCAAATGAAAGAGAAGTGGGGATGGAATTCTTTCTCAGCCTCTCACTCTCCCATTTTGCTGGACTGTTACAGCACAAGCCTCCAAGCTTATCACCCTGAAAGTTGGACTATTGTGGATGTGGTCTATGTTAGAAGAGTCCAGTGGGTTAGATGAGTTCAGCGGCAGGCTCTGAGCAGCCTCCCAGGAGATGTTTTGTGAGGATGAGCATGTTCACTCTGCATTGTCTATATCATAGTTACTAACACACATGGCAATTGGGCTTTTGACAAATGGACGACATGGACTTGTGCTGCAGATGCCCTGGTGGTGTGGTGCTCAGTAACAAGAATTAAAAATGACAAATGTTGCCAGATTCATAGAAGATTAGAGATTGCCAGGCAGAAGAGGCATGATGAGATTGTGCTTTGGTATCAAACCACCTAATACCTCAGTGCCTAGTTTCCTGTTTGGTACTTTGCATTTCTGCAAAATTAATTCAGCTTCTAAGCCTCTCTTTTCTCCTATGTTAAAAACGACAGCTATGGCTGCTTTTCTTTTATCATCGTCAATGAAAGTGCCATTAGGGGCAAGGAGAGTGCTCTACACAGGCTATACTATTCACTATTAAATGAATTCTTCCCATTAAATCCTAATGACAGGGATTTTGTAACACAGTATTTTCACTTGGAGTCCTTTGAACATTTTCCTGGGTTGTTATGGGATATTTTCCAGGTTTATTGAGGCATACTTGACTTACAATGAACTGTATTATTTGAAGTATATAACTTGAAAATATGGACATATGTATATGTCCTTGAGGAAATTATTATGGGATTGCACAGGTAATTGTGCTGGTTATAGGAGAGAAATCTAGGAAGGCACACAGCAGACATAGGATCTCACATATGCACATTGGCAATCACATTCATTACACTGAGAATCACAGCACATACTCATATACACACACAACACTCACATGAACACAAACCCATGCCATCTACACAGAAACCAACTATTCAAGAAACATCACTCTAGTTCTTGTCTGAAATACCCATTTACTTCCCCATACCCAAATCCTTGTTCCTACCTGGGAGTTTTAATCAGGGGGCTCTTGACTGAAGCCAGCAAGAAAGACCCACATTTCTTGTCATGTAGATTATTTTCCTCAGCCCACCTACCATTGACACTTTCTTTTCAGGCCAGCTGCAATTACAGAAAAGAAAACACTGTGAGAATTATAAATTATTATGTAATGCTAACAGAAGGATTTTGTCCTCTTGGTGACTTTAGAATACCAGATAGGAAAGAATGGTCAAACAAAGGAAAGCCAAAACCGGTGCGGGGACACCTGTGGAAAAGAAATGAGTTTTTCCTCACTGATGCATCTCTCAAATCCATTTTGGTTGACAGAAAATTCTTGATCCAAGGTAAAAATATTGCTCCTTAGGGTGGGCCTAATACCATATAGTCTGTAAGTTGGTGCTGCCTTTGTGATTTTACTCTTGAGACAGGAATCAGCTAGTAATAGACTCCCATTGAAGACATTCCCCAATCGTTTTGTGCATATCACCCATAATGAACATGGTCAGATTATCCCAACTGGATTAAAAAAGAAGGAAACCAAGAAGGCAACAGCTTGATCTCAGACAAAGAAAGGTGACCTCACCTTGGAATCAGATGGAGCTTACTCTACTGCTCTGGCATTCAGAAGCTCCTCCAACAGGCCCTCAGGGAACTAGGAGGACAGAGAATAACAGTCAGTAGCTTGGTGCTGTTTCTTCTGGATTACTAATGGTGTTTTGTTTATCTTGGGCAAGGGATTTAGAGTATTATGGAGGCAGTTATCAACTAGTATAGAGTGAGCTGCTCAGGAGTGGAAAAAGCAAAAGGGAAGAGCAGGAAAATAAAAGGAAGCAGTCCTTGGCTTTGTCATTAAAGACATTCCAAAGCAACTTGAAATAGTCAATTTACAAAGGGTAGGAAAATACATGCTATTGTTCACTGATGAATTCTTATCACTTCTGCCTTTTAAAAAATAAGTCAAACTTTTATTTATGGATTTGTAGGGTAAAACCACAGCTCGTGCCTCATGCATACAAATATGTCATTTTAAAAATATTTCTATTTCTATTTTGAGCCCCCATTTGGTAGCATATGGGAAACAGTCTCAGGCTACTGCAGGTCTCCTTCTGTGTTTCCCCGGGGGCCAGGAGTTCCAGGAGACTTACAGGATATCAAAGCATCAGGCTGGAGCATCTGCCTGTTTCCCTTGATCTTTACTTTTCAGTCTCTGTAGGCCAGTTCTGCATACTTGTCCCCAGTGTAAAGATTCATCAGGTCTGTCAGCTGTCTCTCAACCACTTCACTTGCCTCATTGCTGGGTAGAGGAAATCATCATAATATTTTAGTCTCCTATTATATGCTGGGTACTCAGAATTGTTTCAGGCCCCTTTGCATAGACAGGATCACATACGTAATTTGTGGGGCCTGGTTCAATATGAAAATGTGAGGTCCCATGTTTAAAATGTATTAAGAATCTCAAGACGGCTACAAGCATTAAACCATGCACAGGGTCCTGTGTGACTGCAGAAGTCACATGTTTCCTGATGCTCAAACACCATGCTGGATGCCAAGAAAAGCATGATTCTTCCTCCTAAGACAAGCATAGGGCTCTGAGTTTTCAGTAACTGGACATTCTCACTCTCCTACCAGCCCTTATCCTGAGATGCAAGTGGCTGGTCCATAGGACATATTGCCCAAATTGTCTTCTTTCTCTCTTTCTCCCTCCACATAAACACACATGGGTACTCCATCAAGTCTGGGAGTGTGCCAGCCTGCCTCTTTTCTATTCTCAATATCTTCTTCAAAGGGAAGAACATTCTTTAAGCCCTGAGACCTTTAGAGCTTGTACTTTTAAACAAAGCAAAACAAAAAATGAGCAGCCTATGTTAACTCAAACCCCTTTTCTTTCAATACTATTCTGTCATTTGCTTTAAAAACCTCTTTTGAAATTCAAAAGCACTGTTTTGGTCTTTTTTCTCTCTTTTGCCTTTGGAGTCCCTTTCTGGAGTGAGTAAGCATATAAAGGCCAGTAAGCATATAAATGCTAAAGCAACTGCAAAAGAGCCAATGGGTAAGATAAAGGGGCAATAACACTGGTTCTTAATTTACTGATGAGAGGGCTAAGTATGTTGCCCAAGGTCATGCAACTAATTAAGTGGCAGAGGTGGG
Organism: Dasypus novemcinctus; assembly: GCF_030445035.2. Classification (NCBI taxonomy): domain Eukaryota; kingdom Metazoa; phylum Chordata; class Mammalia; order Cingulata; family Dasypodidae; genus Dasypus; species Dasypus novemcinctus. Next base: position 85,528,814 of record NC_080689.1, on the reverse strand, counting down.
ATTTCAGTTTATGTGGTTTAGTTCCAGAGTATGGAATCTTAATCATAATGCTCTACTGCCTCTTTTAGTAAGCTCTGAGAAATGACAGCTTCATTATTGATTATAATGTAAAGTAGCAATAACAAAAAAGCTTCATTATTTACTGTGATGATAAAGTAGCAGAAACAAAAGGATATCCAGATCATTAAAACAAATATATTTAAGGTACAAGGAAGAAAAATTGGTTTAGCTTGACATTTATTAGCTCGTCACCATCTTTAACAAATGATTAATACTAAAACAATAATAGAAAGTAGTTAATAATAATTGATAATATAGTTTCTCTCATTTGTATTTTTTGAAAGAAGTTGGGAGTTTACGAGAGAATCATGTGTAACATACAGAATCCCCATACAACACCTGGGGCGGTTTGATATTATTTATAAATTCCAGAAAGGGATATTGATTACATTTGTAAACTGACCTGTTCCTCTGGGCATGATACCCTTTGACTGACTTAAATTCAAAGACTTTGCATTTACTTGATTAAATCAAGATTAGGGCTTTGATTTGACTACATCATTAGGGTGTGCAGCGTTGAGTTCCCCACTGCCTTGGTGGGCTGATAGAACAGACTCTTAGACAAAGGGAGGCACACAGAGAATATACACAGAGGGAGAGAGACAGCTCCATAGACATGGCAGGGGCCCTGGGAAGAGAGAAGAGCTGTTCCCCTGATAGTAAACAGCTGACCTTGTGAAGAGACTAGAACTGAGCCTGGAAAGAAATGAGCCCTGAAGAGAGATGAGCCTTATGGCAGCCTACGCTAAGATCAGAAGAAGCTAGACCCATGGAGCCTTAAGAGGAAAGAGGAAGGCTGAACCCTGAAGAGGTCAGCAGCCATCTTGTTCAACATGTAGTAACAGACATTTGGTGAGAAAATACCACTTAGGGTACCTTGAGTTGGACTCTTTAGGGCCTTGTAACTATAAGCTTCTACCCCAAATAAATACCCTTTAAAAAACCAGAATATTTCTGGGGCTTTGCATCAGCACCCCTTTGGATAATACTACCCTACCACAAACATCCTGCATCGTTGTGGAATGCTTGTTATAATTGATAAAATAACATCCAAATATTACTACTAAGTATGGTCTAAAGCTTGCATTAGGTATAGTTGATGGAGAAAAATTTCCCCATAAAACACCCTATTATCAGCACCATGTATTTGTATTAAACATTTGCTGTAATTCACATTAAGAATGTTCGCATGTTCGTACTGTTAACAAAAGTCCGTCATCCACCACAGGGTTCACTATTAAGCTGCCCCATGTCTTGTGCAATCCATTACTCCTCCTGCCGTTTTGAAGCCAAACTCAAATGCCACTATCTTGACATGTTCAAAAACCATTTTAGCCTCCATAGTTCCACCTATACTACACTGCGTTTATTAGCTGTTGTATAGGATTTTGCACTTGATTGAATGCCAACAATGTATTTTCTTCCCAAAATGTAACAATAGAATAATTGTTTTAAAGACATTTTTATTCATAACCTTTTGTTGTGGGACTGGATTCAATTCTAGAGAGAACATTCTATTGTATTTATTCACTAATCATTTGTCACAAATATAATCAATTAAACAAGGTTGGAAACTACTAAAATACTACCATTTAAAATTGACAGTTACATATCATGTAATATTTTTTCTTCCAGTCTTCCTTTTCTATACCCCGTGTGTGTGTTCATTGGCTGTGTTTGTTGTCCATGTTTACACTCCCCATGGCTAAGGGGAAGTGTGGGGTTAGCATTTAGACTCTAACTCCGCTGTAAGACTTGAAATAAGGACTATGTGTGTTGTAGAATTTGGGAGAAGTTCAATTATTTGAGTATAGAGAGGCCAGGACTCAGGAATGAGTTTGAGAAGGAAAAATGGTTTATTGAGGGCCAGCCGGGCTCGGGATTGGCTCGAACAAGATTTTTAGTCCCTTTTATACAGAGAGGAAAGGCCAAATGGTCCTTTTGTTTCAGTTCTCAATAGGCTTGAATTAGCATATATTTCCACATCTTAGGTAAGCTTTTAGCATGGACCTCAGGCATTCCATAACTTTTAGCATATTTGGTTTGCATTTCCCCTGAATACTTAAGTTTATAGACCTTGCATTGTTAAACTATTTCCTGCTCACCCAGGGCAGGACTGCAGCCTTTTATCATCCCACACCCACAAGTCACAGATAGTTTAGGTTATCTCTGAAGAGACAAAGAGCCTTCCACCCATAGCCCACATCATGTGCACCAGGCTGGTCATGAAGCGGTAACTTGAGTTCTTATTGTCACTGTCCCTTGGTTGTGGAGCTACAGGATTTGAACATTTCTAAAGCTCATGTTGATGATGTTATCAAATACACTAAAACATAACCCTGATACTTATCTGGTTGGGGCCAGGTTGGAGGATTTACTACAGTAAACACCTCTCAGAATCTCTGAACTGACCACAAGAATGGGGGCTTTCTCTGTGTGGTATTGTGTCGAGGCCGTAGTGGGTAAAGGCATCTGTCACCTCTTTGGTCTCATGACACCACTGAGACTACTTACAATGAGGAGTAAGGATTGGGGTCTCTGCAGGTTGGATACTTCCAGGAATACAAGTGGAGGTTCAGCTTCCCTTGCATGGTGTACACTGACGCCATGGCTGAGCAGTGAATGAAGATAGTGGCTTGGGGCATCATCAGCACTGGGGCTGCATGCCTGATTTCACAAAGAGGCTCCTATATGTAGGAGCTTGAAATCCTAGGCTATTCATCTCTGCACCACAGTTTTTCCACCCAAGGTGTGGGGAAATATTAAACAAAGCCGTGGTACTGTCGTTCTGTGGATTGATTGAATCAGTATATGTAAAGTGTGCAGTCATGAAGGGATACATTTGAGAAAGTTGACAATAATTGTCCTGCATAGTTGGGAAATACCTCACAGGGAAACACACTCACCCTCACCTAACCTTCACAATCACAACCTATTCCCACTCAATTCCCACTCAACTGCCACATGCAAACCCACACCACCTAAAGGGAACACAGCTGTTTACAAGGACTGTAGAACATGGCCATTTTTCTTTACCCAGAACAGAAACAGTCCCCATAACTCATTCCCATCTGGAAAGTGATTTCAGGGTTCCCACACCACAGGAACCACAAAAGCCTGGGTTTTATTTAATCTTAGCTTCATTCTCAATAAGTGAGCGATTCCACAATACATACCATTTTTCCTTGTTCCTGAGGCCACCTACAATTAGGCAAAAAACAAGCAAAAAACCCACAGTACTCTGAGGGCTCGACCATGCTGTATAGTGTTTGCACCGGCTTTTGTTCTCTGCGTACCTTTAGAAAAGCAAATGAGAATCGGGTCAAATGAGTCTCCATAAATCACTGCAACAGATGTGTGCAATGGCACAAGCTTTTCCTGAACGATGCTTCTCTCAAGTATATTTAGGTCGAGAATTTAGGTTGGGTGATAAAATATTTTAAATCCTAGGAGGAAAAACTGCCAGTGAGGAAAAGTCACTGTACTGTGTACCTGGTTGCTGCCACCCTCTTGAATCCAGGGTCAGTTAATTATAGGTTCCCATTGAAGCCTCCCCCAAACAAAGGAATCATACATCATCTATAATTACATGGTCAGATTTTCATATCTGAACTCATTTGAAAAATAATAAAGTGACAATTTTAGCTCAGACAAAGAAAGGCAACCTTACCTTGGAATTAGATGGGACCTCCTCCTCTGACCTATCCCTAGGAATCTCCTCCACCAGGTCCTCAGGGGGAGCTAGAAGGATAGAGTCACTGTCAGTACATTGGGATGTTCCTCATTGGTTATTAAGAGAGCTGCACCTGATGTGGTAACAGCCAAGAGAGCAAGGGGATAGATGGACAATAAGCCTGGAATGATCAGTTGCTGGACCAACCTCCTGGGCGGAAGGATTGTAAAGAGCAGGAGCAGAAAACAAATGAGAAATAAGTTTCTTTGGTTGTGTATGTAACGGCATCCCATTGTAACGTGAAATAATCTATAAATGGTACTAAAACAGACACTATGATTCATTGACAGAGTCCCATCATTCCTCCTGACCGTTTTGAAGCTAGACTAATTGTCACTGTCCTGTTGAACTTTCCGAGATCATTTCAAATTCCACACATTCAGAGTGCTCCTGCTAGAATTCTCACCTCTTATGAAGTATTTTTCTCTTTATAATAAGCGAACTTTTATTGGTGGACTGGATTTAATTCTAGGCAAAGTATTCTATTGTATTGAATCATTAGTCCTTTCTTATAAAGATAATTACAGTGGTTTTGATAATACTGATACGCTACCATTTCAAAATAAGCAATTGTGACTACATAATATTTTCCCTCCATCTTCCTTTTCTTTATCACTTATGCACATTTGTTGAGTGATGTTGTTGTGGAATTTAAGAGAAGTTCAATTATTTGAGTATAGAGAGGCCAGGACTCAGGAATGATTTTGAGAAGGAAAAATGGTTTATTGACGGCCGGCCGGACTCGGGAGCTTTCAGTTTGAATCCCGAGCCCCGAACAAGATTTTCAAATGCCTTTTATACAGAGAGGAAAGGCCAAATGGTCTCTTTGTTTCAGTTTTCAATAGGCTTCAATTAGCATATATCTCTTCCACATCTTAGGTAAGCTTTTAGCATGGACTCCAGACATTCTAGATAAGCCTTTAGCTTATTTGGTTTTTGCATTTCCCCTAAATACTTAAAGTTTATAGCTCTTGCATTGTTAAACATTTCCTCGGACTGGAGCCGCTTCCGCTTCCACTGTCCCTAAGGGCAGGACTGCAGCCTCTTACCATTCCACACCCACAAGTCAAACAACTTAGTTATCTCTGAAGAGACAAAGAGCCTTCCACCCATAGCCCACATCATTCCCCCCCTTCTGCCAAAGTTTGAATTGCTAAGCTTTGGCATAATTATTGTTGGAGCTATGAGGTGGATGGCTGTTTGTTGTCTTGATTGATTATTTATCAGTCTTTAGTAGAGCATCCAGGACTGTTTTTAGAAGTTTAGAACTTTTCATTCTGGACAGCAGAATCTTGGGCAGGGGCCTCCTGCACTTATTCTGCTGCCACTGGCACTCACGTGGATTTCCAGTCAGGTTCCAGATCCATCTATTACTTTTATTTTACTCTTAAAGAGTTTACACCTTTAATTTAAAAGGGGTGCTGAAGGGAGACGATCTCTTTTCTGTAACTGCTTCCTGCTGGCCATGGGCTGTAGTCATTGCCTAATAAGGTGTAAAACTCTTTAATTTATTTTAACTGGAGGAAGATGGATCTGGCATTCTGTACGAAGTTGGATGAAGTTTTCATATGGTCAATAAGATGTTCACTCTGAAAGAAACAAACTTAATTTAAAATTTGGAATACCTGTTTTTAAAAGAGGACACATTGGATTACAGAGGTAGACAAGGTTAGGTGCCTATAAAGATGGCATTCCTTAAAAGCTGGTGGGAACAGCATATATATTTTTTTAAGTTATCCATCTTTAGAGAGAAATTGCAACAGACACTTAGCTTTGTCTGAAGACACATTCCAAGCTGTTCAATGATTGACACTCATTCGCTCTGTCAGATGCTCCTGGTGAACTGGCACTCCTTGGGCAACTGGCTTCACTCAGGATTAGAACACTAAGTTGGAAATACTCTTAGCTTTCACCTGTGGGAGTGATCAGAACTACGGAATAAAGATTTTTACACCTTGATTTTCATTGTACAATTTCTAGCAATTTTGACTTGTTCAATAGGTGACTCACCATCAGCAAGCAAGCCTCACTTTTGCTACACACCAGAGTACAGCAGAATATAGAAGGTGGCTGAGACTGCCACCTTATTCTATAGACATGTTATTAACTGTTTTGAAAATGATTTTACCAGGAATTTAACATGTCTAATATACTTCTGCACTTGATTCAAAATAGAAAAGATAACATTACAATTATTAGGCATATATTTAGTACAGGATAAAAGTACAGCACTTAATATTAACTAATGTATTACTTAATGCATAAGGATTCAGAGTTGCAATTATTAGTTTTGAGTTTCAGGTTTGTAATACTTTACATGTTATCTCTCCATGAGAGCAGGCCATAATGCCAATTGTGTTTAAGTTTTACTTACAGTATCCTGGTATCATGGCTCCACTTAGCATGTTCTTCAACGCAGTGAGCAAGTTACAGCATCCTTCATCTTAGAGAGATTTTCCAGTATTCTACTAGCCTGGTGCATAGTGCTCTCTGGCACCATGGAACAGTGCCAGTCTGGAGGCGATATCCATTGTACACTTGGCTGTACCGAGTCATTATTGGCTGCTGCAGGAGCTTGAAACTGCAATATAGTTTCCATCGACTTCAGGAGCAGAACCAGAGACTGATATAGCACATATTTTTAATTGAGGGGTCAGTGACCAGCCTAGCCAATAACTCACATGGAGAGGCCACCTGTAATGTATACAAGGCCTGGTTTGAATGCACAAGAGTTTGACAATGTTAAAGTTGATTCCTTGTTTTTATATATATTTTAAACAACTTAACGCAATACATATATCAAATGACTATTTACTTACACAATTTTACTATGAAGATAACAGTAGGTACTTCACTTTAGTAATAGAGGAAAAATATTATTTTTCATTGTTAGAATGAAAACAGAATATTTCCAATAGAATCAAGACAACTTTTTATTACCATTTACTTAAATGTGTATTTTGCAGTGGCCTTCAGACAGGTTTATTATCATGAAGTTATTTCTGCTACCAATACCAATCTAAGTTTCTTTAGTTAACAATGACTTCTACAACTAGAACTATTTAAACATTTTCAGTTTGGAAGATGTTTTACAAACTCTTTATAATTGACTATAACCGCATTGACTAGACACCTCATGTTTAAATAAACTTACTAAATTACAATTACCAATGAAAGAAATTTACTCTTTATTTAAGAGAGCATATCTACAATCTTTTTCCTTTAGCCTAATTTCACCAATGTGAACTTACAATTTTCATTACTCTAAAGATTTCGTACATAATGTTAATTTAGTTTATAAATTAACTATGGGAGATTACACTTAAGTTAAATAAAATTGAAACCATAATAGTTTATGCAAGGAATGTTCTCTTTTTCCCTTACAGGAAGCTAAAAACTTTTTTTCTTTAAGTTATGAAAATTATTAATTTAAAAGCATAACTGACTACCAGGTTTTAAAACACATGCATACTGACTACCAGGTTTTAAAACACATTACACAATTACTTAATTTTTTTTTTTTAAATCATAACCCAGGAAAGATCTCTCCATAGTTTTTATGGACTTTCCTTTACTTACTGAAATTTGTTAATAGAGCCACTAATTACCTTTATTTTGTTGGAAAGAAATCTTCTGGAAGAAAATAAGGCTCACCAGATTGTGGAGAAGAAAATAATTTATTCTCAATTTTGCAAGAAGGGGTGCAGAGCCAGATATGGCTGGTGCCACGAACAAAGAAAAATGACACAATTTATACCTCTAAGCCTAGCATGCAAGCTCTTCCTGTTTTTCCATAGATTGGATACTTCAGAAGTTACAGCTTATCTGAGATTTAACTTTCCCACGCAAAAGTTTGATTTAACTGCTTCCTCTATCACATTCCAACCATTTTAGTTTTTACCTGCTCCCCCCTTTTTCAAATAAGGAATAGAATTTAGTGCTGAAATGGCACCGACTTAGTTAGCTCCTTCTTGGGCATCCTTCCACTGCCCATAGGACTGGCCTAAACTGGTCTCCTCCACTGCTGTCCAACCCGGGAGTGGGAGACTGAGGCAGCAGGCCGCCAGGTTACATCAACATTTTTCTTATGTGAAAATTAACCTAATCTTTGTGTGTGTGTTTTTTTTTTTTTTTTTTTGCAATTTATGGCTGACAAAGGTTTAAACTGGGAAATTACCAGGCAAACTGATTCTTAATTCCCTAGCCTAGTAGATAGGTTTAATCTGCCACACCTAGTCTTGCCTTAAAAGCTCTTGCAAAGAGGAGGCCCTTTCCCAATTGTTTCCATAATCAGATTTCTATGACTTTTTCATCCTGCTTAGTTCAATTTGGGCTTTAAGAATATTTATAAATATAACTGCATATTTAATTTTTAACAATTTGAATAGACCTCTTTTAAGAATTTTTATTTGTTAATTTGATATTATCCTGATGTATGAAGACATACATTGAGCATTTTTTAAAAATGGGCAGACACAAAGAGTTAGACACAAACACAACTCATTGATATTACTTGTAATTTGCATTATTTTATATACTGTTTAGCTTAATTAATTAGGGGTCCAGAAATACATATTACTTATATAACTGCATATTTAACCTCAACAATTTGAGCAAATAGGCAGACATGAATAGTTTGACACAACAACATGACTTTAGTTACTTTAAACTTTTCAAAGACTTTTGAAACTCTTCTTAATTTGCACTATGACCATGCAGTTTACCACAAGAATTTTCTTTCTTACTTAATGGATTGTAATAACCAAAATGTTCTCAATGCCTTAGCACCATTTTGTTTTAGAACTTTATATTTTACTTTGAAATTAGCAGAATTTTGGATAAGCAACAAGATTAATTTTATATATATTTACTGAGGCTATTTGAAGCCTCAGGGAGACAGACTGCTTTCTCTCATGAATTGCCACTCTTAGGAACACTGACCGTCAAGGCAGGAGACTTCTCCCCCTCCACCTCCCCTTTTTGATTTTGGAGATAATAAAACTCCAGTGGTCATTTAACCTTATTCCATCAGGCAGCCATTTATTTAGTTTACACTTGAATTCATGAGAGAAAGGGTTACTAATACCAGGAGAGGAGACAGTGATGTCCCAGCTCTTCTCAATTATGAAATAACCATAGGCAAAGGCAAAGGGCGAGGTTAGGCTTGAAGTAACCATAAACAAAGGAAAGGTTAGTGTAGAATTTACACTTAAATAATAGTTTCAGGCTAAATTCACCCAGCTATAATCTCAGTTATTGTCTTTCCACTGTTTTATAATATAAATGCATTTATAAATGATTTTAACTCTTAGTTACAGTTTTTATTAATTTTTTTAAAAACCTATTAATTTTATAACACCTTTAAATACCTTTCATTCGACTTATAACATATTAAATGAACTTATTACCTTAATTTTTCCTTTAAAGTAAAAGAATGAATCTCTTGCAGTTTGAAATAAAAAACTACTTTTCAGGATTTGATTTCTAGAACATAAATGTTCTTTTAAAAGAGGTAAGACTTCTTTAAACACTGAGGAAATGATGAGGTTAAAGCACAAGAAGCTATTGATAAAAGATTTTCTTTGTATATTGATCTTGTTCAATTTTAATCATAAAAATTTCCCTTCCACAAACCTTCTACACTTTCAGTATTCATTCAGGTTCTGTCCCACACTCTACTCTTTCCAATAATCAATCATTTTATCTTAGGACAAAATCATCTTCTGTTTCCTTAACAATAAAAACACACTCCATATATCCCACATACTAAGTTACCAGGCAAACTTCTTACAACATATAATTGCCATTAATACTAAACAAGTTTGTTAAAATAATGAACTTTTCTTCACTTTAAATACTTAGTAGCATGTAATACCAGAAACAGTTTTTTTTTTTTGGAAGCAAGTTGGCAGGGGAGATTGGCTGCTGAATAAGTTTTGTTATAAAATTGCCTTTTATTATTATTATTATCAATTCAGTTTTGTTAAATAATGACTTTCTGCAGTTAGCCACTTAAATACCTTAAACAATGCTTTGTAAAACTTTTATAATTATTTATACCCTTAAGACAAATTTTACCTTCACAGAACACATTCTCTTACTTAAGGTTACTACAATACCTTCTAAGAACCTGAGCAGAATGCAAACGTATTTTGGCTTTGACACCCTAAGGAGGAAACTTTACTGCATTTATTCTGATTCTGCTTTTCACCTCCTTCACTTCCCCCCGTTCCAGGCAGTCGGGTGCACAACAAACAGGAATGCGGCTTATGAATAGAAGGGTGGACTCACTGGAAAGGGGCAAGCCGCTCCCCGCTTTCCAGCTTTCAGCCAAAATGGGCAGACAGAACCTACTCAAATTTGGCAACTCTCCCAGGAACCCAGCCGCCCTGACTGGGACATTCCCAACAAACTTGGGTGCTTGGCGTGGACACAGATGGCCTCCAAGCCCCGGCAAAGGGCCAGACCAGAGACAAGACCGCAGAGCATGCACAAACATCTAGACTCCGCAAACAGCCAGACTCCTCAGCTTTTGCCCCAGAATCATTTCACTCCCTTGCCAATGGCAAGGGAGGGCTCCAGCTCAGCTGTAATTCCACTTTACATAAGGACACAACTCCAACACTAGCCTTGAGCTGACACAGACAGAAGCACAAAGGTCACTAATCTGACCCACAAGTTTATATATTTATTTTCACCATGGCTGCCCCGACAGCCATCACAAACCTCAGAACACTTAACATTTGGTATAAAGCGAATTCATTCACAAATTAGCACCATAACAAAAGATTTCAGCTAGACTTTTCCACTGTTTAAACTTTACACCCAGACCAAGCTCCACCAGAAAAGCCGATCCATTTTCCTGTAGCCAAGTTTTGTTTCCCTTAATCTAGACCAATTTCCAGGACATTAGGACTTGAACCTATAAATAGCCCTTCCTATTAAAATCGAGACCCCACTCCTTTAGTGGATATAAGACCAGTACCAGATTCTAACATGCAGTTAGACAAACCCAAAACACCAGGGCTTTTCCCAGGTTTTCCTCCTTTTCCCAAGCCTAGAGAGAACGGCTTCCCCCCAGCCTTCTGGGGCTACTAGGGTTCTCTCGGGAGGTGATCAGCCTCCCCTTCCTAGCAATTAAAGCTAGGGCCTTCCAGACTGTGCTCACCCGGGGAGTCTTACCTTCTTCCATGTTCGGAGTTCTTTTTCATTCCCAGACTCTTTCTCTTCAGACCTTCCATTGCCCTCGATTTTTGTCGGGAAGATTCTGGTGGAGCCCACATCTTTTCTGGATTAAATTGAATCCAGGGGCGCCCAGATTTGGGGTTCACCCGAGTCCTCCCGGCTTCCTTGGGGACTTGGAAGGGGCAGCAAAATGCTACCATCTCTGGCCTTCATTTATTATCCTACCAGAGTCACCAAAAATGTTGTGGAATTTAAGAGAAGTTCAATTATTTGAGTATAGAGAGGCCAGGACTCAGGAATGATTTTGAGAAGGAAAAATGGTTTATTGACGGCCGGCCGGACTCGGGAGCTTTCAGTTTGAATCCCGAGCCCCGAACAAGATTTTCAAATGCCTTTTATACAGAGAGGAAAGGCCAAATGGTCTCTTTGTTTCAGTTTTCAATAGGCTTCAATTAGCATATATCTCTTCCACATCTTAGGTAAGCTTTTAGCATGGACTCCAGACATTCTAGATAAGCCTTTAGCTTATTTGGTTTTTGCATTTCCCCTAAATACTTAAAGTTTATAGCTCTTGCATTGTTAAACATTTCCTCGGACTGGAGCCGCTTCCGCTTCCACTGTCCCTAAGGGCAGGACTGCAGCCTCTTACCATTCCACACCCACAAGTCAAACAACTTAGTTATCTCTGAAGAGACAAAGAGCCTTCCACCCATAGCCCACATCAATGTGACTCTCCATGCTCACACTAACCAGCCACAGTGGGCCAGTTCACGAGGAGGGAGGCACAGGTTGAGCACTGAGGCTCTATACCAACGCTACAAGAGAGTTGCAAGAAGGGCGATGGAAAGTAGGCTAATGACTAAGTGGGACTTTACAATCTTATTATTTATTGTGTAGCTTAGATTTGATCATCTGAAGGGCTCAAGGTGATAAAGTTATCAAATAGATGAAAACAAGTCCCTGATTATTATCTGGTTGGGCCAGGTACTTAGCAGTGACCCAGCACTGGCAAAGATTGTCAGGCTTGTCCTACCGATGCCTCACAATCTGACAATCTGTGAGCTTGGCAGAAACATGAGGACTTCTGTTGCTTTTGACACAAACAGCTATGTCTAAGTATCTCGTAAAATGCCCCTAATGGTAGCCTGGGTTATGTGACCCTCAGGCTTCCTAATATATAAGATCAGTGTTTAGGAGCCCTCTGGGCAAATGTCTATACACGGATGATGGAAATCCTTTGCGTGGCCACTAATGAACCATGTCTGTGAGCCAAGTGAGAGTGAGTTATTCAGAGTATCAGCATATGGGCCTCATGCCTGTGTTCACATTTTGACTCTACCTCTTAGGAACTCGAGATCTTAGGTTATTAATCTGTGCCTCTCAGTCTGCATGTAAGAAGTGGGGAGAGTAAACATAACCAGAATTTTGTGGTGAAGATTTTATGAGTGAATATATGCTACATGTGCAATATTAATGGTTTGGTTTTTGAGAAAGTTTGCAGTGGCCATTGTACAGGGTGAGTTAGACACATCTCTTGGGAAAGCAAACACTAACATCCCCACAGTCACATATTCACAATCACACCACATAGGCTCACTCATAGACACTCACTAACCCCTTTACGCACAAATCCGTGCCACCTAGAGGGAACACAGCTGCTTTCAGGACTTTAGAGCATGCCCCATAATGCTTCCCTTTGAAAATCATTTTTTTTTTAGCCACACCTCCAATCCTCATTCCTCACAATAACTGGAGCCACTATCCCTGCAGACCAACATTCTAACAATACCCTGGTTATCTTATCTTCCATGTGTTCCCAGATGTCAGTAATTTTAGATACGTACCATTTCACTTATTCCTACAGCCACCTGCAATTAGAGAAAAACCTATGAGTATTACATCATGCTATACCCTGTTTGAACGGGACTTTTGTTTGCTTGATACCATTAGAAAAGCAGATAGGAAACAGTGGTGAAGGCAAAACCCCATAAGAAAGTACAGCAGGACATATCTATTAAGGCACAAGCTTTTCCTAGAATATCTCTCAGGTCCATTTTGGCATGTGATTACAAATTCTTATTCCACGCAATAAAAATTGGAGCTGAGGAAAAGGACTTTTAACATAGTTCATAATCTACTCCTGCCATTTCTGGATACCCTGTTGTATCATGGATCAGTTGGAACATACTCCCATGAAACACTCTGCATTCCTAAAAAACTGTATATACCATCTATAATGCATACTATCAGGCATCCTTACCTGAAATCAGTTGCAAAAGATAGAATACAAAAAGCAACACCTCTCCCTTAGACAAAGGATAGCATCCTCACCTTGGCATTGGGTGAGGCTTCCTCCTCCTCTCGGTCCTTGGAAGCACCACCTTCAGTTGTTCCTGGGGAGCTAGGAGGATACAGAGTAATTCTCAGTATATTGGTGTGTTACATGTAAATTTCTCAGGCAGGGTTCTAGTCTTGGACAAGACACTAAAGGGTGTAGAGTTTGTAGTGTAACAAGCCACTATGACCGGCTGTAGGGGCTATCTTCTGTACTGAAAGCAGGTTGGCCAGGAGTGTAGCAGGGAAGAAGCAGGAATCAAAATCCTTATTGGCAATCTATAACAACTGACCGTAGTCTATAAATAATACTAAAATATCTTATTATCATTGATAGTCCCAAAATGCCTCCTGATTATTCCATATTTAGCCTAAGTTGACAGTATCATGGGACATCTCCAGACAAATTCAACCTCCATGGATATACATATACTGAGAAAGAATTTACTATATGTTCTTAGGAATTTCCACTTGATTAGGAGCTACCTTTCAGTGGACTACATTGAATCCTGGGCAAGTCATTCTATTGCATCTATTCACTAGTGCTTTGTTGTAAAGGTAATTGTAGATTTGAATATCCTGAGATCATTTAATAATCATTACTTATTAATCATAGAATTTTCCTTCCAGTCTTCCTTTTCTATGCTACGTGTGTGTATTCATTGCATTAGAGCCTCTCCATCATTGCCCTTTCAACACTGTGACAGTCATTATGGAGGGACACATGGATTTAGTGTTGACTACCTCTAAGCCAGATCTCCAAGAGCATTTCAGCAAGGGTGTTGAACACCAGGTTCCGAATGTTTTGAATGCCAAGTGTCTTTGGGTTCTATTTTATCAAGGACTCATAGAACTTGAGCATCTATAGGGTCCATTATGGTGATGATATCAAATGCAGTAAATTGTCTTCCAATGTCTATCTGCTTTGAGCGAGCTGCTGAGCTGACACCTCAACCCTGGCAGGGTTGACCAAGTCATTATCACAACAGAGAATTTTGGGGCGATCAGAAGCATGTGGGCTTTCTGTGTGTTTTTGACACTAATAGCTATACCAAAGTCTGTGATAATCTGCACAACCTGCTGCCCTAGGCTGTGTGACTACTGAGGCTATCTTAAAATGGTGGGCAGTTTGGTTTCTCTGTAGACTCAGGTAATTCCAAGATATAGGGAGATGCTAGAACTCCATTGTCTGATGTCTAATGATCCAATGGCTAAATCATGCAATGTATTTGAGAAAGTTGACACTGGCAGTTCTCTGCGTAAGTGGGACATAACACCTCAGGGAATTGCACATGATAATCCTACAGTTACCTAAAGGGAACACAGCTTCTACTGGGGACTTTAGAAACAAGGACAGAATACCGTAACAAAAAACCTTTCATCATACCCCCAATCCTGTGAAACTCCCATGGCTGAGTATAAAGGGCAGGTCTGTAGCTCAGAGCATCAGAATTGGGGCCAAAATCGAGGTTCACATTTAGGCCCTTCCCCTTAGGAGCAGACAGCTCAGGCTGTTGTTCATTTTTGCAACTCAGTTTCTCCACCTGTGTTGTGGGGATAAAAAGCACACCCTAGGTGCAGCTGGATGAAGTAAATGTGCATAATATGTTCAGTGGTGATAGGGTTTATTTGAGAAAGTTGAGAAAGTTGGCCCTAGCAATTTTCCTTTGTAAATGTTACATATCACCTGGTTAAATGCACGCAGACTCAAAATCAGACCCCAGAGACTCACACGTGAACTCCCATTAGCCCCTGTGCACTAAAACATCTACCACCTAAAGAGAACACAGCTGCTACTTGGAACTGTAGAAACAAGGACAGAACACCCTAATGGAAGCCTTTCATCACACCCCAACCCTCATTTCCCAGTGAAACTAGGATCAGGCTGGGTCCACAGCCTAAAGCTTGGAGGAAACCCCCTATTTTATTTTGACTTTTCCCACAACAGTTGCATGAACCAGAATAACTACCATTTTTGTTGTTTCTTGAGTTCACCTGCAATTGCAGAAAGTGAGTAATGAGAATCATACTATGCTGTGTTGTTTTTTCTCAGATCTTTGTGATTTTATAAAAATGAATGGGACACAGTGATAAAATCAAAGACCCCATGAATACATATGGTGGGCTCCTGTGGGAAAGGCTCACACTTTAACTGGGGGCTTTCTCTCTCAAATCCATTTTGGCAGGAATTACAAAAGTCTTGATCCAAGCAAGAAAAGTAGTGCTGAGACAAAAGGCTCCAGCTATATGGGTTATGACCTGGTGTTGCCATTTTTAATGCCCTCTTTTATCAGTGGTCTATTAGTAGAAATCCCTCTGCAAATATTCCTTCCCCCAAACAGCACCCATTATCTGTAATGTACATCATCATATATTAAGATCTATGCTTAGTTGAAAAAGAATAAATCTGAGAAAGGAACATTTCTATCTTAAAGGAAAACGTGACTACCTCGGCATTAGATGGGGCCTCCTCATCCGCCATGTCACGAGGAGCCTCCTTCACCATGTCTTCCAGGAGCTCTAGCGGGATGTAGAATAACAATTAATACACTGGGGGAGCAGCTCATGCATTATTCAGGGACATTTGCTTTATTAGGACAACAGGCTCCAATGTATGGAGCTGACTGGTTAGTGAGCGTAGACTTGCACTATTTGGCCTTCCTTGGCAGAAGAAAGACTAAGGTGAGGAATAGGAAAGCAAACAAAAACAGAGTCCTTGGCTTTGTAGCTAAAGGCAATCTAAATTAATGTGAAATAGTTCATCTATAAATGATAGAAATTTATAGCCTATGATTCAACACTTCTGCCCATTTTGAAGCCCATGTTATTTTCTGTTTTTAATTAGCAACCGTTTTAGTGGATGTGAAAAGGTATCATTGTGGTTTCCTTTTTTTTTTTAAGGTTTATTTTTTATTTATTCCTCTCCACATCCCCTCCCCCCTCCCCACTGTCTACTCTCTGTGTCCATTCACTTTGTGTTCTCCTGTGTCCGCTCGCATTCTTGTCAGCAGCACTGGGATCTGTGTCTTTTTGTTGCATCATCTTGCTGTGTCAGCTCTCTGTGTGTGTGGTTCCACTCCTGGGCAGGCTGTGCTTTTTTCGCATGGTGCAGCTCTCCTCTTGGGGTGCACACCTTGTGCTTGGGGTTCCCCTATGTGGGGGACAACCCTGCGTGGCGCAGCACTCCTTGAGCGTGTCGGCACTCTGTGTGGGCCAACTCACCACACAGGTCAGGAGGCCCTGAGTTTGAACCCTGAACATCCTATATAGTAGGCAGAAGCTCTATCAGTTGAGCCAAATCCTCTTTCCTCATTGTGGTTTCAATTTGCATTTTCCTAAAGGCTAAGAGTGTTCAGCATCTCTTCAAGGTCCTTCTGGCCCTATGTATATCTTCTTTGGAGAGTCATCTTTTCAAGTCTTTCTCTGATTGTTTGGAGGTTTTTGATGTTGATTTCATCTCTACATTTAACTGCTCTGTTGACATAGGTTGCTTGTGAGTTTCTAGGAATGTTTCTAGTTTATCTAGGTGTCTACATTGTTGGCATACAGTTGTTCGTAGTTGTTAAGATATGTAACAGTTTAAAGTTTTTTGTGAATCCCAGAAGATCAAGTACTTAAACTAATACATGCCTGTGAGTGTGTGATCCTTTGATTGGACTTTATCAGTGAGGGGTGACACAGACTGGGCCTCCACCCTCTTGCTGGTGTCTATTATACTATATACTGAGGAGTGAATCAAAACACACAGACAGGTGTCATTTTTAAGCTGCCATGTGAGACAGACCTGAGGATCTCTAGCTGCCATAGCTGAAGAAATGTGATACCCAACAGGCTAAGCACAGAATGTAGCTCCAAGATGAAGAGACTAGCCCTGCCATATGCTTCATTGCCCATAGCTAGCTCAAGGGGAATGCAGCCTGGAGGAGACAGCACACACAGGCCACCAGTTTGCCTTGCCATGTGGCAGGGCTACAGGTTCTGCTAGCAGCCAATCTTTGATGAGAGAGCATCTCTGATGGTGCCTCAGTCTGGACATTTTTGCAGCCTCAGAACTATAAGCCTTTACCCTAAAAAATTCCCTTTATAAAAAGCCGATGCATTTTTGGTATACTGCATTGGCTACCTTTGACAAAGAAGAACAAGATCTTTTTTACTCCTGTGGGATCAGTAGTAATGTTCCCTGCTCATTTCTGAAGTTATTTGTTTGCATCCTCTCCCTTTCTTCCTTTGTCTGTCTAGCTAAAGGTTTGTCAACTTTATTGATCTTTCCAAAGAACCAACATCTGGTTTTCTCAATACTTCTCTATTGTTTTTGCTTTTTATACTCTTATCTCATTATTTATTATCTCATGTTTGTAATTTCTTTCTGCTAGTTTTGGATTTAGTCTGCTGTTCTTCTGCTAGTTCCTCCCGGTGTGCAGTTAGGTCTTTGATTTTTCCTCTTTCTTCTTTTGTAATATAATCATTTAGGGGTATAAATTTCCCTCTCAGTACTGCCTTTGCTGCATCCCAAAAGTTTGGTTGTAGTATATTTGTTTTCATTCATCTCAAAATATTTCCTAATTGCTTTTCTGCAAATTTTTTGACTTGTTGGTTTGCCAGATGAGCCGTGGCATATTAGGACCCTCCCTTTAAAAAACGTTCCTGCCACAAAGTTACTGGGGGTGAGAATCAAAGCCCCCGAGGATATTCCTGAGCCACAAGAGGGCCCAAATGCTGACCCAATCTCCTGATACTACATTACAAACCCTGACCTAAATGACAGTGTTATTTCCCTTACATGAAGTCCACTGATGGTCTAGATAAACTCCAAACTTGTGGCCTTCCTTCCCTGCATCATCAGTGTTTCTCTTTCCTGCTGTGAGACTTTCTGGGAGTCAAGTGACTATCTTGAATGACTAGTGGTCTGTGTGGCTCACAAGCTGTCTCTAAACTGCAGGCATTCCAGACCAACTACCATGTAACAGATCATCAAAGGATTAGATTCACCTTCTATTGACCAACCCTAGATGACCAGTTGATGACCATCCACTGCAAAAGTCACCTGCTGCATTGGGGATTGTTGGTTTTAGGTATAAAGTCTGCAGGCCCCAATTATCTCCCTGACTACCATCTGCACACCTTCCTGAGGAGTCTAGACTGAGAGTGGGTAGTGAGTACACAAGCACTGAGTATGTATCTTCCCTGCTTGGACCCTTTCTCACCAAATCGAGTTGATTCAGGCAGCTATTGCTCTGAAATCTGGCAGTTCAAATCAATTTTACTGATCACAAGAGATATTAAATGCCTTTCCACACCCTTTTTCAGTTCAGGAACTCACTACAGATCCTATGATTTATTGTACACTGAATAAAGAGACTCTATGGATTATTTGTTCTTTCACAGTCCTCCACATCCTGTTGATAATTCCAGCCTGCTTGCAGCCTGATCCCTAAACCCCAAGGGAGACAGCCAGTCCTTTTCCTAGATAGATTTTGTCCTTCCCTGAGAGTCCCCCAACAAGACATATGGGGGAATTTTGCCCTTCTGTGAAGTGGGAGAATTACATGCCCATACTCAGTGAACACATATTTCCCTCAAGGAATCCCTCCAATAATTACATACCTAGGTTAGCCAGATCGCAACCAAAGACCACACTATGTGATACATTTTAAACCATCACAGTCTCACAAAAGAGAAAGGCTTCACCCATTATTAGCAGGGTGGACAGAAGCAGAGAACGGACAGTGAGTGCAATCCTGAATAGAAGGAAACAGACCAAGGACTCATGCAATAAATTGTCTACGGAAGGGCCAGTTCCATTCACGAATCACACAATAATGAAAAGGACATTGAACTCCCATTCTGGGCAGTTCTGCTACATTCTCTAATAGAACAGCAAGAATCCCAGAGTGCTACAGTGCCTATTGAAGAAAGGCAGAATGTTAAGCCAGACCCTTGATATCGATGACTGTACTTATGAGCCTTTCCTTGTGAAATTGAAACTTATCCTAGTATGATATATTGCCTGTGTTACCTCCTGAAAGCCTCCTTATTGCTTAAATGTGACTTCTCCCTAAGCCAAACTCAGGATATAAATACACTACCTCCCCCTCTCCATGGGACATGACTCACAGGGATGAGCCTCCCTGGCACCAGGGGATTGTTACCAAGCACCAACTAGCAATGCGTCTAGAAAAACAGCTTGACCAAAAGGGGGAAATATTAAATACAAATGAGTTTTTATACCAAGAAATTTCAAAGTGAGTTGGGAGGCCATGCCTGAGGTTATGTTTTTGCAAGTATTACCAGGATCTCTTTGACAGCCACAGTAAACAGTGCCTCAAATAGTGGGGCTTCTGGGGGCTCTGGAGACATCTAGATACTATAAGGAGGGCAGACAGCTCAGGAATTCCATTCCCTGCCTTATTTTGGTATATATGCTCCCCAATGTAACATAGTTATACTCATTCATTGGGTTGTCTACACATGGCTATCCCGCCCCTTTTATTTGATCCTCTAATTAGCACTATACTTGTTAAATATATGTCCCAGAGACTTAAATCATTGGTCCATCCATGGGCCATTTCAGCTCTGAATTTCAGCAGAGTTCCTACACCTACACTCCAGTTCTTTGGATGAGCCCAGGACAACTAACAGGGAGATGATGATTGAGAACACCCATTACAAGTAGCAGAGAGTGCCTGCAATTGCAAGCAAGATAGTTCCATCCATCTGCCCTATGGGATCTAAGCGACCTCTCAGTTAGAAGTAGAGTGGGCATTGCCATTCCCAAATCCTCAATATTGGGGCATGAACAATGGACTAATGTAGACATTATTATTAGTTTTTCAATTTTTATTTTTTTAATTATCTTTTTTAAAGTTAATAGATCACATAAAATGTTACCCTAAAAAACATAAGAGGTTCCCATATGCCCCACTCCCCATCCCTCAGCCCCATCAATTTTTTAATAGTGTTTTTTTGTTGTTGTTGTTTTTAAAATTTGTATATTTTGGGGGCATCACCATCCCCAAATCCTCAAGATTGGGGCATGAACAGTGGACTAAAGTAGACATTATTAAAGTAGACATAATAGACTTAATATTACTCTAGTACTGGAAGAACTCTTAGCATTGATATAAAGACAGTGACCACAAGAGGTTCTGAGGGATGAGAGAGGAATGAATAGGAGTAATGTGAGGGCATTTTCAGGACATTGGAGTTGTCTTGCATGACATTGCAATGACAGATACAGGCCATTGGATATTTTGTCATGATCTACAAAATTGTGCAGGACAGAATATAGACTATATCGTAAAATGTAGTCCATGGTCAATAGCTGTGCTTCAACATGGGTTTGTCAATTTTAACAAATGTAACACAGTAATGAAGGATGTTGATAATGTGTGAAAGTGTCGGAGGGGTAGGGAGTGCGGCATATGAGAATCCCTTGGATGTACCATCTTTGTATTCTAAAGCTTCTTTAAAAAAAAATATATATATATATATATATTTTTTTTTTAAAAGAAATATATATATATTTCCAAAATATATATATGGAAAAACAAAAAATAGCCATAGAGGCACTCTCACCATTCCTGCCATCCCCATACTAGTTCAAGATGTGTGGCAAGCAAAGGCAATTTGAGAATAACTGTGGGAGAAAAGGAAGAAGGAAGATGGTAAACAGTCATTAGGATGTTACAAAGCTTCTGCTTAAAGAATAACCCCAAGCAGAGTGAAATAATAAAATATGTATCTGGAATTTCAGATCATAGCTTATCAGGGAAGTATTTCACACTATGTACAAATTTTAAGGGTTGGTTAGTTATAAAGGAACAGAATGTCGACAGCAAAAATAGTGGATTTGGGGAGTCCCGGAGTCAAGCCATCCACAAAAGCAACAAAGAAAATGACAAAAATAGTAGAATAAAATTGTTATGAATTCTGGAATCTAACCAAAATCATACAGCAAGAAGGGGAACTTTGAATCAGGTGAGGGAAAGAGAAAAAAATAAATAAATAAAGCAGGTGAAACTTGTCAGAGAGGTTTGGGTTATTTTCCTTTACTCTGGTCCCATTCTGCTCACCACCTTGGTATGGCTTTGCAGACAACAGCCTGAATTTCTGTTACACTAACCTATACCAGAGGGAGCAGAAAGGACCTTTTTCAGAGAGGCTTCTGGTTGACTGTTTTACTTGGATGGCAAATCCATGGAGGTCCTTCTCCAAGGACCTGCATATATTTCACCTAAGGGAACTCTGGGTGCTTAGGTGGTTACCCGAGAGGTATTCACCCAAAACATTTAAGACAAATAGACTAGTTGATGCCACATGGCTCACAGGAATACACTGGGGCAGCAAAACACTAAGACGAATGTTTCGGAGGAAGGCTGAGGAATGAGGTGCTTTGGCTAATAAGATCCTTGAAAAACTGCAATATATTCCTGGTTATGTACAATCTATGTATATAGAAGGACTGGGTGCATTTATAAAAAGGAACTGAGAACAACCTAAGCACTCATTTCTGGTTTACTATTAAGATTTGTACAAACAGGACATGTGGAGTTGTGGAGTCATAAACTGAGTGTTGAAGCCATGTTGCAGTGTATACATACCACATATCTGCAAGGACTTTTAAATTTATTGTTGATTTTAGGCATATGTGGAAATTTCTGTCCATTTACTGTCTGGCCAGTAAGCTACCGGGACAAGAGATTTTAGTGACTATCCATGACAAATTGTACTGACTTCACACAATTAGTGCCAAGAAGTGACCAAACGAAGAAAAACAACAAGCAGTCACAACAAACCCTGGATGCAGGAAAATCTGATTTTCAGACTGGCCACCTTAAAATAGTCAAAAGATCCAGTTTTATGGGCATGGAGTGTACCAAGAACGAATGTCCCACACACAAGAGAAAAGACAATTAATGGAAAATATCCTTCAGTTATAAAACAGAGTTATACATTACAGATTTTTAATATGCTCAATGATAAAAGGAGAATATGAGGATGGTGTCTCAGTAAGCAGAGAATATCAGTAAAGAGGTAAAAATGTAAAATCAACTGAAATAGAAATTCTGGGGCTGAAAAGTTCAGTCACCGATATGAGAACTTCTCTAGAGGTTGTCAACATTCGTCTCCCTGACTGAAGACCTGAGCCACTCTTTGAGCAGCCTGGTATGTACAATTTCCCCAAATCCTTCTTCAACTAAATTGTGTCCATTCTGTAAGATGTGTCAATGAGACTTTCTCTTTTTCATGTGAATTTTACTGGTCACTATGTTGAGTAAATTCTCATACCCTTGTTCATGCTTAACTCAATGTAGATCCTATGATTTAGGGTATATAGAGCAGGGGACATGGTGAGTTATTTATTCTTCCAGAGGGCACTCTTTCCTTCTGAGAACCCAAGACTGCACCCAGCCTACATGAAAATTCCCCAAAGGAAGGACACAGTACTGTTCTCAGAGATATTTTACATCTTTGCCTCTGAGTTCCCATGAGAATTTCAGGAAAATGATGGCAGCCATTAAGAGGGAGAATTAGAACCCCTTTTTCTGTGAACCCCAATATTCCTCAGAGTATCCCAGAAATTCCTACATATCTAAAGCAGCCAGATCCATAACAAAGCCCTCCTCCTGTTCTATAAATTAATCAATCCCAATCTCACCATAGAGAAAGTTGTTTGTTTTGCATCGTCTAGCCACTTGCTGATGCCATATAAATTGGAGCATGTTTTTCCATTTCTGTAAAAAAGAAAAAAAAAAGTCAGTTGGGATGTTTATAACTATAATACTGAACCTGTAGTTCCCTGTGGGTAGTATTGGTATTAGAACAATATTTAGTCTTACCATCCATGAACAATGGATGTCTTGCCATTTGTTTAAGTCTTCTTCAGTTTCATTCAGGTATGACTGCTCTTGTTCAAGTGCTTTACACTTTCAATAAATTCATTCCTAAATATTTTATTCATTAGAGGGTAACAATGGATTTTTTAAAAAAAATCCATCTTAGACTTTTTTTTTTTTTACCATACTATATAAACAGAACTGACATTTGTGTGTATTATCTCATACAATGCAAGTTTGCTTAATGTCTGTATTTGTTCCAGTAGTATTTTTGTGGGTTCTTTGGGAATATCTATTAAAAGATTATGTCATCCGTGTATCAGAATAGCTTCCTTCTTCAGTTCCGTTTTTCTTGCCCAATTCCTCTGGCTAGAACTTCCAGTATAATGCTGCATAGCATTGATGAAAGTGAGCAAATTTATCTTGTTGTCATGGCAAAAACTTTCAGTATTTCACAATTGAATATAATGTTTGCAGTGGATCATATAGACGCAGCTGTGAAGAGAATGGAATGACTTCCACAAATGACCCTCCACTCAGTGAGCCGCAGAAAGTCCCCAGTTTATAGGAAGGCTGTGCGCACACTTCAGAAATCCTGGAATGTGAGTTAATTGTAGGAAACCTACATTTTTATGGTTTTGAAGAACGTAATTCTTAATAATGTAAAAGTGTCCCACTTTCATAATAAGATCATGGTAGAATATGTCTGAAATGTCTTTTATGTATTCTTAAATTTTAAAATTCAGTAAACCATATCAAGCAAATTTTTTCTTTCTAGAAGTTATTTATAAAACATTACTTTTAATGAAGGAGAGACAAGTATTAAGGACATCCTTGGAGACCATGGGAAATAGAACTATTACATTGGGGGATGCTGATGTATGTGTCTGATGATAAGTATATACCATATGGTGGTAATATTGCAGACCTGATATGAATGACAATGAACCTATGTCATTGTGACTCTAAAGCAGCAGCATTTTTTTTTTAAATTCACTGAATATGAACTGCCACTGCTAACACCAAATATGTATGAATATTGATTTAAAACTGGGGAGGAAATTAATAATTCTGAATTCAAATGACTGAAATATGGAGTATAAAAACAAAGAAATTTCCATGTAAAATAAATATAAGTAGCTAAAATATAAATGATTATAGAAAGAAAACAGATAAATAGGCAAATATAATTCAGAAATGAAATACAACGCAAGATATCTAATGGAAAATCCCTTACAGATAATTAATTTTCAACCTATATGGGCATTTATAGAAAACGACTAGATTTTGGCAATGTCAGGTAAAAGATGTTTCACTTCAGGTAAAGAGTATATATGAAATGGAATATTCACTAGTCAGATGAAGAAAGAAAATGATAGGTGCAATAGAGGTGATGAGAGTAAAGTCCCATGTTTAAGAGAGGTAGAATTGAAGCATCTGGAAATACCAGGAAGAAAGATTTTGTACTTTAAAAAATTTCATTAAAAAATCTAGGAAGACACACTTATCTCTGTTCCTGGGAAAGCTAATTTGAATTGCACTTCTATAATTTTTTCTAATTATATGAATACGAAGAAAAAAATCACATTATTTTCATGTAACAAAGTAATTTAGGGAGAAACGGAATACAGAGTAGCCACAACAAATGCATGAAAGGCCTTCTTCATTATGTATATTATGTCCTGAAAAATGCTTTCTCAAAAGTAAATAAAAGGCATTTAGAAAATGAGATAATACATAAGATGTCATAAATTAAAAATAGAAAATCAAACAACGATTGGGATGACATCAGAAAATAAGAAAAATATCAGTTCAAAATTGAATTGTAATGCATAATAAATAGAATGACCAGAAATGGTTAAGTAGAAAGCAAAAGGAAAAGCAGATAGTGTTTAAAAGAAATTTTGTGGAGAATGTAAAAGATTTGGGGAAAAAAAGTAAAAGAATGACAAATGGCATAGTTGGTCTAATACCTGAACACTGGAGTGTCTCGAAATCCAAAAGCAAATCCAAAAGCAAAGACTTGAAAGAAATGCCAAAAAATTACAATTTGTTTTTTTTTTTTCCCTCTGGAAGGAAATTCTTTGAAGCTGTGTGTCAGAAGTGCATGCTGTGCACTGACTTGGAAGGACTAAAAGCAAGGGATATTCTAGGAAAATTAACCAGGTTAACCAAAATGTGAAAACATTTACACTCACTCATATTATGTGAAGGAATTAGAATCTCATCAGTGTTTTGGAGAACAAGATTTTGTGCCAGATGCAAATGGGGTAATATTTGTGGAATGAAATGTGAATCATGGTTTTATACATAGCAACACCGCAATGTAAGTGAAAAAGGCCCTGAAATTCAAGTTATCCTGCTAGACCAAGATGAGCATTTTTGGCATGACCCATACCAGGTGACTGAACATAGTTCAGTAAATGAAATTTTAAAAACCCATTGACAGGAGGGCTTATGATAAGCTGTCAGTTTCCAGTTATTTTTTCAACAAACACTCAATGAGGATTCCATGAGTGAGTGTTTCACCTTGGTGGGAGCCAATACGGAGACCAGATATTATAATTCATATAGCTCTAGCATTGCTTAGGGTACTTATCAGTATATTTATTTATTACATAAAGAATAAGAAATATAAGTAGTAAAGGTACAAAAGTTGTTTCATATGGCATATAACATTAAAAGTAAAACTTATTTCTAAGACTTCGTCTAAGTCTTTGGATTAAAAACTAAAGTGCCACTTAGTTGTTCATTCATAGTGGAGTAGAAGGGTGAGCACATAAGTGTCGCCAAGCGCCATAGATCTCCAGGTCTACTCAGCTTCAGGCTGAGGCCTCCAGCTCAGCATCCTTGTAGCAGTCAGTTGTAGGATCTGCAACACAAATACAGGATCTGGACTCACTCAGGTGGCACAGAGGTGGTAGGAGCTTGGGTTTCCCTGAGGTGGTTTGTAGGACTCAAAAGTTACCTCAGACCAACCCTGGAGAGGTGATCTTTGGTCCATGATATCCCACGAGCCAGATCCAGAGGGACTGAATTCCTACTGCTGCTGTCTGCATAGGGTGCTGTCTGTGACTAAGAGTGTCTCTAAATTTCCAGGCAATGGGCTGTGACCTGATTGCTAGATTGGGCACCTTTCAAGTGAATGTCTTCTGGAGAACGAAACTGATGCAGAAGAAAAGGTGGGCTCAAGTCCTCTAGAAAGAAAAGGCAGAGTCCCATCTCCCTGGGCCAGGTGAGGGGCAGGAATTCTGAAGGGAGAGGCGTGGAAGCGATAACCTTGCTCCCTCCACCCTGGTCCTCAACAGCATCCAGTGGTGAAAGCCTCAGATCAAAAAGGGACCGATTCCTGGAGCTCTTTCCCTAATTAACAGTTTCATTCTAAATCAAACACTGAGCTTACTGGGCAACCCATTTTAATATAAAGTGACTGTGATGCCAAAATCATATAGTTTCTTACATTAAGATATTCCAACATGTAAGTATTACAAAACACTCATCATAATCTAACAAGAGTTATTACTTAAACAATATAAAATAAATAAGGGGACTTAAGTAACATGCAGTCCTCTCTGATTTTCTCATTCCTAGCAAGCCCTGCAGGGAGATTTCCTTTGTGCTTTGTGTTTGTTTGAATTCTACATACATGAATAAATTCTAAAGAAGTACAGCTTGAGAAAATGAGTGTGAGCTGAAGTGGGATGAGGAAGGAAACTACAGAGGCTTAGGACCCCAAGGCTTGGGCAGCTGTGACTCAGGTCCCACTGAGGTAGAAAACAGGGCCTCAGTAGCTACCCTGTTTGCCTGAGAGTGACCCCACTGTTCTGGGTTCTGGATTGAATAATGGGCAGCCATAAACTCATGCTTTCATCCTCACCTGCACACCTTTGGATGTGAACTCATCTGTGAATAGGGTCGTCAGAGATCTTACTAGTGAAGGGGAGGCCAACCTGCATCTGGGTGACCTTAATCCTATACGCTTGGAGTCCTTCCAAAGAGAGGAAGACTAGACAAATTCAGAGCAGGAGCACCGGGAGACAGATGAAGACAGATGATCAGGTGATGGAAGCAGAGGTTGAGTTATGTGTTGCTGGCAGCATCAGGGAAAGCATCATCATGCTGACACCTAGATTTTGCTTCTAATCTCCTAAACTGACTGTCAATTCCTGTGTTTACCCCAGTTAATCACTGGTATCAGATAAAGCAGCCCTGGCAACCTAACACAGGCCAATTCACCCTTTCCCTGTGAGAACTGGTGGCACTCTAGGTCACTCCACAGTGTACACCACACTCAGTAAGAAAGACAGGAGGATTTGGCAGGCCTTAGGTGGACTGGGAGGGCAAACTTTGGTTCTGAAGAGGGCTAGAGCCCTCTCCTACAAATTAAGGAGCCAAGGGAAGGCATAGCTGATCAGCTTTAGAGCTTACATGGAAAGCACTTCTACTCATGGGGAGAGATTCTCAGGGCACCCTTCACTTGCCTGTGCTCACTTTCCCCCTCAGATTCCTATCTCCGCCTCCATATTCACACACAGTTGCAGGCACTCCAGCAAGCTCCTCATGAACGCTGAATTTCCTGAAGTGGCAAAGAAAGTTAGTGCATGTGGACTTGTTTCCCTTCCCTCTTCATCCTACCCACTACTCCACACTAACATCTCTTCTTCCTCTTCTTCCTCTTCTTCATCTCTTTTTACATCATTGATTCCTTCTGTGCATTCCCGGAAAAGAAGGTCGATGTAAACAGACTCCTCCTCCTCAACGAGTGTAGACAGCTGCAGGGTAGAGAACACACTTGCTTTTCCAGAGCCATATGTGGAGGAACACGGCAGTGAAGGGAGAGTCCATCCCAGAACAAACTTCCCAGGGGCCAACCCCACATGATGTGGGCCAATGCTTCAGACTTCAGCACAACTTCTCGCCTGGGCCATTCAGGGACACACCAGTTGATTTATGGTGCATAGTAGGGTTGGAAATCCATGCAATGTTAAAATACAGTAGGTGAAGAAGGTGGAGAAACATCTTAAAAACATTGTCAATTGTATAACCTCACCTTCCTGGAGGCTACCAGGGCCTTTGAGATGACAATTGTAAAAGGAGGGGGAAAGAGAAGAGCTACGAAGAAATGCTTACAAAGAAGAAACAGGAAGATTTTAAAATTAGGCAAGAAGAGGAAATAAATTACATGCATATTGCCATTCTCTACGTCTGACTCTTCTGAGTCCGAGAAAAACGCCTCTGAGTGAATCATTGCGGTGACTGTGATAGGGTGACCTTGCAAAAGGAAAGGAGAAAGTTAGGGTTCAGGGGAGAATTAGAGCCCCTATTGTCTTTGTCATACCGTGACCTGAGCTTGGCACCCAATTCTGTCTGTATCACCCCAACTTTCTTTGGGCCTCGATAACGTCTCCTGTGCCCTGTGTGGTTGGCCTAATGTCAACAGGGTCCGTTTACCAGACCTCATATACTATAATTCTGGGGAGGAATGCCCATTTCCTCCTTGTCCTCAAAGAAGGCAGGCATATTCTCTATGTCTTGCTAAGCATGATGTTGATTTCCTTTCCATCATCTTGCCTCAGAAACTCCCTGCCTCTCCTCTCTCCCAATACTGCTTATTTCCTTTATTCCTGTCTTCTATTCACATTGTTTTTCCTTATGAGAACACAGGGGAATGATCAAGTGTACCATGCCACCCTCTCCAATCAATGGATTGGCCAATTACCAATTCCAGATGCAACACTCAGGATCTGGAGTTGAATCAGATCTTGTGGAAGAGAGCTACCACCAACCCCCAAAATCAAGTGATTTTTGAAGTGTCTGGTATGGCTTTAGGTGTGACGCAAACATTCTGTCCTCTCAACATCGCCATAGGTTCCAAAAAAAGCGATTTAGAGAGGATTAACAGGAAATTAGACATAAAGTAACTTGTCCACGTTCCCTTATCTTGCAGGTGTGTTAATAGCCTTGTGTAGAATGTGTGGCCATTTAAATGAATTGAGCCTTCTAGGTTTCATCAAGCCTTCTTAGGCCTGAGTACCTTGGGTGCTTTGAGAAGCCTGCAGAAAGGCACAGGGAGAGAAATGAATATTGCTTGAGAAACAGGGCACTGCTGACCATAGCACTGAACTCAAAGAGCAGGAGGAAACCTGTGGCCCTGCTGCCAAGAGGCTCTGATTTGGGCATACTCAATTCCAGAGCACCAGCCCCGTAGGACTGTGAGAGCCAGTGTGTGAAACAAGTCAGCGGCCCATTCACACAAGTCCTCAGAAAGCCTGCTGGGCTTTGAAAGCTCTTCTGGGGCAACTGGATTCAAACCATTCTCAGACGTAATTAAATTTAGGTTTCCAAACTACACTGGCATTTTGGATTTGGGTAGGAAGTGCAAAATAGTAGTGAGTTCAAGAATGTGCTTTAGCCACACCTCTCAAGGACACAGGTACATGCTAAGCCCAGAGAAAATGTTCTTCATGGCTTCCAACCCATGGTTAACCTTTAAAGCAGGATCCGCAGTAAGGATGGAACATGAAGAAAGTTAAAACTAGATCTAAAAGTGCACGGGATGAGGCCCTACTTCTCAGGTGCCATCTGGCACTAGCTAAAAACACTTTGTCCCAGGTCCAGGTGAGAACCTGAGAGATTGTGTCCCAACAGACCCGCTCCATTGAAGTTCAACACTTAAATCCAAACCACGATTTCTTGTATCAGTTACTATGGGATGCTAAGCAAAGGAAACCAAAGTTTTGTTGTCAGACTGTTGAGAAGACATGAAAAAACTAACCCATGGGAAGTTAATTTTTTAAAAAATACATGGAAAGTTCATTTAACACACAACACACACAAAGCTCACAGTCATTATATCTCCTACTTTTATGTTATTGAAAACGAAAAGATGAAAGCAGGCCCTCATAAATATTTCCTATACTTTCTAATATCATGCCCCCTTCCATAGACTCCAAGGCACCAGGTATAACTACTGATCTTGGTATCTTCTCCATTGGATCCTTCCTTGAGAATTGTAACCTACCTGGATTGTCGTCTTCGTCATCGCTGCTAGTGGAGTCATACTTGCAGTCCGCAAGCCAGTCTTCAGGAAAACAAAGATCCGCAGGAACGTTATTAAGGAATGGGCCACTCGCATCCCTCCCTCCCTTCTTCCTTGAGATCTCTTGCTGGCTACCATAGGAAAACCCAGCTCTCTGCCCTGGGTTCTAAGACCTTCCTGGGCCCCTCTGGAGCCTGAGGCCTTAGCAAGAAAGTGCAAAGCGCTTGCAAGTGAGGGAGAGGAGGGGAAGGTATCAGCTCTCAACTTCTCACTCCCTTATTTAGCTGGAAAATAGAGCACTGACCTCCAATCTTGTCACCCTGAAATTATGACTCTTTGGACATGCTCTGTCTTAGATGAGTTCAAAGCACAGACCTAGTGCTAGACTCTGGGTTGCTGCCTTGGGGAGCATTTTGTGAGGATGCACATGTTCCCTTCTGCATCATCCCTACCACAGCTACCAGCACAAATGGGTATTGGGCTTTAGCAAAACTGCAAAAACTAGAATCTGCTCTAGATGCCCTGGCTGTGTGAACTAAAATGACAAATGTTGACAAATTCATAGCAGAACTTTAGAGACTCTGCCAGGCAGAAGAGACTTGAAGAAAATGTATAGATTAGGAGTCAAAGCACCTAAAATCTCAAGTTCTTTGGACTGTATTCATTAAATGTCCAGTTCTGAAGACTTTTCTTCACCTTCTCAAAACTGCCCTGTCTCATACGTTAATGAATGGACATGTATGTCTGCCTTTCTTTCATCCTGACCATTCAAAGTGCTATGAGGTATTAAGTAAAGCCTTATAAAGCTTATTATTAAGCCAAGACATATTATTACATCCCAGAAAAAGGGTCCTGTACCACATTTCTGTCCCTGTAGAGCTTCATGAAAATTTTCTTTGATGTTGATGGATTATTCTTGAGTTATTGAGGTATACTTGACATATTGTAAGCCACACTACATATTGTAAGCCACACTGACGTAGTACATAATTTGATAATATTTGACATATATATTTATCCATGAAGAGATACTGATGGGATTTATTACAAAGAAAGTTGACACTAGTCGTTGTGCTGTTTGGTGTGTGAAAAATCCAGAAAACTCATTAAAGACTCACATTTGTACACATGCCCATTGAGAATCAAAACATGTATTCTGAGAATCACATCACAAACATACACATGTAAACACACACCACTTCCATGCAGACAAACACATGCCAACTAATCAGTACTCAACTTCTTAAGAAAGACAACCCTAGTTCTTACCTGGAATATCCATTTCATTCACCACCCCCAAATCCTTATTCCCTCAAGGAGGTTGTCATCAGGAACCTCTTTAAACTCAATCGACAAGGAAGATTCATGTTTTTCAATACCTGGACTTTTTCTCAGCAAGTGTAGGATTTCAGAATACTTACCATTGTTGCTTGCTCTTGGGACTGGCTGCAATTTTACAGAGAAGATAATGCCGTAAGGATCAGAACTTAATCTATAGTGCTACAAGAGGCTTGTGTCCTCTTGGTGACTTTAGAATACAGGAGGGAATGAAGGAAGTTAAGGAAAACCAAAAGCAGGTGTAAAGCATGAACAGTCCTGGATGATGCAGTTTTCAAGTCCATTTTGATTACTAAGTACAAAATTCTTAATTCCAGGTGAAAAAATTTCTGCTAAAGAATGTCCTCCTGCCATATAGTTTATAACCTGATGCTGCCATTTATGATTGCCCCCTTCAAACCGGGATTAGCTCCTAATACATGTCCACTGAACACTGACGCACCAAGCATTTGAACCTCTCATCTATATTGTACGTGGTCAAATTTTCGTAACTGAATTGGATTAGAAATGAAAGAAACCAAGAATGCAGTGGTTCTATCTCAGATAAAGAAAGTTGGCCTTACCTTGGTGTAAGTAAATGGAGTGTGCTCTATTGCCTGGGCACTCAGAAGTTCCTCCAGGAGGCCCTCCGGGAGAGCTAGGAGAACAGAGGAATAGCATCAGTACATTGGGGTAGTTGCTCTGGATTTAGTCATGAAGTATTGCTTGACTTGGACGAGGGATTAGAATAACAAGGAGGCAGGTATTCAGCAAGCCTAAGTGAGCTGCTAAGGAGTGGAAGGAGGGCAACAGGGAGGAGCAGCAATACAAAGGGAAGCAGTCCTTGGCACTGTAGCTAAAGACATCCCAAAGCACCATAAAAGGAACCTGTAAAGGTACTAAAAAAGAGGATGTTGTTCAATGACAGTTTCTTACCGCTCCTCCTGCCCATTTTCAAGCCCAATGTTATTGTTGAACTTTGAACATTTAAATACTTGTAAAATGTGCAACTATCATGGGATATGAACAAAAACCCAACCCACCCAAGGGGAACACAACTGCTGAAAGTACTGTACAATGTGGACATTTTTCTTCCTCTAAAACAGAAGGACCCCTCTATTTCTTATGCCCACATGGAAGGTAAAATCAGGATGCTTTCCACAGTAAAGAAAGCATGAAACCCCTAGTTTAAATCATCTAGATGTTTTTAAAAAAGAAGTAAAGTGATACCAAAATACATACCGTTTCCACTTACTCCTGAAGCCACCTACAATTAGAGAAATGAAAACCCTCTGAGGACTGGAGCAGGCTGTATAGTGTTTGCACAGTTGGTTTACTCTCTTGCTGCCTTTAGAAAACTAGATGGGAAACGGGTTGAGATGAAGGCCCAAAAAGTAATTGTAACAGACACTTGTGGAAAGGCATAGCATTTCCTGTTTTATGCATCTCTCCCATCTATTGAGGAGGAAACCTAGCCCTGTAATGTAGGGGGGACTCCTTGAAGTTCCTCTTGAAGCAGAGATGTTAGTAAAAGGTTCCAAATGAACACTCTCCTGACTAAGGAAATCATAGACATCACCTATAATTATTTGGTCTGATTTTCATATCTGAACTCAATTGGCAAATAAAACAAAGAAAAAAAAAACCAAAAAAACTTAAAATCAGCAATTTGACAACAGAGAAAGAACGGGTGACCATACCTTGGAATTTGATGGAACCTCCTCATCTTCCCTCTCACTGGGGGACTCATCCAGCAGGTCCTTAGGGGTTCCTGGGAGGACACAGAGTAAATGTCAATACATTGGGTGGTGTGCATGGGTTACTCAGGGACCTACCCTGACACTGCAGGGGGCAAGAAAATAGGGACCTGAGGGGTAATAAGTCTGTAAAAATATGTTGCTGGGCCATCCTCCTTGGTGGAAGAAGGATGGTAAAGGAGAAGAAGAACAGGAAAAAAATGAGAAATGAAAACTTTTTGTCTGTGTACCTAAAGGTATCCAAATTCAACATGATATATTCAATCTAAAAATAGTATTAAACAGATGGTATTACTTACAGAGCTCCATCACTTTTCCTTCCTGTTTTTTTAATAGTTGTGTTTTTATTATTTTCTTTAAGATTTACTTTTTATTTCTCTCCCCTTCCTCCCCCCCCCCCCATTGTCTGCTTTCTGTGTCCATTCACTGTGTGTTATTCTGTGTCCACTTATATTCTTGTCAGCATCACTGGGAACCTGTGTCTCTTTTTGTTGCGTCATCTTGTTGCGTCAGCTGTCCGTGTGTGTGGCGCCACTCCTGGGCAGGCTGCGCTTTCTTCATGCTGGGAGGCTCTCCTTATGGGGCACACTCCTTGTGTGTGGGGCTCCCCTATGTGGGAGACAACCCTGCATGGCACTGCACTCCTTGTGCGCATCAACACTGCACGTGGGCCAGCTCATCACATGGGTCAGGAGGCCCTGGGTGTGAACCCTGGAACTTCCATGTGGTAGGTGGACGCTCTGTCCGTTGAGACAAAATCTGCTTCCCCCTTCCTGTTTTGAATCTAGACAAGTTGTCAATGCCCTTTTGAACTTTCCAAGGTCATTTCCATCTCCACTAATGCAAAGTGCTCCTACTACAGTACTAATCTGTTGTATAGTGTTTTATTTATTCATTTATTGGTTGACTGGATTTAATTCTAGACAAGGTATTCTTTTGTATTGAGTCACTAACAGGTGTCATAAAGATAATATTTATAGGGTTTGTCATAGTACTCATGGACTACCATTTAAAAGTATCCAATGTTCACCATATGATATTTTTCCTTCATCTTCCTTTTCATTACCATGTTTTTGTATTCATTGCGTGATGTGCCTCTCCATGATTATATGAGCCATCCCACAGTGGGAGAGTTAGGATCGATTGAAGGTTGAGCATGAATCTCTGTGCTAGCTATAAGGGAAACTTGAAATAAGAATGATGAACATGAACCTAATGGCTAAGAGGGAATTTGAGTTCTTACTCACTACTCTTCCTCAAATGAGCAGCTCACAGAATGATTTTTTTTTTTTAATGGCTTATGGTGATAACGTTATTAAATAGATGAAAATATCTCTCCAATCCCTGTCTGTCTGCTCGGGCCATGTGCTGAGCTGTGACCCAGTACTGGCAGCGATTGGCAAGCTTGTCCCACTGAAACCTCACGAGTCTGAGAGTCTGTGAGTTTACCAGCAACATGTGGGGCTCTCTATGTGTTTTTCACACTAATAACTGTGAATAAGTATCTTGTAAAATGCACCTGCTAACCTGTGTTATGTGACCCCTGTGAATATCTAATACATGAGTGTCATGTTTAGGAAATGCCGTGGGCACCTACATTTATATAGGCAGTGGAAATTCCTTCATTGTCACTAGTGACCCATACCTGTGATTAGGTAATATTCAGTAGTTCAGAGTAGTAGTATAGGGGTTACATGCCTCAGTCCAAATCTTGTCTCTACAACTTAGGAATTTGAAATCTCGGGTCATTAACTTATGCCCCTCAGAACCTGGCTGTAAGGGATAGGGAGAGTTTACATAATTCCAGGAATGATTCTAGTGAGATGTTCACAGGTTATTATATGCAATATGTGCTGTGGTGATGTGATGGTGTTTTAGAAAGGTTTCAATGACAGTTGTCCTGTGTATGTTGGACCCTTCACTTAGGGAAACACACAGCAATGCCCCAACACACACCTTCTCAATCCCTCCAATAGGCTTCGCTCATACACACTCCATGACTGCCATAGACACAAATCCATTCAAGTGAAGTGAATACATCTACTGAGAGAACAATAGAGCATGACCACATTCCTTATCAGGAGGAATTAATGTTTAATGTTTAACCATACCTCAAAAAATCCCGCCAGTAACTGGAACCACCCTGGCTTTCCAGGCAAACCTAGGATCAATGCCCTGCTTGTCTAATCCAAAATTACCTCAATTCAGCAATTCTAGATATGTACCTGTTTGACTTTCTCCTGGGGCCACCTGCAATCAGAGAAAACCTTATGAGGATCAGATCATGTTTCGGCTGTTTGCAAAGGATTTTTGCTTGATTTGCAGCATTAGAAATTCAGATGTGAAATAGGGGTCAAGCAAACCTGATGAGCAGGTGTAGCAGACACACCAAGAAAGGCATGAGCTTTTCCTGGACGCACATTTGTTAAGTTCAATTTGGGCGGCGATTACAAATTCTTAATCCAAGGAGAAAAAAATTGTAGCTGAGCAAAAGCCTACTTTGTCAACTTCTGCTCCCCTTTGTGGTTGATCTTTTCAATGTTGGATCAGTTAGAAGAGCCCCCACATGATGCTTCCCACCCCAAGGAAATGTAATATTTCATCTAATATGTTCATGATTAAGTATCCTCATCTGATATCAATTACAGTGTAAGAGACCAAAAAATCAACTTTAGATCAATGACTAGTAAGCTCACCTTGGCTTTAAATGGGACCTCTTCATCCTCTTGATCACTTGGAAGTGCCCCCATCAGTTGTTCCTGGTCTTCTAGGATGACACAGAATGACTCATCACATTGGTGTGTTTCTCATAAATTTCAAAGTAAATTTACAGCCTTGGACAAGACTCTTAACTGTGTAGAGGAGGTAGTTTATCAAGCATGCTGAGAACTGCTGTGGGATCATCTTCCATCATGAAGGAAGGATGCAAAGAGAGCAGCCAGAAAGAAACAAATATATATCCCTAGCTCTGAAGCTAATATCAACCTAAACCTTCTGACCATACCCAGTGTACAAATGGCACTGAAAAACATGCTATGATTCAATGCCTGAGTCCCACCATCCCTCCTCTTTATAGTACATCTCAACTTAAGTGCCAGTATCTTCTGGACAACTGCAAGTGAATTCCATCTCCACGCCACATATATAGACACTGCATTTACCATTTGTTCTACGGAAATTTATCACTTGATTAGAAGCAAAGTATTCTGGTGGTCTGGATTCCATTCCATGTAATGCATTCTATTGCATTTATTCACTAACCCATTGGGATAAAGATAACATATCACAGAAGATTGGGAATACTAAAATCTTACATTTAAATAGCAACACTTATTAATCAGATGGTTTTACTTCCAGTCTTTCTCTCCCACACCAAGTGTGAGTAGCCATTGAAATACCGACCGTGCATCATTGGCCATCAAATGTGGGATAGCCATTATGTAGGGACATACAGATTGAGTGTCAACACCCACAAATGCAGCTCTTTAGGAACGTTTCCACAAGGGTTTTGGACACCAGGTTAAGAACCAAGATGTGTCTGCATTCTTATTTTTCAAAGACCATCTTGTGGGACTCGTGATTTGAGTGCCTATCGTGTCCTTTGGGATGATGCTGTCATATGTACTAAATTGTCTTCCCGATGCCTATCTGCTTCGGGTAAGTTCCTGAGCTGTGACCTCAATCCAGTTATCATGGATCACGTCATCCTATGTGATGCCTCATGACTCTCAGAATTTGGAGCTGCTCATTAGCATGTATGATTACTGTGTCCTTTGAGCACTAATAACTATATCAAAGTCTGTGGTAGCCAGCACAGGTACTTGGCCTAGGTCATGTGACCACTGAGGCTACTTTATAATGATGGGCAGTTTTGGTCTCTTTGTAGGCTCATGTAAATTCTGGTGTATGCATATATACAGGTGCTGTAACTCCCTTGTATGGTTTCTAGTAAGCAGATGGCTGAGTGGCAAGTTCAGGCCTGTAACTCAAAGTATTATGACATGTGACTAGGTTCCCATTTAGTACCATCCCATTAGCAGTGAAAGAGCTTGGGATGTTCACCTTTGCCCTCAGTTTTCCATCTGTGTTGTGGTCATAGAAAGCAAACTCCAGGTCCAGCTTTGGTGAGTGTGGAACAAGTTCATGTACATAGAACATGCAGTGGTGATGGGGTATATTTGAGAAAACTGTCCCTGTTGTCCCTGGTAATTGTCCAGTCTAAATGGGCTATAACATCTGGGAAACTGCTCATGGTTGCCCCCATATGCACACACACAAAGTCAAAATTACACCACAGAAACTCACACTAGACCCCCCCAAACCCCCATGCATGCAAAGCCTGCACAACCTAAAGAGACCACAGACAAAACCACAGACTGTAGTAACAAGGGCAGATTCCCTTCAGAGAAACCATTTCATTGTCACCATGATGCTTTGTCCAGGATGTCCCCAGCTGAACGTTTTCTGGAAGTTCCTTATTTCACCTCTGTTTTACCCTCGGATGTGGGATTAGCACAGAATACCTACCGTTTTCACTTTCTCTGGAGTTCCCCTGGAATTGCAAAAAAGAAAACACTATGAGGATCCTATGATGTTGAGTAGCATCTTCTCAGGTATTTGTGATTTTATGAGAACTGATAGGAAGCATTCGTAAAGTCAAAGGCCCCGTAAATAAACATGGAAAATACATTAGGAATGGCTGATGGATATGACTTTCCAGACCGTTTTGATGGGAGTTACAAAAGTTCAAATCCAAGCAGAATACTGGTGCTGAGGCACAAGCCCACTACCATATGCTATATAACCTGGTGCTTCAATTTCTAATGCCTTCTTTATCAGGGCTCTTTTGGTAAGAGAACCCTTCCAAATATCCTTTCCCCTGACCAGTGGGTGATATCTATAATTCACACCATCATGTATTATGATATTTACTCAATTGAAAAGGACAAATAAGAGAAAGGAATATTTCTGTCTTAGACCAAAACAGATGACCTTACCTCAACATTAGGTGGAACCACTTCATCCTCCCTGTCACGAAGAGGGTCCTCCACCAGGTCTTCCAGGGGAGCTAGGGGGACACAGAGTAACAGTCAGTACAGTGGGGTGTGGCTGATATTATTCAGGGATCTTTGCCTGACCCAGACAGGGGCTTACAATGTGCAGGTCCGGGTGGTCAGGAAACATGGACTGTGGAGTTACCCAGACACACTTCATGGAAGAAGGAGACCAAAGAGAGGAAATCATGGGCATCAGAAATAGGACCCTTGGCTTTGTAGTTAAGGAGAGTCTAAATCAATGTGAAATAGCTCACGAACAAGTGGTACTAAAATGTACAATATGATACAGTGATATGGCTCCAACTCTTATCTGACCCATTCTGAAATCCAGCAAAATTGCTGGAATCTCATTGACATCATGAGCTACTGCTTCGCCCTCACAGATCTTTGTTGACTTTGAGTTTCTCATCTGTTCTACAGGATTTTTAAAAATTTTCAACAAGTTAACATCTACAAACATAAAATTTGCCAGTTTACTCATTTTTATCTATACAATTAATTTGCTGTCATCAATTAATTACATGTCCAATGTTGTGTTACCATCCCATCAAACATTCAATTCCAAAATTTTCTCATTACCTGAAACAGAAACTGTAGCCATTAACCAATAAGCCTAATCTCCTATCTCCCTAGCCCCTGGTAATAAAGTCTAATCTCCTTTTCTTTCTCTGAGCTTTCTTTTTCTTATATTTCAAATAAGTACATCGATACACTGTCTTTCTTTCATATCTTCCTTATTTCCTCAGTATAGTGTTTTTAAGTATCATGCATATAGTAGGGTGCATCAGAACTTCTTTACTTTGTGTGGCCCATTCTATGGATATGCTTTTTTTCTTTTTTTCTTTTCTTTTTTTTTTTTTTTACTGATTCCCATTTTGATGGACACTTGGGTGGTTTGAAACTTTTGGCCATTCTGAATGCTGCTGCCAAAAACACTGAGTTTTCAAATACCTATTTGTGTCCCCCTTTTAAGTTAAATTCTTTTTATATATAGACCTAGTTGTTAGATTGCTGGCCCTATGGTAATCCTGTGTTTTTCTCAATGAGGGATTGCCAAACTATTTCCCAATGTGGCTGATCCATTTTACCTTCCTTCCACCAATGTATGGATGGGCCTTCCAGTTGATTCACAGCCTCACTTATATTTGTTTTTTTCATTTTATTTTCTCTTAAAAACGTTAGCTACCCTACTGGATATAAGGGGCACCTCATCGTGGTTTTGACTGGCATTTCACTGAGGATTAATTATATTGAGTATCATTTCTTGTGCTTATTATCAATTTGCATATATTCTTTCAAGATACATCTACTCAAGACTCAGCTAGTTTCCAACCCAGGAGTCCACACTCCAAGTTTACCTGCTTTGCTTAACAACAGCCACATTATTTATGTATCATCTCCCTTTTGAATGAATCTGACAAAGCTGGCAAAGATCCCATTGTTGACAGCCTAAGTGTAATGCCTGTTCTTCTGAATGAATGAGTTCCCTGACTGTTAACAGAGACCCAGTCAAGTGAGATGAACAGCAATTACAAATGATAGTGGTCTTATTTATTATGAAGTCCTTTGTCCCAAAATGCATAAAAATATCACTTTGGATTATTTTTTACCTTAATTATAAGTGTCTCAATTGATATATTTGCCAAGTCATGGAATGAACCACAAGTTAACTTTGAACAGAGTTCTGAGTGAAGAATTAGGAGACCTTTATAGTGACCCCAATTTTGGCAGCATCTAAATGGGAATATGTTTCTTTGCTGTGCTGTATG
Organism: Dasypus novemcinctus; assembly: GCF_030445035.2. NCBI lineage: Eukaryota > Metazoa > Chordata > Mammalia > Cingulata > Dasypodidae > Dasypus > Dasypus novemcinctus. The sequence continues at coordinate 85,488,727 of NC_080689.1, read as the reverse complement.
TGTGTTTGTGTGGGGTGGAGTGGAGAAAGGAGGGATGGAGAAAGGATTGGGAGAGGACTGTTTAGAGAGGTATAATAAGACACTGACCAATATTTTATCAGGGAGTGCTCCTGTGCAGTGCCTACACGATGACTGAAACAGTGATTAAGGCATCTAGGAAACGGGTAATTTTCAAATGACACTTGAAGCAAATGACAAAATAATTTTATGTGTAAGACACTAAGTGTTTATCATAAAGTTCCAATTCTTTGAGTAATTCTCAAAGAAAGAAAAATGAAAAAGTATCAGAAGAAAATGTAAATACCAAAGCATCTGCAACAAAGTTTTCATGAACTCAAAAGGGGAAAAGAAATAAAATTAAACCTCCCCAGAAACATGAAACATTTTCCTAGCCAGAGAGCACATTGATGTAGAAATAGGCATGTAATACCATTCCCAAGCTCCCTTATCCAACCGGCTAGTGTCCCTGTAAAATGAGAAGGGACACAGAAAGAAACAGTAAAGGGAGAAGGCTATAGGAATGTGGAGGCAGAGGCTGGACTCATGCAGCTACATGCCATGGATCACCAAAGATTGCCATCCTCCACCAAAAGAGAGGGAAAGCCAAAGGAGAACTCTTCCCTTAGGGCCTCCAGAGGGAGCATGGTGCTGTGACACATTGATTCCAGACTTCTGCACTCCAGAGCTGTAGAAGAACACATTTCTAGGTCTTATTCTTTCTGTTTGCTATTATGTGGCCAAGATTTTGGTACTTTGTATGGCAGCCCTGCAAAATGAATATAGTACCCTTCATGATATGGAAGGCTCCATACAAATGACCATCACTGCTGATTCACAGCCAGTTTCTTTCAACTAATAATTGACACATGCAGGGACATGAGTGGTCTGCACATCTCAGGACGATCTCAATGACTGCCATAGAAAGCAGTGCTTCAAGCAGGGGTGCTGCTGTGGGCTCTAGAGACATCTGGACACTTTAGGCCTTTCAGCCAAACTCAGGAAATCGGCACCACATGGGTGGGCCTTACCTTAGAATATATGATAGCCAATCTCCCCGGTGTATCAGAGTTAGGCTCATTTCCTACACACGGTTTTTCTGCCCATATATTTGAACCTATACTTATCACTATATCCATTAGATGTATGTCCCAGAGACTTAAATCTGCAGTGTGTTCATATGCCACTGGAGCCCTGAATCTCAGCAGGGTTGCAGCCAACACCTACTCTCCAGTTCCTCAGATTCACCCAGGATAAGTAACAAAAGAAGGATGATGGACAACACCCATCCCAAAAGACAGAGAATATCTAGCACTGCAAGCAACAGTGTTTCCTCCATCTACCCCATAGGAGCTAAAACCCATCTTAATCAGAAGTAGCGTGGGCATAAGCATTCCGAAATCCTCAAGATTGAGGAATGAACACACATAAGAGGAAAATGTAAATATGGACCAAAGTAGATTTATTATTACTCTAGGACTAGAAGTCCTTTCCACATTGATGGAAAGACAGTGATCACCGCAGTTTCTGTGGGGAAGCACAGGGAAGAATAGGTGTAACATGGGGCATTTTTGGCATATTGGAATTGTTCCACATGGCACTGCAATGACAGATACAGGCCAGAATACATTTTGTCAAAACCTGTAAAATTGTGCAGGGCATAGTGTAAACGGTAATGCAAACTATAGACCATGGTTAGTAACAATGCTTCCATATTTGCTCATCAATTGTAAAAATATATCACAATAATGAAATGTGTTGTTAAATGTGTAAAATGTGAGCAGATGAGGTGGGGTATATGGGAATCCCTATATTTACAAATAACTTTCATGTAATCTAAAACTTCTTTAAAAATGAAGAACATGTGAGTACTATAGGTAAAGCCCTTAGAAAAGTTGTGGTAGAGTGTCACTTGCACATGAATTTTCAATTAGTAAATCTGAAAGGATGTGCAAAAATTTAACAGTTGGTACTTAACGACAGAACCTAGAGGAGTATAGAAAATGGAGGGAAAGTCAATCAAATTTCAATATACAGTTTTTTATATATTTTTAATTGTCTACAAGTACATTATTTTTTGCTGTTATCTTATGCAAAAAGCCTACTCTCCGAAATTCTTGAATACAACAATGATTTCCCTTTTTTTTTTTTTTTTTTTTTTTAACGTATTTGGAAATCCAGGGAGTGCAGAGTGCTGAGTTCTGTTTGTTATCTTTGATGTCTGGGCCTCAATGGGAAGTCTCACTGGCTGCACACAACTCGGAAACATGTGGGTAAACATCACCCATGTCTGTGTTCAGAAACAATATTTTGATGTGAAGCCTCTGTGAGACCTCTCCATGTATCTATTAAGGCAACACCCCACTTCCCAGTACCAAATCTGGCTAGTTTCCTAGTGTTTCCATAATAAATTGCCACAAATTGGGTGGCAATTGAGAACAGAAACTTATTCCCTCACAGATCTAGGGACAAAAACTCCAAAATTATCGTGTCCGTAGCACCACTCTGTCTCTCTGAGGAGCCTAGCCAGGAATCATTCCTTGACTCTTCCGGCTTCAGGTGGCTCCAGGTGCCCTGGCTTATGGCAGCACAACTCCAGTCTCTTCTTCCATCTTCACATGGCCTCCTCCTCCCAGTGTCGGTCCATCTTCACACAGCTTTCTCCTCTGTCTCTTACCTTCTTATACGTGCTCTAGTCATAGAATATTAACACCCACCCTTAATTCAATAGACCTCATCTTAATCACATCTGCAAATACATTATTTCCAAATGAGCCCACCACACACAGTTACCAAGGATTTCTGAATGTAATTTGTGGGACACAATAAAACACCTGAATTTTTGTCATGGGAGTTACATGACAATATGCCTTTGTCAAAATGCACAGAGGGGTAGACAGGAAGCATGATTCTCCAAAACAATGTACTGGTACTGTCCCTTTAATTATACACACATCCATAATAATGAGAGTGGTCAACAGGGGAAACAGTGCTGGGTCTGCACTGGGAGGATGGCAGGGAAACATGTTGGAACTTTTTGTACTCTCTGCACAATTTTTATGTGAATCTAAAACTCCTCTAACAATTTATATCATTCTTATAACAATCTCACAGCACTTTTTTGAAGTCAACTCTTTCAGCTAAAGTTCATAAATAGATTAATGACCAAACATTGCCTTGAAATGCTGTTTACCAGTAAACACAAACCAACTTTTGTCAGTGCCTCTTTCATTATGTGGTTGTGGTGCTATCTACTAACACGATTAATAAAGTTGTGACTTGACCCAGTGGTTAGGGCGTCCCTCTACCACATGGGAGGTCCGGGGTTCAAACCCCGGGCCTCCTTGACCCGTGTGGAGCTGGCCCATGCGCAGTGCTGATGCGTGCAAGGAGTGCCGTGCCACGCAGAGGTGTCCCCCGCATAGGGCAGCCCCACGCACAAGGAGTGCGTCCTGTAAGGAGAGCCGTCCAGCGCGAAAGAAAGCAGCCTGCCCAGGAATGGCGCTGCACACACGGAGAGCTGACACAACAAGATGGCACAACAAAAAAAAACACAGATTCCCATGCTGCTGACAACAACAGTAGCAGACAAAGAAGAAGACGCAGAAAATAGACATAGAGAACAGACAACTGGGGTGGGGGGAAGGGGAGAGAAATTAATAAATCAGTAAATCTTAAAAAAAGAGAAAAAGAACCTTACAAGGTATATTTAAAAAAATAATAATAAAGTTGTCAAACATTAATTTTAAAAAAGATGGCATCTTGGCCTTTGTATAGGTTTTCCCTCAGTAGGGGACACTACATAAACTACAGGCAACATTACTGAGGCAATGCAATGATTGCAATTCCACTGTACCTTCCAAAGAAGAAGAGTTGCTTGGGGATGTTTGATGTCCCTTCCTCTTCCTTGGCCACATGGTGATTTTGCGACGTCTGACAGACTGGGAATGGCGGGCAGTAGACTTTTTGGATTGAGTAGCACATTTTCTCTTTTTATACTTGAGACATGAACCTGGGAAACGCATGCACAATAGAAATATCAGTTGACATGTTATTGACAGTTGAGCATAGGAAATCTTCAATGAATTATTTAGAGTTCAAACTATCATCCTCTTATTAAGGAGCTTCCCAGAAGACCCCATTGGGTCTAATTTTGGTTTCAAAAGATGTTGTAGTTTTGTGTTGTTCACTTTAGAAACTCAACAGACAGATGTGGGATGCCCTTATGTAGATGAGTCAGCATAGGAAAGCAGCAAAGCACAGTGACCAATGTGTGCTAATGTCTGATCATCTGGGTTCAAATACCATTTAGAGGCCACCCAAGCCAGGTTATAGCTTGTAAATTTTCTGGGTTCAGTTTTCAGCACTGTCATTTGAAAACTTTAATAAGATCTACTTAATCGTGCATATTATGAAACTGAAAATGAGTAAATGCAAGCAAATCCTTAAGAAAAATGCCCAATATGTCATAAAAGACTTAGAAGAGTTCAATTGTTAAAGGTTGGGAGGAATAAGCAAGTATTCTACTAGTGCTTTGCTCCAGAGAGGGTGGCTTGCCCTGAGCCTTGATGGCTCAGGACAGGGGAGGCGTGACACTGACTTTCAGCCCTACATGGGTGTGATGCTTTAGAGCTCCTGGAGAACATGTGCAATGTCCTGTCACCCCCAAACGAGTCCTGTGTGTTCACAACATTGCTGAGTGAAGGATTTGGGTCAGGAAATGTAAGCGCTACCCCAACTTGGCAAATTCCAGGGGTTCCAAGTTCCCTCCCCGGAGCTGTGGACAAAGGCCAGCCAAGTACTTGATTCCAGGGAAGAGAATGACTCAAATCCTCACCCTACTGTCTGCCTAAAAGTTAATTCTCTGATGCAGAACATGACTCAGTTTCCCCCAAATGGAGTTCCTCTGAAGGACCAGGGAATCTTGTGGACATCCTACCCCAAACTATTCACACTGTCAGCTGCCTTGTACAAGACTTCCTGGGGGTCAGCTAACCACTCCTGATGACCAGTCATCAGCTTGGCTACCACAGTGGCTCAGAACCCAGGATTTTCACAAATAACTGCCCAGGGTAGCTCTGCAAAGCACTAGCTCCCTTCAACCAGTGAAGCCTGAATAAGCAGTGAGGAAGGAGAGAGTCCCATCCCTAGACATAGCTTAGAATCCCCATCTAGGGATTTCCTCAGCAACCCAGGCCTGTATTCCTTTGGGTCCCACACTCTGATCAATTAAGGGATTTCCTTTTTACTCCCTCTCCCAGGCTGCCCTCAGAAACCTGCATCCTCTGCTATCATCCCACAGAAATCCTGCCAGGAAATCCCAGGTACTTTCCTTTGTAATCTCTGGTCCAAAATGCAGATGTTTTCCATGCATTTCAGCACGTGTATTCAGAAGAATGTTCTCTGTAATTTCCCTTTCCCATCTTTGTCTTTCTGGAGTTCGGTATCAAGATTCTCTTGATTTGATGAAAGAGTGTCCCTCTATATCTATTCTTTGCAAGTGTGTTCTGCTTTGGCATGATGTCTTTATGAATATTGTGTGGTAAACATAGGAAGCCACTGGGACCTGGAGATTACTTTGTGGGCACGCTAACTTTTTGTATTTCTTTTTTCTAAACATTAATGCTTATTTTAATGATTGTGAAGTACACAAATGCACTTCACAGGGCTTGGTGGTTCATATAAGCACACGTGTTGTGAACACCCTGACCTACACTCAGAATGTGTCCAGCCCCTGGCAGCCTAACGTTTGCTACTTCCTGTCAGTAGCCCCCAGCAATTACCACTATTCTGACCGTGATTGCCGTAATTTAGAGTTCTCTCTTTTTCACACCCTATCAATGGAAGCACACAGTATAAACTCTTTTGAGTATGGCTGGATGTTATATCTGAATATTGTGGGAATTCCAAGCTGTTGCTGTGTGAATCAACGTTCGCTGTTTGGAATGCCAAGTAATTATATCACATTAGGACATTGCACAATAAGTGTATTCCTTCTACATTTTATACACTGTATTGTTTCCCTGAATGACTACTCAGGATCTAACTGTTGCAAATGAGTCTTTGCAGGCCTTTCTGTGGACATCGCATTCATGCCTCATTCATGGCCCTTAGATTATATAGAACAAGGACAGGGACTGCTGGGTCACAGGTGCACATGCCTCTAATCCATACCAGAACACTGTTTTCCAGGTGAATGTAACAACGCCCTCCCCACAGCATCATGGGTGAATTTCTCCATGTGTGCACCCATTCTTGGTCTTCATCTTTATACCCAGGTCATTCTGGCACATTTAAGAGGCATCCAGAGTGTCCAGGATACAATTATCCCTTCTATACATCAATGCAATTGACATATATTGTATAGGTGACACCTTCTGCAAAAGAACCTGTACTGTGGATGATTTGACAGGAGACAAATATCAAAACATTTTAGTTCTCCCTTTTTTTTTTTTGCCTTTTAATATCTTGGAGAATGAGGTATTCAAGTTAAGATTTTCATTCCATTTGTTTCCCGGCAAAAATATGAAATGAAAACACCTATCTGTACTTTGAATATATTTTTGTCATACAGGGTATAGTCTTATAAGTAACACTACAAACAAACCATGCAAAGAAATCAATTCTGTGATGTACTTCAAAATCTGGCAAAAGTTTTCTATGAAGATAGACAGGTCACTAACGCAAAAGACTGTTAAAAGGAATCCTTCCATTTAAGTTAAGCATTTATTTTATTTATATAGTCATGCTTCATAACCACTGAAGCACCTTAAAAGTCTTAAGTGAGTTGTTATGAAAAAAAAAAAAAAACCTAGAGAAAATCAATATTTGCTATAAAACAGAAAGAAGTGAGTCTTTAGAGACAACAATGATTACAGGAGGGAATGAAAGAAGGAGGAAGGAAGGCAGGGAGGGAGGGAGGGAGGAAGGGAGGAAGGAAGGCAGGGAGGGAGGGAGGGAGGGAGGGAGGGAGGGAGGGAGGGAGGGAAAAGTTCAGGAAAAAATGAGAAAAAGATTCCTTGGATTTCCAGCTCAGGATTCCTAAAGTGTCTTACAAATGGTAAATCTACAAATGCATAAATAGTAATGTGTTCATTATGACACAACCTGCATCCCATAACACCATCTGTTTTGAAGCACAGCTTAACCACCTTTAAAACCATTTCACCTTCTGCAGGTCCATTTATGCTGCCTCTCCATTTGTTGTCCCTTTTATGGAAGTTTACAGTTTATTTAGGGTCTGGAATTTTGAGTTCTGGGCACAGTATTTTGTGTATTTATTCAGTAATCTGTTGATATATAGGAAATCCAATTTTGAAATTTAAAATGTTGAAATCCTAACATTTAAGGTTACTCTTTTTGCTATTGTGTTTTCCTTCTCAAAAAAAATTTTTTTATATTTATAGAAGTTGTAGATTATGAAAATGTTACATAATAACAAGTTCCTCTTTTATTCCTTGTGTGTATTCATGAGTGAGCTGGTGCGTGATCTGTGATGGCACTAAGCAGCCCACACTGGAGAATTCATTAAGGAGATAGGCATGGGTTGAGCACAGAGGATCTCTAACCAGGCACACAAGACAGTTCAATAAGGGTGACCTGGGCTAACAACCAAGGGAAATTTTGAGTTCTTACCTTCTGCTGTACACACAACTCATGGCTTGCAAGACTGGCACATTTCTTGGGCTACTGGCATTAATGTTAGCAAATACACTAGAAGAATCTCCCGATTTTAATCAGATACTGGCCAGGTAATGATGAGTGACCCAAATCTAAGAGATATTGACTTTGTTTCCCTACATAGTGACTTTGAACTCTCAGATATGTGACTGGACAAATGCATGTGAAATTAGCAGTACGGTAATTTGAGAGGTAATCTGGGTTATGTGACACTGGCAAAATCTTATAATGATGAGCAGTGGTTGAAAACTCGGTAGGCTTGAAAACTTTCAAGTACATGCATGGATGCCAATGTTGTCCAAATTTCCCATGTACAGTGTTTGATATCTCCATGTCTGAGCTTTAGATGCAGGTTCAGTTTCAAAATTGGAGCCTCATGCCTGGGTACAGAACTTGGCTCTAAATCTTAGGCTCTAGTGAGACTGTTGACATAGGTCTCTGTGCCTCTGCATTCCAGCTGAGGTGTCAGTATTTTAAACACATGCGTGACATATGGCTGTGATGAGGATTTAATAAGTTACTGTATGTAAACTGTGCACTGGCCAGAAGGAATCATTTTCTTGGTAGAGTTGACAATGTTGATTTACCCGTGTAAACAGGAACACTGCCTAGTATGAATAAATACAAGCACACAGACATACACACATTCAGATTCACAGTTACACAACACAGACTTACTCATTGACAGGCCTCAACTACAATCAATACTAATCCACACTACCCAAGGGCAACCCAGCTGCTTCCAGAAACATGATCAAAGTTGAAGAAACATGATCAAGGTTCTTTCCCTTGAGATCAGTTTTTCTCACACCATCCCCAATTCTCACTCCCACAAGGAACTGGGAATTATCCCAATTATCCCCACGTAAGCCATCATGGAAAGCCCACCTATTCATCTAGATTTCTATTATTTTCTATCCCCAGCCATTCAGTGATTCCAGAATACACACCTTGTTCTCTTGTTCTTGAGGCTACCTGTAATGGAGGAAAAGAAAGCATGTGAGAGTCAGATTAGGCTGGGTATCGTTTACACAGGTCTTTTGCTCTCTTAGTTGCTATAGAAAACCAGGTGGGGATCCACTCTTAAGTCAAAGAACAAAAAAGCAAAGTAGAGGACACCATTAGAAAAGGTGCAGACCCTCCCAGAATGTATTTCCTTCTATTCCTTTTTGGCAGACAATTACAAAATTATTAATCTAAGGAGAAAAAAATGCCACTAAGGCAGGGGGTCTTCTACATAGTGTCTCCCAACTGACACCACCGATGTTGAAGGCCCTCTGGCACCAGCTGTCCGTTGGTAAGAGAGTCTACCCATTCCTGCTTACCCCCAAGTAGACAGTACCTAAATTCTATACTCTACATGATGAATTTTTCAAATCTGAATTTGATTGCAAAAGAAAGAAACCAAGAAACCAACACATTTATTTTAAATAAAGTCAACCCTACCTTTGTGTTAGATGGGTTCTCCTCATCTGCCCTGGCATTAGGGAGTTCCTCAGATGGGTCACCTGTGGGAGGTGGGAAGACACAGAGTAACTCTCAGTATATCAGGAATACTTCTCATGAATTATTCTGGGAACATTGCTTGACTCGTGATGCTTCTCTTTATGGATGTTGGTTATACCAAACCTGAACTGGGCTGCTACTGGGCCACCGACTGCATAAATGTTATTTCTCTTCTCATCTATATACATTATCTTTTTTCTCTGGGTGGGAAAGTGTCAAAGCACTTGCTTATCTATCAATGTCTATGAGTTCATTTTCCTATTTTTCTATCTATTGCTGTGTGTTGAAAGATATGCTGCTCATTAGGTGGTGGAGAAAAAAATTACAGTATTTCCCCCATACTTACCATTAGGGAGGGCAGTGGGTAAGTGAAAGCATCAATAAGTAAGTTTGTCAAATGAAAATTTTGGATAAACCCCAAGGATAAAAGGAAAGGTGCATATTGGTTCATTTACTGGCATTTAGAAACTCAGGTTCTTATAACTAGCTTTGGAAAACTAGTTATATGAATGGAAGCAATAGATTCCCTAAACATACTGAGTTATGTATGCATTTCAGGATGCTTAGAAATGGTAAAGCATGTTAAAAACCAACTTTAGTACACTTCGTCTTATGAAATGCCTCACTTCTGATGTCTAGCCATCCATTTTAACTCCAAATTCTGAAATAAATCATTTACTTGGCCCTTGCTGAGTTAAAAAACAGCGGCAAAACAGACATGGAGCTGAGGAGAAGATGGAAGGGTACAGAACATTAAAAGAAATACTAAATTTTTCTAATGGGGGATTCATTTTAAGGCAACCAGCTTGATAGAAGGATCTAAAATATGAACGAAGTAGTAAGAGACAAGTATAAAGCTCATCCGAAATGTTGTAGGATGAGTTAGAGAGGAGAAACTAGAAACGAATGAGGAGAATATTCTGTTGAAAAATCACTAGCCAAATTGAGGGGTAGTAGCTAGATTAAGTAAGTCAGTATGTTCACACCTCTTGAGCAGCAATTGAGATTTCCCATCTCTATGAGCCGTACGAACGAAGCTGGGAGCTTTTCCACCTGCCACCAACTTCAAATCTCTCTGGGCACAGAGTGACAGTTAGAACCGTGAGGCAGATGTGCATCATGAAGTAACCATGGCGACCAGTCATCACAGAATTTTCAGAGGGAATGCCTTCTCCATATTGCAAGGTCCAACTGCTGCTGTGCGGCCATTTTCCTTTGCCACCAGCAACGACTGGGTGTTCCTATTTCTCCACATCCTCTCCAGTACTTGTTATTTTCCATGTCTTAATAAGAGCCATTCTAGTGGGTATGTTATGATATCTCATTTTGGTTTTGAATTACATATCCATCATAGCAATGACAGTGAGCATCTTTTTATGTGCTTTCTTGCCATTTTTTACCCTTTGGAGCCATATCCAAGACTTTTGCCCATGTTTCAAAATGTATTTTCAGTTTCATTTTTTCACTGTTAGAAACATTTATTTTGATTCAGTCTACCATAAATAACTCAGGAGAGATTCCACTCAGCCTCAGATGCAATATTTTGTTTATTTTTCAGAGATATATACATCACACAAAATGTTCCATTAAAAAATGAAGGAGATTCCCATATGCCCCATTCCCCACAACCCCCATTTTCTCACATCAACAACTTCTTTCATTAGTGGTGTACATTCATTGCATTTGATGAATACAAATTTTGGAACATTGCTACACACATGGATTGTAGTTTACTTTGTAGTTTTCACTCTCTCCCAGTCCATTCAGTGGGTTATGGCAGGATATATAATGCCCTGCATCTGTGCCTGCAATATCATTCAGGCCAACTCCAAGTCCCCAAAACGCCCCCATAATATGCCTCCTTTTCCCTGTCACTGCCTTGGGCAACTCCAGTGGCCACTGTCTCCACATCAGTGATATAATTTCTTCCACTGCTAGAGCCACAATAATTCCGTAGTCGAATACCGGTAAGTCCACTCTAGGTCATATTTCATTTCCCAATCCTGAGGACTCTGGCATGGCGATGCCCACTTCACTGCAATTGACAGCAGCTTTGTCCGTTTTTTAATTGGGTTGTCTTTCATTCTATATATGTCGACCTTCACGATACTTTATATTTTCTAGATAGAAAACCCTCATTGGATATATGGTTTCCCCATATATCCTTCCATAGAATTAGATTGCTTTTGCTTTCATTATAAAGGCATTTTAGGCACAAAGGTTTATAATCTTGATTAGGTCTCACTTATCTATTTTTCTTTTGTTGCTTTTGCTTTGGGTGTAAAATCTAAGAAGACATTGCCCTGGAGAACTCCCTCCCACCCATGCATTCCCAATCAATGATACCTCACTCCAGAGTTTCCAACAACTGAGGGAGGGCTGAGTTCCCATTCCGGGAAACTCTGCCCCACTCCCCACTGGAGCAGCAACAATACCCAAGTACAAGGGCAAAGACCAGTGAAGAAGGATGGTCCAGTGATGGGCCCTTGATACTGATGACTATGTTTATGGGCCTAAGTGCTTTAAATTACAAGTAGGCCTAAACTGTAGGGTGCCTAAGAATTACATCCCAAGAGCCTCCACATTGCTCAAATGTGGCCACTCTCTAAGCCAAACTCCACATGTGAGTGCATTACCTTCCCCCCAGTGTGGGATATGACTCTGGGCATGAGGCTCCCTGGTGCTGAGGTATTACTACCAACACCTGCTGGTGATGTACCTAGAAAAAGACCTTGAATAAAACGGGTAAGTGGTAAAGACAGATGAGTTTATATGGCTAAGAGACTTCAAAATGAGTTGGGAGGTCTTCAGAGGGGTTGCACTTATGCTCATCTCAGCAGGATCTCAGAGACAGCCAAAGTAGGTACAACCCCAGGGAAGGGTCCTTCTGAGGGGTACAGACACACCCAGGTTCTCTGATCATGACAGATGGCTCTGGAGTTCACTGCCTCGTCAGTGGAATTTGTGCTCCTGAGTGTGGAGTTGGATTCAGATGTGACTTCTCTATGCATGCTTCTTCTGTCACTTTTCCCTTACCTGTGATAGGTGCTGGGTTTGGTATATGCTCAGGAGACTTGAATCTCTGGACTGCCTATATGCCAGCTGGGCCCTGGGCCTCAGCAGAGTTGTAACACTTACTCTCCTTTTCTTTGGACTTGCCCATGTCAACTAACAGGGAGGTGAGGATAGTCAACCACTGCACCAGGGAACCAAGAGAGTGTACAAATGCAAGCGGGAGAATTCCATCCATCAGCCATGTGGGATCTAAGCCCCCTTTTGATTTTAAAGTTGGAGTGGACATGGCCATCCCAGGGTCCTCAGGATGCAGGAATAAAATAGAATGGATTTACTGGTATTCTCCTATAGAATTGTCATGACTCTAGCATTGGAAGAATTAAATTATTTCATTGATGTGAAGACAGTGGCCATGGGAGTTGCCAAAGGCAGGGACGGGGGAAAAAGAGGTGTGATATTGGGGCATTTTCAGGACTTGGGAGTTCTCCTCAATGATATTGCAGGGACAGATGCGGGCATAATATAACCTGCCATAACCCACTGAAAGGACTGGGAGTGAGTGCAAACTACAAAATAAACTATAATCCATGCAGTGTAGCAATGCTCCAGAATGTGCTCTTCAAATGCAATGAAATCTACTGCCCTAATGAAAGAAGTTGTCGATTGGAAGGAGTGTGTGTGTGTGGAATGCAGTATATGGGAACCTTTATATTTTTTAATGCAATAATTTCTGTGATCAATGTATCTTTAAAGTAAGAATGATAATAATAAAAAATATTTTTAAAAAACAAAACTAAATATTGCCCAACTCATGGTTCTGAAGAACTTCTTAAGTTTTCTTCTACAAGTTTTATGTTCCTAGTTCTTTTAAGTCTTTATACGTTTCAGTTAATTTTTGTATATGATATGAGATAGTTGTCCTCCATCATACTTTTACATATGGATGCCCAGTTCTGCCAGCATCAGTTATTGAAGAGACCATTATTTCCCCATTGAGGGTACCTGGCATCCTTGGGAAAAATCAATTGGCCATGAAAGTGAAGGTCAATTTCTGAACTCTCACTTTGATTCCATTGATCTATATATTTATTCTTAGGCCAGGACCATGTTTTTATGACCACTGCTGCTTTGTAATAAGTTTCAAGTCAAGAAAGGTGTGTCCTCCAACTCTGTCTTTCATGATGGTTGTGACTTTTCAGGATAGCATATCCTTCCAAATAAATTTGATGATTGTCTTCCATTTCTGCAAAGCTGTTTATTGCAATTTTCATTGGGATTGCATTGAATCTATCATTCGTTTTTGGTAGAGTTGATATCTTGGCAATATTTAGCCTTCCAATCCGTGAGCATGCAATGTCTTTCCCTTTATTAGGTCTTTGATTTCTGTTTGCACGGTTTTGTAGTTCCCATACATAAGTTCTTTACAACCTTGGCTATATTTATTCTGAGATAGTTGATTTAATTGTAATTGGAAATGGATATTTTTCTTCATTTCCTCCTTGAAACGCTCATTACAATCATTCACAAATATTACAAATTTGTGGGTGTTTATTTCATAGGACATCACTTTGCTCAATTTCTTTCTTGCTCTAGTTAGTATATTTGTTGTAGATTTATGAGGCTTTCTATACATGGAATCTTGTGGTTTGCAAATAGTGAAAATGTTACTTCTTCCTTTCCAATATGGATGACTTTTATTTATTTTTCTTCTCTGCTTGCTCTAGCTAGAATGTCCAGTACAATGCTGAAGAGCAGTGGTGACAGCGGGCATCCTTGTTTTGCTCCAGATCTTAGAAGGAAAGCTTTCGATCTTTCACCATTCAGTATGATGTTTGCAGTGGTTTGTTCCCTATATGCCTGTATTAGTCAGCCAAAGGGGTGCTGATGCAAAGTACCAAAAATCTTTTGGCTTTTATAAAGAGTAATTATTTGTGGTAAAAACTTACACTTATAAGGCCATACAGATTCCAACGCATGGCTGCTTCCCAACCAAAGTCAATTGCCATGTGTTGAGACAAGATGGTGGGTGTTCTCTGCCTCCTTGTTTCTTCCTCTTAAGGCTGCCCGCCCAGTTTCTTCCAATCTCAGCTTTATGCTGGCATAGGGCTTGTCTCTCTGGGCAAGCAATCAGGCAAATGACTCATCTCTCCTCAGGGCTCCAGAACTGACAAAAGTTCTCTGTTCCTTGTCTTCTTCTCTCTTCCTGTGTGTTGTCTTGAGTAAGAGTCCTTGATAAGGGGGTGGGTACTCAAACATGAGTCACACCCTCCTGACTTGGTTGAATCAAAGCCCACATTTCACAGGTCAATTTTTAAAATATATTTTTATTTATTTTTAAAAGATACTTAAGATTACATAAAATGTTTCATAAAAACAATATAAGGGATTCCCATATGCCCAACTCCCCACCCCTCCCACTTTTCCTCTCATGAACAACTTCTTTCATTAGTGTGGTACATTCTTTGCAATTGATGAACACACTTTGGAGCATTGCCACCAAGCATGGATTATAGTTTACATTGTAGTTTACATTCTCTCCCACATAATTCTGTAGGTTTTGGCAGGATATATAATGGTCTGTTTCTGTCATTGCAGTGTCATTCAGGACAATTCCAAATCTTAACTGGTAATTTAGTTAAAGACCTCTGTGGTGAATCTAAGGCAATCAAAGTGGGTTACACTCAGAGGAACAGGCCCATTTACAAAATAATGTCTTTCGGGGGTTTACAAACATAATGACGCTTGGGAGGTCCATTGGTTATTTCAAACTGCCACAGTGTTCATTCTCGTGTAGAGGGCATTTCCTTTTATTCTTACTTTTCTAAGTGATTTTATGAGGAAAAAAAACAGGATTTTGTCACATGCCTTTTCCACGTAAATTGAGATGATCATTTTTGTTCCCTTTTTGTCAATATGGTGTATTATATTAACAGATTTTCTTTTTTTGGAACCACGCTTGCATAATGGGGATAATTCCACTCCTTTTTATGACTAAATAATATTGCAATCTATGCCTGTATGTGTGCGTGTGTGTGTGTGTATACCATGTTTTGCTTATCTATTCATTAGTTGATTGATAATTTGAGTTCCTTCCATCTTTTCACAATTCTGGATAATGGCCTTATGAACACTGGTGTACAAATATCTTTTCATGACCCTGCTTTCATTTCTTTAGGGTATATATCTAGTGGTGGATTGCCAGGTCATATGGTAGTTCTATACTTACATCTCTCAGGAATCCCCAGTCTCTCTTCCATAGCCACTGGCCTTGAAAGAGTGTTCCTATTTATCCTCATCCTCTCTACATGTTATTTTCTGTTTTTAATAGCAACCATTTTAGTGAAAAGGTATCTCACTGTGGTTTCAATTTGCATTTTCCTAAAGGCAAATGGTGTTGAGCATCTTTTCAAGGTCCTTCTGGCCCTATGCTTATCTTCTGTGGAGAGCTGTCTTTTCAAATCATTGATTGGAGGTTTTTGATGTGGATTTCATCTCTTTACTTGTAACTGCTCTGTTGAGACTTTCTTTTCTAGAGTCACTGTAGGTTGCTCATGTGTTTCTAGGAATGTATCTATTCCGTCTAGGTTTCTAAATTGTTGGCATACAATTGTGTGCTCTTAAGATCTGTTACAGCTTGATGTTCTTTTGTGACTCTCAGAAGATCAAGTAATTAAACTATACATGCCTGTGAGCGTGTGGTTCTTTGATTGGACTGCATGATTTCAGAAATAGAACCTCACATGTATGTCGTATTGATTTTTGACAAGTCTTCCAAATCCACTCAATGGTGGAAAGAATAGCCTCAATAATGATGCTGGAGAACTGGATATCCATATGCGAAAGAGAGATGGAAGACCCCTATCTCATATCATGTACATAAATTACCTGAAAATCTATAAAGTCTTAGAAGAGGTAATGTTGGGAGCAGTCAATATGAGTATACACTGAGTTCAGCAATGCCAGCAACATGGCCGCCAGAGCAGAGCCCACTTCCTTGTTCTTCTTTGTCCCTGCTCCTTTGTTCTCCGTTTCCCGCCACTGCCCAGACTGATAAGGCAGTGTGCAGGCTCAAGGCGTGAGACTAAAGTCTGCCTTCCACCCCAGCAACAGCAGCTACCAATCCCTAAACCCTGCCACTTACCCCAGCAACAGCGACAGCCAATCCCTAACCTCCACCTCTCCCTATTCACTGCCCCTTCCCAAGAGTATATATGCTTTGTTCCCTCAATAAAATTTTTGCAGCTTGATCAGAACACTGTCTTGCTGTCATTATTCGTGTCTCTTGTCCCACTGTTCTTTCTTGGCAGGTTTAGAGCCCTCATTACCGTCCCACAGGCCGGGACAAGGTAGAAACATTAAACTTGTACAAGAAAACATAAATACGGCCTTCAGCATCTTGTGTTAGGAAATGTTTTCTTAGAATTTATACCAAAAGCACAGATAGGAAAAGAAAATAGATGAATGAGACCTCACCAAATTTAAAAACTTTTGTGCCTAAAATGACTTTACCACAAAGACAAAAAGTCAGTTAATTCCAGGGTAGAAAATATTTGTAAACCATATATCCAATAAGGGTTTTATTTCTAGAATATATAAAGAACCCTAAAGTTCAACAAACAGTGAAAAACAACCCAATTAAAAAATTGGAAAAAGACTTATGTCCTTCAAAGATGATGTATAAATTTCTAGAAAGCAGGTGAAAAGAGGTTCACCATCATTAATTATTAAGATATGTTACTCAAAACCAAAATAAGATACCATTTCATACCTACTAGAATGACTGTTAAAAAACACAAAACTGAAAATAAGTATTGGAGAGGATGTGGAAAAACAGTAGTACCCATTCATTGCTGGTGGCAAAGGAAAATGGTCACAGGGCAGCAGTTGGACCTCGCAATATGGAGAATACATTCACTCTGAAAATTCTGCGATGACTCATTGGTATGGTTATCTTATGATACATATATGGCTCATGGTTCTAACAGTCACTCTGTGCCCAGTGAGATTTGAAATTGGTAGCAGATGGAAAAGCTCCCACATTCATTCCTATGGTTCATAGAGATGGGAAATCTCAATTGCTGCTTGAGAGATATGATCACTGACCTACTTAATTAATCCAACCCCCCCAAATATGGTTATTTTTTTCATAAAATATTCTTTTCTTTCTTTAGTTTATCATCTCCAATTTGTCCTACAGACTTTTATATGTGTTTTATGCTTCTCTTAGTGTTGAATATATATATTAGGTCCTTCTGTCAAACTCATTGCCTTAAAATGAATCTCCCTTTAGAGAAATTTAGTATTTCTTATGATTTTCTGTATCTTTCACTCTCTTCCTCATGGCCATGTCCATTGTGATTTTTTTTTTTACCAAGGAAGGATGTAGTCATTTATTTATTTCAGGTTATATAGTAAATCTGGAATTACTGTGATCGAAAGTGAGACATTTCACATGATGAGAAGTCTGAAAGCTTGTTTTTAACATACTTTTCAACTTCTATTCATCTTGAAATGAGTATATAACTAAGTATATGTGGGGTCTGTTCCTTCCATTCACATAATTAGTTTTCCAAAACTAAAAACTTGAATTTCTAAATATCAATTTATGAACCAACATGCACATTTGCTTTTATCCTTGTGGGCTAATCTAAAATTTTCATTTTTACATAGTTATATATCAATGCTTTCACCTATCCATTTTCCTCCATAATGGTAAGTGTTGGGAAAAGAGAGGACATTTTCTCCACTGTGCAGTGAATAGTCTTTCAATACACAGTGATATTCAGAAAATTAGTTCAATTAACTCATAGCAATTGATAGATAACCAAGTACTTAGGCAGTTTCCACACTGAGAAAACATAATATATATAGATAAAAGAGAAATAGAATTTGCCAGTGGATAGCCCAGTAGGTCAATTTTTGTTTGTTAACAAACATTCATAAACAGAAGCACATTGTAAGAGTCAAGCATTGTTACATGAGTAATTCACAAGGTGCATTTCTAATATACTGATAGTTACTCTCTATCTTCCCATCTTCCACAGGTGATCCGTTGGAGGAACTTCCTAATTCCAGGGCAGATGTGTAGAATCCATATAAGACCAAGGTAAGACTTCCTTTCTTTGTTTGAAATTGATGTGTTACTTTCTAGGTTTCTTTTTCAATCAAGTTCAGATTTGAAAACCTGATTATGTAAATAATAGAATTCAGTACTGTCTGATTGTGGGTAGTGGGCATAGATAGACTCTCTAACTAACAGATACCTGGTGACAGAGAGGCTTCAGTTTTGGTGGCCTCGGGTGGGAGACTCAAAGATAGAAGACCTTTTCCTCAGTGACAAAGTTTCCTCTTTGGATTAATAATTTTTGAATTGCCTACCAAAAAGGAAGAGAAAGAAATAACTTTTAGGAAATTGTGCATCTTTTCAAATGGTGTCCTCTACTCTTGATTTTGTGTTCTTTGACTCAACCATGGTTTCTCATCTGATTTTCTAGAGTAACTAAGAAAGCAAAAGACCTGTGTAAACAGTACACAGCATGATCTGATCCTCATATGTTCTTTCTTTCATTACAGGTGGCCTCAAGAACAAGAGAAAAAGGTGTGTATTTGGGGATCTCTCACAGGCTGAGGATAGAAAAGGATGGAAATCCAGATGAGTCCCATTGGTTTTTCCTTGATGGTTTTAGTGGGGAAAACTGGTGTAATTCCAGATTCCATGTGAGAGTAAGAATTGGGGTGTGGTGAGAGAAACCGATCTCAAGTGTAAGAATTTGAACGTTTCTGAAGTCCCTGGAAGCAACTCCATTCCACTTCAGTGGTATGGATTTGTTTGAATTAGAGTTAAGGGATGTCAATGAACAAGTCTACATCATATTATTGTATATCTGAGTATATATATGTGAGTGTGCTTGTATTTCTTCATACTAGACAGTGTTATGTTTACACAGGAAAATTATCACTGTCAACTCTGACAACAAAATACTTCCTTCTGACCACAGCAAAATTTACTATACTAACTCACTGAACTCTGATCAAGCCATATGTGGTGTCTGTGTTTACTATACACACACATCAGATGGAAAAGAGAGGCACAGAGACAACTGTCAACAATGTTACTAGCTTCTATGGCTTAGAGCTAAGATATGTACCCAGGCATGTGGCCTGAATGTTAAAACTGTAAACATGCACTTAAAACTCAGACATGGTAATATTACACAACATACATGGGAATACTAGACAAAATTAGCATCTGTTCATGTATTTGAAATTTTGCAAGCCTGTAGAGTACCCAACCACTGCCCATTGTTACAAGATACTGCCAGTATAACATAACCCAGGGCCCTTCTCAAAGCATCTCACTGTAAATTTCCCATTCTTTTTGCCATCCACAGATCTAAGAGTTCAAGGTCAACACTTAAGAAAGTCAACATCTGTTAGAGTTGGGTCACTCTTTATTCCCTGATGAATCTAATTATAA
Source organism: Dasypus novemcinctus (assembly GCF_030445035.2). NCBI lineage: Eukaryota > Metazoa > Chordata > Mammalia > Cingulata > Dasypodidae > Dasypus > Dasypus novemcinctus. The sequence goes on along the minus strand of NC_080689.1, from coordinate 85,469,052 downwards.
TTGGAGAGATACTTTAGTATATTTCATAACATTATTTTCATGAGGCCATGAAATGCTCCAATCTGACAAGCCATGGGCCTCACATACAGCAGCAGGTAAGAAATAAAAATCCCCCTGGGTTATTTTGTCCCCCAAAATTCTTTTTTTGCCTGTGTCAGTCTTTTTGAAGAGTCTTGTCCACCTGGATTAGAGACCCTCTATGCTCAACCTATGTCTACTCTCCTGAATGAGTGCTTATTGCCGGTGTAGATAGAGTGCCAGATCATTTCATGAATATACACACGTAACAAAAAAGGAAGCCAAGAAGGAAACTAGTATATGAAAAAGAGCAGTTACTTTTAAATGTTAGGATTTCAATATTTTAATTTTCAATATTTGATGACCTTTATAATAACAGTTTACTGGTTAAATACAATAAAATATTGTGCCCAAAATTCAATAATCCAGTTCCCCAATTGAATTTAAAATTTCATTAAGTGATGACAAAAGCAGAGGCAGCATAAATGGATCTGTGTAAGGTGGTTTTGGAAGGTGTAAAGAAGCTATTGGAGGTTAGGCTATGCTTGCAGCCAGATGGAGTTATGGGACATAGTGTCATAATGCATATTTTAGTATTTACACATTTGTAGATTGTGTTTCTAATCCCTTCAGATGCCTTAGTTAGAAATATAAGGAAACTTTTTCATATTTTCCCTCAACCTTTCCTTTACCTATCTTTTATTTTATTTTACATTTTCTGGTTATGAAACATCAATAATGATCAATTTGATCTATTTTTTTCTTTGTGTTTTACATCATAAATTAATTTTTTAGATGGTTTACATAATAACACAAATTAGACATTTAAGGTGTTTCATTGTTTTGTTGCAGCAAAGTCAGGAGTACTGAATAACAGAGAAACTCAAATCCAGCACTCAGACATGGAGGAACAGATTTATTACATGTGGGCCCAGAGTAGAGTCGATGTCCAAATTCTGAGCCCCATTTTTCATTTTCTGTAGGTTTATATAGGATTTCAGGTGGGATCGGCATAACTTTTGCTAATTGGCTAATGCACTGCTTGGCAAATTTTGCAGGCAGGGTTTCAGAAGCAGAATGCAGGTGCAAGGCTGCACTTTTAAAGGCTGATTTACAGATGCAGGGGCAGAAATTACTTGTTAGATATTCTCCTGCTAGGCCATGTTTTCACAGACTGATTTACAGAAGCAGGGGCAGGGGTCACTCATTTGATGTTTTCCTGCAAGGTCATATTTCCCTGAGGAAGATGCATGTTACTCCTATTTCTGCTGTTAATAGGTCTAAGGCTCTCCTGTTTTGCAGGGCTACTGTGGCTAGTGAGTTGACTTGGCTCTGGAGGGAGACTGTGGAGTCAACAACATGTTCTATGCCCTCATTTAATTCTCAGGAGAGTTTGTAATAAAAGTTGAAGGAAGAACCTAATCCTCCCAGTCCAGTTCCTATTTCTGCAACTATACCTGCTCCTATAAGGGTGGTGGCAAGCAATGTTTGTTTGGCCCACTCTTGGTGCATGTTAAGGGCTTGTTCTACCTCATTTTCAGTATATACTGACACTTTTGGTGTTAAGAACACCATGATGCAATTCCCTGTCCAATTGGCTTCTAAGCATCTATATGCAGTGCTCCCACATAGGAAGAACAATCCTGGGAGGTTACACTGGGTCACGTTGTTTGCTAGGGTTTTACTGGCAGTACATAAGTTTGCAGGGATTTTCCCAACCAATTCTGGTGTTAAATCAGAGTTTTTCCCCAGATAGCAGGTTATGTTGTTTTGATTGCCTTCTGAGAGAACTAGCTGGATGTTGAGGGCCATGGAGCCAATAGGGGCAACTACATTTTTAATTTTAGCTAAGGTTTGTTTGGGGGTCCACCCTGGAGGAGATGGGGTGCCTACAAGGTTTTCTCGAGAGGGGCAGGCACAGTCGACAGATATTGGTGTCCAGGTGAGTGTTAAGGAGGAGGGTATTAGTGGTGTTGACTAGCTGCTCCACCTGCTGAATGGGGGCTATGAGCTGAGTAAGTTGGCGGAGTCATTTGAGGTTTGCCCACTGATATAGATATTTGGGACCTTTGGCTAGTCAGATGAGTTTGGCGCAGATCTGTTTTAGGACTTTTTCCTGGGCTTGGTTGTGCATTCCGCCCCCATCAGACATGTCTATTTGTGGGCGATAGGTCCAGCCTACAGTTTCCCCTGGTTTACCCCAGGTTTTGCAGTTGGCCCAGTGTTTCATTACACCCATCCAGAACTTTTGCCCATTTTCTGAACATAGGGTAAGAGTTTGGATATCGTAACATTTTGCTGTCATGTAAGTGTAATATTTAAAGGCAGGCACAGGAGACCATTTTTTCTTGAGCTGCTTTAGCCTCTGTGTCGCAGTGGATACTATGGCCTTGTAGCACCCAGTACAGTGGGGGTAAGCATTGGCAGTGGCCCCAAGCCAAGTGAAGAAAAACAACTTAAAATAGCAAAGCATCCCACAAGACTCAAGTACACTATTAAGATTAGTGTCCTTTCAGCTACACTCCAGTCTCTGGGAGGTGTAGCTTCCAGTCCAAAACAGGAAGCTGAGCAGTCCAAAGAGTAGTAGGAACCACAGGGAACAGGAGTACATCTAGTTGGGTGATGATGATTCTCGGTGGCTCTGGGCAATTAGGATTTTCAAGGAAGAGTCAGGTACAGGGTAAGCTATCCAGTAGTCTTGATTTTTTTTTTTTAAATTGAAGTGTGCCCTTTTAACTCTAGTATGATGAATCCAAGAGACAATACCTGAAACTTTAAGAGCAGTGGAGTTACAAGGATAACAGTATGTGGGCCCATCCAGGTGGGCTGGAGGGGCTCCTTTTCCCAGTCTTTTACCCAAACTAGGTCTCCAGATAAGTGTGGGTGTACTGGGTGGCCTAATGAGATGGGATCCGAGACAGGACAGTTTTGTGTATTTGGGCCAGGGTTTATCCTTGTTGTTGGCTAAGTTCCCTTGAAGGAAAATATTAGGACCAGAGAAAGTGAAAGGGGTAAGAAAAGAAAAATATAATAGTAGTATTGATAGTGAGTGTTCGCAAAAGAACCATGTGAGATCTAGGAGAATGGATATACCTATAATGAGATCGTAAACTGAATATGGGAAGGAATATAGTATGAGTTAAAAGGTCAGTGTGGTCAGCAGAGAGGGATAGAGAAAAGAAAGGACAAAAATATAAAGAGTGAATAAAAGATAGAAAACAGAATAGAGGTATTAGAGATAAAAAGTCAGAAATATTGGCGACTAACCAAAGAGAGGTGGAATGTAAGAGAAACAATAAATGATGGAGGCTAGAAAGATGTGAAGGAAAGGGAATAGCATTGGTAGCCAAAATCAGTACACACAGAAAAGAGGAAATTGAGGATGAGGAAGCACAGCAAAGAAGAAGTGTTGCCTGCAATATCTAATATTAAAAAAGAAAAGAAAAAAGAAGATAATGAAAAAAAAAGTAAAAAAGAAGGGGGAAAAAAACAAGCAAGAAAAAAAGAAAGGAAAAAAAGAAAGAAAAAAAAGGGCCACGGTGGGATAAAGAGGAAGGAAAAGCAGTAAACAAACCAAAAAAAAAAAAAAACACACACACACAAAACAAACAAGCAAAGCCTTAAGCAAGGAATGCTCTTTGCAATTGAATAAACTGCTTAGGAGTCTGACCTTCCCCCTTTTTCCCTTCCTCACTTCCCTCTCTCCCAAGGTAATATGAAGGCTGTGTGAGGGTTCCGGTAGGACATTCAAATGGGCCCCTGGTGAACCAATTCACCTCAGAAAGTAATGTCTCTTAATTTCTTGAGAGAGAGCACCCACCTCTTGCCAGGGACCCTAAATATACTATTGGAAGCCTGCAAAGCATGTCTTACTGTCCCTCTCAGGTGTGCTACAGGGGGACTAGTTAATTTTTTGACTCCACCTTCTCTCAGACCAAGTTTCCTATCTCCGCAGGGCATTTAGGTAAATCAGGCTCTCTCAAAGAATTTGCCTCTCCTCTCTTCCTAGCCTCTCCCCAAGTCAGCTGATATGCTCCTCCAAACTCAATAAAATGGGGGACTGGATAATTGAACCCACACTCCTTGGACCCCTCTGTACCTCCCACCTAAACCCTCCCATTCTTGGAGATAGTCCATGACAAGAGGACAAGGGCAATGCCGGATTTCTGGGAGGGCTGGGCTTGAGAAACAGAGGCCCAGGAGGATGTGGAGTTGGGGTACGTAAGTCTGTGAAATGTGGGTTGCAGGGGTTCAGGAAACACAGGCTTGGGGTTCATGTGTTTGGGGAACTTGGGGCTTGGGAATGCTGCTGTGTGACTGGTAGTTCTCAGGGAGCACTGAGGCCCTTAGTCCTAGGGGGAAGGGATTTGTTTTCCCATGGCTTCCTAGTTCAGTGTTAGAAACCCACAGCTTTACCTTGAGGAAGCCCTAATTTTGTTGCAGTATCTCTAGATTGATGTCCAGACACCTCCTGCTTTGTAGGTTCCTGAAACAGCCCACTCTGGCAGGATTCTGTCACCACTTAGCTGGTCCTTTTGCAGGAGAGATGATGATGGTGCACGTATTCGGACACCATCTTGTACCACCTCCCCTCCCTCTGCTTCTTATTTGTAAGCATTTCTTTGTAGCACTTCCCTTTCTCCATCTTTATAAAAAAATAAAAAAAAATTTCTCCAACTTCCTCACCCACTGTATTTTAACTTTGCACACATTTCCAAATCTACCATGCATCTTGAATTAACTCATGTAACTCTGAATTGCCCAGGCAAGCAGTTGTGCTGGAAGGCAGAAGCCTTGAACCACACTGTATGGAGGGGCTCCTGTGAAATTGTTTCTAGGCTGGGCTCTCCCCCAACAGGTTTTTTCCTGCACATGTCACTCTGGAAATGCAAGTGTGTTCTCTTCCCTGGAGTTGGCTACACTTTTTTAGGAGGAGGAGCATATTTATATTGTTTTTTTTTTCCCTGGGAATACACAGAAGGAATTCAAAATGTAAAAAAAAAAAAAAAAGGAGGAAGGAGGGGAAAAAGAAATGTTAGTGTGGAGTGGTAGGATGAGGAGAGAAAGGAAAACAAGTTGACATGCACTCAGATGACTTTTTTTAAAGATTTATTTATTTATTTCTGTCCCCTCCCCCACCTTTTCTGTTATCTGTGTCTATTTGCTGTGTCTTCTTCCTCTGCTTCTGTTGTCAGCAGCATAGGAATCTGTGTTTCTTTTTGTTGCATCATCTTGTTGTGTCAACTCTCCATGTGGGTGGCACCATTCCTGGGCAGGCTGTACGTTCTTTCACACTGGGCAGCTCTCCTTACGGGGCGCACTCCTTGCAAGTGGGACACCCCTACGTGGGGATACCCCTGCATGGCTCGGCACTCCTTGCGCGCATCAGCACTGTGCACGGGCCAGCCCCACACGGGTCAAGGAGGCCTGGGGTTTGAACCACAGACTTCCCATATGGTAGACAGATGCTCTAACTGCTGGGCCAAGTCTGCTTCCCTCAGATGACTCTTAACTTACTCTTTGACACTACAGGAAATTCAGCATTCCTGAACAGTTTAGTGGACTGGATTCACTTGTGTGTGAACATGGAGGTGGAGATAAGAACTGGAAGGTAAAAATAAGTTCAGGTAAATGAAGCGTGTCCTGAGAACCTCTCCTCAGGGACTAGTAACCCTTTCAACATAAGCCCTAAGATTGCTCAGTTATAGCTTCCCAAGACACCTTAATTTGGAGGAGAGGGTTCTAGCCCTGTTCAGGACCAAATTTTGACCTCCAATCCACTTAAACTCAACCAAGTCCCTCCCTTCGTTACTGAGTTCTGTGAACACTGTTGAGTGACCTTGAGTGCCACCAATTCAGGTATCTTAGAAAAGGGTGAGTTAGATTGAGGTAGTTTGCCTGGGCAGATAATACCATTGGCTAGTTGGTATATACTCAGTAATTGACTGTCTCAAGTTTAGGTGGCTAGAAGTAAAGTCTAGGTATTAGCCTGGTGATATATTCCCTGAAGCTGGTGGCAGCTTTCCAGCAAACCCTTACTTGACCATTCATTTAATAATATATCTATACATGTCTCCTGCTCTGGCTCATGAATTTGTCTACACTTCCTCTCTTTATAAGGCCTTCATGCATATTGAATTAAGGCCACCCTTAAGGGATAGCACATTGGCATTCCCTTCATTAAGAAGATTCTTGATGATCCTGTTCATGTATGAGTTCACATCCCTAGTAGTGGAGGTGAGGATGATACCATGGCTTTATGTCCAGACTTCATTCAATTCATAGTCAGAAAAAAAATGATCTGGGGTATTTCTCATGCCAGTAGGGCTATCTGTAGCTCTATTTTCTATCTCGGTGGGACCGGACTCTTTTAACTCCCTAAGCCATGGGGTTCTGAGCCTCTGTAGTTCCCTATTCACATCCAGGTTTAGCTCATGCACCTTTTCTCAAGCTGTAGTTCTTTAGAAGTTATTTATGCAAGTAGGATTCAAACAAACATAAAACCTGAATGATATTTCTCTTCAGAGCTTACTTGGGATGACAAAAGTAGGTAAGATTACATGTCACTAATGTCCCCTTATTTATTTTGCAATACTGTTATTAATAGAATAACTTTTTTTACATTATAATGATTAGTGTTTTAAATATTTACATGTTGGAATATCTTAATGTAAGAGAATGTATGTTTTTGGTATCACAGTATAATTTTTTAAAAAACAGAATGCACAGGTAAGCTTTGTGTTTGATTTAGAAAGAAAATGTTAATTAGGAAAAGTAAGAGTTCTAGGAATCTCTCCTTTCATAATGTGAAACTTCCAAGACTGGACTATGCTGAGGGTCAGGGTGGAGGGGGCAGGGTTATCACTTCCATGCATGTCCCTTCCATGCATGTCCTGTCACCTGGCCCAGGTAAATAGGACTCTGTCTTTCCTTCAAGAATACTTGAGCCCCACCTTTTCCTCTGCATCAGTTTCACTCTTCAGAGGACATTCACCTTAAGGGCATCCAATCTAGCAATCAGGTCAAATTCCTTTGCTTGGAAATTTAGAGAAACTGTCATAGACTACACTAGGAATTCAGTGCCTGCTGGATCTGGCTCCTGGGAATATCATGGACCAAAGATCACTTCTCCAGGGCCTGAGGTGACTTTTGGGTCCTACAACCCATTGCGGAGAAATCCCAGCTCTGGCCATCTCTGCACCATCCCATGGATTCCAGATCCTGCATTTGTATTACAGATCCTACAACTGACAGCTGCAAATCTCTTGCGCTGGAAGCCTCAGCCTGAGGCTGAGAAGAGTTGGAGATCTTATGGTGTTTGGAGATGCCTCAGTGCTCACCTTTTTACTCTATTCTGAATCAGCCAATTTACAGACAGTCGAGTTTCTACTTCAAAAGTTTTAGGTGAACTTGTAGAAATAGGTTTTAATTTTACATATCTTATTAAACAGCATTTGATCTTTGCTAGTTACATTTATTATTTATCAAATAAATACATACATAGAAACACAACCTAAACAAAGTTAGAGCTATATAAATTATAATCATTTGTCTCCATATTGACTCCCAGGAGGGTCACACACCCACTCATAGAATCCTCATTGAGTGTTAGATGAATAAATAATTGCAAATTGGGTGCTTATCATCTGTTCACCTGTCACTATGTTTTAGAAATTTAATTTACTGAAATCTGTTCACTAACCTGGAAGGGGCTATGTCAAAAATATTAACCTTAGTCTAGCAGGATAATTTGAATTTCAATATCTTTTTGACTTACATTTCAGTGTTGCTGGGTATAAAACCATGATTCACATTTCTTTGGACAGATGTTACTCCATTTTCATCTGGCACAAAATCATGCTTTCAAAAATGGTGATGAGATTCTAATTACTTTAAATAATGTGTATAGTTATTCATTTTTTCTTTAGTCTGGATAATTTTCCTAGAATATACCTTGTCTTTAGTTCTTTTAAGTTAATGCTCAGCAAGTACTTTTGATAGGCAACTTCAAAGAATTTCATTCCCAAAAAAAACCAAATTATAATTTTTAGCATTTGTTTCATGTCTTTCCTTTGGTGTACTGGTTCAGGGACTTCAGTCTTCCTCATCTATACTGTTCCTCATCTATTGACATATTTTTTTCAAATCTTTAGCATTCATTGTTTAATTTCTTTTCAACGCTTCCCACTTTAGACCTTCTCTTTTTTTACTTAAGCATTATATTGTCACACTATTTCTTATCAACTGTATTTTGATTTTGAAATTATATTTTCCATTCTTCTTATTCCCCATGTCTTCCATTTTTCTTGAGTTCTGTTTTACATTTATGATATCTTATATATTTTTTCATTTTCTACATGCCTTCCATCTTCTATTCAGAAAGTACATTTCATTACATAATATAGCTCATGAGGAAAAACTTTCATTCATTTGTTGCTGTACTTACTCCTTTTCTCCCTATATTACCTTGGTAACTGAAAATAACATGAATTTTTTTTCTGTTGGTATTCATACAATTAAAAAAAAGAATAGAAGTGGATTCAAAATAACTTTCCCAACAACAAAGGTTTGTTTCTCTTTGCAGATTTTTTATTACATTTTTTCATATGAAAGCTTTCCCACTGATATTTCCAGATTCTATATTTCTACCACTCTTAAAAATGGTTCTCCACTCTCAATACCTCTATTGAAACTTTTGTTGTCCATTTTCTTTCTCTGACTACTGAATATTCCTTTTAACACGTACTCCTCTCTTGAAGTGAAACATATATTACCACATTGCCAAAATCTAGTCACTCTATAAATGTTGATATAGATTCAAAATCAATTATCTAGAAGTTATTTTCAATTAGATAACTACATTTTATTTCATGCCTTGTCTTATTTTTATATATGTATATGTATTTCATTCCTACAATCATTAGATTTCAGTTTCTTAAATTTATTTTATATGGAAATTACTTTGTTTTTATACTTTATATTAGAGTTATTTGAGTACAGAGTTGTTAACTTTCTTTCCATTCAGTTTTAAATCAATCTATTTTTATACATATTTGGTTTCAGCAATGGCAGTTCTTCAGGAAATTTTAAAAAATTCTATTGCTATGGATTCATAACCACATAGGTTCAGTGTCTTCTTGATCTGGACTAGAATATTACCACCATATAGTTTTATAGCTATCGGGCACACACAGAGACATCCCCCAAAGTAATCTTTATATTTCCCATTGTCCCCAAGGATTGTCCTTAATACTTCCCTTCCCTCCATGAAAAATACTGTTTTAAAAATATCTCTAGAAAGAACATGTTCATCTAATATGGTTTCCTGAATTTTTAAAATTTAAGAACACATCAAAACATTTCAGGCATATTCTACCACAATCTTTTTATTATAACCTGAGCATAAGGACATTAGTAAGAATTAAGCTCTCCAAAATCATAAAAATGTAGGTCTTTTACAATTAGCTCACATTCTGGTATTTCAGAAATACACTCACAGGTTTCCTATATCCTGGGACTTTCTGCTGCTCATGGACTAGGTGGTCACTGTGGAAGTCCTTCCACCCTGTTAACAGCTCTATTTATATGACCCAGGGTAAAATTAGACTCAGTTGTGAAATACTGGAAGTCTTTTGCATGAGGTCATGAATACAATAAATTAGCTCACTTTCATCACTGCTATTCAACATTGTACTGAAAGTGCTACCCAGAGTAATTGGGGAAGAAAAATAAATAAAGCTATCCAAATTGGAATGAAGAAGGAAAGCTATCCTTATACACAAATGACATTATCCTTTATATACATAATTCAAAAGAATCCACAACAATACTACTGGAACAAATACAGACATTAAAGCAAACACATTGTATGAGAAATACACACAAAAGTCAGTTTTGTTTATATAATATGACAAAAATTAATATGAAATGGATTTTTTAAAAATCTATTCAATTAGCCTATAACAAATAAAATACCTAAGAGTGAATTTAATGAAAGGGTAAAGCAACTGAAAACCAGCAAAGATACATGAATAAAACTAAAGAAGACCTAGGAAAACAGACATCCATCGTGCATGGTTGGCAAAACTCAACAATGTTACAATATCAACACTAACCACAGAGAACTAGATATTCAATATAATAGTTATAAAAATCCCAACGCCCTTCTATTTCTTTTTTTAATGGAAAAATTGATTCTCAAATTACATGGCATCAATAAGTGGCTTGAGTAGGGAAAAAATCACCTTTCTCTTTTGTGAGGTTGGAACAGATTAATTTATATGACATGAGGAGATCCTTCATTGAGATATGTCAGACTTAGATATATAGAAATTTGTGGAATCCTCTGAGAATTATTGGGTTCACAGAAAATGGGGTTGTAATTCTCCCTCCGAATGGAGGACAACTATTCTCTTATAAGTCTCCTGGAGACTAAGAGGCAGGATGCAAAATATCTCTAGGAAATATGCTGTATCTCTCCTTTGGGGCATTTTCATTGAGGCTGGGGGCAGAGTAGGTTTCTCAGAAGGAAGTAGAAGTCTTGAAGGAAACAATACTTCACCATATCCCCTCCTCTCTATACACTAAATCACAGGACCTGCAGTGAGTTAAGCACAAACAAGTCATTCAGCATCACTAGTGACTAGTTAAATTCATATGAAAACTAGAAGGTTTCACTGCTACATCTTTTGGAATGGACAAGATCTGGGAGAGCAAGGACTTAAAGAGTAACAGTGCACACAACAGGCTGCTCAGAAATTTGTTCAGGTCTTTAGTCAGGAAAACAATTGTTGTCCACCTCTAGGCAAGCTCTGATACCAGTGATTGTACTTTTCAACTCCAGCATTTCAACTTCAGTTGATTTTATACTTTCTACTCTCTATTGATAGTCTCCATTTGGTAAGACATTATTCTCATATTTTCCTTTTATTCATTGAACATATTAAAATTGTTAATTTATTATCTTTGTAAGTTAAAAATCTGGCTTCCTGAAGGATAGGTTCTATTAATTGTATTTTCCCTGGTGTGTAGGACATTCTTTTTTGTTTCAGTGCATGCTGTGAAAACTGGATCCTTCAAATATTTTAAGGTGGCAAGTCTGGAAACCAGATTTTCAGGAATCTATGGTTTGTAGTGACTTCTTGTTTTAGTTATTTGCTTCTTTAGTCACTATTTGGCACTAAGTTTGTGAAGTCAGTATAATTTTTCATGTATGTTCACTGAAATCTCTGTCCCAATAGCTTAGTGGTCAGAGAGTGAATGACAGAAAATTCCACATATGCCTAAATTCAACCAAAAATTTAAAAGTCCTTGCAGATATATTATATGTGTGCACTGGAACATGGCTTTAACACTAAGCCAGCTATTTTATGACTCCACAACCCCACACCTCCTGTTTGTACAAATCTTAATGTTCAACAAGAGATGATCATTTAGGACTTTCTCAGGCCTTTTCTATGCACGTGCCCAGCCCTTCTATGCACATAGTTTCTAGATACCCAGAATATATTGCAGCTTTTCAAAGTCTTTATTGGCCAAAGCACCGCAGTACTCAGCCTTCTTCCAAAGCATTTCTCTTACTCTTTTGCTGCCACAACTGTGATCCTGTGTGCCAAGTGGAACTAACTAGTCTATTTGCCTTTAATGTTTATGTTTTGTATGAGTACCTCCTAGCTAGCAGCCTGAACACTGGGAGAATTCTGAGTTACATGAAATAAATGCAATTATTTTAAAATCATAGTACTGTCAAGTTCTACTACCTAACATACAAAGACCTAAGTAAACCTGCTTCTTTCTCAAGGGTAAATACTTTCAAAAGAAACAGTCCTAAAGTAACCATAAAAGGGTTATCAGACAAATTTCCTACTATTTGTGTAGTCAGTGAGAAAGGTAAGATCTTGCAATGAGTGGAAAGATAGGAGTTCTCAGCAGAAAAACAGAACCAATTAAAACATGGAAATGAATATTTAGATTTGAGCACAACACACTGAACCTAAATTAACAGAGCCTAAAAGAACTGTACATTATTAAAATTTTTAATATTCATTCCAAAGATGGAAAGATGGAGAAAGAAGTTGGTATAGAAAAAATATATGAGTTGAAAGTGATTGAACACCCTGCTACTTTGGAAAAACAGATTCACAAAGCTCAGAAAATATCCCCACGAGAGAATATAATCAAAGAACCAAAAATGGAGTCAAAGACAAAATCTTGCAAAGTGGCAAGGATAATGATCCACATTTCATGTTGGAAAATAACTATTTGAAGGACGGTGATTTTTGTGATTTCATACAGGCCAGAAGAGATTGAAACTTTAAAATGCTGAAAGAAAGGAAATGTTATTAACCAAGGAAAGTCTAGACAGCAAATGTTACTTTAGATTTGAAGGGAAAATTATGACAGAAGGACAGACTTGAGAAGCAAGAGAATTCATCAGCAGAGTACTTGCTCTATAAAGGTGTAAGAGGACTACTTCAGGCTGAATAAAAATTATGCAAGAAGGAACCTTTGAACTTCAGGAGTAAAGGATGAAGTATGGAAATGGAGGCTATATGGGTCAATGAAATTTTCCAGCATCAGAAAGTCCAGAAATGCAGGAGATTTGTGGGGCTTGGTTGTAGACTTTTGCACACCTGCATCCAGCTGTGTTTGTGCATGCTCTTTCCTGCATTGCATCCCAGGCACAGGTCAATCAGGATGGGATTTGCCTTTGACCAAATTTTCTTGCACCAAAATTATGTATCCATAGACACATGCTTTACATTGGCTCCTTATGGACAATTACCTGGCCAAGCTTTGCCCCTTCCACCAGCTCACAAATGCACCGAGGACCTACCAGCGACAATCGGAGATCAATCTTTTTTGCTCTAGAAGTGAAAAGTTGACACTGTGCTCTAGAGGTCAATGAGGGACTCATCCTTCCTGGGAGAAATGGGTCTCAGAAAAAATGCTCCATTCCAATAGAACAGAAGCAGCCCTAATCAAATCACTCAGATGTATGTTTCAAAGTCATGTGATAAGTGAAATGCCATTTACATGAGCCCATACAATGCCACTGGAGGTTTCCCTTCAGTTCAGAGACTAAGAGTCCTGATCCTCACCCCACCAGGCTAAAGCAGAGTTTACAGAGAACCTGAGCTGGCCAGTAGAGTACAATCTATGCAGCCTTACAAGTAGCCCAGAGGAAGATTCTAAGAAAAGAGAGTTTATATCTGACGTCAGGGATAAAAAGAATTAAAGAAATTACCCACTCAAATCTGGCAATTTTAGTCTCCATGAAGTGAACCCTAATTTGGCTACCATAGAGGCAAGGGGATCCTCTGATGTTGTCACCATACCATGAGGCAATCAATTCCTTATTTAGATCTAGACTAGAAGAAGGGAGCAGCATTCCTGAGCATCAATGCATTGGGGAGGAGTAAGAGAAGACAATCTATATAGACTGCCATATCACCCACCTTTCAGTTCTTTGCCTCTGTTTAATATTCTATATCTATTTATAGAATCAACTTCATGAACTCACATCAATATATGCATTTTAACCCACATCCACAGGGATCACTGTGATTTTTGCATTTGCATATATGTAATTATTTTTGATATACAAAGAAAGCAAATGGGGTGAGACACAAGAAAGGACTGGATAGTAAGTTGAATTCCAAGGCTGCAGTGTGATTTCTGAATGGAACTGGCCATCTGTAGTCACATTTTATTGAATGAGTCCTTGATCTGTTTCCTTCTATTCAGAATTGCACTCACTGTCTGTTCCCTGCTGCTGTCCTCTCTGCTGGAAGAGGGTGAAGCCTTGTGAAAACTCATCATGGTGAAGCCTTTCTCTTTTGTCAGACTGTGATAGTTTAAAACATATCACATGGAGTGGTCTTTGGTTGAGATCTGGCTGACCTACATATGTAGGAATTGGAGGGATTTTCTGATGTATATAGGTGTTGACTGAGTATGGGCATGTAATTCTCCCATTTAACAGAAGGACATAATTCCCTCATATGTCTTATTGGGACTCATAGGGAAGGACAAAGTCTATCTCTAGGAACAGGCCTGGCTGTCTCACTTGAGGTTTGGGGATCAGCTGAAAGCAGGCGGGGTTATCAACAGGATGAGGAGGGATGTGAAAGAACAAATGACCCTCAGTGTCCCTTATACAGTGTCGAAGAAATCATAGGATCTGTAGTGAGTTCCTGAAATGAAAAAGGGTATGAAAAGGCATTTAATACCTCTTGTGATCAGTAAACATGAAATGAACTACAAGGTCTCAGATCCATGGCTTCCAGAATAGACTCAATTTGGTGAGGAAGGATCTGAGCAGGGAAGGTACATTCTTAGTGCTTGTGCACTCACTGCCCACTCTCAGACTAGACTCTTCAGGAAGGTGTGCAGATGGTAGTCAGGAAGAAAATTGGGGGCTCGCAGACTTTATACATAAAACCAGGTGTTTTCTTGATGGTTGGTCTGGAATGGCTGTGGTTTAGAGACACTTTGTGAGCAATGCAGACCAATGGTCATTCAAGATAGTCACTTGACACCCAGAAAGACTCAAGGCAAGAAAAAGATACACAGATGATACAGACTGAAGAAAAGTCAAACGTTTGGACTTTATCTAGACTATCAGTGGAATTCATGTAAGGGAAATAACACTCTTATTTAGGTCAGGGTTTGTAATGTAGAGCCAGGATTTTAGGTCAGTGTTTGGGCCCTTCTTTTGGCTCAGGAACATCTTCTGGGGCTTTGATTTTCACCACCAGTAACTTTGTGGGAGGAACATTTTTTTTAAAGGGAGGGTCCTAATATGCCACAGCTCAAATGGCAAACCAACAAGTCAAAAAATACGCAGAAACGCAATTAGGAAATATTTTGAGATGAATGAAAACAAATACACTACAAGCAAAACTATGGGATGCAATGAAGGCAGTACTGAGAGGGAAATTTTTTCCCCTCAATGATTACACTACAAAAGAAGAAAGGAAAAATCAAAGACCTAACTGCACACCAGGAGGATCTAGCAAAAAAGAACAACAGACTAAATCCAAAACAAGCAGAAAGAAATTACAAACATTACATAATAAATAAAAGAAATAGAGAATAAAAAACAAAAACAATAGAGAAGTATTAAGAAAACTAGAAGTTGGTTCTTTGGAAATATCAATAAAATTGACAAACTGCTAGGCAGACAAAGAAAGAGAGGAAGAGGATGCAAATAAGTAATTTCAGAAAAGAGCAGGAAACATTATACTGATCCCACAGGAATAAAAATGATCTTGTTCTTCTTTGACAAAGATAGCTAATGCAATATACGAAAACTGCATTGGCTTTTTGTAAAGGGAATTTCTTAGGGTAAAGACTTACAGTTCTGAGGCTGCAAAAATGTCCAAACTGAGGCATCATCAGAGATGCTTTCTCATCAAAGGTTGGCTGCTAGCAGAACCTGAAGTCCTGCAACATGGCAAGAGAAGGTGACAGCCTGTGTGTGCCCTCTCCTCCAGGCTGCATTCCCCTTGAGCTAGCTGTAGGCAATGAAGCATATGGCAGGGCTGGTCTCTTTGGCTTTGATATGCTCCATGGGTTTAACCTCTTGGCTATCAAGTTTCTTCAGCTATGGCAGCTAGAGATCTGAAGATCTTTCTCACATTGCAGGGTAAAAATGGCACCTGTCTTTCTCTGTTTGATCTACTTCTCTATGTACAATACAGGAGATACCAGCAAGAGTGTGGAGACCCAATCTATTTTATGCCTCACAGACAGCGTCCAATCGAACCACACGCTCACAGGCATGTATAGTTTAATTACTTGATCTTCTGAGAGTCACAAAAGAACATCAAGCTGTAACAGATCTTAAGAGCACACAATTGTATGCCAACAATTTAGAAACCTAGACGGAATAGATACATTCCTAGAAACACATGAGCAACCTACAGTGACTCTAGAAAAGAAAGTCTCAACAGAGCAGTTACAAGTAAAGAGATGAAATCCACATCAAAAACCTCCAATCAATGATTTGAAAAGACAGCTCTCCACAGAAGATAAGCATAGGGCCAGAAGGACCTTGAAAAGATGCTCAACACCATTTGCCTTTAGGAAAATGCAAATTGAAACCACAGTGAGATACCTTTTCACTAAAATGGTTGCTATTAAAAACAGAAAATAACATGTAGAGAGGATGAGGATAAATAGGAACACTCTTTCAAGGCCAGTGGCTATGGAAGAGAGACTGGGGATTCCTGAGAGATGTAAGTATAGAACTACCATATGACCTGGCAATCCACCACTAGATATATACCCTAAAGAAATGAAAGCAGGGTCATGAAAAGATATTTGTACACCAGTGTTCATAAGGCCATTATCCAGAATTGTGAAAAGATGGAAGGAACTCAAATTATCAATCAACTAATGAATAGATAAGCAAAACATGGTATACACACACACACACGCACACATACAGGCATAGATTGCAATATTATTTAGTCATAAAAAGGAGTGGAATTATCCCCATTATGCAAGCGTGGTTCCAAAAAAAGAAAATCTGTTAATATAATACACCATATTGACAAAAAGGGAACAAAAATGATCATCTCAATTTACGTGGAAAAGGCATGTGACAAAATCCTGTTTTTTTTCCTCATAAAATCACTTAGAAAAGTAAGAATAAAAGGAAATGCCCTCTACACGAGAATGAACACTGTGGCAGTTTGAAATAACCAATGGACCTCCCAAGCGTCATTATGTTTGTAAACCCCCGAAAGACATTATTTTGTAAATGGGCCTGTTCCTCTGAGTGTAACCCACTTTGATTGCCTTAGATTCACCACAGAGGTCTTTAACTAAATTACCAGTTAAGATTTGGAATTGTCCTGAATGACACTGCAATGACAGAAACAGACCATTATATATCCTGCCAAAACCTACAGAATTATGTGGGAGAGAATGTAAACTACAATGTAAACTATAATCCATGCTTGGTGGCAATGCTCCAAAGTGTGTTCATCAATTGCAAAGAATGTACCACACTAATGAAAGAAGTTGTTCATGAGAGGAAAAGTGGGAGGGGTGGGGAGTTGGGCATATGGGAATCCCTTATATTGTTTTTATGAAACATTTTATGTAATCTTAAGTATCTTTTAAAAATAAATAATATATTTTAAAAATTGACCTGTGAAATGTGGGCTTTGATTCAACCAAGTCAGGAGGGTGTGACTCATGTTTGAGTACCCACCCCCTTATCAAGGACTCTTACTCAAGACAACACACAGGAAGAGAGAAGAAGACAAGGAACAGAGAACTTTTGTCAGTTCTGGAGCCCTGAGGAGAGATGAGTCATTTGCCTGATTGCTTGCCCAGAGAGACAAGCCCTATGCCAGCATAAAGCTGAGATTGGAAGAAACTGGGCGGGCAGCCTTAAGAGGAAGAAACAAGGAGGCAGAGAACACCCACCATCTTGTCTCAACACATGGCAATTGACTTTGGTTGGGAAGCAGCCATGCGTTGGAATCTGTATGGCCTTATAAGTGTAAGTTTTTACCACAAATAATTACTCTTTATAAAAGCCAAAAGATTTTTGGTACTTTGCATCAGCACCCCTTTGGCTGACTAATACAGGCATATAGGGAACAAACCACTGCAAACATCATACTGAATGGTGAAAGATCGAAAGCTTTCCTTCTAAGATCTGGAGCAAAACAAGGATGCCCGCTGTCACCACTGCTCTTCAGCATTGTACTGGACATTCTAGCTAGAGCAAGCAGAGAAGAAAAATAAATAAAAGTCATCCATATTGGAAAGGAAGAAGTAACATTTTCACTATTTGCAAACCACAAGATTCCATGTATAGAAAGCCTCATAAATCTACAACAAATATACTAACTAGAGCAAGAAAGAAATTGAGCAAAGTGATGTCCTATGAAATAAACACCCACAAATTTGTAATATTTGTGAATGATTGTAATGAGCGTTTCAAGGAGGAAATGAAGAAAAATATCCATTTCCAATTACAATTAAATCAACTATCTCAGAATAAATATAGCCGAGGTTGTAAAGAACTTATGTATGGGAACTACAAAACCGTGCAAACAGAAATCAAAGACCTAATAAAGGGAAAGACATTGCATGCTCACGGATTGGAAGGCTAAATATTGCCAAGATATCAACTCTACCAAAAACGAATGATAGATTCAATGCAATCCCAATGAAAATTGCAATAAACAGCTTTGCAGAAATGGAAGACAATCATCAAATTTATTTGGAAGGATATGCTATCCTGAAAAGTCACAACCATCATGAAAGACAGAGTTGGAGGACACACCTTTCTTGACTTGAAACTTATTACAAAGCAGCAGTGGTCATAAAAACATGGTCCTGGCCTAAGAATAAATATATAGATCAATGGAATCAAAGTGAGAGTTCAGAAATTGACCTTCACTTTCATGGCCAATTGATTTTTCCCAAGGATGCCAGGTACCCTCAATGGGGAAATAATGGTCTCTTCAATAACTGATGCTGGCAGAACTGGGCATCCATATGTAAAAGTATGATGGAGGACAACTATCTCATATCATATACAAAAATTAACTGAAACGTATAAAGACTTAAAAGAACTAGGAACATAAAACTTGTAGAAGAAAACTTAAGAAGTTCTTCAGAACCATGAGTTGGGCAATATTTAGTTTTGTTTTTTAAAAATATTTTTTATTATTATCATTCTTACTTTAAAGATACATTGATCACAGAAATTATTGCATTAAAAAATATAAAGGTTCCCATATACTGCATTCCACACACACACACTCCTTCCAATCGACAACTTCTTTCATTAGGGCAGTAGATTTCATTGCATTTGAAGAGCACATTCTGGAGCATTGCTACACTGCATGGATTATAGTTTATTTTGTAGTTTGCACTCACTCCCAGTCCTTTCAGTGGGTTATGGCAGGTTATATTATGCCCGCATCTGTCCCTGCAATATCATTGAGGAGAACTCCCAAGTCCTGAAAATGCCCCAATATCACACCTCTTTTTCCCCCGTCCCTGCCTTTGGCAACTCCCATGGCCACTGTCTTCACATCAATGAAATAATTTAATTCTTCCAATGCTAGAGTCATGACAATTCTATAGGAGAATACCAGTAAATCCATTCTATTTTATTCCTGCATCCTGAGGACCCTGGGATGGCCATGTCCACTCCAACTTTAAAATCAAAAGGGGGCTTAGATCCCACATGGCTGATGGATGGAATTCTCCCGCTTGCATTTGTACACTCTCTTGGTTCCCTGGTGCAGTGGTTGACTATCCTCACCTCCCTGTTAGTTGACATGGGCAAGTCCAAAGAAAAGGAGAGTAAGTGTTACAACTCTGCTGAGGCCCAGGGCCCAGCTGGCATATAGGCAGTCCAGAGATTCAAGTCTCCTGAGCATATACCAAACCCAGCACCTATCACAGGTAAGGGAAAAGTGACAGAAGAAGCATGCATAGAGAAGTCACATCTGAATCCAACTCCACACTCAGGAGCACAAATTCCACTGACGAGGCAGTGAACTCCAGAGCCATCTGTCATGATCAGAGAACCTGGGTGTGTCTGTACCCCTCAGAAGGACCCTTCCCTGGGGTTGTACCTACTTTGGCTGTCTCTGAGATCCTGCTGAGATGAGCATAAGTGCAACCCCTCTGAAGACCTCCCAACTCATTTTGAAGTCTCTTAGCCATATAAACTCATCTGTCTTTACCACTTACCCGTTTTATTCAAGGTCTTTTTCTAGGTACATCACCAGCAGGTGTTGGTAGTAATACCTCAGCACCAGGGAGCCTCATGCCCAGAGTCATATCCCACACTGGGGGGAAGGTAATGCACTCACATGTGGAGTTTGGCTTAGAGAGTGGCCACATTTGAGCAATGTGGAGGCTCTTGGGATGTAATTCTTAGGCACCCTACAGTTTAGGCCTACTTGTAATTTAAAGCACTTAGGCCCATAAACATAGTCATCAGTATCAAGGGCCCATCACTGGACCATCCTTCTTCACTGGTCTTTGCCCTTGTACTTGGGTATTGTTGCTGCTCCAGTGGGGAGTGGGGCAGAGTTTCCCGGAATGGGAACTCAGCCCTCCCTCAGTTGTTGGAAACTCTGGAGTGAGGTATCATTGATTGGGAATGCATGGGTGGGAGGGAGTTCTCCAGGGCAATGTCTTCTTAGATTTTACACCCAAAGCAAAAGCAACAAAAGAAAAATAGATAAGTGAGACCTAATCAAGATTATAAACCTTTGTGCCTAAAATGCCTTTATAATGAAAGCAAAAGCAATCTAATTCTATGGAAGGATATATGGGGAAACCATATATCCAATGAGGGTTTTCTATCTAGAAAATATAAAGTATCGTGAAGGTCGACATATATAGAATGAAAGACAACCCAATTAAAAAACGGACAAAGCTGCTGTCAATTGCAGTGAAGTGGGCATCGCCATGCCAGAGTCCTCAGGATTGGGAAATGAAATATGACCTAGAGTGGACTTACCGGTATTCGACTACGGAATTATTGTGGCTCTAGCAGTGGAAGAAATTATATCACTGATGTGGAGACAGTGGCCACTGGAGTTGCCCAAGGCAGTGACAGGGAAAAGGAGGCATATTATGGGGGCGTTTTGGGGACTTGGAGTTGGCCTGAATGATATTGCAGGCACAGATGCAGGGCATTATATATCCTGCCATAACCCACTGAATGGACTGGGAGAGAGTGAAAACTACAAAGTAAACTACAATCCATGTGTGTAGCAATGTTCCAAAATTTGTATTCATCAAATGCAATGAATGTACACCACTAATGAAAGAAGTTGTTGATGTGAGAAAATGGGGGTTGTGGGGAATGGGGCATATGGGAATCTCCTTCATTTTTTAATGGAACATTTTGTGTGATGTATATATCTCTGAAAAATAAACAAAATATTGCATCTGAGGCTGAGTGGAATCTCTCCTGAGTTATTTATGGTAGACTGAATCAAAATAAATGTTTCTAACAGTGAAAAAATGAAACTGAAAATACATTTTGAAACATGGGCAAAAGTCTTGGATATGGCTCCAAAGGGTAAAAAATGGCAAGAAAGCACATAAAAAGATGCTCACTGTCATTGCTATGATGGATATGTAATTCAAAACCAAAATGAGATATCATAACATACCCACTAGAATGGCTCTTATTAAGACATGGAAAATAACAAGTACTGGAGAGGATGTGGAGAAATAGGAACACCCAGTCGTTGCTGGTGGCAAAGGAAAATGGCCGCACAGCAGCAGTTGGACCTTGCAATATGGAGAAGGCATTCCCTCTGAAAATTCTGTGATGACTGGTCGCCATGGTTACTTCATGATGCACATCTGCCTCACGGTTCTAACTGTCACTCTGTGCCCAGAGAGATTTGAAGTTGGTGGCAGGTGGAAAAGCTCCCAGCTTCGTTCGTACGGCTCATAGAGATGGGAAATCTCAATTGCTGCTCAAGAGGTGTGAACATACTGACTTACTTAATCTAGCTACTACCCCTCAATTTGGCTAGTGATTTTTCAACAGAATATTCTCCTCATTCGTTTCTAGTTTCTCCTCTCTAACTCATCCTACAACATTTCGGATGAGCTTTATACTTGTCTCTTACTACTTCGTTCATATTTTAGATCCTTCTATCAAGCTGGTTGCCTTAAAATGAATCCCCCATTAGAAAAATTTAGTATTTCTTTTAATGTTCTGTACCCTTCCATCTTCTCCTCAGCTCCATGTCTGTTTTGCCGCTGTTTTTTAACTCAGCAAGGGCCAAGTAAATGATTTATTTCAGAATTTGGAGTTAAAATGGATGGCTAGACATCAGAAGTGAGGCATTTCATAAGACGAAGTGTACTAAAGTTGGTTTTTAACATGCTTTACCATTTCTAAGCATCCTGAAATGCATACATAACTCAGTATGTTTAGGGAATCTATTGCTTCCATTCATATAACTAGTTTTCCAAAGCTAGTTATAAGAACCTGAGTTTCTAAATGCCAGTAAATGAACCAATATGCACCTTTCCTTTTATCCTTGGGGTTTATCCAAAATTTTCATTTGACAAACTTACTTATTGATGCTTTCACTTACCCACTGCCCTCCCTAATGGTAAGTATGGGGGAAATACTGTAATTTTTTTCTCCACCACCTAATGAGCAGCATATCTTTCAACACACAGCAATAGATAGAAAAATAGGAAAATGAACTCATAGACATTGATAGATAAGCAAGTGCTTTGACACTTTCCCACCCAGAGAAAAAAGATAATGTATATAGATGAGAAGAGAAATAACATTTATGCAGTCGGTGGCCCAGTAGCAGCCCAGTTCAGGTTTGGTATAACCAACATCCATAAAGAGAAGCATCACGAGTCAAGCAATGTTCCCAGAATAATTCATGAGAAGTATTCCTGATATACTGAGAGTTACTCTGTGTCTTCCCACCTCCCACAGGTGACCCATCTGAGGAACTCCCTAATGCCAGGGCAGATGAGGAGAACCCATCTAACACAAAGGTAGGGTTGACTTTATTTAAAATAAATGTGTTGGTTTCTTGGTTTCTTTCTTTTGCAATCAAATTCAGATTTGAAAAATTCATCATGTAGAGTATAGAATTTAGGTACTGTCTACTTGGGGGTAAGCAGGAATGGGTAGACTCTCTTACCAACGGACAGCTGGTGCCAGAGGGCCTTCAACATCGGTGGTGTCAGTTGGGAGACACTATGTAGAAGACCCCCTGCCTTAGTGGCATTTTTTTCTCCTTAGATTAATAATTTTGTAATTGTCTGCCAAAAAGGAATAGAAGGAAATACATTCTGGGAGGGTCTGCACCTTTTCTAATGGTGTCCTCTACTTTGCTTTTTTGTTCTTTGACTTAAGAGTGGATCCCCACCTGGTTTTCTATAGCAACTAAGAGAGCAAAAGACCTGTGTAAACGATACCCAGCCTAATCTGACTCTCACATGCTTTCTTTTCCTCCATTACAGGTAGCCTCAAGAACAAGAGAACAAGGTGTGTATTCTGGAATCACTGAATGGCTGGGGATAGAAAATAATAGAAATCTAGATGAATAGGTGGGCTTTCCATGATGGCTTACGTGGGGATAATTGGGATAATTCCCAGTTCCTTGTGGGAGTGAGAATTGGGGATGGTGTGAGAAAAACTGATCTCAAGGGAAAGAACCTTGATCATGTTTCTTCAACTTTGATCATGTTTCTGGAAGCAGCTGGGTTGCCCTTGGGTAGTGTGGATTAGTATTGATTGTAGTTGAGGCCTGTCAGTGAGTAAGTCTGTGTTGTGTAACTGTGAATCTGAATGTGTGTATGTCTGTGTGCTTGTATTTATTCATACTAGACAGTGTTCCTGTTTACACGGGTAAATCAACATTGTCAACTCTACCAAGAAAATGATTCCTTCTGGCCAGTGCACAGTTTACATACAGTAACTTATTAAATCCTCATCACAGCCATATGTCACGCATGTGTTTAAAATACTGACACCTCAGCTGGAATGCAGAGGCACAGAGACCTATGTCAACAGTCTCACTAGAGCCTAAGATTTAGAGCCAAGTTCTGTACCCAGGCATGAGGCTCCAATTTTGAAACTGAACCTGCATCTAAAGCTCAGACATGGAGATATCAAACACTGTACATGGGAAATTTGGACAACATTGGCATCCATGCATGTACTTGAAAGTTTTCAAGCCTACCGAGTTTTCAACCACTGCTCATCATTATAAGATTTTGCCTGTGTCACATAACCCAGATTACCTCTCAAATTACCGTACTGCTAATTTCACATGCATTTGTCCAGTCACATATCTGAGAGTTCAAAGTCACTATGTAGGGAAACAAAGTCAATATCTCTTAGATTTGGGTCACTCATCATTACCTGGCCAGTATCTGATTAAAATCGGGAGATTCTTCTAGTGTATTTGCTAACATTAATGCCAGTAGCCCAAGAAATGTGCCAGTCTTGCAAGCCATGAGTTGTGTGTACAGCAGAAGGTAAGAACTCAAAATTTCCCTTGGTTGTTAGCCCAGGTCACCCTTATTGAACTGTCTTGTGTGCCTGGTTAGAGATCCTCTGTGCTCAACCCATGCCTATCTCCTTAATGAATTCTCCAGTGTGGGCTGCTTAGTGCCATCACAGATCACGCACCAGCTCACTCATGAATACACACAAGGAATAAAAGAGGAACTTGTTATTATGTAACATTTTCATAATCTACAACTTCTATAAATATAAAAAATTTTTTTTGAGAAGGAAAACACAATAGCAAAAAGAGTAACCTTAAATGTTAGGATTTCAACATTTTAAATTTCAAAATTGGATTTCCTATATATCAACAGATTACTGAATAAATACACAAAATACTGTGCCCAGAACTCAAAATTCCAGACCCTAAATAAACTGTAAACTTCCATAAAAGGGACAACAAATGGAGAGGCAGCATAAATGGACCTGCAGAAGGTGAAATGGTTTTAAAGGTGGTTAAGCTGTGCTTCAAAACAGATGGTGTTATGGGATGCAGGTTGTGTCATAATGAACACATTACTATTTATGCATTTGTAGATTTACCATTTGTAAGACACTTTAGGAATCCTGAGCTGGAAATCCAAGGAATCTTTTTCTCATTTTTTCCTGAACTTTTCCCTCCCTCCCTCCCTCCCTCCCTCCCTCCCTCCCTCCCTCCCTGCCTTCCTTCCTCCCTTCCTCCCTCCCTCCCTCCCTGCCTTCCTTCCTCCTTCTTTCATTCCCTCCTGTAATCATTGTTGTCTCTAAAGACTCACTTCTTTCTGTTTTATAGCAAATATTGATTTTCTCTAGGTTTTTTTTTTTTTTCATAACAACTCACTTAAGACTTTTAAGGTGCTTCAGTGGTTATGAAGCATGACTATATAAATAAAATAAATGCTTAACTTAAATGGAAGGATTCCTTTTAACAGTCTTTTGCGTTAGTGACCTGTCTATCTTCATAGAAAACTTTTGCCAGATTTTGAAGTACATCACAGAATTGATTTCTTTGCATGGTTTGTTTGTAGTGTTACTTATAAGACTATACCCTGTATGACAAAAATATATTCAAAGTACAGATAGGTGTTTTCATTTCATATTTTTGCCGGGAAACAAATGGAATGAAAATCTTAACTTGAATACCTCATTCTCCAAGATATTAAAAGGCAAAAAAAAAAAAGGGAGAACTAAAATGTTTTGATATTTGTCTCCTGTCAAATCATCCACAGTACAGGTTCTTTTGCAGAAGGTGTCACCTATACAATATATGTCAATTGCATTGATGTATAGAAGGGATAATTGTATCCTGGACACTCTGGATGCCTCTTAAATGTGCCAGAATGACCTGGGTATAAAGATGAAGACCAAGAATGGGTGCACACATGGAGAAATTCACCCATGATGCTGTGGGGAGGGCGCTGTTACATTCACCTGGAAAACAGTGTTCTGGTATGGATTAGAGGCATGTGCACCTGTGACCCAGCAGTCCCTGTCCTTGTTCTATATAATCTAAGGGCCATGAATGAGGCATGAATGCGATGTCCACAGAAAGGCCTGCAAAGACTCATTTGCAACAGTTAGATCCTGAGTAGTCATTCAGGGAAACAATACAGTGTATAAAATGTAGAAGGAATACACTTATTGTGCAATGTCCTAATGTGATATAATTACTTGGCATTCCAAACAGCGAACGTTGATTCACACAGCAACAGCTTGGAATTCCCACAATATTCAGATATAACATCCAGCCATACTCAAAAGAGTTTATACTGTGTGCTTCCATTGATAGGGTGTGAAAAAGAGAGAACTCTAAATTACGGCAATCACGGTCAGAATAGTGGTAATTGCTGGGGGCTACTGACAGGAAGTAGCAAACGTTAGGCTGCCAGGGGCTGGACACATTCTGAGTGTAGGTCAGGGTGTTCACAACACGTGTGCTTATATGAACCACCAAGCCCTGTGAAGTGCATTTGTGTACTTCACAATCATTAAAATAAGCATTAATGTTTAGAAAAAAGAAATACAAAAAGTTAGCGTGCCCACAAAGTAATCTCCAGGTCCCAGTGGCTTCCTATGTTTACCACACAATATTCATAAAGACATCATGCCAAAGCAGAACACACTTGCAAAGAATAGATATAGAGGGACACTCTTTCATCAAATCAAGAGAATCTTGATACCGAACTCCAGAAAGACAAAGATGGGAAAGGGAAATTACAGAGAACATTCTTCTGAATACACGTGCTGAAATGCATGGAAAACATCTGCATTTTGGACCAGAGATTACAAAGGAAAGTACCTGGGATTTCCTGGCAGGATTTCTGTGGGATGATAGCAGAGGATGCAGGTTTCTGAGGGCAGCCTGGGAGAGGGAGTAAAAAGGAAATCCCTTAATTGATCAGAGTGTGGGACCCAAAGGAATACAGGCCTGGGTTGCTGAGGAAATCCCTAGATGGGGATTCTAAGCTATGTCTAGGGATGGGACTCTCTCCTTCCTCACTGCTTATTCAGGCTTCACTGGTTGAAGGGAGCTAGTGCTTTGCAGAGCTACCCTGGGCAGTTATTTGTGAAAATCCTGGGTTCTGAGCCACTGTGGTAGCCAAGCTGATGACTGGTCATCAGGAGTGGTTAGCTGACCCCCAGGAAGTCTTGTACAAGGCAGCTGACAGTGTGAATAGTTTGGGGTAGGATGTCCACAAGATTCCCTGGTCCTTCAGAGGAACTCCATTTGGGGGAAACTGAGTCATGTTCTGCATCAGAGAATTAACTTTTAGGCAGACAGTAGGGTGAGGATTTGAGTCATTCTCTTCCCTGGAATCAAGTACTTGGCTGGCCTTTGTCCACAGCTCCGGGGAGGGAACTTGGAACCCCTGGAATTTGCCAAGTTGGGGTAGCGCTTACATTTCCTGACCCAAATCCTTCACTCAGCAATGTTGTGAACACACAGGACTCGTTTGGGGGTGACAGGACATTGCACATGTTCTCCAGGAGCTCTAAAGCATCACACCCATGTAGGGCTGAAAGTCAGTGTCACGCCTCCCCTGTCCTGAGCCATCAAGGCTCAGGGCAAGCCACCCTCTCTGGAGCAAAGCACTAGTAGAATACTTGCTTATTCCTCCCAACCTTTAACAATTGAACTCTTCTAAGTCTTTTATGACATATTGGGCATTTTTCTTAAGGATTTGCTTGCATTTACTCATTTTCAGTTTCATAATATGCACGATTAAGTAGATCTTATTAAAGTTTTCAAATGACAGTGCTGAAAACTGAACCCAGAAAATTTACAAGCTATAACCTGGCTTGGGTGGCCTCTAAATGGTATTTGAACCCAGATGATCAGACATTAGCACACATTGGTCACTGTGCTTTGCTGCTTTCCTATGCTGACTCATCTACATAAGGGCATCCCACATCTGTCTGTTGAGTTTCTAAAGTGAACAACACAAAACTACAACATCTTTTGAAACCAAAATTAGACCCAATGGGGTCTTCTGGGAAGCTCCTTAATAAGAGGATGATAGTTTGAACTCTAAATAATTCATTGAAGATTTCCTATGCTCAACTGTCAATAACATGTCAACTGATATTTCTATTGTGCATGCGTTTCCCAGGTTCATGTCTCAAGTATAAAAAGAGAAAATGTGCTACTCAATCCAAAAAGTCTACTGCCCGCCATTCCCAGTCTGTCAGACGTCGCAAAATCACCATGTGGCCAAGGAAGAGGAAGGGACATCAAACATCCCCAAGCAACTCTTCTTCTTTGGAAGGTACAGTGGAATTGCAATCATTGCATTGCCTCAGTAATGTTGCCTGTAGTTTATGTAGTGTCCCCTACTGAGGGAAAACCTATACAAAGGCCAAGATGCCATCTTTTTTAAAATTAATGTTTGACAACTTTATTATTATTTTTTTAAATATACCTTGTAAGGTTCTTTTTCTCTTTTTTTAAGATTTACTGATTTATTAATTTCTCTCCCCTTCCCCCCACCCCAGTTGTCTGTTCTCTATGTCTATTTTCTGCGTCTTCTTCTTTGTCTGCTACTGTTGTTGTCAGCAGCATGGGAATCTGTGTTTTTTTTTGTTGTGCCATCTTGTTGTGTCAGCTCTCCGTGTGTGCAGCGCCATTCCTGGGCAGGCTGCTTTCTTTCGCGCTGGACGGCTCTCCTTACAGGACGCACTCCTTGTGCGTGGGGCTGCCCTATGCGGGGGACACCTCTGCGTGGCACGGCACTCCTTGCACGCATCAGCACTGCGCATGGGCCAGCTCCACACGGGTCAAGGAGGCCCGGGGTTTGAACCCCGGACCTCCCATGTGGTAGAGGGACGCCCTAACCACTGGGTCAAGTCACAACTTTATTAATCGTGTTAGTAGATAGCACCACAACCACATAATGAAAGAGGCACTGACAAAAGTTGGTTTGTGTTTACTGGTAAACAGCATTTCAAGGCAATGTTTGGTCATTAATCTATTTATGAACTTTAGCTGAAAGAGTTGACTTCAAAAAAGTGCTGTGAGATTGTTATAAGAATGATATAAATTGTTAGAGGAGTTTTAGATTCACATAAAAATTGTGCAGAGAGTACAAAAAGTTCCAACATGTTTCCCTGCCATCCTCCCAGTGCAGACCCAGCACTGTTTCCCCTGTTGACCACTCTCATTATTATGGATGTGTGTATAATTAAAGGGACAGTACCAGTACATTGTTTTGGAGAATCATGCTTCCTGTCTACCCCTCTGTGCATTTTGACAAAGGCATATTGTCATGTAACTCCCATGACAAAAATTCAGGTGTTTTATTGTGTCCCACAAATTACATTCAGAAATCCTTGGTAACTGTGTGTGGTGGGCTCATTTGGAAATAATGTATTTGCAGATGTGATTAAGATGAGGTCTATTGAATTAAGGGTGGGTGTTAATATTCTATGACTAGAGCACGTATAAGAAGGTAAGAGACAGAGGAGAAAGCTGTGTGAAGATGGACCGACACTGGGAGGAGGAGGCCATGTGAAGATGGAAGAAGAGACTGGAGTTGTGCTGCCATAAGCCAGGGCACCTGGAGCCACCTGAAGCCGGAAGAGTCAAGGAATGATTCCTGGCTAGGCTCCTCAGAGAGACAGAGTGGTGCTACGGACACGATAATTTTGGAGTTTTTGTCCCTAGATCTGTGAGGGAATAAGTTTCTGTTCTCAATTGCCACCCAATTTGTGGCAATTTATTATGGAAACACTAGGAAACTAGCCAGATTTGGTACTGGGAAGTGGGGTGTTGCCTTAATAGATACATGGAGAGGTCTCACAGAGGCTTCACATCAAAATATTGTTTCTGAACACAGACATGGGTGATGTTTACCCACATGTTTCCGAGTTGTGTGCAGCCAGTGAGACTTCCCATTGAGGCCCAGACATCAAAGATAACAAACAGAACTCAGCACTCTGCACTCCCTGGATTTCCAAATACGTTAAAAAAAAAAAAAAAAAAAAAAGGGAAATCATTGTTGTATTCAAGAATTTCGGAGAGTAGGCTTTTTGCATAAGATAACAGCAAAAAATAATGTACTTGTAGACAATTAAAAATATATAAAAAACTGTATATTGAAATTTGATTGACTTTCCCTCCATTTTCTATACTCCTCTAGGTTCTGTCGTTAAGTACCAACTGTTAAATTTTTGCACATCCTTTCAGATTTACTAATTGAAAATTCATGTGCAAGTGACACTCTACCACAACTTTTCTAAGGGCTTTACCTATAGTACTCACATGTTCTTCATTTTTAAAGAAGTTTTAGATTACATGAAAGTTATTTGTAAATATAGGGATTCCCATATACCCCACCTCATCTGCTCACATTTTACACATTTAACAACACATTTCATTATTGTGATATATTTTTACAATTGATGAGCAAATATGGAAGCATTGTTACTAACCATGGTCTATAGTTTGCATTACCGTTTACACTATGCCCTGCACAATTTTACAGGTTTTGACAAAATGTATTCTGGCCTGTATCTGTCATTGCAGTGCCATGTGGAACAATTCCAATATGCCAAAAATGCCCCATGTTACACCTATTCTTCCCTGTGCTTCCCCACAGAAACTGCGGTGATCACTGTCTTTCCATCAATGTGGAAAGGACTTCTAGTCCTAGAGTAATAATAAATCTACTTTGGTCCATATTTACATTTTCCTCTTATGTGTGTTCATTCCTCAATCTTGAGGATTTCGGAATGCTTATGCCCACGCTACTTCTGATTAAGATGGGTTTTAGCTCCTATGGGGTAGATGGAGGAAACACTGTTGCTTGCAGTGCTAGATATTCTCTGTCTTTTGGGATGGGTGTTGTCCATCATCCTTCTTTTGTTACTTATCCTGGGTGAATCTGAGGAACTGGAGAGTAGGTGTTGGCTGCAACCCTGCTGAGATTCAGGGCTCCAGTGGCATATGAACACACTGCAGATTTAAGTCTCTGGGACATACATCTAATGGATATAGTGATAAGTATAGGTTCAAATATATGGGCAGAAAAACCGTGTGTAGGAAATGAGCCTAACTCTGATACACCGGGGAGATTGGCTATCATATATTCTAAGGTAAGGCCCACCCATGTGGTGCCGATTTCCTGAGTTTGGCTGAAAGGCCTAAAGTGTCCAGATGTCTCTAGAGCCCACAGCAGCACCCCTGCTTGAAGCACTGCTTTCTATGGCAGTCATTGAGATCGTCCTGAGATGTGCAGACCACTCATGTCCCTGCATGTGTCAATTATTAGTTGAAAGAAACTGGCTGTGAATCAGCAGTGATGGTCATTTGTATGGAGCCTTCCATATCATGAAGGGTACTATATTCATTTTGCAGGGCTGCCATACAAAGTACCAAAATCTTGGCCACATAATAGCAAACAGAAAGAATAAGACCTAGAAATGTGTTCTTCTACAGCTCTGGAGTGCAGAAGTCTGGAATCAATGTGTCACAGCACCATGCTCCCTCTGGAGGCCCTAAGGGAAGAGTTCTCCTTTGGCTTTCCCTCTCTTTTGGTGGAGGATGGCAATCTTTGGTGATCCATGGCATGTAGCTGCATGAGTCCAGCCTCTGCCTCCACATTCCTATAGCCTTCTCCCTTTACTGTTTCTTTCTGTGTCCCTTCTCATTTTACAGGGACACTAGCCGGTTGGATAAGGGAGCTTGGGAATGGTATTACATGCCTATTTCTACATCAATGTGCTCTCTGGCTAGGAAAATGTTTCATGTTTCTGGGGAGGTTTAATTTTATTTCTTTTCCCCTTTTGAGTTCATGAAAACTTTGTTGCAGATGCTTTGGTATTTACATTTTCTTCTGATACTTTTTCATTTTTCTTTCTTTGAGAATTACTCAAAGAATTGGAACTTTATGATAAACACTTAGTGTCTTACACATAAAATTATTTTGTCATTTGCTTCAAGTGTCATTTGAAAATTACCCGTTTCCTAGATGCCTTAATCACTGTTTCAGTCATCGTGTAGGCACTGCACAGGAGCACTCCCTGATAAAATATTGGTCAGTGTCTTATTATACCTCTCTAAACAGTCCTCTCCCAATCCTTTCTCCATCCCTCCTTTCTCCACTCCACCCCACACAAACACACATACAGCACAGCAAAGAAACATATTCCCATTTAGATGCTGCCAAAATTGGGGTCACTATAAAGGTCTCCTAATTCTTCACTCAGAACTCTGTTCAAAGTTAACTTGTGGTTCATTCCATGACTTGGCAAATATATCAATTGAGACACTTATAATTAAGGTAAAAAATAATCCAAAGTGATATTTTTATGCATTTTGGGACAAAGGACTTCATAATAAATAAGACCACTATCATTTGTAATTGCTGTTCATCTCACTTGACTGGGTCTCTGTTAACAGTCAGGGAACTCATTCATTCAGAAGAACAGGCATTACACTTAGGCTGTCAACAATGGGATCTTTGCCAGCTTTGTCAGATTCATTCAAAAGGGAGATGATACATAAATAATGTGGCTGTTGTTAAGCAAAGCAGGTAAACTTGGAGTGTGGACTCCTGGGTTGGAAACTAGCTGAGTCTTGAGTAGATGTATCTTGAAAGAATATATGCAAATTGATAATAAGCACAAGAAATGATACTCAATATAATTAATCCTCAGTGAAATGCCAGTCAAAACCACGATGAGGTGCCCCTTATATCCAGTAGGGTAGCTAACGTTTTTAAGAGAAAATAAAATGAAAAAAACAAATATAAGTGAGGCTGTGAATCAACTGGAAGGCCCATCCATACATTGGTGGAAGGAAGGTAAAATGGATCAGCCACATTGGGAAATAGTTTGGCAATCCCTCATTGAGAAAAACACAGGATTACCATAGGGCCAGCAATCTAACAACTAGGTCTATATATAAAAAGAATTTAACTTAAAAGGGGGACACAAATAGGTATTTGAAAACTCAGTGTTTTTGGCAGCAGCATTCAGAATGGCCAAAAGTTTCAAACCACCCAAGTGTCCATCAAAATGGGAATCAGTAAAAAAAAAAAAAAAGAAAAGAAAAAAAGAAAAAAAGCATATCCATAGAATGGGCCACACAAAGTAAAGAAGTTCTGATGCACCCTACTATATGCATGATACTTAAAAACACTATACTGAGGAAATAAGGAAGATATGAAAGAAAGACAGTGTATCGATGTACTTATTTGAAATATAAGAAAAAGAAAGCTCAGAGAAAGAAAAGGAGATTAGACTTTATTACCAGGGGCTAGGGAGATAGGAGATTAGGCTTATTGGTTAATGGCTACAGTTTCTGTTTCAGGTAATGAGAAAATTTTGGAATTGAATGTTTGATGGGATGGTAACACAACATTGGACATGTAATTAATTGATGACAGCAAATTAATTGTATAGATAAAAATGAGTAAACTGGCAAATTTTATGTTTGTAGATGTTAACTTGTTGAAAATTTTTAAAAATCCTGTAGAACAGATGAGAAACTCAAAGTCAACAAAGATCTGTGAGGGCGAAGCAGTAGCTCATGATGTCAATGAGATTCCAGCAATTTTGCTGGATTTCAGAATGGGTCAGATAAGAGTTGGAGCCATATCACTGTATCATATTGTACATTTTAGTACCACTTGTTCGTGAGCTATTTCACATTGATTTAGACTCTCCTTAACTACAAAGCCAAGGGTCCTATTTCTGATGCCCATGATTTCCTCTCTTTGGTCTCCTTCTTCCATGAAGTGTGTCTGGGTAACTCCACAGTCCATGTTTCCTGACCACCCGGACCTGCACATTGTAAGCCCCTGTCTGGGTCAGGCAAAGATCCCTGAATAATATCAGCCACACCCCACTGTACTGACTGTTACTCTGTGTCCCCCTAGCTCCCCTGGAAGACCTGGTGGAGGACCCTCTTCGTGACAGGGAGGATGAAGTGGTTCCACCTAATGTTGAGGTAAGGTCATCTGTTTTGGTCTAAGACAGAAATATTCCTTTCTCTTATTTGTCCTTTTCAATTGAGTAAATATCATAATACATGATGGTGTGAATTATAGATATCACCCACTGGTCAGGGGAAAGGATATTTGGAAGGGTTCTCTTACCAAAAGAGCCCTGATAAAGAAGGCATTAGAAATTGAAGCACCAGGTTATATAGCATATGGTAGTGGGCTTGTGCCTCAGCACCAGTATTCTGCTTGGATTTGAACTTTTGTAACTCCCATCAAAACGGTCTGGAAAGTCATATCCATCAGCCATTCCTAATGTATTTTCCATGTTTATTTACGGGGCCTTTGACTTTACGAATGCTTCCTATCAGTTCTCATAAAATCACAAATACCTGAGAAGATGCTACTCAACATCATAGGATCCTCATAGTGTTTTCTTTTTTGCAATTCCAGGGGAACTCCAGAGAAAGTGAAAACGGTAGGTATTCTGTGCTAATCCCACATCCGAGGGTAAAACAGAGGTGAAATAAGGAACTTCCAGAAAACGTTCAGCTGGGGACATCCTGGACAAAGCATCATGGTGACAATGAAATGGTTTCTCTGAAGGGAATCTGCCCTTGTTACTACAGTCTGTGGTTTTGTCTGTGGTCTCTTTAGGTTGTGCAGGCTTTGCATGCATGGGGGTTTGGGGGGGTCTAGTGTGAGTTTCTGTGGTGTAATTTTGACTTTGTGTGTGTGCATATGGGGGCAACCATGAGCAGTTTCCCAGATGTTATAGCCCATTTAGACTGGACAATTACCAGGGACAACAGGGACAGTTTTCTCAAATATACCCCATCACCACTGCATGTTCTATGTACATGAACTTGTTCCACACTCACCAAAGCTGGACCTGGAGTTTGCTTTCTATGACCACAACACAGATGGAAAACTGAGGGCAAAGGTGAACATCCCAAGCTCTTTCACTGCTAATGGGATGGTACTAAATGGGAACCTAGTCACATGTCATAATACTTTGAGTTACAGGCCTGAACTTGCCACTCAGCCATCTGCTTACTAGAAACCATACAAGGGAGTTACAGCACCTGTATATATGCATACACCAGAATTTACATGAGCCTACAAAGAGACCAAAACTGCCCATCATTATAAAGTAGCCTCAGTGGTCACATGACCTAGGCCAAGTACCTGTGCTGGCTACCACAGACTTTGATATAGTTATTAGTGCTCAAAGGACACAGTAATCATACATGCTAATGAGCAGCTCCAAATTCTGAGAGTCATGAGGCATCACATAGGATGACGTGATCCATGATAACTGGATTGAGGTCACAGCTCAGGAACTTACCCGAAGCAGATAGGCATCGGGAAGACAATTTAGTACATATGACAGCATCATCCCAAAGGACACGATAGGCACTCAAATCACGAGTCCCACAAGATGGTCTTTGAAAAATAAGAATGCAGACACATCTTGGTTCTTAACCTGGTGTCCAAAACCCTTGTGGAAACGTTCCTAAAGAGCTGCATTTGTGGGTGTTGACACTCAATCTGTATGTCCCTACATAATGGCTATCCCACATTTGATGGCCAATGATGCACGGTCGGTATTTCAATGGCTACTCACACTTGGTGTGGGAGAGAAAGACTGGAAGTAAAACCATCTGATTAATAAGTGTTGCTATTTAAATGTAAGATTTTAGTATTCCCAATCTTCTGTGATATGTTATCTTTATCCCAATGGGTTAGTGAATAAATGCAATAGAATGCATTACATGGAATGGAATCCAGACCACCAGAATACTTTGCTTCTAATCAAGTGATAAATTTCCGTAGAACAAATGGTAAATGCAGTGTCTATATATGTGGCGTGGAGATGGAATTCACTTGCAGTTGTCCAGAAGATACTGGCACTTAAGTTGAGATGTACTATAAAGAGGAGGGATGGTGGGACTCAGGCATTGAATCATAGCATGTTTTTCAGTGCCATTTGTACACTGGGTATGGTCAGAAGGTTTAGGTTGATATTAGCTTCAGAGCTAGGGATATATATTTGTTTCTTTCTGGCTGCTCTCTTTGCATCCTTCCTTCATGATGGAAGATGATCCCACAGCAGTTCTCAGCATGCTTGATAAACTACCTCCTCTACACAGTTAAGAGTCTTGTCCAAGGCTGTAAATTTACTTTGAAATTTATGAGAAACACACCAATGTGATGAGTCATTCTGTGTCATCCTAGAAGACCAGGAACAACTGATGGGGGCACTTCCAAGTGATCAAGAGGATGAAGAGGTCCCATTTAAAGCCAAGGTGAGCTTACTAGTCATTGATCTAAAGTTGATTTTTTGGTCTCTTACACTGTAATTGATATCAGATGAGGATACTTAATCATGAACATATTAGATGAAATATTACATTTCCTTGGGGTGGGAAGCATCATGTGGGGGCTCTTCTAACTGATCCAACATTGAAAAGATCAACCACAAAGGGGAGCAGAAGTTGACAAAGTAGGCTTTTGCTCAGCTACAATTTTTTTCTCCTTGGATTAAGAATTTGTAATCGCCGCCCAAATTGAACTTAACAAATGTGCGTCCAGGAAAAGCTCATGCCTTTCTTGGTGTGTCTGCTACACCTGCTCATCAGGTTTGCTTGACCCCTATTTCACATCTGAATTTCTAATGCTGCAAATCAAGCAAAAATCCTTTGCAAACAGCCGAAACATGATCTGATCCTCATAAGGTTTTCTCTGATTGCAGGTGGCCCCAGGAGAAAGTCAAACAGGTACATATCTAGAATTGCTGAATTGAGGTAATTTTGGATTAGACAAGCAGGGCATTGATCCTAGGTTTGCCTGGAAAGCCAGGGTGGTTCCAGTTACTGGCGGGATTTTTTGAGGTATGGTTAAACATTAAACATTAATTCCTCCTGATAAGGAATGTGGTCATGCTCTATTGTTCTCTCAGTAGATGTATTCACTTCACTTGAATGGATTTGTGTCTATGGCAGTCATGGAGTGTGTATGAGCGAAGCCTATTGGAGGGATTGAGAAGGTGTGTGTTGGGGCATTGCTGTGTGTTTCCCTAAGTGAAGGGTCCAACATACACAGGACAACTGTCATTGAAACCTTTCTAAAACACCATCACATCACCACAGCACATATTGCATATAATAACCTGTGAACATCTCACTAGAATCATTCCTGGAATTATGTAAACTCTCCCTATCCCTTACAGCCAGGTTCTGAGGGGCATAAGTTAATGACCCGAGATTTCAAATTCCTAAGTTGTAGAGACAAGATTTGGACTGAGGCATGTAACCCCTATACTACTACTCTGAACTACTGAATATTACCTAATCACAGGTATGGGTCACTAGTGACAATGAAGGAATTTCCACTGCCTATATAAATGTAGGTGCCCACGGCATTTCCTAAACATGACACTCATGTATTAGATATTCACAGGGGTCACATAACACAGGTTAGCAGGTGCATTTTACAAGATACTTATTCACAGTTATTAGTGTGAAAAACACATAGAGAGCCCCACATGTTGCTGGTAAACTCACAGACTCTCAGACTCGTGAGGTTTCAGTGGGACAAGCTTGCCAATCGCTGCCAGTACTGGGTCACAGCTCAGCACATGGCCCGAGCAGACAGACAGGGATTGGAGAGATATTTTCATCTATTTAATAACGTTATCACCATAAGCCATTAAAAAAAAAAAATCATTCTGTGAGCTGCTCATTTGAGGAAGAGTAGTGAGTAAGAACTCAAATTCCCTCTTAGCCATTAGGTTCATGTTCATCATTCTTATTTCAAGTTTCCCTTATAGCTAGCACAGAGATTCATGCTCAACCTTCAATCGATCCTAACTCTCCCACTGTGGGATGGCTCATATAATCATGGAGAGGCACATCACGCAATGAATACAAAAACATGGTAATGAAAAGGAAGATGAAGGAAAAATATCATATGGTGAACATTGGATACTTTTAAATGGTAGTCCATGAGTACTATGACAAACCCTATAAATATTATCTTTATGACACCTGTTAGTGACTCAATACAAAAGAATACCTTGTCTAGAATTAAATCCAGTCAACCAATAAATGAATAAATAAAACACTATACAACAGATTAGTATTGTAGTAGGAGCACTTTGCATTAGTGGAGATGGAAATGACCTTGGAAAGTTCAAAAGGGCATTGACAACTTGTCTAGATTCAAAACAGGAAGGGGGAAGCAGATTTTGTCTCAACGGACAGAGCGTCCACCTACCACATGGAAGTTCCAGGGTTCACACCCAGGGCCTCCTGACCCATGTGATGAGCTGGCCCACGTGCAGTGTTGATGCGCACAAGGAGTGCAGTGCCATGCAGGGTTGTCTCCCACATAGGGGAGCCCCACACACAAGGAGTGTGCCCCATAAGGAGAGCCTCCCAGCATGAAGAAAGCGCAGCCTGCCCAGGAGTGGCGCCACACACACGGACAGCTGACGCAACAAGATGACGCAACAAAAAGAGACACAGGTTCCCAGTGATGCTGACAAGAATATAAGTGGACACAGAATAACACACAGTGAATGGACACAGAAAGCAGACAATGGGGGGGGGGGGGAGGAAGGGGAGAGAAATAAAAAGTAAATCTTAAAGAAAATAATAAAAACACAACTATTAAAAAAACAGGAAGGAAAAGTGATGGAGCTCTGTAAGTAATACCATCTGTTTAATACTATTTTTAGATTGAATATATCATGTTGAATTTGGATACCTTTAGGTACACAGACAAAAAGTTTTCATTTCTCATTTTTTTCCTGTTCTTCTTCTCCTTTACCATCCTTCTTCCACCAAGGAGGATGGCCCAGCAACATATTTTTACAGACTTATTACCCCTCAGGTCCCTATTTTCTTGCCCCCTGCAGTGTCAGGGTAGGTCCCTGAGTAACCCATGCACACCACCCAATGTATTGACATTTACTCTGTGTCCTCCCAGGAACCCCTAAGGACCTGCTGGATGAGTCCCCCAGTGAGAGGGAAGATGAGGAGGTTCCATCAAATTCCAAGGTATGGTCACCCGTTCTTTCTCTGTTGTCAAATTGCTGATTTTAAGTTTTTTTGGTTTTTTTTTTCTTTGTTTTATTTGCCAATTGAGTTCAGATATGAAAATCAGACCAAATAATTATAGGTGATGTCTATGATTTCCTTAGTCAGGAGAGTGTTCATTTGGAACCTTTTACTAACATCTCTGCTTCAAGAGGAACTTCAAGGAGTCCCCCCTACATTACAGGGCTAGGTTTCCTCCTCAATAGATGGGAGAGATGCATAAAACAGGAAATGCTATGCCTTTCCACAAGTGTCTGTTACAATTACTTTTTGGGCCTTCATCTCAACCCGTTTCCCATCTAGTTTTCTAAAGGCAGCAAGAGAGTAAACCAACTGTGCAAACACTATACAGCCTGCTCCAGTCCTCAGAGGGTTTTCATTTCTCTAATTGTAGGTGGCTTCAGGAGTAAGTGGAAACGGTATGTATTTTGGTATCACTTTACTTCTTTTTTAAAAACATCTAGATGATTTAAACTAGGGGTTTCATGCTTTCTTTACTGTGGAAAGCATCCTGATTTTACCTTCCATGTGGGCATAAGAAATAGAGGGGTCCTTCTGTTTTAGAGGAAGAAAAATGTCCACATTGTACAGTACTTTCAGCAGTTGTGTTCCCCTTGGGTGGGTTGGGTTTTTGTTCATATCCCATGATAGTTGCACATTTTACAAGTATTTAAATGTTCAAAGTTCAACAATAACATTGGGCTTGAAAATGGGCAGGAGGAGCGGTAAGAAACTGTCATTGAACAACATCCTCTTTTTTAGTACCTTTACAGGTTCCTTTTATGGTGCTTTGGGATGTCTTTAGCTACAGTGCCAAGGACTGCTTCCCTTTGTATTGCTGCTCCTCCCTGTTGCCCTCCTTCCACTCCTTAGCAGCTCACTTAGGCTTGCTGAATACCTGCCTCCTTGTTATTCTAATCCCTCGTCCAAGTCAAGCAATACTTCATGACTAAATCCAGAGCAACTACCCCAATGTACTGATGCTATTCCTCTGTTCTCCTAGCTCTCCCGGAGGGCCTCCTGGAGGAACTTCTGAGTGCCCAGGCAATAGAGCACACTCCATTTACTTACACCAAGGTAAGGCCAACTTTCTTTATCTGAGATAGAACCACTGCATTCTTGGTTTCTTTCATTTGTAATCCAATTCAGTTATGAAAATTTGACCACGTACAATATAGATGAGAGGTTCAAATGCTTGGTGCGTCAGTGTTCAGTGGACATGTATTAGGAGCTAATCCCGGTTTGAAGGGGGCAATCATAAATGGCAGCATCAGGTTATAAACTATATGGCAGGAGGACATTCTTTAGCAGAAATTTTTTCACCTGGAATTAAGAATTTTGTACTTAGTAATCAAAATGGACTTGAAAACTGCATCATCCAGGACTGTTCATGCTTTACACCTGCTTTTGGTTTTCCTTAACTTCCTTCATTCCCTCCTGTATTCTAAAGTCACCAAGAGGACACAAGCCTCTTGTAGCACTATAGATTAAGTTCTGATCCTTACGGCATTATCTTCTCTGTAAAATTGCAGCCAGTCCCAAGAGCAAGCAACAATGGTAAGTATTCTGAAATCCTACACTTGCTGAGAAAAAGTCCAGGTATTGAAAAACATGAATCTTCCTTGTCGATTGAGTTTAAAGAGGTTCCTGATGACAACCTCCTTGAGGGAATAAGGATTTGGGGGTGGTGAATGAAATGGATATTCCAGGTAAGAACTAGGGTTGTCTTTCTTAAGAAGTTGAGTACTGATTAGTTGGCATGTGTTTGTCTGCATGGAAGTGGTGTGTGTTTACATGTATATGTTTGTGATGTGATTCTCAGAATACATGTTTTGATTCTCAATGGGCATGTGTACAAATGTGAGTCTTTAATGAGTTTTCTGGATTTTTCACACACCAAACAGCACAACGACTAGTGTCAACTTTCTTTGTAATAAATCCCATCAGTATCTCTTCATGGATAAATATATATATCAAATATTATCAAATTATGTACTACGTCAGTGTGGCTTACAATATGTAGTGTGGCTTACAATATGTCAAGTATACCTCAATAACTCAAGAATAATCCATCAACATCAAAGAAAATTTTCATGAAGCTCTACAGGGACAGAAATGTGGTACAGGACCCTTTTTCTGGGATGTAATAATATGTCTTGGCTTAATAATAAGCTTTATAAGGCTTTACTTAATACCTCATAGCACTTTGAATGGTCAGGATGAAAGAAAGGCAGACATACATGTCCATTCATTAACGTTTGAGACAGGGCAGTTTTGAGAAGGTGAAGAAAAGTCTTCAGAACTGGACATTTAATGAATACAGTCCAAAGAACTTGAGATTTTAGGTGCTTTGACTCCTAATCTATACATTTTCTTCAAGTCTCTTCTGCCTGGCAGAGTCTCTAAAGTTCTGCTATGAATTTGTCAACATTTGTCATTTTAGTTCACACAGCCAGGGCATCTAGAGCAGATTCTAGTTTTTGCAGTTTTGCTAAAGCCCAATACCCATTTGTGCTGGTAGCTGTGGTAGGGATGATGCAGAAGGGAACATGTGCATCCTCA
Source organism: Dasypus novemcinctus (assembly GCF_030445035.2). Classification (NCBI taxonomy): domain Eukaryota; kingdom Metazoa; phylum Chordata; class Mammalia; order Cingulata; family Dasypodidae; genus Dasypus; species Dasypus novemcinctus. The sequence continues at coordinate 85,427,890 of NC_080689.1, read as the reverse complement.
CAAAATGCTCCCCAAGGCAGCAACCCAGAGTCTAGCACTAGGTCTGTGCTTTGAACTCATCTAAGACAGAGCATGTCCAAAGAGTCATAATTTCAGGGTGACAAGATTGGAGGTCAGTGCTCTATTTTCCAGCTAAATAAGGGAGTGAGAAGTTGAGAGCTGATACCTTCCCCTCCTCTCCCTCACTTGCAAGCGCTTTGCACTTTCTTGCTAAGGCCTCAGGCTCCAGAGGGGCCCAGGAAGGTCTTAGAACCCAGGGCAGAGAGCTGGGTTTTCCTATGGTAGCCAGCAAGAGATCTCAAGGAAGAAGGGAGGGAGGGATGCGAGTGGCCCATTCCTTAATAACGTTCCTGCGGATCTTTGTTTTCCTGAAGACTGGCTTGCGGACTGCAAGTATGACTCCACTAGCAGCGATGACGAAGACGACAATCCAGGTAGGTTACAATTCTCAAGGAAGGATCCAATGGAGAAGATACCAAGATCAGTAGTTATACCTGGTGCCTTGGAGTCTATGGAAGGGGGCATGATATTAGAAAGTATAGGAAATATTTATGAGGGCCTGCTTTCATCTTTTCGTTTTCAATAACATAAAAGTAGGAGATATAATGACTGTGAGCTTTGTGTGTGTTGTGTGTTAAATGAACTTTCCATGTATTTTTTAAAAAATTAACTTCCCATGGGTTAGTTTTTTCATGTCTTCTCAACAGTCTGACAACAAAACTTTGGTTTCCTTTGCTTAGCATCCCATAGTAACTGATACAAGAAATCGTGGTTTGGATTTAAGTGTTGAACTTCAATGGAGCGGGTCTGTTGGGACACAATCTCTCAGGTTCTCACCTGGACCTGGGACAAAGTGTTTTTAGCTAGTGCCAGATGGCACCTGAGAAGTAGGGCCTCATCCCGTGCACTTTTAGATCTAGTTTTAACTTTCTTCATGTTCCATCCTTACTGCGGATCCTGCTTTAAAGGTTAACCATGGGTTGGAAGCCATGAAGAACATTTTCTCTGGGCTTAGCATGTACCTGTGTCCTTGAGAGGTGTGGCTAAAGCACATTCTTGAACTCACTACTATTTTGCACTTCCTACCCAAATCCAAAATGCCAGTGTAGTTTGGAAACCTAAATTTAATTACGTCTGAGAATGGTTTGAATCCAGTTGCCCCAGAAGAGCTTTCAAAGCCCAGCAGGCTTTCTGAGGACTTGTGTGAATGGGCCGCTGACTTGTTTCACACACTGGCTCTCACAGTCCTACGGGGCTGGTGCTCTGGAATTGAGTATGCCCAAATCAGAGCCTCTTGGCAGCAGGGCCACAGGTTTCCTCCTGCTCTTTGAGTTCAGTGCTATGGTCAGCAGTGCCCTGTTTCTCAAGCAATATTCATTTCTCTCCCTGTGCCTTTCTGCAGGCTTCTCAAAGCACCCAAGGTACTCAGGCCTAAGAAGGCTTGATGAAACCTAGAAGGCTCAATTCATTTAAATGGCCACACATTCTACACAAGGCTATTAACACACCTGCAAGATAAGGGAACGTGGACAAGTTACTTTATGTCTAATTTCCTGTTAATCCTCTCTAAATCGCTTTTTTTGGAACCTATGGCGATGTTGAGAGGACAGAATGTTTGCGTCACACCTAAAGCCATACCAGACACTTCAAAAATCACTTGATTTTGGGGGTTGGTGGTAGCTCTCTTCCACAAGATCTGATTCAACTCCAGATCCTGAGTGTTGCATCTGGAATTGGTAATTGGCCAATCCATTGATTGGAGAGGGTGGCATGGTACACTTGATCATTCCCCTGTGTTCTCATAAGGAAAAACAATGTGAATAGAAGACAGGAATAAAGGAAATAAGCAGTATTGGGAGAGAGGAGAGGCAGGGAGTTTCTGAGGCAAGATGATGGAAAGGAAATCAACATCATGCTTAGCAAGACATAGAGAATATGCCTGCCTTCTTTGAGGACAAGGAGGAAATGGGCATTCCTCCCCAGAATTATAGTATATGAGGTCTGGTAAACGGACCCTGTTGACATTAGGCCAACCACACAGGGCACAGGAGACGTTATCGAGGCCCAAAGAAAGTTGGGGTGATACAGACAGAATTGGGTGCCAAGCTCAGGTCACGGTATGACAAAGACAATAGGGGCTCTAATTCTCCCCTGAACCCTAACTTTCTCCTTTCCTTTTGCAAGGTCACCCTATCACAGTCACCGCAATGATTCACTCAGAGGCGTTTTTCTCGGACTCAGAAGAGTCAGACGTAGAGAATGGCAATATGCATGTAATTTATTTCCTCTTCTTGCCTAATTTTAAAATCTTCCTGTTTCTTCTTTGTAAGCATTTCTTCGTAGCTCTTCTCTTTCCCCCTCCTTTTACAATTGTCATCTCAAAGGCCCTGGTAGCCTCCAGGAAGGTGAGGTTATACAATTGACAATGTTTTTAAGATGTTTCTCCACCTTCTTCACCTACTGTATTTTAACATTGCATGGATTTCCAACCCTACTATGCACCATAAATCAACTGGTGTGTCCCTGAATGGCCCAGGCGAGAAGTTGTGCTGAAGTCTGAAGCATTGGCCCACATCATGTGGGGTTGGCCCCTGGGAAGTTTGTTCTGGGATGGACTCTCCCTTCACTGCCGTGTTCCTCCACATATGGCTCTGGAAAAGCAAGTGTGTTCTCTACCCTGCAGCTGTCTACACTCGTTGAGGAGGAGGAGTCTGTTTACATCGACCTTCTTTTCCGGGAATGCACAGAAGGAATCAATGATGTAAAAAGAGATGAAGAAGAGGAAGAAGAGGAAGAAGAGATGTTAGTGTGGAGTAGTGGGTAGGATGAAGAGGGAAGGGAAACAAGTCCACATGCACTAACTTTCTTTGCCACTTCAGGAAATTCAGCGTTCATGAGGAGCTTGCTGGAGTGCCTGCAACTGTGTGTGAATATGGAGGCGGAGATAGGAATCTGAGGGGGAAAGTGAGCACAGGCAAGTGAAGGGTGCCCTGAGAATCTCTCCCCATGAGTAGAAGTGCTTTCCATGTAAGCTCTAAAGCTGATCAGCTATGCCTTCCCTTGGCTCCTTAATTTGTAGGAGAGGGCTCTAGCCCTCTTCAGAACCAAAGTTTGCCCTCCCAGTCCACCTAAGGCCTGCCAAATCCTCCTGTCTTTCTTACTGAGTGTGGTGTACACTGTGGAGTGACCTAGAGTGCCACCAGTTCTCACAGGGAAAGGGTGAATTGGCCTGTGTTAGGTTGCCAGGGCTGCTTTATCTGATACCAGTGATTAACTGGGGTAAACACAGGAATTGACAGTCAGTTTAGGAGATTAGAAGCAAAATCTAGGTGTCAGCATGATGATGCTTTCCCTGATGCTGCCAGCAACACATAACTCAACCTCTGCTTCCATCACCTGATCATCTGTCTTCATCTGTCTCCCGGTGCTCCTGCTCTGAATTTGTCTAGTCTTCCTCTCTTTGGAAGGACTCCAAGCGTATAGGATTAAGGTCACCCAGATGCAGGTTGGCCTCCCCTTCACTAGTAAGATCTCTGACGACCCTATTCACAGATGAGTTCACATCCAAAGGTGTGCAGGTGAGGATGAAAGCATGAGTTTATGGCTGCCCATTATTCAATCCAGAACCCAGAACAGTGGGGTCACTCTCAGGCAAACAGGGTAGCTACTGAGGCCCTGTTTTCTACCTCAGTGGGACCTGAGTCACAGCTGCCCAAGCCTTGGGGTCCTAAGCCTCTGTAGTTTCCTTCCTCATCCCACTTCAGCTCACACTCATTTTCTCAAGCTGTACTTCTTTAGAATTTATTCATGTATGTAGAATTCAAACAAACACAAAGCACAAAGGAAATCTCCCTGCAGGGCTTGCTAGGAATGAGAAAATCAGAGAGGACTGCATGTTACTTAAGTCCCCTTATTTATTTTATATTGTTTAAGTAATAACTCTTGTTAGATTATGATGAGTGTTTTGTAATACTTACATGTTGGAATATCTTAATGTAAGAAACTATATGATTTTGGCATCACAGTCACTTTATATTAAAATGGGTTGCCCAGTAAGCTCAGTGTTTGATTTAGAATGAAACTGTTAATTAGGGAAAGAGCTCCAGGAATCGGTCCCTTTTTGATCTGAGGCTTTCACCACTGGATGCTGTTGAGGACCAGGGTGGAGGGAGCAAGGTTATCGCTTCCACGCCTCTCCCTTCAGAATTCCTGCCCCTCACCTGGCCCAGGGAGATGGGACTCTGCCTTTTCTTTCTAGAGGACTTGAGCCCACCTTTTCTTCTGCATCAGTTTCGTTCTCCAGAAGACATTCACTTGAAAGGTGCCCAATCTAGCAATCAGGTCACAGCCCATTGCCTGGAAATTTAGAGACACTCTTAGTCACAGACAGCACCCTATGCAGACAGCAGCAGTAGGAATTCAGTCCCTCTGGATCTGGCTCGTGGGATATCATGGACCAAAGATCACCTCTCCAGGGTTGGTCTGAGGTAACTTTTGAGTCCTACAAACCACCTCAGGGAAACCCAAGCTCCTACCACCTCTGTGCCACCTGAGTGAGTCCAGATCCTGTATTTGTGTTGCAGATCCTACAACTGACTGCTACAAGGATGCTGAGCTGGAGGCCTCAGCCTGAAGCTGAGTAGAACTGGAGATCTATGGCGCTTGGCGACACTTATGTGCTCACCCTTCTACTCCACTATGAATGAACAACTAAGTGGCACTTTAGTTTTTAATCCAAAGACTTAGACGAAGTCTTAGAAATAAGTTTTACTTTTAATGTTATATGCCATATGAAACAACTTTTGTACCTTTACTACTTATATTTCTTATTCTTTATGTAATAAATAAATATACTGATAAGTACCCTAAGCAATGCTAGAGCTATATGAATTATAATATCTGGTCTCCGTATTGGCTCCCACCAAGGTGAAACACTCACTCATGGAATCCTCATTGAGTGTTTGTTGAAAAAATAACTGGAAACTGACAGCTTATCATAAGCCCTCCTGTCAATGGGTTTTTAAAATTTCATTTACTGAACTATGTTCAGTCACCTGGTATGGGTCATGCCAAAAATGCTCATCTTGGTCTAGCAGGATAACTTGAATTTCAGGGCCTTTTTCACTTACATTGCGGTGTTGCTATGTATAAAACCATGATTCACATTTCATTCCACAAATATTACCCCATTTGCATCTGGCACAAAATCTTGTTCTCCAAAACACTGATGAGATTCTAATTCCTTCACATAATATGAGTGAGTGTAAATGTTTTCACATTTTGGTTAACCTGGTTAATTTTCCTAGAATATCCCTTGCTTTTAGTCCTTCCAAGTCAGTGCACAGCATGCACTTCTGACACACAGCTTCAAAGAATTTCCTTCCAGAGGGAAAAAAAAAAAACAAATTGTAATTTTTTGGCATTTCTTTCAAGTCTTTGCTTTTGGATTTGCTTTTGGATTTCGAGACACTCCAGTGTTCAGGTATTAGACCAACTATGCCATTTGTCATTCTTTTACTTTTTTTCCCCAAATCTTTTACATTCTCCACAAAATTTCTTTTAAACACTATCTGCTTTTCCTTTTGCTTTCTACTTAACCATTTCTGGTCATTCTATTTATTATGCATTACAATTCAATTTTGAACTGATATTTTTCTTATTTTCTGATGTCATCCCAATCGTTGTTTGATTTTCTATTTTTAATTTATGACATCTTATGTATTATCTCATTTTCTAAATGCCTTTTATTTACTTTTGAGAAAGCATTTTTCAGGACATAATATACATAATGAAGAAGGCCTTTCATGCATTTGTTGTGGCTACTCTGTATTCCGTTTCTCCCTAAATTACTTTGTTACATGAAAATAATGTGATTTTTTTCTTCGTATTCATATAATTAGAAAAAATTATAGAAGTGCAATTCAAATTAGCTTTCCCAGGAACAGAGATAAGTGTGTCTTCCTAGATTTTTTAATGAAATTTTTTAAAGTACAAAATCTTTCTTCCTGGTATTTCCAGATGCTTCAATTCTACCTCTCTTAAACATGGGACTTTACTCTCATCACCTCTATTGCACCTATCATTTTCTTTCTTCATCTGACTAGTGAATATTCCATTTCATATATACTCTTTACCTGAAGTGAAACATCTTTTACCTGACATTGCCAAAATCTAGTCGTTTTCTATAAATGCCCATATAGGTTGAAAATTAATTATCTGTAAGGGATTTTCCATTAGATATCTTGCGTTGTATTTCATTTCTGAATTATATTTGCCTATTTATCTGTTTTCTTTCTATAATCATTTATATTTTAGCTACTTATATTTATTTTACATGGAAATTTCTTTGTTTTTATACTCCATATTTCAGTCATTTGAATTCAGAATTATTAATTTCCTCCCCAGTTTTAAATCAATATTCATACATATTTGGTGTTAGCAGTGGCAGTTCATATTCAGTGAATTTAAAAAAAAAATGCTGCTGCTTTAGAGTCACAATGACATAGGTTCATTGTCATTCATATCAGGTCTGCAATATTACCACCATATGGTATATACTTATCATCAGACACATACATCAGCATCCCCCAATGTAATAGTTCTATTTCCCATGGTCTCCAAGGATGTCCTTAATACTTGTCTCTCCTTCATTAAAAGTAATGTTTTATAAATAACTTCTAGAAAGAAAAAATTTGCTTGATATGGTTTACTGAATTTTAAAATTTAAGAATACATAAAAGACATTTCAGACATATTCTACCATGATCTTATTATGAAAGTGGGACACTTTTACATTATTAAGAATTACGTTCTTCAAAACCATAAAAATGTAGGTTTCCTACAATTAACTCACATTCCAGGATTTCTGAAGTGTGCGCACAGCCTTCCTATAAACTGGGGACTTTCTGCGGCTCACTGAGTGGAGGGTCATTTGTGGAAGTCATTCCATTCTCTTCACAGCTGCGTCTATATGATCCACTGCAAACATTATATTCAATTGTGAAATACTGAAAGTTTTTGCCATGACAACAAGATAAATTTGCTCACTTTCATCAATGCTATGCAGCATTATACTGGAAGTTCTAGCCAGAGGAATTGGGCAAGAAAAACGGAACTGAAGAAGGAAGCTATTCTGATACACGGATGACATAATCTTTTAATAGATATTCCCAAAGAACCCACAAAAATACTACTGGAACAAATACAGACATTAAGCAAACTTGCATTGTATGAGATAATACACACAAATGTCAGTTCTGTTTATATAGTATGGTAAAAAAAAAAAAAGTCTAAGATGGATTTTTTTTAAAAAATCCATTGTTACCCTCTAATGAATAAAATATTTAGGAATGAATTTATTGAAAGTGTAAAGCACTTGAACAAGAGCAGTCATACCTGAATGAAACTGAAGAAGACTTAAACAAATGGCAAGACATCCATTGTTCATGGATGGTAAGACTAAATATTGTTCTAATACCAATACTACCCACAGGGAACTACAGGTTCAGTATTATAGTTATAAACATCCCAACTGACTTTTTTTTTTCTTTTTTACAGAAATGGAAAAACATGCTCCAATTTATATGGCATCAGCAAGTGGCTAGACGATGCAAAACAAACAACTTTCTCTATGGTGAGATTGGGATTGATTAATTTATAGAACAGGAGGAGGGCTTTGTTATGGATCTGGCTGCTTTAGATATGTAGGAATTTCTGGGATACTCTGAGGAATATTGGGGTTCACAGAAAAAGGGGTTCTAATTCTCCCTCTTAATGGCTGCCATCATTTTCCTGAAATTCTCATGGGAACTCAGAGGCAAAGATGTAAAATATCTCTGAGAACAGTACTGTGTCCTTCCTTTGGGGAATTTTCATGTAGGCTGGGTGCAGTCTTGGGTTCTCAGAAGGAAAGAGTGCCCTCTGGAAGAATAAATAACTCACCATGTCCCCTGCTCTATATACCCTAAATCATAGGATCTACATTGAGTTAAGCATGAACAAGGGTATGAGAATTTACTCAACATAGTGACCAGTAAAATTCACATGAAAAAGAGAAAGTCTCATTGACACATCTTACAGAATGGACACAATTTAGTTGAAGAAGGATTTGGGGAAATTGTACATACCAGGCTGCTCAAAGAGTGGCTCAGGTCTTCAGTCAGGGAGACGAATGTTGACAACCTCTAGAGAAGTTCTCATATCGGTGACTGAACTTTTCAGCCCCAGAATTTCTATTTCAGTTGATTTTACATTTTTACCTCTTTACTGATATTCTCTGCTTACTGAGACACCATCCTCATATTCTCCTTTTATCATTGAGCATATTAAAAATCTGTAATGTATAACTCTGTTTTATAACTGAAGGATATTTTCCATTAATTGTCTTTTCTCTTGTGTGTGGGACATTCGTTCTTGGTACACTCCATGCCCATAAAACTGGATCTTTTGACTATTTTAAGGTGGCCAGTCTGAAAATCAGATTTTCCTGCATCCAGGGTTTGTTGTGACTGCTTGTTGTTTTTCTTCGTTTGGTCACTTCTTGGCACTAATTGTGTGAAGTCAGTACAATTTGTCATGGATAGTCACTAAAATCTCTTGTCCCGGTAGCTTACTGGCCAGACAGTAAATGGACAGAAATTTCCACATATGCCTAAAATCAACAATAAATTTAAAAGTCCTTGCAGATATGTGGTATGTATACACTGCAACATGGCTTCAACACTCAGTTTATGACTCCACAACTCCACATGTCCTGTTTGTACAAATCTTAATAGTAAACCAGAAATGAGTGCTTAGGTTGTTCTCAGTTCCTTTTTATAAATGCACCCAGTCCTTCTATATACATAGATTGTACATAACCAGGAATATATTGCAGTTTTTCAAGGATCTTATTAGCCAAAGCACCTCATTCCTCAGCCTTCCTCCGAAACATTCGTCTTAGTGTTTTGCTGCCCCAGTGTATTCCTGTGAGCCATGTGGCATCAACTAGTCTATTTGTCTTAAATGTTTTGGGTGAATACCTCTCGGGTAACCACCTAAGCACCCAGAGTTCCCTTAGGTGAAATATATGCAGGTCCTTGGAGAAGGACCTCCATGGATTTGCCATCCAAGTAAAACAGTCAACCAGAAGCCTCTCTGAAAAAGGTCCTTTCTGCTCCCTCTGGTATAGGTTAGTGTAACAGAAATTCAGGCTGTTGTCTGCAAAGCCATACCAAGGTGGTGAGCAGAATGGGACCAGAGTAAAGGAAAATAACCCAAACCTCTCTGACAAGTTTCACCTGCTTTATTTATTTATTTTTTTCTCTTTCCCTCACCTGATTCAAAGTTCCCCTTCTTGCTGTATGATTTTGGTTAGATTCCAGAATTCATAACAATTTTATTCTACTATTTTTGTCATTTTCTTTGTTGCTTTTGTGGATGGCTTGACTCCGGGACTCCCCAAATCCACTATTTTTGCTGTCGACATTCTGTTCCTTTATAACTAACCAACCCTTAAAATTTGTACATAGTGTGAAATACTTCCCCGATAAGCTATGATCTGAAATTCCAGATACATATTTTATTATTTCACTCTGCTTGGGGTTATTCTTTAAGCAGAAGCTTTGTAACATCCTAATGACTGTTTACCATCTTCCTTCTTCCTTTTCTCCCACAGTTATTCTCAAATTGCCTTTGCTTGCCACACATCTTGAACTAGTATGGGGATGGCAGGAATGGTGAGAGTGCCTCTATGGCTATTTTTTGTTTTTCCATATATATATTTTGGAAATATATATATATTTCTTTTAAAAAAAAAATATATATATATATATATATATTTTTTTAAAGAAGCTTTAGAATACAAAGATGGTACATCCAAGGGATTCTCATATGCCGCACTCCCTACCCCTCCGACACTTTCACACATTATCAACATCCTTCATTACTGTGTTACATTTGTTAAAATTGACAAACCCATGTTGAAGCACAGCTATTGACCATGGACTACATTTTACGATATAGTCTATATTCTGTCCTGCACAATTTTGTAGATCATGACAAAATATCCAATGGCCTGTATCTGTCATTGCAATGTCATGCAAGACAACTCCAATGTCCTGAAAATGCCCTCACATTACTCCTATTCATTCCTCTCTCATCCCTCAGAACCTCTTGTGGTCACTGTCTTTATATCAATGCTAAGAGTTCTTCCAGTACTAGAGTAATATTAAGTCTATTATGTCTACTTTAATAATGTCTACTTTAGTCCACTGTTCATGCCCCAATCTTGAGGATTTGGGGATGGTGATGCCCCCAAAATATACAAATTTTAAAAACAACAACAACAAAAAAACACTATTAAAAAATTGATGGGGCTGAGGGATGGGGAGTGGGGCATATGGGAACCTCTTATGTTTTTTAGGGTAACATTTTATGTGATCTATTAACTTTAAAAAAGATAATTAAAAAAATAAAAATTGAAAAACTAATAATAATGTCTACATTAGTCCATTGTTCATGCCCCAATATTGAGGATTTGGGAATGGCAATGCCCACTCTACTTCTAACTGAGAGGTCGCTTAGATCCCATAGGGCAGATGGATGGAACTATCTTGCTTGCAATTGCAGGCACTCTCTGCTACTTGTAATGGGTGTTCTCAATCATCATCTCCCTGTTAGTTGTCCTGGGCTCATCCAAAGAACTGGAGTGTAGGTGTAGGAACTCTGCTGAAATTCAGAGCTGAAATGGCCCATGGATGGACCAATGATTTAAGTCTCTGGGACATATATTTAACAAGTATAGTGCTAATTAGAGGATCAAATAAAAGGGGCGGGATAGCCATGTGTAGACAACCCAATGAATGAGTATAACTATGTTACATTGGGGAGCATATATACCAAAATAAGGCAGGGAATGGAATTCCTGAGCTGTCTGCCCTCCTTATAGTATCTAGATGTCTCCAGAGCCCCCAGAAGCCCCACTATTTGAGGCACTGTTTACTGTGGCTGTCAAAGAGATCCTGGTAATACTTGCAAAAACATAACCTCAGGCATGGCCTCCCAACTCACTTTGAAATTTCTTGGTATAAAAACTCATTTGTATTTAATATTTCCCCCTTTTGGTCAAGCTGTTTTTCTAGACGCATTGCTAGTTGGTGCTTGGTAACAATCCCCTGGTGCCAGGGAGGCTCATCCCTGTGAGTCATGTCCCATGGAGAGGGGGAGGTAGTGTATTTATATCCTGAGTTTGGCTTAGGGAGAAGTCACATTTAAGCAATAAGGAGGCTTTCAGGAGGTAACACAGGCAATATATCATACTAGGATAAGTTTCAATTTCACAAGGAAAGGCTCATAAGTACAGTCATCGATATCAAGGGTCTGGCTTAACATTCTGCCTTTCTTCAATAGGCACTGTAGCACTCTGGGATTCTTGCTGTTCTATTAGAGAATGTAGCAGAACTGCCCAGAATGGGAGTTCAATGTCCTTTTCATTATTGTGTGATTCGTGAATGGAACTGGCCCTTCCGTAGACAATTTATTGCATGAGTCCTTGGTCTGTTTCCTTCTATTCAGGATTGCACTCACTGTCCGTTCTCTGCTTCTGTCCACCCTGCTAATAATGGGTGAAGCCTTTCTCTTTTGTGAGACTGTGATGGTTTAAAATGTATCACATAGTGTGGTCTTTGGTTGCGATCTGGCTAACCTAGGTATGTAATTATTGGAGGGATTCCTTGAGGGAAATATGTGTTCACTGAGTATGGGCATGTAATTCTCCCACTTCACAGAAGGGCAAAATTCCCCCATATGTCTTGTTGGGGGACTCTCAGGGAAGGACAAAATCTATCTAGGAAAAGGACTGGCTGTCTCCCTTGGGGTTTAGGGATCAGGCTGCAAGCAGGCTGGAATTATCAACAGGATGTGGAGGACTGTGAAAGAACAAATAATCCATAGAGTCTCTTTATTCAGTGTACAATAAATCATAGGATCTGTAGTGAGTTCCTGAACTGAAAAAGGGTGTGGAAAGGCATTTAATATCTCTTGTGATCAGTAAAATTGATTTGAACTGCCAGATTTCAGAGCAATAGCTGCCTGAATCAACTCGATTTGGTGAGAAAGGGTCCAAGCAGGGAAGATACATACTCAGTGCTTGTGTACTCACTACCCACTCTCAGTCTAGACTCCTCAGGAAGGTGTGCAGATGGTAGTCAGGGAGATAATTGGGGCCTGCAGACTTTATACCTAAAACCAACAATCCCCAATGCAGCAGGTGACTTTTGCAGTGGATGGTCATCAACTGGTCATCTAGGGTTGGTCAATAGAAGGTGAATCTAATCCTTTGATGATCTGTTACATGGTAGTTGGTCTGGAATGCCTGCAGTTTAGAGACAGCTTGTGAGCCACACAGACCACTAGTCATTCAAGATAGTCACTTGACTCCCAGAAAGTCTCACAGCAGGAAAGAGAAACACTGATGATGCAGGGAAGGAAGGCCACAAGTTTGGAGTTTATCTAGACCATCAGTGGACTTCATGTAAGGGAAATAACACTGTCATTTAGGTCAGGGTTTGTAATGTAGTATCAGGAGATTGGGTCAGCATTTGGGCCCTCTTGTGGCTCAGGAATATCCTCGGGGGCTTTGATTCTCACCCCCAGTAACTTTGTGGCAGGAACGTTTTTTAAAGGGAGGGTCCTAATATGCCACGGCTCATCTGGCAAACCAACAAGTCAAAAAATTTGCAGAAAAGCAATTAGGAAATATTTTGAGATGAATGAAAACAAATATACTACAACCAAACTTTTGGGATGCAGCAAAGGCAGTACTGAGAGGGAAATTTATACCCCTAAATGATTATATTACAAAAGAAGAAAGAGGAAAAATCAAAGACCTAACTGCACACCGGGAGGAACTAGCAGAAGAACAGCAGACTAAATCCAAAACTAGCAGAAAGAAATTACAAACATGAGATAATAAATAATGAGATAAGAGTATAAAAAGCAAAAACAATAGAGAAGTATTGAGAAAACCAGATGTTGGTTCTTTGGAAAGATCAATAAAGTTGACAAACCTTTAGCTAGACAGACAAAGGAAGAAAGGGAGAGGATGCAAACAAATAACTTCAGAAATGAGCAGGGAACATTACTACTGATCCCACAGGAGTAAAAAAGATCTTGTTCTTCTTTGTCAAAGGTAGCCAATGCAGTATACCAAAAATGCATCGGCTTTTTATAAAGGGAATTTTTTAGGGTAAAGGCTTATAGTTCTGAGGCTGCAAAAATGTCCAGACTGAGGCACCATCAGAGATGCTCTCTCATCAAAGATTGGCTGCTAGCAGAACCTGTAGCCCTGCCACATGGCAAGGCAAACTGGTGGCCTGTGTGTGCTGTCTCCTCCAGGCTGCATTCCCCTTGAGCTAGCTATGGGCAATGAAGCATATGGCAGGGCTAGTCTCTTCATCTTGGAGCTACATTCTGTGCTTAGCCTGTTGGGTATCACATTTCTTCAGCTATGGCAGCTAGAGATCCTCAGGTCTGTCTCACATGGCAGCTTAAAAATGACACCTGTCTGTGTGTTTTGATTCACTCCTCAGTATATAGTATAATAGACACCAGCAAGAGGGTGGAGGCCCAGTCTGTGTCACCCCTCACTGATAAAGTCCAATCAAAGGATCACACACTCACAGGCATGTATTAGTTTAAGTACTTGATCTTCTGGGATTCACAAAAAACTTTAAACTGTTACATATCTTAACAACTACGAACAACTGTATGCCAACAATGTAGACACCTAGATAAACTAGAAACATTCCTAGAAACTCACAAGCAACCTATGTCAACAGAGCAGTTAAATGTAGAGATGAAATCAACATCAAAAACCTCCAAACAATCAGAGAAAGACTTGAAAAGATGACTCTCCAAAGAAGATATACATAGGGCCAGAAGGACCTTGAAAAGATGCTGAACACTCTTAGCCTTTAGGAAAATGCAAATTGAAACCACAATGAGGAAAGAGGATTTGGCTCAACTGATAGAGCTTCTGCCTACTATATAGGATGTTCAGGGTTCAAACTCAGGGCCTCCTGACCTGTGTGGTGAGTTGGCCCACACAGAGTGCCGACACGCTCAAGGAGTGCTGCGCCACGCAGGGTTGTCCCCCACATAGGGGAACCCCAAGCACAAGGTGTGCACCCCAAGAGGAGAGCTGCACCATGCGAAAAAAGCACAGCCTGCCCAGGAGTGGAACCACACACACAGAGAGCTGACACAGCAAGATGATGCAACAAAAAGACACAGATCCCAGTGCTGCTGACAAGAATGCGAGCGGACACAGGAGAACACAAAGTGAATGGACACAGAGAGTAGACAGTGGGGAGGGGGGAGGGGATGTGGAGAGGAATAAATAAAAAATAAACCTTAAAAAAAAAAAGGAAACCACAATGATACCTTTTCACATCCACTAAAACGGTTGCTAATTAAAAACAGAAAATAACATGGGCTTCAAAATGGGCAGAAGTGTTGAATCATAGGCTATAAATTTCTATCATTTATAGATGAACTATTTCACATTAATTTAGATTGCCTTTAGCTACAAAGCCAAGGACTCTGTTTTTGTTTGCTTTCCTATTCCTCACCTTAGTCTTTCTTCTGCCAAGGAAGGCCAAATAGTGCAAGTCTACGCTCACTAACCAGTCAGCTCCATACATTGGAGCCTGTTGTCCTAATAAAGCAAATGTCCCTGAATAATGCATGAGCTGCTCCCCCAGTGTATTAATTGTTATCTACATCCCGCTAGAGCTCCTGGAAGACATGGTGAAGGAGGCTCCTCGTGACATGGCGGATGAGGAGGCCCCATCTAATGCCGAGGTAGTCACGTTTTCCTTTAAGATAGAAATGTTCCTTTCTCAGATTTATTCTTTTTCAACTAAGCATAGATCTTAATATATGATGATGTACATTACAGATAATGGGTGCTGTTTGGGGGAAGGAATATTTGCAGAGGGATTTCTACTAATAGACCACTGATAAAAGAGGGCATTAAAAATGGCAACACCAGGTCATAACCCATATAGCTGGAGCCTTTTGTCTCAGCACCACTTTTCTTGCTTGGATCAAGACTTTTGTAATTCCTGCCAAAATGGATTTGAGAGAGAAAGCCCCCAGTTAAAGTGTGAGCCTTTCCCACAGGAGCCCACCATATGTATTCATGGGGTCTTTGATTTTATCACTGTGTCCCATTCATTTTTATAAAATCACAAAGATCTGAGAAAAAACAACACAGCATAGTATGATTCTCATTACTCACTTTCTGCAATTGCAGGTGAACTCAAGAAACAACAAAAATGGTAGTTATTCTGGTTCATGCAACTGTTGTGGGAAAAGTCAAAATAAAATAGGGGGTTTCCTCCAAGCTTTAGGCTGTGGACCCAGCCTGATCCTAGTTTCACTGGGAAATGAGGGTTGGGGTGTGATGAAAGGCTTCCATTAGGGTGTTCTGTCCTTGTTTCTACAGTTCCAAGTAGCAGCTGTGTTCTCTTTAGGTGGTAGATGTTTTAGTGCACAGGGGCTAATGGGAGTTCACGTGTGAGTCTCTGGGGTCTGATTTTGAGTCTGCGTGCATTTAACCAGGTGATATGTAACATTTACAAAGGAAAATTGCTAGGGCCAACTTTCTCAACTTTCTCAAATAAACCCTATCACCACTGAACATATTATGCACATTTACTTCATCCAGCTGCACCTAGGGTGTGCTTTTTATCCCCACAACACAGGTGGAGAAACTGAGTTGCAAAAATGAACAACAGCCTGAGCTGTCTGCTCCTAAGGGGAAGGGCCTAAATGTGAACCTCGATTTTGGCCCCAATTCTGATGCTCTGAGCTACAGACCTGCCCTTTATACTCAGCCATGGGAGTTTCACAGGATTGGGGGTATGATGAAAGGTTTTTTGTTACGGTATTCTGTCCTTGTTTCTAAAGTCCCCAGTAGAAGCTGTGTTCCCTTTAGGTAACTGTAGGATTATCATGTGCAATTCCCTGAGGTGTTATGTCCCACTTACGCAGAGAACTGCCAGTGTCAACTTTCTCAAATACATTGCATGATTTAGCCATTGGATCATTAGACATCAGACAATGGAGTTCTAGCATCTCCCTATATCTTGGAATTACCTGAGTCTACAGAGAAACCAAACTGCCCACCATTTTAAGATAGCCTCAGTAGTCACACAGCCTAGGGCAGCAGGTTGTGCAGATTATCACAGACTTTGGTATAGCTATTAGTGTCAAAAACACACAGAAAGCCCACATGCTTCTGATCGCCCCAAAATTCTCTGTTGTGATAATGACTTGGTCAACCCTGCCAGGGTTGAGGTGTCAGCTCAGCAGCTCGCTCAAAGCAGATAGACATTGGAAGACAATTTACTGCATTTGATATCATCACCATAATGGACCCTATAGATGCTCAAGTTCTATGAGTCCTTGATAAAATAGAACCCAAAGACACTTGGCATTCAAAACATTCGGAACCTGGTGTTCAACACCCTTGCTGAAATGCTCTTGGAGATCTGGCTTAGAGGTAGTCAACACTAAATCCATGTGTCCCTCCATAATGACTGTCACAGTGTTGAAAGGGCAATGATGGAGAGGCTCTAATGCAATGAATACACACACGTAGCATAGAAAAGGAAGACTGGAAGGAAAATTCTATGATTAATAAGTAATGATTATTAAATGATCTCAGGATATTCAAATCTACAATTACCTTTACAACAAAGCACTAGTGAATAGATGCAATAGAATGACTTGCCCAGGATTCAATGTAGTCCACTGAAAGGTAGCTCCTAATCAAGTGGAAATTCCTAAGAACATATAGTAAATTCTTTCTCAGTATATGTATATCCATGGAGGTTGAATTTGTCTGGAGATGTCCCATGATACTGTCAACTTAGGCTAAATATGGAATAATCAGGAGGCATTTTGGGACTATCAATGATAATAAGATATTCTAGTATTATTTATAGACTACGGTCAGTTGTTATAGATTGCCAATAAGGATTTTGATTCCTGCTTCTTCCCTGCTACACTCCTGGCCAACCTGCTTTCAGTACAGAAGATAGCCCCTACAGCCGGTCATAGTGGCTTGTTACACTACAAACTCTACACCCTTTAGTGTCTTGTCCAAGACTAGAACCCTGCCTGAGAAATTTACATGTAACACACCAATATACTGAGAATTACTCTGTATCCTCCTAGCTCCCCAGGAACAACTGAAGGTGGTGCTTCCAAGGACCGAGAGGAGGAGGAAGCCTCACCCAATGCCAAGGTGAGGATGCTATCCTTTGTCTAAGGGAGAGGTGTTGCTTTTTGTATTCTATCTTTTGCAACTGATTTCAGGTAAGGATGCCTGATAGTATGCATTATAGATGGTATATACAGTTTTTTAGGAATGCAGAGTGTTTCATGGGAGTATGTTCCAACTGATCCATGATACAACAGGGTATCCAGAAATGGCAGGAGTAGATTATGAACTATGTTAAAAGTCCTTTTCCTCAGCTCCAATTTTTATTGCGTGGAATAAGAATTTGTAATCACATGCCAAAATGGACCTGAGAGATATTCTAGGAAAAGCTTGTGCCTTAATAGATATGTCCTGCTGTACTTTCTTATGGGGCTTTGCCTTCACCACTGTTTCCTATCTGCTTTTCTAATGGTATCAAGCAAACAAAAGTCCCGTTCAAACAGGGTATAGCATGATGTAATACTCATAGGTTTTTCTCTAATTGCAGGTGGCTGTAGGAATAAGTGAAATGGTACGTATCTAAAATTACTGACATCTGGGAACACATGGAAGATAAGATAACCAGGGTATTGTTAGAATGTTGGTCTGCAGGGATAGTGGCTCCAGTTATTGTGAGGAATGAGGATTGGAGGTGTGGCTAAAAAAAAAACGATTTTCAAAGGGAAGCATTATGGGGCATGCTCTAAAGTCCTGAAAGCAGCTGTGTTGCCTCTAGGTGGCACGGATTTGTGCGTAAAGGGGTTAGTGAGTGTCTATGAGTGAGCCTATGTGGTGTGATTGTGAATATGTGACTGTGGGGATGTTAGTGTTTGCTTTCCCAAGAGATGTGTCTAACTCACCCTGTACAATGGCCACTGCAAACTTTCTCAAAAACCAAACCATTAATATTGCACATGTAGCATATATTCACTCATAAAATCTTCACCACAAAATTCTGGTTATGTTTACTCTCCCCACTTCTTACATGCAGACTGAGAGGCACAGATTAATAACCTAAGATCTCGAGTTCCTAAGAGGTAGAGTCAAAATGTGAACACAGGCATGAGGCCCATATGCTGATACTCTGAATAACTCACTCTCACTTGGCTCACAGACATGGTTCATTAGTGGCCACGCAAAGGATTTCCATCATCCGTGTATAGACATTTGCCCAGAGGGCTCCTAAACACTGATCTTATATATTAGGAAGCCTGAGGGTCACATAACCCAGGCTACCATTAGGGGCATTTTACGAGATACTTAGACATAGCTGTTTGTGTCAAAAGCAACAGAAGTCCTCATGTTTCTGCCAAGCTCACAGATTGTCAGATTGTGAGGCATCGGTAGGACAAGCCTGACAATCTTTGCCAGTGCTGGGTCACTGCTAAGTACCTGGCCCAACCAGATAATAATCAGGGACTTGTTTTCATCTATTTGATAACTTTATCACCTTGAGCCCTTCAGATGATCAAATCTAAGCTACACAATAAATAATAAGATTGTAAAGTCCCACTTAGTCATTAGCCTACTTTCCATCGCCCTTCTTGCAACTCTCTTGTAGCGTTGGTATAGAGCCTCAGTGCTCAACCTGTGCCTCCCTCCTCGTGAACTGGCCCACTGTGGCTGGTTAGTGTGAGCATGGAGAGTCACATTGATGTGGGCTATGGGTGGAAGGCTCTTTGTCTCTTCAGAGATAACTAAGTTGTTTGACTTGTGGGTGTGGAATGGTAAGAGGCTGCAGTCCTGCCCTTAGGGACAGTGGAAGCGGAAGCGGCTCCAGTCCGAGGAAATGTTTAACAATGCAAGAGCTATAAACTTTAAGTATTTAGGGGAAATGCAAAAACCAAATAAGCTAAAGGCTTATCTAGAATGTCTGGAGTCCATGCTAAAAGCTTACCTAAAATGTGGAAGAGATATATGCTAATTGAAGCCTATTGAAAACTGAAACAAAGAGACCATTTGGCCTTTCCTCTCTGTATAAAAGGCATTTGAAAATCTTGTTCGGGGCTCGGGATTCAAACTGAAAGCTCCCGAGTCCGGCCGGCCGTCAATAAACCATTTTTCCTTCTCAAAATCATTCCTGAGTCCTGGCCTCTCTATACTCAAATAATTGAACTTCTCTTAAATTCCACAACAACATCACTCAACAAATGTGCATAAGTGATAAAGAAAAGGAAGATGGAGGGAAAATATTATGTAGTCACAATTGCTTATTTTGAAATGGTAGCGTATCAGTATTATCAAAACCACTGTAATTATCTTTATAAGAAAGGACTAATGATTCAATACAATAGAATACTTTGCCTAGAATTAAATCCAGTCCACCAATAAAAGTTCGCTTATTATAAAGAGAAAAATACTTCATAAGAGGTGAGAATTCTAGCAGGAGCACTCTGAATGTGTGGAATTTGAAATGATCTCGGAAAGTTCAACAGGACAGTGACAATTAGTCTAGCTTCAAAACGGTCAGGAGGAATGATGGGACTCTGTCAATGAATCATAGTGTCTGTTTTAGTACCATTTATAGATTATTTCACGTTACAATGGGATGCCGTTACATACACAACCAAAGAAACTTATTTCTCATTTGTTTTCTGCTCCTGCTCTTTACAATCCTTCCGCCCAGGAGGTTGGTCCAGCAACTGATCATTCCAGGCTTATTGTCCATCTATCCCCTTGCTCTCTTGGCTGTTACCACATCAGGTGCAGCTCTCTTAATAACCAATGAGGAACATCCCAATGTACTGACAGTGACTCTATCCTTCTAGCTCCCCCTGAGGACCTGGTGGAGGAGATTCCTAGGGATAGGTCAGAGGAGGAGGTCCCATCTAATTCCAAGGTAAGGTTGCCTTTCTTTGTCTGAGCTAAAATTGTCACTTTATTATTTTTCAAATGAGTTCAGATATGAAAATCTGACCATGTAATTATAGATGATGTATGATTCCTTTGTTTGGGGGAGGCTTCAATGGGAACCTATAATTAACTGACCCTGGATTCAAGAGGGTGGCAGCAACCAGGTACACAGTACAGTGACTTTTCCTCACTGGCAGTTTTTCCTCCTAGGATTTAAAATATTTTATCACCCAACCTAAATTCTCGACCTAAATATACTTGAGAGAAGCATCGTTCAGGAAAAGCTTGTGCCATTGCACACATCTGTTGCAGTGATTTATGGAGACTCATTTGACCCGATTCTCATTTGCTTTTCTAAAGGTACGCAGAGAACAAAAGCCGGTGCAAACACTATACAGCATGGTCGAGCCCTCAGAGTACTGTGGGTTTTTTGCTTGTTTTTTGCCTAATTGTAGGTGGCCTCAGGAACAAGGAAAAATGGTATGTATTGTGGAATCGCTCACTTATTGAGAATGAAGCTAAGATTAAATAAAACCCAGGCTTTTGTGGTTCCTGTGGTGTGGGAACCCTGAAATCACTTTCCAGATGGGAATGAGTTATGGGGACTGTTTCTGTTCTGGGTAAAGAAAAATGGCCATGTTCTACAGTCCTTGTAAACAGCTGTGTTCCCTTTAGGTGGTGTGGGTTTGCATGTGGCAGTTGAGTGGGAATTGCACTTATGAATAGGTTGTGATTGTGAAGGTTAGGTGAGGGTGAGTGTGTTTCCCTGTGAGGTATTTCCCAACTATGCAGGACAATTATTGTCAACTTTCTCAAATGTATCCCTTCATGACTGCACACTTTACATATACTGATTCAATCAATCCACAGAACGACAGTACCACGGCTTTGTTTAATATTTCCCCACACCTTGGGTGGAAAAACTGTGGTGCAGAGATGAATAGCCTAGGATTTCAAGCTCCTACATATAGGAGCCTCTTTGTGAAATCAGGCATGCAGCCCCAGTGCTGATGATGCCCCAAGCCACTATCTTCATTCACTGCTCAGCCATGGCGTCAGTGTACACCATGCAAGGGAAGCTGAACCTCCACTTGTATTCCTGGAAGTATCCAACCTGCAGAGACCCCAATCCTTACTCCTCATTGTAAGTAGTCTCAGTGGTGTCATGAGACCAAAGAGGTGACAGATGCCTTTACCCACTACGGCCTCGACACAATACCACACAGAGAAAGCCCCCATTCTTGTGGTCAGTTCAGAGATTCTGAGAGGTGTTTACTGTAGTAAATCCTCCAACCTGGCCCCAACCAGATAAGTATCAGGGTTATGTTTTAGTGTATTTGATAACATCATCAACATGAGCTTTAGAAATGTTCAAATCCTGTAGCTCCACAACCAAGGGACAGTGACAATAAGAACTCAAGTTACCGCTTCATGACCAGCCTGGTGCACATGATGTGGGCTATGGGTGGAAGGCTCTTTGTCTCTTCAGAGATAACCTAAACTATCTGTGACTTGTGGGTGTGGGATGATAAAAGGCTGCAGTCCTGCCCTGGGTGAGCAGGAAATAGTTTAACAATGCAAGGTCTATAAACTTAAGTATTCAGGGGAAATGCAAACCAAATATGCTAAAAGTTATGGAATGCCTGAGGTCCATGCTAAAAGCTTACCTAAGATGTGGAAATATATGCTAATTCAAGCCTATTGAGAACTGAAACAAAAGGACCATTTGGCCTTTCCTCTCTGTATAAAAGGGACTAAAAATCTTGTTCGAGCCAATCCCGAGCCCGGCTGGCCCTCAATAAACCATTTTTCCTTCTCAAACTCATTCCTGAGTCCTGGCCTCTCTATACTCAAATAATTGAACTTCTCCCAAATTCTACAACACACATAGTCCTTATTTCAAGTCTTACAGCGGAGTTAGAGTCTAAATGCTAACCCCACACTTCCCCTTAGCCATGGGGAGTGTAAACATGGACAACAAACACAGCCAATGAACACACACACGGGGTATAGAAAAGGAAGACTGGAAGAAAAAATATTACATGATATGTAACTGTCAATTTTAAATGGTAGTATTTTAGTAGTTTCCAACCTTGTTTAATTGATTATATTTGTGACAAATGATTAGTGAATAAATACAATAGAATGTTCTCTCTAGAATTGAATCCAGTCCCACAACAAAAGGTTATGAATAAAAATGTCTTTAAAACAATTATTCTATTGTTACATTTTGGGAAGAAAATACATTGTTGGCATTCAATCAAGTGCAAAATCCTATACAACAGCTAATAAACGCAGTGTAGTATAGGTGGAACTATGGAGGCTAAAATGGTTTTTGAACATGTCAAGATAGTGGCATTTGAGTTTGGCTTCAAAACGGCAGGAGGAGTAATGGATTGCACAAGACATGGGGCAGCTTAATAGTGAACCCTGTGGTGGATGACGGACTTTTGTTAACAGTACGAACATGCGAACATTCTTAATGTGAATTACAGCAAATGTTTAATACAAATACATGGTGCTGATAATAGGGTGTTTTATGGGGAAATTTTTCTCCATCAACTATACCTAATGCAAGCTTTAGACCATACTTAGTAGTAATATTTGGATGTTATTTTATCAATTATAACAAGCATTCCACAACGATGCAGGATGTTTGTGGTAGGGTAGTATTATCCAAAGGGGTGCTGATGCAAAGCCCCAGAAATATTCTGGTTTTTTAAAGGGTATTTATTTGGGGTAGAAGCTTATAGTTACAAGGCCCTAAAGAGTCCAACTCAAGGTACCCTAAGTGGTATTTTCTCACCAAATGTCTGTTACTACATGTTGAACAAGATGGCTGCTGACCTCTTCAGGGTTCAGCCTTCCTCTTTCCTCTTAAGGCTCCATGGGTCTAGCTTCTTCTGATCTTAGCGTAGGCTGCCATAAGGCTCATCTCTCTTCAGGGCTCATTTCTTTCCAGGCTCAGTTCTAGTCTCTTCACAAGGTCAGCTGTTTACTATCAGGGGAACAGCTCTTCTCTCTTCCCAGGGCCCCTGCCATGTCTATGGAGCTGTCTCTCTCCCTCTGTGTATATTCTCTGTGTGCCTCCCTTTGTCTAAGAGTCTGTTCTATCAGCCCACCAAGGCAGTGGGGAACTCAACGCTGCACACCCTAATGATGTAGTCAAATCAAAGCCCTAATCTTGATTTAATCAAGTAAATGCAAAGTCTTTGAATTTAAGTCAGTCAAAGGGTATCATGCCCAGAGGAACAGGTCAGTTTACAAATGTAATCAATATCCCTTTCTGGAATTTATAAATAATATCAAACCGCCCCAGGTGTTGTATGGGGATTCTGTATGTTACACATGATTCTCTCGTAAACTCCCAACTTCTTTCAAAAAATACAAATGAGAGAAACTATATTATCAATTATTATTAACTACTTTCTATTATTGTTTTAGTATTAATCATTTGTTAAAGATGGTGACGAGCTAATAAATGTCAAGCTAAACCAATTTTTCTTCCTTGTACCTTAAATATATTTGTTTTAATGATCTGGATATCCTTTTGTTTCTGCTACTTTATCATCACAGTAAATAATGAAGCTTTTTTGTTATTGCTACTTTACATTATAATCAATAATGAAGCTGTCATTTCTCAGAGCTTACTAAAAGAGGCAGTAGAGCATTATGATTAAGATTCCATACTCTGGAACTAAACCACATAAACTGAAATCCCACCTCTGCCACTTAATTAGTTGCATGACCTTGGGCAACATACTTAGCCCTCTCATCAGTAAATTAAGAACCAGTGTTATTGCCCCTTTATCTTACCCATTGGCTCTTTTGCAGTTGCTTTAGCATTTATATGCTTACTGGCCTTTATATGCTTACTCACTCCAGAAAGGGACTCCAAAGGCAAAAGAGAGAAAAAAGACCAAAACAGTGCTTTTGAATTTCAAAAGAGGTTTTTAAAGCAAATGACAGAATAGTATTGAAAGAAAAGGGGTTTGAGTTAACATAGGCTGCTCATTTTTTGTTTTGCTTTGTTTAAAAGTACAAGCTCTAAAGGTCTCAGGGCTTAAAGAATGTTCTTCCCTTTGAAGAAGATATTGAGAATAGAAAAGAGGCAGGCTGGCACACTCCCAGACTTGATGGAGTACCCATGTGTGTTTATGTGGAGGGAGAAAGAGAGAAAGAAGACAATTTGGGCAATATGTCCTATGGACCAGCCACTTGCATCTCAGGATAAGGGCTGGTAGGAGAGTGAGAATGTCCAGTTACTGAAAACTCAGAGCCCTATGCTTGTCTTAGGAGGAAGAATCATGCTTTTCTTGGCATCCAGCATGGTGTTTGAGCATCAGGAAACATGTGACTTCTGCAGTCACACAGGACCCTGTGCATGGTTTAATGCTTGTAGCCGTCTTGAGATTCTTAATACATTTTAAACATGGGACCTCACATTTTCATATTGAACCAGGCCCCACAAATTACGTATGTGATCCTGTCTATGCAAAGGGGCCTGAAACAATTCTGAGTACCCAGCATATAATAGGAGACTAAAATATTATGATGATTTCCTCTACCCAGCAATGAGGCAAGTGAAGTGGTTGAGAGACAGCTGACAGACCTGATGAATCTTTACACTGGGGACAAGTATGCAGAACTGGCCTACAGAGACTGAAAAGTAAAGATCAAGGGAAACAGGCAGATGCTCCAGCCTGATGCTTTGATATCCTGTAAGTCTCCTGGAACTCCTGGCCCCCGGGGAAACACAGAAGGAGACCTGCAGTAGCCTGAGACTGTGTTTCCCATATGCTACCAAATGGGGGCTCAAAATAGAAATAGAAATATTTTTAAAATGACATATTTGTATGCATGAGGCACGAGCTGTGGTTTTACCCTACAAATCCATAAATAAAAGTTTGACTTATTTTTTAAAAGGCAGAAGTGATAAGAATTCATCAGTGAACAATAGCATGTATTTTCCTACCCTTTGTAAATTGACTATTTCAAGTTGCTTTGGAATGTCTTTAATGACAAAGCCAAGGACTGCTTCCTTTTATTTTCCTGCTCTTCCCTTTTGCTTTTTCCACTCCTGAGCAGCTCACTCTATACTAGTTGATAACTGCCTCCATAATACTCTAAATCCCTTGCCCAAGATAAACAAAACACCATTAGTAATCCAGAAGAAACAGCACCAAGCTACTGACTGTTATTCTCTGTCCTCCTAGTTCCCTGAGGGCCTGTTGGAGGAGCTTCTGAATGCCAGAGCAGTAGAGTAAGCTCCATCTGATTCCAAGGTGAGGTCACCTTTCTTTGTCTGAGATCAAGCTGTTGCCTTCTTGGTTTCCTTCTTTTTTAATCCAGTTGGGATAATCTGACCATGTTCATTATGGGTGATATGCACAAAACGATTGGGGAATGTCTTCAATGGGAGTCTATTACTAGCTGATTCCTGTCTCAAGAGTAAAATCACAAAGGCAGCACCAACTTACAGACTATATGGTATTAGGCCCACCCTAAGGAGCAATATTTTTACCTTGGATCAAGAATTTTCTGTCAACCAAAATGGATTTGAGAGATGCATCAGTGAGGAAAAACTCATTTCTTTTCCACAGGTGTCCCCGCACCGGTTTTGGCTTTCCTTTGTTTGACCATTCTTTCCTATCTGGTATTCTAAAGTCACCAAGAGGACAAAATCCTTCTGTTAGCATTACATAATAATTTATAATTCTCACAGTGTTTTCTTTTCTGTAATTGCAGCTGGCCTGAAAAGAAAGTGTCAATGGTAGGTGGGCTGAGGAAAATAATCTACATGACAAGAAATGTGGGTCTTTCTTGCTGGCTTCAGTCAAGAGCCCCCTGATTAAAACTCCCAGGTAGGAACAAGGATTTGGGTATGGGGAAGTAAATGGGTATTTCAGACAAGAACTAGAGTGATGTTTCTTGAATAGTTGGTTTCTGTGTAGATGGCATGGGTTTGTGTTCATGTGAGTGTTGTGTGTGTATATGAGTATGTGCTGTGATTCTCAGTGTAATGAATGTGATTGCCAATGTGCATATGTGAGATCCTATGTCTGCTGTGTGCCTTCCTAGATTTCTCTCCTATAACCAGCACAATTACCTGTGCAATCCCATAATAATTTCCTCAAGGACATATACATATGTCCATATTTTCAAGTTATATACTTCAAATAATACAGTTCATTGTAAGTCAAGTATGCCTCAATAAACCTGGAAAATATCCCATAACAACCCAGGAAAATGTTCAAAGGACTCCAAGTGAAAATACTGTGTTACAAAATCCCTGTCATTAGGATTTAATGGGAAGAATTCATTTAATAGTGAATAGTATAGCCTGTGTAGAGCACTCTCCTTGCCCCTAATGGCACTTTCATTGACGATGATAAAAGAAAAGCAGCCATAGCTGTCGTTTTTAACATAGGAGAAAAGAGAGGCTTAGAAGCTGAATTAATTTTGCAGAAATGCAAAGTACCAAACAGGAAACTAGGCACTGAGGTATTAGGTGGTTTGATACCAAAGCACAATCTCATCATGCCTCTTCTGCCTGGCAATCTCTAATCTTCTATGAATCTGGCAACATTTGTCATTTTTAATTCTTGTTACTGAGCACCACACCACCAGGGCATCTGCAGCACAAGTCCATGTCGTCCATTTGTCAAAAGCCCAATTGCCATGTGTGTTAGTAACTATGATATAGACAATGCAGAGTGAACATGCTCATCCTCACAAAACATCTCCTGGGAGGCTGCTCAGAGCCTGCCGCTGAACTCATCTAACCCACTGGACTCTTCTAACATAGACCACATCCACAATAGTCCAACTTTCAGGGTGATAAGCTTGGAGGCTTGTGCTGTAACAGTCCAGCAAAATGGGAGAGTGAGAGGCTGAGAAAGAATTCCATCCCCACTTCTCTTTCATTTGCATACTGTTTCCAATGTCCTGTTGAAGGTCTCTGACTCCACAGAGCTCAGGGAAGGTCTGAGAACCCAGGGTAAAGAGTTCAGGTGATCTTGGGTGGCCAGCCTGGTCTCAACTGGAAAAGGAAGGGTCTGGTGTGCCATTCTCTCAATTAAATTTCTTGGTGATATCTGTGTTCCTAAACAGTACCTCCAATTGGCTTGTGGATTGGGGATATGGCTCTACCAGCAGCGATGAAGGTAACAATCCAAGTCACTAACAATGTTCAAGGAAGTACCCAATGGGAGAGAGTTCCTGGGAGCAGTTGCATTACCCCTTCTGCATTGGAGATGGAGGAGAGGGGTGTGAAATCAGAAAGTAAAGGAAATATTTAGAGATCTGCTTTGTTCTTTTCCTATTTCAGTAAGATCATAGTAAGAGATACTATAATGTCGTGGTCAGGAAGACATGGACAAAGCGATTGCCTTCTCAGAGGGAAAAGGTGGACAGTCTTCCCTACATTTAGAGTATGTGAGGACTGGAAAACGGATTGTGGAGATCTTAGACCAAACTTAGATGGTAAAGGTGAAGCAATCAAGGCCCAAGGAACGCAATGTTGTGATAAGGACAAAATTATGTGCTGGGATAAGGTCATAACCAGGTGAGAACAACAATAGTTCAAGCTCTCCCCTCAACCCTAACATTTTCCTTTCCTTTTACAAGGATGCCCCATCATGGTTACTGCCATGGTACATTCAGAAGCATTCTTCATCAAGTCAGATGATTCAGACACGGGGATGACGATCTGCATGTAATTCATGTCTTCTGTCTTTTTTCATCTATTCCTGTTCATAAACTTCTCTTTGTACCTCTCCCATCTTCTCCTCTTTTTATGATACTCATCTTGAAGGATTTGATCTCATCTAGGAAGTTGAGGTCATGGGTTTGAGAAGGTTTATAACAACTTTCTACATCCTTCTCAACTGCTTTTTTAGCATTTCCATCATTTCCAAACCTACTATGCAGCATGCACAATCTCAAGTAAACCAGAATGTAACAGGGCGGGAGCTGGGCTGGGAGTCAGGTGCCTTGGGCCACTCTTTTGGAGGGCACTTGTGAACTTGGTTCTGGGCTGGACTCTCCCTTCCCAGGTATGTTCCTGCAAATGGTATCTCTGGACAATCAAGTGTTTTCTGTTCCTTACACAGCTTAGTACACTGTTTGAGGTGAAGGAGGAGTCTCTTTTCATAATTTCTCTTTTCCTAGAATACCCAGAAGCCACCGAAGAAATGAAGAGGAAAAGGAAATGTGAATGTGGAGTGAATAGGATGAAAAGGGGAAGGGAATTAAGTTACACACATTACATTTCTTTCCTAACTTTCTCTTTGGCACTTCAGGAAAATCAGTAAAACTAAGGAGAACATTGGCGTTGCCACAAATGAGGGTGAACATGGAGGTGGAGACAAGAACTGGCTGGTCAAAAATAAGCACAGGCAAGTAGAGTATATCCTCACAGCCTCTTCTCAGGGAACAAAACCTCATTCTATACAAGCCACAGCCTCCAAAGGCTCCTTAATTTGCAGGAGAGGGCACTAGCCCCTTTTAAGCCTTATGTGCACTCACACTGCATTCTTTGTGAAGATCGGCCCTGGATTAGTTCAACACCTCAGCCCTGCTGAAGTGAAGTTTGCACTCATAATCCACTTACAGTCAACAAAAGCCTCTCCTGTTTATTAATGAGTATGGTGAACAGGGTGGAGTGAACCTAAATGCCACTAACTCAGGTCTCTGGCAAAAGGGTATATTAGGCTGTCTTAGTTTGCCAGGGCTGCTTTAATCAATACTGGTAACCAGCTGGCTCAAACAGAGGAATTGATTGTCTCACAGTTTGGGAGATTAGAAGTCCAAAATCATGGTTTAGGCTGCACTGTGCTTTCTCTGAAGGTGGTGGCAGCTTGCCAGCAATCCATAACTGAACCTATGCCTCCATTTCTTGGCCCTCTGACTCCTATCTCCTGTGCCTGAATGTGCCTAATTTTCTTCTTATAAGGTCTGCAGTCATATTAGATTAAGGCCCCCTGATTAAAGTTGGACTCACATTCATTAGTATGATCTTTGGCATTCTTAGAAATGAGTTCACATTTGTAAGAGCGGAGGTTAGGACAAAAACATGACTTTATGGGCGGACCTGATTCAATCCATAATAAGGACAATGGCACTCTGGGGTCCCTCGCAGGCAGGTAGGGTAGGTATTCTGGGCCAGTTTCCATCTTAGGGGGAAATTTAAGTCCTGACTGGCAGTTGCCCAAGCCCTGAGGGTTCTCAGCCTCTGCTGGGTCCTGTTCAGATCCCTGGGTCAGCTCATGCCACCTTTCCTCAAGCTGTGGTTCTTGAGAAGTTTTTTAGGTATGTATAATTCATACAAACCTGAAAGAATGGTCAATGAAGAGCTCACTTGGGATGAATGAAATGGGTAGAATTGCAAGTTACTTATGTTCCTTTTATTTATTTTTTACTTTCATAATTAATTAAAGATAAACATAATACTTATAGCATCTTGTTAAAAGGAGTGTCTTCTGTAATGTTTTCATGTTGGAATATACTAATGTAAGAAAACTTATGATTTTAGTACTAGAGCCTAACTGTTTTTTAACCGAAAAGCACAGGTAAGTTTTGGTGTGTTTTAAAATGAAACTAGGTTTTACAGAGAAAAAGGAACCTGTCCAATAGTAATGTGAAGATGCAGTCATGACTTGGACTGTGTAGGGGACAGGGGTTGGGGAAGCAGGGTTATCACTTCCATACCTATCCTTCCGATGTCCTGCTTCTCACCTGGTCAGATATATAAGACTCTGCCTTTTCTTCCTGGAGCCCTACAGTCAAACTTACTCTTCAGGGAAGAGTCACTTTGAGGGCACCCATCAAAGCAAACAGATTAAATCCCTTCAGTTGGACATTTACAGACACTGTGCCACAGACGATACCTTAAGCCGAGAGCAGCAATAGGAATTCAGTGCCATTTGGATCTGGTTCCTAGGTATCGGTGGCCAACTTTGCTTCTCCAGGGTCTATTGTACCTTCTGAGTCCCGCAACATTCACCAGCAAAACCCCTCCTCCATCTGTCTCTGTGTACCCGGTGATTCTATATCCTGTGCTTTTATTGCAGATCCCACCATTGACAGCTACAAAGGCATTAAGCTGGAGGCCCCAGCCTGAGCTTAGAAGAGCTGTAGATCATATGGTGTTTAGAGATGCCTCTGTGCTTATTCTCTTCTACCCATACCCAAATAAATTTTGGTAGAATTTAGTTAGATAAATTTAGATTGAGTTTTAGAGAAACATTTTACATTTAATGTTAGATATTACTATATTAATCAATATTTTCTCCTACTACTTGTGTTTCTTAATTTATCAAAAAAAAATTAAACATGTATTTAGATCAGCATGTTAAACAAAGTTAGAGCTAAATTAATTATAAAATTTGGTCTCCCTCCTGGCTCCCACCAAGGTCACTACTCTCTCATAGAATCCTCAATGTTTGATAGTTGAACAAGTAACTGAAAATTTAGTGCTTAACTTCTGTCCTCAGGACAATATCTTCCAGATGTTTCATTTGCTGAAATCTGTTTACTCACCTGGAAGGGATTATGGCAATAACATCACCCTTGGTCTAGCAGGATAACTTCGAATTCACTGTCTTTTTTACTTTCTTTTCAGTCTTGCTGGGGATAAAACCATGAGTCACATTTCCTTCCACAAAGACATTACCCCATTTTCACATAACACAAAATATTGTTCTCAAAAATGTTGAAGAGATTCTAATATTCTTTCCATAATGCCGCATGCTTTCCTCTAATAAATGGTTTTGTTTTCTTTAAACCATAGTAATTTCACTAAAATTTGCCTTATCTTTAGACCTTCTGTATCAATGCTCAGTGTGTAATTTTATTATGGACCTTCAAATAAGTCTTTCCAGAAAAAATGGAGTCATAATTTTTAATAATTGCTGCAAGTATTTGCTTTTAGTCTCTCATTCAAACACTGCAGTATTCATATATTGGCCTTTCTATGCTGATCTTAAACTTTTGCCATTTTTTTCTCAAATCTTTTACATTATATTAAATTTCTTTTAAGCAATTTCTTCTTTTTAACTTCTCTTTCTATTTAGGTATTACCTTTTCACTGTTTCTTCTAGTTTATATGTAAATCATGAAATGATTTTTTTCCCCATTTTTTTCTTATTCTTCCCTGATTTCTGTCCCTTCATTTTTGAGGGTTTTTTTTCCCCCTATCTCATTGATGATGTTCTCTCATATACTGTTTCCTTTCATCAATGCTTTTACCTTCTTTTTGAGATAGTACATTTCACTACATAATGTACATCAAAAAGAAGAGCCTTACTTTGCTCTTTACCTGTACTGGAAATAACATCAATATTTTTTCTGTTGGTATTTCATATGATTTTTTAAAAATTTGTAGATAGAGGGAAACGGACTTTGGCCCAGTGGTTAGGGCGTCCGTCTACCACATGGGAGGCCCGCGGTTCAAGCCCCGGGCCTCCTTGACCCGTGTGGAGCTGGCTCATGTGCAGTGCTGATGCGCGCAGGGAGTGCCGCGCCACGCAGGGTGTCCCCCGCGTGGGGGAGCCCCACGCGCAGGGAGTGCACCCATAAGGAGAGCCGCCCAGCGCGAAGGAGGGAGCAGCCTGCCCAGGAATGGCGCCGCCCACACTTCCCGTGCCGCTGACAACAACAGAAGCGGACAAAGAAACAAGAAACAAGACGCAGCAAAAAAACACAGAAAACAGACAACCAGGGGAGGGGAGGGGAATTAAAGAAATAAAAATAAATCTTTAAAAAAAAAAAATTTGTAGATAGAAACAAGATTCAAAATAGCTTTCCCAACAACACAGATCTGTCTCTATCCAAATTTTCTTTGAAATTAAAAATATATATAACAGCTTTCTTCCCGATATTGCTGGGTTCTGTACTTCTACCACTCTTAAATATGGGTCTTCACTATCATTACCTCTATTGCACCTGTTATTGTCTATTTGTTTCTGCATCTGACTAGTGAATACCTCCTTTGAATGTATGCTCTTGTCTTGATGTGGAACAGCTAAAACCACTTTGCCAAAATCTAGTCATTCCCTGAAAAAGGTCTATATATTTCCAGAACCAACTATCTTTAAGGGTATTTTTTATTGTATGTCTTGAAATGTATTTCATTTCTGAATCACTTTGTTCGTATATATTTATATGCACTTTATTTCCACAATTATTAGATTTTGGTTTCTTATACTTATTTTATATTGAATTTTCTTTGTTCTGTATACATTATAGTTGAGTCATAAATTTCAGCATTATTTTTATTTAGTTTTAAATTAATCTATTTTCAAACATATTTGGCTTTAGCAATGGTGATTCATTTTTAAATAACATTTTAATTTCTATTGTTTTGATTCCTAATCACATAAGAAAAATGGTATGTATATCTGGACTACATATATAGCACCAAGTAGCTTTATTACTATCCTCAGGCACATATACCAACAACCCCCAAAGCAATCTATATATTTTCCATGGTCCCCAAGGATTGTCCTTAATACCTGTCCTTGCTACATTAAAAGCACTATTTTAGAAATAACCTCTACAAATAAAAAACATCATTTAAAATGGTTTACAGAATATTAAAATTTAGGACCACATAAAAATGTTTCAGCTATATCATATCATGATCTCATTATGAACACCTGAATACATACACATTAACAAGAGAGATGCCATTCAAAATGATTAGAATGTTGGCCTCCTAAAATTAGCTAAAATTCCAGGACTTCAGAAATGCACTCCCAGACTTCCTGTACCCTGGGGGTGTTCTACTGCTCACTGAGTGGATGGTCATTGGTGGAAGTCATTTAACTCCATTAGCAGCTGCATGCCATCTACATAAATTGTAGCAACCTGTCTTTCCCTGAGATCAGGAACAAGATACGGTAGTGAACTTTCATCACTGCTAATCATCATTGTCCTGAAGTTCTTGAGAGAGCCATCAGGCAAGAAAAAGAAATGAAAGGCATCCAAACTGGAAAGGAAGAAGTAAAGCTATTTCTAGAAACACAGATGGCCTAATCTTTTACAAACAAAATCCCAAAGAATCCACAAGAATAGTAATGGCACTAATAAAGGCATTCAGCAAAACTGAAAGATACAAGATACACAATGCAAAGTCATTTTTGTTTCTATAATCCAGCATAGAACAATCTTAAATGGAACTTTTTAAAACTTCCAATCAAATAGCCTCTAATGAATGAAATATCTAAAAATTTAACAAAAGGTGAAGCATTTATATACTGAAATTAGAAAACACTGCTGAGTGACACTGAAAACCTAATTAAATAGCAAGATGTCCATTGTTCATCGACTAACTATTGTTCTGATGTCAATACTACGCAAAGGAAACTACAGATTAAATTCAAAATCAAAATTGAGTAGACTTTTTTTTTTACAGAAATGGAAAAGCTGGTCCTCAAATTCCCATGGAATCATTAAGTGGCTAAGCTAGCCAAGACAAGTCTTGAAATAGTTTGACAATGTAAACACGCTTATCAAAATATCACTCAAATTTACCCTATATAATATACAAAAAACTAGGAAAACCTGACCTATTCTTAAGGGAAAACTCAATCAGTAGACACTGTTCTAAATTAACCACAGAAGGATTTATCAGACAAAACAGTTGTTCTGTCTATGCTCAATGAGATTAAGGTATATTCTCCTTAATTATTTTGTCCTTTTTGTTTTTAAAGATGCATAGATCAGACAAAGTGTTACATTAAAAAATATAAGAGGCTCCCAAATACACTACTCCCCACCACCCCTACTCCTCCCACATCAACAACCTCTTTCATCAGCATGGAACAGTCACTGCATTTGCTGTAAACATTTTGGAGCACTGCTAGGCCACAAGGGCTGCAGTTTACACTGTACAGCCTACACTCTCCCCCAGTCCATCCAGTGGGCCATGGCAGGACATACAATGTCCTCTATCTGTCCCCATAATACCATTCAGGTATTATGAATGAAATCCCAAAAATATCTGCATATCACAACTCTTCTTCCATCTCCCTGCCCTCAGCAACCCCTGTTGCCACTGTATTGACATAAAGGATACAATTTCTTCCAATGCTAGAATCACAATAGTTCTAAAGTAGAATACCAGCAAATCCACTCCATTCCATACTCTCTTCCTCCATCTTGTGGGCCCCGGGATGGCAAATGTCCACTCCAAGTATAAACTGAGAGGGGGCTTACAGCCCACATGGCTGATGGACTGTATTATCCCATTTGCAGTTGTAGACTCTCTTGGCACCCTGGTGTGGTGGTTGGCTAGCCTCACCTCCCTTTTAGCTGACCTGGGTAAGTCCAATGAACTGGAAAGTAGGTATTGCTACTCTGCTGAGGCTCAGGGCCCAGCTGGCACATGGTCCAGAGACCCAAGCCTCCTGAGCACACACCAACCCCAGCCCCAACCACAGGTTCAGTGAAATTGACAGAAAAGGCGTGTGTAGAGAGGTCACATCTCCATCCAACTCCATCAAAGGGCATTCTCTTTCATTGAGTGGAAAGATAGGAGTTCTCAGCAGAGAAAAAGAAACAAAGAAAAGACGTAAATGACAACTTTTGATCTAAACATAAAGTTATAGAAAATTTAAAAAAATTCATTGAGCAATCCCAATTAGAGAAGACAAGTAAGGGATGAATGAATTGGTGAGATGGAATTTAGATGAGTAGAAATAATATAATCTGAGAAAAGAGAGCGAGTGAGAAAGAGAGAATTGATCCAAAACTTGAGCCTCATGATCTGTGGGGCAATACTAAAAGTTTTAATACTCATTTGAAAGACTGGGTTGAGCAGAAAGAGGCTGGTGCCAATAAAAAGGTAAGGGAAGAAATGACTGAACACTACTCTATGAAAGAGAGATCCAAGGGGCTCAAAATCTCACCCTGATACATCATAATCAAACTGCTGAAAACTAAAGATGAAGAAAAACATCTTGAAAGGAGTCAGAAAATTTGACAATTTATTTGTAGAAGAATAACAATTTGAAGGCCTTTGATTTCTCTTCAGAAAATATAGAGGCCACAAGAGAGTGAAAAAACATCATTAAAGGGCTAAAAGAAAAAAACCCTCAACCAGGAATACTGCAGTCATCAAAAGTTGCTTAAGGTTTAAAGGCAAAATAAAGACAGAAGGAGAGGATGGAAAAACAAGTGAATTCATCACCTGATGACTTGCTTTACAAAGATGGGAAAGGAACTTCAGGCTAAATGGAAATAATTCAAGGAGGAAGCTTTCAACTTCAGGAATAAAAGATGTGGATCAGGAATGGTGAGTATCTGGGGAGAAAGAATAACTTTTTTCCAACTGTTAAATTGTTAAATATATGAATGAATTTTGAAAAATTATAAAAATACAAAATGTTTGCAGAAGTTATACCCTAGACTGGGAACTCAGAAGACCACTTCAGCAAAGAGGGGATTAAATGATTCCTATGGCTGTAAGGTGTCCACATTTTAGTTGGGTGGGTAAAACATTAATTCTTTTAGACTGTGATACCTGTATTATTCTCAGAGCAACCACTAAAAAAGAATTCCAAAGGAATTCCAGAAAAATTGTATAACCCAAATGGTCCTTTTTCTAAGAGATAGGAATAAAGTAGCTAAAACATCAGTATACAAGTTATTAAGTGAAAAATAACTCTCTTGGACAAATACCTACAAGCAGGATTGCTGGGTCCGATGGTAACTCCATTTCTCCTAGCCTGTCCTCCCCCCCACCATAGTCACCTCCACCACAACAGGACTGACGCCTTCTGCTCTTTAGATCTGAGTGGCTCTCCCCAGTCCCCCAGGGGATAAGGTGGGGGATTCACAGGCCCTAACCGCAAAGATGCCACCTTCAGCAGACTCCAAAGCATCTGAGCCCAATGGTTCACCTGTTTCTGCTGTCAGCTCGAGGGCACCCTGTCCCATGTGGATGCCAACTTTGCTGATGCCAGAGTAGAGGATGGTGGCTGTGTCCCCCAATGGGTCCTGTCTCCCTTGTGACAAACTCCATCTTCCAGCATCAGAAAGTCCAGACTTGCCAGAGGAGCCAGGGGGCTGAGCCACAGCTTTTGATGTGCCTGCATCCTGCACATATTTGGCTAAGGAGCAGCTAAGGAGCAGTCAGAAGTCGGAGACAGGTTCCTATGGCACTGGGAGTGCATATATTCTGGGGGTCAGTGGATGGTTCTCTTCCTTCCTCCCCAGGCCTGGGTTCTGATGAGAAACCTCCATTCTCAAAGCTCAGAAAGCACCTCCCTCCAGAACTTCCAGACCACTCCTGTGACCTCATGCACCAAAGCAAGCACCTTCACAAGCTCATACACCTGTTTCCCACCGCTGCAGAGGGAGTGGTGTTCAGCCCCAGCCCCCTCCAGGCTGCCCCAGAGGTCCACAAGGAAGGTAAGTCAGAATGGCCATTGGTCTAGTTTGTCAGCTTTTGTGGTACCCCAGAGGAAGATCCAGAGAGAAAGGGGTTTCGATGTGATCTCTGGGGTAAAATAGATTCAAGGAATTCAAGGAATTGCTTAATCAAATCCAGTCACCATAAAGGCAACATTCCTCGGCTGCCACAGAAGCAAGGGAACCCTCTGATGTTTCACCCTCAGGCAATGAAGTCACTATTCTGATTCTAGACTTGGAAAAGAAAGCAGCACTTCACAGTCAACAATGCATTGGGGGTGGAGGAAGACTGAGTCCAGCTTAGACAGGCAACACCATGCAAACTTCCATTCTAACTGCCTTGTAGTTAATCCTGTATCTATTTATGGAATCAACATCATGAATTCACACCAAAGTATCCACTTCGTCCACCAGCCCACTTCAAGAGGGTTCACTGCAAATCTTGCGTTTTCACATCTGTAACTCTATCTTTTGAATACTCAGAAGGTAGTTGGGGTGAGATACAAAAAAGAACTGGATGGTCAGTTGAATCCCAAGGCTGTGGTGAGTTTACTGAATAGAACTGGTCATCTTTTGCATTTTATGTAGTGGGCTCTTGATGTTTTCCTTTCTGAAAGCTCACTATTGTCCTCATTGTCTACATATCTGCTGTTGTCATTGCTCCTAAAAAGAGATAAAGCCTTGTGAAAACTCATGGTGGAAGCATCATTCTCTCTTGTGAGACTGGGTTGGGTTAATTGATACAATATGAAGAGGGCTTTGGTTGAGATCTAGCTGACCTAGATATGTAAGAATTTCTGGGGTCCTCTGAGGGATACTGGCCTTCATGGAGTATGGGGGTGAAAACCCCCTCTTCAAGAACAGCCATCTTTCTTCTCTTAGTGGGGACTCTTGATGCAGGAACATGAAGCATTTCTGAGAACAGGGCTGTGTGTTTGTTCTCCCTTGGGGATTACTCTCAGCAGGATTGGGTTCTCTAAGGATGTGGACATCTCAAAGTACAAACGATTCACCATGTCCCCTCTTTGTAAACCATAAATCATAATTTCTGCAGTGAGTTCAGAATAAGCAGGAGTATGAAAATGCATTCAACATCACTAGTAATCAGTAAAATACATATTAGAACCACAAAGTCTAACGCCCATATCTTCCAGAAAGGGTACTCTTAGGATGTGAAAGACTTCAGCAGGAAAGGTACGGACCCCACACTAAGAGAGTTGTTCAAATATTTAGTCAGGGAGATAATTGGGAACAGGGAGACTTCATTCATTAACTCACCAAACCTCAGTCAGGTGGGTGACTTTGCCAGTTGATGAGCATTAACTGTTCTTCCAGGGTAGTTCAGTTAAAGGTGAAGCTAATTCTTTGCATAGCTGTTATCTGGCAGTTGGTCTGGAATGTCTTAGGTTCTGAGCCAGTAGAGGAGCCAAGCAGACCACTGGTCACTTGGAATGGTAGTCCAACCCACAGGAAGACTCACATGAGGCAGAAGGTATTGTGAAGATGCTGGGGGAAGTTGGCCAAAAATTTGGACATCCTTGATACTTCAGAAGGCCTTTATGTGGGGGAAACTACCTCATATTTTGCATCAAGGATAGAAATGTAGAGACAGGAGGCTGGGTCAGGATAGGTACTCTTCTTGTGGGTGAGCCACCTCCTCCAGGGCATCAGTTCTTCCCCTCAGGAACTTTGGGGCAAGAGGATTTTTCAAAGGAACTGTTTCAGTACACCATGGTTGACATGTCATATAACACATATTTGTTGGCTTAAAGGAGTTTATTGTCTCACAGTTTTGGAGGCAGTGATGCCAAGATTAGACTCAGTAAGGTCTGTGCCCTCAGTGCTTGCTTCTGCCTTTCCTCGCCACGATCCAGGGCAACACTGGGGTTATGGAGGTGAGGATTTCTGCCCGCCCCCCCTTCCCCAGAATAGTCACACTAATATACAGACCCAGGCTCCAGGGTAGGTCACCGTCTAGAATGCCTCTCCTTTACTTCCTTTCCCTGACGACTTGGGGCCATCTGGCTCTCTAGCAGGCCTGTTTTCAACTGTTTCAAGGTTTGGTTTGGGTTTCTAACCCCATTATTTGTAGTGCCCTCCTAAGGGGTTGGTAATAAACTTTCCTGAAAACAGTAACAACAACAACAACAACAAAAGACGCCTTGGCTGCCTTTAATTCACAACTGTTGTGAAGTAGTTTCTAATATTCCATGCTCTGGTCTTCCAGACAGATATTTTAGTATTTCACACTCAGTTTGGGCCTAGTCCTTTGGCAGAAGTTTTTAGCACAACATAAGAACAGTGTGCCAACTGCACTATTATTGTGCCCCCAGTTTATCCAGTCTGCCTTTGGTGTCCATAAATATCTGTCTGGGAGGGTAGAAAAAGGTCATAACTCCAATGTGGGTATTGCTCTTGGAATTTAGGATGACTTTTGTCTCACAATACTTATACATTACAGTTATGAATTACCATATGAAGAAAAGTAACTGAGCAAACAGGTGAATAATAAGAAAAAGAACACTAGATATATCAATAAATTAATATGGATTGTGTCTCTAATTTGAGCCAGGACCATTACTTAATTCTGAGGGCAGCCGATGAGGCCAGTGGTACTAGCTCAGTATTTCAGATCTGGAAATGAGACACAGACAATTGAGTAAATTTCCCAGCTGACATGAAGCAGAGTCAGGAATCAGCCCTGAACATGTAATTCCAATGTCCATGTTCCCAATCACATTCATCTTCTGGCCTTGAACATAACAGCTGCTGTCAAAAACATGCTGGGTAAGGCATTAGAAAAGCAATTCAAGGCAAGTGTTCAGAAGAATATTCGACCTTTTGACTTTTACAGGTGTCATTAGCACTCAAAATAGTTATTTCTCTATGCAACTTAAACATACTATTTGAGAAACTTCAGATGGCATAGCAAAGAGAATCAAAATCACAAGCTCACCACTGAAAAAATA
The DNA here is from genome assembly GCF_030445035.2 of Dasypus novemcinctus. Classification (NCBI taxonomy): domain Eukaryota; kingdom Metazoa; phylum Chordata; class Mammalia; order Cingulata; family Dasypodidae; genus Dasypus; species Dasypus novemcinctus. Next base: position 85,388,404 of record NC_080689.1, on the reverse strand, counting down.
CCAATGCTAATTTTTTTTTTTTTTTTTTTTTAACGTACTGGGGTTGGGGATTAAACCTGAGACCTCATATGTGGAAAGCTAGTGCTTAACCACTGAACCACATCGGTTCCCCTGAGTTGGTTTCTTTTGTTTGATTGTTGGTTGGTTGGTTTTTGTTTTGTTTTGTTTTGTTTTTTTCCAGAGGCACCGGGAACCAAATCTAGGACCTCCCATGTGGGAAGCAGGTGTTCAACTGCTTGAGCCACATCCATACTCTAATGCTAATATTTGAAAGTATTTCTTCTCTGGTCTTTGACCATTAAAACATACACACACACACACACACACACAAGATAAAGAAGTCAGTTAACTATCTAATCTGAAGGACAATACAGAATACTGAATACCCCAAATACACTACAACTACAAACAACTTCTCAAGTCTTCTTTAAAGCCCCTTGCCTGGAAATACAAAGATGGGACATGATTTGGATTGCTACCTGAATCTGTGCTCCCCTAATTGCAACTCTAAGACCCTAAATAAGTGCCTTTGTTGCCTTGCAGCTTAGTTTATTTCTCAGTTGACATTACATAGTGTTAGAAACAGGATTCTAAGTACCTACCAACCTGACTCTGGAGCTACTGTTGGATTTAAGCATGGTAAAGGCAAAAGCCCCTTCAGCTCTGCCATCTCCCCAAAAGTCCTGAGTTCCTGTCTGTGAGTCCTCTTGGTTCGGAACATGCCTCTTTTTGGTTGAGGTTCTAGACCTTTTAGGGGTGACTTTTGAACTTTGGCATTTTGAACTTTGGTTCTTATGGCTTAAGCTGCTAACAGCAGTCCTGTTTGTTTACTCGAACATTTTTCTTCTGGTTTGGCCTGGCAATATAAGGTCTTTCTGTTGGCCTTTTTTTTTTTTTTTTTTTGGTATATAGGGAGAACTTATTTGTTTGACAATTACTTGAATGGGACTTTTAAAATTCAACTTTGATAATGAGCTCTTTTAAGTGGGGGATGCCTCCCTAACAATCATTTTGGCTTTTGTGAGCAAGCAAATTATTTTTGGTCAGCACAGGATGGGCACTTAAACACTATTAGAATGTGTACCACCTTTTCAAGAGAGGCCTTGGCCTGATGGAGGAACCACCTAGTGACAGGGCAGATGAGGAGACCCCATCTAATTCCAAGGTAAGGTTGCCTTTCTTTGTCTGAGAAAATTGTCACTTTACTTATTCCTTTCATTTTCAATTGAGTTCAGATATGAAAATTCTGACCGTGTACATTATAGATGACACATACAATTTCCTTACTTAAGGAGTATTCTATTACTGTGTCAAGTTGTTATTTACAAATAGCAAGACCAGGGAATCAAGTATATGGGCTTTTTAATTGGCAGCAGTTTTTCCTTCTAAGAGTAAGATTTTTTTGTGCCAACCAAAATAGACATGAGCGATGCATTATCTAGGAAAAGTTTGTATCTTTCCATGTGTGTCTGCTACAATTACTTATGGGAACTTTCACTCAACCACTGTTTCCCATCTGTACCAAAAGTGCAAAAGATCTGTGTCAACACTACACAGCATGATCTGATCCTGAGTGTTTTCTTTAATATAATTACAGGTGGCCTCAGGTACAAGAGAAAATGGTATGCATTTTTGAACTTCAGAAAAAATCTAGATAATTAAAAAACCAGGGTGGAGCTGATGTAGCTCAGTGGTTGAACACCTGCTTTCCATGTATGAGGTTCTGGGTTCAATTCCCAGGGACTGTGCGCTTGCTTTACTCTGAAGAACCACCCTGATTCCAGCTTCCAGGTGAGAATGAGGAATGGGGATGTGATTATTTTCTAGTTCAGTGATGGCCATCTTCTACAGTCCTTGTAGGCAGCTGTGTTCCCTTTAGGTGGTGAGGGTTTGTGTACCGGGGCTGGAGATATCTATGTTAGAGTCTTTGAGATGAGATTGTGAAGGTGAGGGTGGAGAAGCTGTTTCCCATCTATATAGCACAATTGCCAGCGTCAACTTCTCAAAAAAACCACTACTACACCCCTTACATATATTTACTCATTCAACCTTCAACACAACCATACTATGACTGTTTATTCCCACTCTTCTGAAGAAGAACGGAGGTGCAGAGACAATTAGCCTACAATTTCAAACAGGAGTGTCCCTGATCCTGATGCTGCAGCCATAATCTAGCCCCATCACTTGGCCATGCGATGATTCTACACCATGCCAGCAAGGGAAACTGACTGCAGACTGTGAACTGACATAGGGTGAAATGCACATAGAAAGTCCACATGCCTTTTCAGCTCAGATTCTGAATGATTGCAAGCACAATCTGGTTTACCTAAGTCAGTCCTCCACACTACAGCCCAAAGAGATAGGAACTGGGAGATGTTAGCGTATTTCATAACATCAGCATCTTGAGTCCTAGAAATGCTCGGCACTGTTTGCTGCATGCCTTAGGGACAGTGACCAATAAGAACTCAAGTTACCATTTGGCTATTGATCTGGTGTATATCATCCTTGCTGCAACTTTTATAACTGCATTAGAGCCTTAGCACTCAACTCATGTCTCCCCTTAATAATTAACTATCAAATTGGTGCCTGGATAGTACAAAGATGGACATCCATCACATTCAATGAATAAGCATTCAAGGTATAGAAAAGGAAGACTGGAAGGAAAAATACTACATGATTTATAGTGGTCAATTTTTAAGTGGCAGTATTTAAATATTTTCAAATCTTCTATAACTGAGTATCTTTATGATAAAGGATTTAAAAAAAATGAAACAGAATGTTTTGCCTAGACTTGAATCGAGTCCCACAATAAAAAGACATTTATAAATAAAATGTCTTTAAAACAATTACCCTATTATTAAACTTTAGAAAGCTAATAAAATGCTCATGTACAAATAACAGCAAAATCCTGCAGAAACAGGTGCTGGACATTGTATGTCCTGCCATGGCCCACTGAGTGGACTGGGGGAGAGGGTAAACTACAATGTAAACCATTATCCATGTGGTGCAGCAGTGCTCCAAAATGTATTCACCAAATGCAATGAATGTCCCAAGATGATGAAAGAGGTTGTTGATGTGGGAGGAGTGGGGTGAGGGGGGTGGGGGGTAAATGGGGACCTCTTATATTTTTTGAATGTAACATTTTTTTAAAAATAGAGAAAAAAATCCCATACAAAAGATGAAAAATGGGAAGCAGGTATAGCTCAGTTGTTGAGTGCCTGCCTCCCATGAATGAGGTTCAGAGGTAAATCCCTGGTACCTCTTTAAATAAAAAAAGAGAGAGATGACATATGTGGAACCATGGATACTGATGATTTTGTAACAGGACAAGGTGATAGTAGCATTTTAGTTGGACTTCAAAATGGCAGGAGGAATGATAATCCATCATTGAACAATAGCATGTGCGGTCACCCCTCGGGCTGCAGTGTGGTTTGCTGGCCTGGCGGGGGAGCAGCCGCGGCAGGCCAAGTCGCTGCCCCCATAATAGGGTGGCTGGTCGGACTCACCGCCACCCGTGAAGGAAGCTCGGCATGGGCGCAGAGTGCCCTCGGGTCTCCCCTTCTCGGCAGCCATGCTTCCGCGGCCGCCCCTCCTCCCGGATGGCGCCACACGATGCCTGTGGGGCGGCACCCTTCTTCCTTCTCCCTGCGCAGGCGCAGGGTGGAAAATTCCAGTCTGCCCTTTTTCCCTCCCCCGACAGCAGCAACAGCCAGGCGTGGGCGGGAAACTCAAGTCTGCCCTCCACCCCAGCAACAGCAGCCACCAATCCCTAAACCCTGCCCCTTCCCCCAGCAACAGCAACAGCCAATCCCTAACCACCACCCCTCCCCCATCCAGTACCACCCACTGACCTTTCACGGCAACCAATCAGAACAGGGCGTGGCTTCGACCAATCAGCCTTCCCCAGCCCCTATAAAACTGTTGCCTCTCCCTCAATAAAGTTGGACTTGCGTGTTTACCTTGTCTCCGCGGTGGTTCTTCTGCCGTGCACCCTCCAGTCCTGAGAGCCCCCGACAAGGGCCTGGCCTCCCTTGTCCCCAGTTCGTCGCCTGCTTCTCCGGGCGACCCCTTCGTCGCCTGCTTCTCCGGGCGACCCCTTCGTCGCCGGCTTCGCCGGGCGACCCCTTCGTCGCCGGCTTCGCCGGGCGACCCCGTCAGCCGAACCGCGCAACCCCTTGTGAGACCGATCCCTCGTCTGCTGCCGGACCGACCCCTCGTCCCAAGTGGGACCGACCCCTCGTCCAGAGCTGGACCGACCCCTCGTCCGCAGCCAGACCCCACCTCTACCGACCGAGCAAGCCGCCGCAAGCATGTACTTGGTAACTTTTTTGGATTATTTCACATTGCTTTGGGATGTCATTAGCTACAAATTCAAGGACTGCATCCCATTTTATTCCTCCACCTCCATTTTGCTTCCCTTTTTCTACTCATCAGCAGCTCACACTATCCTTGTTAAATACCTGCTCTATATTACTCTAACCCTTTGTCCATGTCAAGCAAAACTTCAGAGTACTCCAAGGGCAACACCTCCAATGTACTGACTATTACTCTTTATCCTCCTAGCTCCCCCAGAGGGCCTGCTGAGATACTTGGGAGCCAGGGCAGTAGAGGAAGCCCCACCTAATTCCAAGGTAAGTTTCCCTTTAGAACCATTGCTTTCTGTATTTTTCTTTTTCCGTTCAATTAAAGCTGACCATTACTTTATAGATGATATGTACAATTTCCTTGGTGGGGACTGTGTTCACTTGGCATCTGTTTTGACCTGCCGATCTCTGTTTCAAAAGGACAACCAGGAATGGAAGCATTAGATTATAAAAGGAAGTTTTTCCTTAGCAGCCATATTTTCTTCTTGGATTAAGAATTTTTTTAAATGCCAACCAAAATGGAGAGATACATCATACAGGAAAACCTCATGCCTTCTCCTCAGATGTCCCCTCACTTGCTTTTTGGTTTCCTTGACTTGACCCTCTTTCCCATCTGGTTTTCTAAAGCCTTCTACAAACACAACATAGCAAGTTGTGATCATTATAGTGTTTTCTTTTCTGCAACTGCAGGTGGCTCCAAGAGCAAGCAACAATAGTATGTATTCTCTCCTCACACAATTGCTGAGGAAAAATCTAGATGATGATCAATGAATATTCCTTGTTGGCTTTGTCTAGAGAACCTCTCCACAGAAAGAAGCTTCCTGATGTGTGTGTGTATGATTCTCAAGGTGCATGTGTGAGAACGTGTGTCCATTTGTGTGTTTTCCTAGATTTCTCTAACACTAAAAAGTTGCTAATGTCAGCTTTCTGTTTAAAAAATGCCAGCTTCATTTCTTCATGGGTATATGTCAAAATTTTATCAAGTTATATCCTTTAAATATATTTAGTTTATTGTATGTCAAGTATACCTCAGTAAACCAGGAAAATACCCCATTACCCTTCAGGAAAATGTTCACAGGACTGTAAATGGATAAAATTGTGGGAAACGGACTTGGCCCAGTGGTTAGGGCGTCCGTCTACCACATGGGAGGTCTGCGGTTCAAACCCCAGGCCTCCTTGACCCGTGTGGAGCTGGCCCATGCGCAGTGCTGACGCACGCAAGGAGTGCCGCGCCACGCAGGGGTGTCCCCCGCGTAGGGGAGCCCCACGCGCAAGGAGTGCACCCATAAGGAGAGCCGCCCAGCGCAAAAGAAAAGTGCAGCCTGCCCAGGAATGGCGCCGCCCACACTTCCCGTGCCGCTGATGACAACAGAAGCGGCAAAGAAACAAAACGCAGCAAATAGACACAGAGAACAGACAACCGGGCAAGGGGGGGAATTAAATAAATAAATCTTAAAAAAAAAATCATTAAAAAAAATTATATTAGAGAACACCTCTTACTAAGATTTCATAATAAGTCTTCATTTAGTAATAAATCTCACCTCTTATTAAGCCTTTAAAGTCTGATCATGGCATTTTGATTGGTCATGATAAAAGAAAAGCAGCCATATCTGACTTTTTCAAAACATATGAGATATGGAAGGATTGAGAGGTGAATGAATTTTTGAGTTTCACACCTAGAGAATAGGAAACCATATTCTGGAGATTTTAAGTGCTTTGACTCCAAATTCTATACACTTTGTTCACATCTCTTCGGCCTGGCAGGATCTCGAATTGTCTATAAGTTTGGAACATTCATGATTTCAATTCTTATTTCTGAGCACCACACCTTCAGGGCATCTGCAGCACAATGTAGTATTATCCATTTTTCAAAAGCGCAACAGCCATTTGTGCTAGTAGCTATGCCATGGACGATGCAGAAAGAACATTTCCATCCTCACAATACACTTTCCCGGGCAGCAGCTCTGAGCCTGCCATTGGTCTTTTCATTGAACTCATCTAATATAGAGTATTTCCAGAACAGTCAGAATTTCAGGGTGATAAGTTTGGACATAAGAGCTTTCATGATCCATCAAAATGGGGAAAGTAAATAGTTAAAAGGGGATTCTTTCTCCACCTCGCTCATTTGCAGACCATTTATAATGTCTTATTGAAGGCCTCTGACTCCACAGAGTCCAGAGATGGTCTAAGAACCTGTGGTGATCTTGGGTAGCCAGCAAGCCATCAAGTGGAGAAGGAAGGGATGGGTGTGCCACATTCTCCAAAAACTTTCTTGCAGATGTATGTGTTCCTAAAGATTGGCTTGTGGATCAGAGGTATGTCTCCACCAGCAGTGATGAAAATGACAATCCAGGTAGGTAATATCACTCAAGATAGGATCCAATGTGAGTGGGTTATCAGGAACAGTCTAGTAACACTGCTACTTTAGCAACTGAAGAAGGGACTGTGAAATCAGAAAGTAATGGAAATATACATGGAGGTCTGCTTTATTCTTTCCATATTTAATAACAATAGTAAGAAGTATTATCATCATGTTCTTTGAGTGTACTGTGTTTGCAATCATCTTTCCTTGCTATGCTATTTAAGATTCACTTTCCCATAAGACCAATCCTCAAAGCCTTTGTTTTTCCTTGGTTAGCAGCTCTTGGGAATAAAGCACAAGAGAGTGTAGATGAGGTTTTGGTGTTGACCTACAATGGAGGGGATCTGGCAGGACACAAGCTCTCCCAGACTATCAACTAGACTTGGGACAAAGTTCTTCTACTGGGTGCCAGGTGGTGGTTGGGAATTAGGGCTTCTCCCTCTGTACTTACCGGTCTGGTAGCACTTCATTAATGTTTTATCCTTTCTGACATAAAGAACATGTGCTCTGGGCTGACTGCACAAGCACCTGGGTACTGGAAAGGTATCGAAGGAAACATATCCTTGAACATCCTTCTATTCTCTACTGCTCACACAAATCCAAAATCCTGGGATTAGATTAAAACCTGAAATTGCTTCCATTTGAGAGGTTCATGTACAACTCTTTCTCCAACACATTCCAAAGCCTGGCTGGGTTTCTGGAGGCCTTGTGTGAATGGCCTGCCAGGCTTGCTTCACATATTGGCTCTTGCTGTCTTGGAGAGTCTCTGGGAAGCAGGGCCAAGGGTTCCCTGCTCCTCTCAGATTATTCCCATATTACACTGCCACCCTCTTCAATAAATCAATTGATCAATTAACCAATCCATTTTAAACCAGGGAGCAACTCTCAGAGGCACGGAGTTGAATCATGTCCTGTGGGTGACAGTGACCATTAATCCTATAAATCAAGCGATTGTCCTGAGACTGGTATGACCTTAGGTTCATGGAAGACACTTTGTCCTCACAGCATCCCTATAAGTTTCTGAACTGATTGGAGGGGTTGACTGTAAGATTACAGGTAAAGTAACTTGTCTGTATTCAGTTAGTCTGAAAGTGATATAATAGGGGATCGACAGGCCACTTAAATAAGTGGAATCTTTTGGGAATTCGTCAAACCACTGAAGTACTAGCACTGATGGGTGCCTGGACAAGACTGAGGAAAGGTACATGGAGGGGCATGACTGTCGAGTGGGGAACAGGGCAGAGTTGACTGGCTAGAACACAAGACCTGATTCAACTCCATGCTTCTGATAGTTGCTCCCTGGTTAGAGAGGATTGGTTAATTGACTAATTGATATTTTGGAGAGGGTGGCAGCATAATATGGGAATAATATGTGCACAGGGATTGTTCTCCAGTGTTCCTGTATCATAGAACAATATGACTGGTGGAAGCTGACAAGGAGAAAGCAAATGGGCAGTAATACACAGAGAGAAAAGAGGCAGGGAGGTAGTGAAGGTGGTAAAAAGGAGAAGAAAGACAACATCATGTATAGAAAGACATGGAGAGTATCTGCCTTCTTAGAGGAACTAGAGGGTACAGGCATTCCTCACTGGCCACAGGTATAGTATTTGAGAGCTGGGAAAGGGACTCTGGAATCTTAGACCCACTCCTTCACAGCCAAGGTGAAGCGACTGAGACCCTAGGAGAGGAGTGTGGTGGTGAGGACAGAATTGTGTCCTGGGATAAGACCACACCCTGACATAACCAACAGGAGCTTGAGTTCTGCCTCAACCCTAATTTTCCCATTTCCTTTCACAAGGTTGATAGATCACCATTATTGCCCGGGTTACCAGGAGGCTTACTTCACAGCTTCTGAAGTATCAGATACAGAGAACAACAATTTGCATGTAATTTCCTTCCTCTTTCTGTCTTTTTTGTAATCTCTCCCTTTCTTATTCATAAGCTCCTCTTTATAGCTTTTCTCCATTCTATCTGTTCCTTATTTTATGATTCTTATCCTGAAGGAAGTGGTCTCATCCAGGAAGTTGAGGTCATGAGAACAACAATGTCTATAAATTTCTCCCATCCTCTTTACCTATTTTCTTAGCATTGCCCTGGTTTTAACATACGTGCATCACTGAATCAGCTTGCACAAGCCTGAATGGTCCAGGCAGGGAACTGGGCTGGTTGTCAAAAGCCTTGGGCCACACCCAGTGGAAGGAGCACCTGTGAAGTTAGTTCTGGGGTGGGCTCTCCCCTTGCAGGGTGTTCCTGCACATGTGCACATGGTCATCAAGTGGGTTCCTTTCCTTGAAGCTGTCTACACTGTTCAAAGAAGAAAAGTGTCTTTTCATAAATTCTCTTTTCCTGGAATACACTGAAGACACTGAAGAAATGAATGAAAAGACAAGAAGAAGAGGAAGAGGAAATGTGAGTGTGGAGTGGATAGGATAAAGAGAGGAAGGGAAACAAGTTCACGTGCATTCCATTGCTTTCCTAACCTTCTTTTGGCACTTTAGGAAAATCAGCAAAACTGAGGAGAAACTGAGGTTTCCAGCATTCTGTGTGAACACGGAGGTGGAAACATGAACTGGCTGGTCAAAGTAAATGCAGACAATTAATGATCTGAGGGAAACGGACTTTGGCCCAGTGGTTAGGGCGTCCGTCTACCATATGGGAGGTCCGCGGTTCAAACCCCGGGCCTCCTTGACCCGTGTGGAGCTGGCCATGCGCTGTGCTGATGCTCGCAAGGAGTGCTGTGCCACGCAAGGGTGTCCCCCGCGTGAGGGAGCCCCACGCGCAAGGAGTGCGCACGTGAAAAGAAAGAGCAGCCTGCCCAGGAATGGCGCCGCCCACACTTCCCGTGCCGCTGACAACAACAGAAGCGGACAAAGAAACAAGACGCAGCAAAGAGACACCAAGAACAAACAACCGGGGGAGGGGGGAGAATTAAATAAATAAATAAATCTTAAAAAAAAAAAAAATTAATGATCCGAGGTGTCTTCTGGCTCCTGTTACCCACTCCAGAAAAACTCCTCCCTCCATCTCTATGCCTCCCCGTGATCCCCACTACTGACAGCACAAAGACCTTGAGCTGGAGGCCTCAGCCTGAGTCTCAGAGGATCTGGAGATGATATGATGTTTGGAGCCTGAAAGGGGATATAATACCAAAGAAATGGAGATGCCTCAGTGCTCAGCCCCTTTTACCCAATTCCCTAATCAGCCAATTGAGGGAAAATTTATTTTTTCATTTTCAAAGACTTACACTGAATTTTAAAAATAGGTTTGACATTTAATTTTAGATGTTAATACATTAAACAATATCTCTCCAACTACTGGTTTTTCTTCATCCTTATCAATAAAATAAATACATAGATAGATATGCACCCTAAACAAAGTTAGAGTGAATGAATGGACAAATAACTGTAAATGTAAGACTTAACATCTGTCTTCCTACCAATGTCTTCCTGAAATCTGTTCCCTCACCTGAAAGGGATCATGGGAACAATATTACCCAACTTCAAGCCAGTGAAGTTGGATTTCAATGCTGTTTACACTTTCATGTCAGTTTTGCTGTTGATAGCACCATGATTCACATTTCTTTCCACAAATATATTACCGCATTTTCTTCTGGCACAAAGTAGTATCAAAACTGATGATGAGATGCTAATGTTCTTTTCATAATGCACTTGCTTTACTCTAATGCACAAAAGACTTCATTCTTCTTTTACACCCTAGTAATTTTAGCTAGAATATGTCTTGCTATTAGTCATTCTGAGTCAATACTCAGTGTAAGGTTTCATAATGCAGCATCAAAGAATCTCTTTCCAGAAGAATAAGGAATTATAATTTTTAATATTTTTTTCATGTCTTTGCTTTGGTTTTCTCATTCAGGCCCTCCAGTTATTCATAGATCATACTTTGCCTGCCTGTCTTCAACTTCTGACATTTTTTTCCTCAAATTTGTCAAATACTCACTAATACTTGGCCATCCTACATTTAAAAGCACTATTTTAGAAATAACCTGTAGAAAAAAATTCCTTTAATTTGGCTTGCTGATTTTTAAAATGCCTATACACATAAAAACCTGTCAGCCACATTATGCCATGATCCTATTACCCAGCATCTTGCCAGCATGTGAACTGAAACCATAAAAATGTTGGACTCCTACAAATGGGCTCACACTGAGATTTCACAAATGCACTCCCAGGCTTCCTGTATATGGGGACATTGTGCTGCTCACTGAGTAGACAGCCATCTGTGGAAGCCATTGAGCCCTGATCACAGCTACATCTATAACACATTCTTGTGGTATATCTCTTAAACAAATGACAAGAGCTACATCATTTAAGCCTCCTTCTTGCACTTGACCTCCCCTGCTCTGTACAAGTGACTTGTTCCAGTATCTCCCAGTAAAGTTTGGCTGAACTTATGAATTACATAGAGTTTGACATGGCAGAGGAATACAGGGCAAGAAATGAGATTCTATCCCAGCTCTACCTTGCTTCCATGGCTGAATGTGAGAGAATCTTCGAATCTCTGGACCAAACAGAGATCATGGGTAAAAAAAAAAAAAAAAAAAAAAAAAAACCATTCATCTAAATCAATTCATGAACTAACAAAAACTAAGAAAACTAAGCTAAGTTCTTGTTCTACACTTGCTTTCCAAATGAGGGCAGAAGGCCTTGATTGCCTCTAGGAAACACAGAACCTAAGACAAGGATATCAAATTCTTGGCTTTTCTGAGGAGAAAGAGAATATATTAGAGATATTATGTGAGCAAGGGAGTTGAGCCAAGCAATCAGGTGGTATATACTAGGGTAGAGGGGCAGTGATGGGTGATGTCACCTGCCTATCACTCATCAGGGATTATCTTCGGTGTGAAAGACCCACTCCCTTTCCTTGTCTGACATTTGGTCCCACGCAACTCACCACTTGGCTAGAGGAGGGGACAATGAAGGTGCCATCATCAGTATCTCAAGATAGTCATCAGTAGAAGCATATTTACAGAATAAAGGCAAACTCTTAAGCAAAATGATATAATCACCTAAAATCAGGTACTAGAGGAGAGGGTGGGGAAAGAGAAGGAAGAGAAAACACACTAATTTCATCACTGCTCACAATGAGGATTAATACACACTAAAGAAATGGATGATTAAGGGAAAATTAAAAAAAAAAACCAATAACTAGCTCGAAATCACAAACCAGAAAACATACATATGTACACGGAAGCATACAGGTGCGAGAAGTGTACTTTTGAGTACTCTTGCCCTTTAATAATGTGATAATGAATTGAAGTAGTTTCCAGTATTAAATACAGTTAAAATCAGCATCAAAAATAGAGAGCAGCTTTTTCCTTTTGCAGCCATCGCTGAGCGGCAGCAGCCAAAATGAAGTTCAATCCCTTTGTGACCTCTGATCAGAGCAAGAACCATAAAAGGCATTTCAATGCACCTTCCCACATTTGGAGGAAGTTTATGTCTTCCCCTCTTTCCAAGGAGCTGAGACAGAAATATAATGTTCGATCCATGCCTATCCGAAAAGATGATGTTCAGGTTGTGAGAGGACACTACAAAGGTCAGCAAATTGGCAAAGTAGTCCAGGTTAACAGGAAGGAATATGTCATCTACATCAAATGGGGGCAGCGGGAGAAGGCTAATGGCACCACTGTCCATGTGGGCATTCACCCCAGCAAGGTAGTCATCACTAGGCTAAAACTGGATAAAGACCGCAAAAAGACCCTCAAATGTAAAGCCAAATCTCGCCAAGTAGGAAAGGAAAAGGACAAATATAAGGAAGAAACAATTGAGAAGATGCAGGGATAAAAGAATCTTATGTACAACTTCCATTAAAAACTGCTAAAATGAAAAAAAAAAATAGAGAGCAATTAAGAATTCCAGTTTATATTTTATAAATAGCTTAAAATCAATTAAGCAATGCACTTTTCCACATAGCAGAAGACAGATGAAAGTGCTTAGATGGCTTAGGCACCCCTCTCACTTGATGAGTATGGAAAGAATTAAAGAGCTGTATTGTTTGGGAATGATGGGGAGATAGCTCTATCTCTTTGCAAAGGGAGAGGTAGGCCATGCTTCACACAGAGAAATTCAGTTAAATCATATGAAAAGGAATTTCAGGTTTTGGTTGCATTATTGCAATAAGTGACTTTGCAGAATTGAAGATCTGGTTTAAGGTTTTATGAAGGAAACAATTTGGTTGAAAGGCAAGAATATTCTGGTGTGGGAGGAGTGGGGTGGGGGAGTGGGGGGTATACGGGAGCCTCTTATGTTTTTCATAACATAAACTTTTCTGTGACGTATCTTCAAAAAAACACAATTTATAAAAATGATGGGGGGGAGTGGGTTATATGGGAACCTCTTATTTTTTTCAATGTAAATGTTCTATGTGATCTATTAACTTTAATAAAAACATTTAAAAATAAAATGATTTCAAATTATAATGATAAACACCTTGATTTTCAGCCCTATGTAGTAAGAACTGTTGCAAAGTACCTAGTTATGTGTTATTTCATTTAACCTTTACAACCACCCTATTAAGAAGGGACTCTTTTACAGATGAGAAAACTGAGGCTCACAGAGATGAAGTCACTTGTCCAAGGTTAACAAGGGTCTGCCTGCCACACAGTCTGTGTTCACAATCATTCCACCCAGACTGTCTCCCTACAATTGGTGCAGCTGATACCATGAGGGCAACCCGCCTTTCCCCTCTGAAGTGTTTCCAACCAGGGCATGTTGTAATACCTATCCTACATCTATGCCACATATCCCTTTATTGGCCCCCATGTTGATGCACAGTCCTGCACAGTCTCCTACTCTAACAGGTTCTTGTGTTGAGCTACATTATTGGGTGGCTGTGAGGACTAAATGCTTTAATACAGGCAATAGTGCCTGGCACATGGAAAGCACCTAATAAATGTTATTACTATTACAGTCATCCTCATGATCCAGGTCACACCTGGGGCCCCTGAGGTTTCCTGAACCAAAATGTTCTCTGGTTACAGTGCCTTCCTCTGTTCCAGATAAACAATGACTCCGATCCTTGGGATTCACATAGTGTATTTCCTTTACTGGTCTAAGTATCCCATCAACAAAACCACTTATTTGGGTCAGACTGAGTGAGTCTCTGTTCCCTGTAACCCAAACAGTAAAAAAATATATAGATGGATTGTTTTGATAGGTGAATTTTTAAAAAGTCTCTAAAGTTACATTATTTTTTCAGGAATGAAAATATTTAGAATGAAAGTGTATTAATAAAAAAATTAGTTTCAAATGCAGGTTTTATTATGTTACTAAGAGGGAGAAATTTTATCATCACTAGAAGTATAGATATGGGTCCTTTTTGTTTCCAGGTAGCTTACTCAAGAAAATTATGAAGAAAACAACAATGAATTAGAATTAATCTGTGAAAACAATTCTTGATGTCCTGACACTTGAAACTTAGCTCAAAAACTCTCTAAGACCTTTGTGTTTTCCATGACAACTATTTCATTTGCTTCCTCCTTCCTTATTAGTTATGCATGCAATTTTTATTATAGTTTTTCTATATTTGTTCTTAAATTGGGTTATAATTGTTTTCCTTGAGTTTCTTTATGTGTTTGTCCTGTCTCACCTAGCAGAATATGAACTCCAGTGAAAAGTGTTTCCTCTCTTCATTTCTTTTAAAATGGCAGTGGTGTATAATATAATAAGCAGGAGATATGAAATAAGATGATACAGATGCTAGAGCGTCAAGTCCCAATTCTCTCACACATTGATAAATCACTAAACCTGTCTCAGTCTCCATGGCATTTCTATAAAGAGGAGATGCTCTCTATCTGATTTCAAAGTCCACTGGGTTTTTCACTTTGCTTCTCTGACTCTGGTGGACCAAATTCATGAAAAGAATCCTGAACATTTAAATCCTCAGGTATATGTGGTACCGCTCATATTCAAAACAAATTACTACATGGAAAGTGATGAAATGACAGGTAGTGTCAAATGTCAAAGGCCACCTGATCTGAACTTCTGGAGGGCATTTACCTTCTGACAGTTTATCTTTAAAGCACTGGTTAGAATCAGATTCCAAGCCATGGTATTTCGTCACATATCATAAGCTGACACAGTCTGCCTGTCAGCGTGTCCCCCCAGCAAGTCCACTAGTCTAAAGCTAGCTTGCCACCACTCACCGGCTGCAGACTCTGAGCTTTTACCTGGCCATAGAAAATCACAACTTGGTATTTATAGCTCTGACATTCATATACTGTAATGCAAAAATCTCATCTGACTGCACTTACAGATTACAGCTTAAATTGTCTTCTCTTTCTTCCCTCCTCCAATAATTTATGACTAAATAAGAATAAATTAAACAGAAACACTTTCAGTTCACATTTCACCTGTCTTCTGCAGAATCATATCAACAAAATAATAATAATGGTAGAAGTACTCATTTGTTTTCTATAAATTGTCCAAGTAAAATATTCAGGATTCCAACTAGTGCATCTGAACATTAGGCTAGGATACTAAAGGAATGTGATTTGTAAAGATGCAGAGGCCACCTTAATCAGCATATTAAAATGGATGATCATAAAATAAGAAAGTAGTTTTTTTGTGCTGCTGAAGTAAAATACCTGGTAATTTCCAATATCACAGTGGGGTTGTAGAAGTAAGAAGCAAGGTAAGTGTGTTTGATGTGATATGCATTGCATTGAAATATTTAGTAAGTATATGAAAATTAAGAGATCCCTCAGTAGGTTGTAGGATCAGACTCCTGCAGCAGCTGGCAATTGCTGGAGAGTGGATGGAGAATATGTTGCACTTTTTGGACTCCTAGAGCAGCTGGCAATTGCTGTATAGAGGATGGAGACTATGTTGCAGTTCTGGACTCCTGCAGTGGCCAGCAATGACTAGATACGGCCAGATGTACAAGGGAACATTCAAGTTTTCCATTGGTTTCGTTAGTTTATAATAATAACCTGTTGTTGCCTATGTCTCAAAGGATACACACTAGGAAAAATGAGGTCAGTTTCCACTAAGCCAGGGGTTGAAGGTTTCTTTACCCCTGGGAAGAAGCAGCTGCTGAAATGACACAAAGATACTTGTTCAGGGTCTGTGCCAGGCTAGAGGGGACACAGCTGCTGAGTCCCTAACAGTGAGCATAGGGCCTAGTCCCCCAGGCAAGTCCCCTTTAAGGAAATGGCCCTCCTGAGCCAAGCTCAGGAACCACAGGTAGACCCACACTGCCCACTGCTTGTAAAATGGCAGAGCTCCACCGATGTTGAAAGGAGCACACAGCAGCTTATTCTGTCCTCAATTTAAGGCTGTCTTGAATTTGTGCATCAGTTAGAATATCAACAGGATAATAATAATGGTTGAGGTCATCGTTTGTTTTCTATAAATTGTGCAAGTAAAATAGTCAGGATTCCAACCAGTGCATCTGAACAACAGGCCAGGATACTAAAAGTATCATAGGATCAAAATCACTTACTTGATATTTCTGATGCAACAGTGGAGTTCTCATAATTGGGGCTAAATCAGACTTCTTTACAGATACCAGTGGATTCAGTTTTCTCACCTGTCATTTAAACAAAAAGCATGACACCTTAAAAAAAATTCAAAAGAAGGAAAACACTACATACATAAAGATACGTATTACAGTGCTATACACTAAAGGACATAATTACTTCAATGCTAAACAACTGGGAAGTGAATTAGTAAATCTTGATTCTTTAATAAGATGAAGTACCGGGAGCTGATGTGGCTCAAGCAGTTGAGCAACTGCTTTCCACGGGGAAGGTCCTAGGTTTGATCACTGGTGCCTCCTGAAAATGAAAAAAAAAAAAGGAAATAACAAGCAAATCAACAAAACAAATTAACTCAGGGAGCCACTGTGGTTCAGTGGTTAAGTGCCAGCTTCCCATTTACAAGTTCCCAGGTTCAATCCCTGGCCCCGTACCCCAAACAAAACAAAACAGAAATAATAAATAAATAAGATAAAGTACCATTTAACCCTTCGAAATAGTCATTATCAAGACTGTAAAACAGTAGAGGAAAATACTTGTAATAGAACATTGAATGAATAAAACAAATTATAAAGGCGACTGTATATAGCTACAAATATGCTGTATTAGGTTAAAATGCATAGATATACTCTATTAGTAAAGGAAGAGCTGATGCAAAATAGAAGAAACTGGTTGTTTTTTATAAAGGGTATTTATTTGGGGTAGAAGCTTACAGCTACCAGGCCAAAAAGGGCAAGCTACCTCCCTCACCAAAGTCTATTGCCACGTGCTGGAGCAAGATGGCTGCCGATGCCAGCAAGGGGTCAGGCTTCCTGGGCTCCTCCTTCCTGAGGCTTGCTTCTCTGCAGGTTCAGCTGCTTTTTTTTCTCCACAAGGCCAGCTGTAGATTACAAGGCAAATGGCACATCTCTCTTCCCAGGGCCTCTGCTGTATCTGCTTCTCTGTGTGTTTACTTCCCAGGCTCCAGCTCAAAAACTCCCAGCTCTGTCCTTTGCCATGTCTTTTCTCTGTAAGTCTCTGTATGTGCAGGCTCCTCTCTTCCTGAGGCTTGCTTCTCTGCAGGTTCAGCTGCTTTTTTTTCTCCACAAGGCCAGCTGTAGATTACAAGGCAAATGGCACATCTCTCTTCCCAGGGCCTCTGCTGTATCTGCTTCTCTGTGTGTTTACTTCCCAGGCTCCAGCTCAAAAACTCCCAGCTCTGTCCTTTGCCATGTCTTTTCTCTGTAAGTCTCTGTATGTGCAGGGATGCAATGTCCTACTGACATGACCCAATCAAAGCCTTAATCATTATTTGATCAAGTAAAACTGAAACCTCTCAATCCAATACAATCTAACATGCCTGGAGGAACAGACCAGGTTACAAACATAAGCCAATATCTATTTTTGGAACACATAAACAATATCAAATTGCTACACAGTCTATGAAAAAGATGCATGTAGGGAGGAAAGTAAGAACAAAAGGGGCTCCCTCTGGAGGCAGCTGTTTAATAAGAATTGTTCCAATAGTCACAACACCCCTGGGGTTGGGGACCGGACCCCTGGTGTACAGAAGGAGGAGACAGAGTCCCTCCAGGGAAGGGCCATGTGGTCCCCTGAAGGTGGCTGCCTGGGCCTGTTAAGCCAGGATCTGTGATTCTGAAACGAGGCCCCCTCGTGTCCTGCCCGTCGCGCATCCCCATCCACGGCCTTGTAAATGGGATGGGCCGTGCCATAAAAGGTTGAATAAAGCTGCCCAGTACTTTGGAGGACAGGGGTCTCCACGTAAGAAAAGTTTCCATGATTCAGTATCAAAGGAGGCCTCCTCAGGTTGGAGATGGATTCTGAGTCTGTCTCTTGTCTGCATGCTCAAAAATGCTATGTCCATCGCATCATCGCAATCTTTCTAAGTAAAATTGGACTTCATCGGCTGTTTGCCAGTGGACATCTGCCTAGGCAGTAATACCTACCATAGACAAATGGACCTTTTCTTACTGTCATAAATACCTAAGTTGATAGGAGAGGGGCATGGAGCCTTCAAAAGACGCTCAGTTGTCAATTGGCCCCTTTCTCCTTATCACCCTGAACAAAATCTTCAAGTATGGTGTGACTCTCCAATCAACTAAAATTTGGAACTTTGGTTTTAATTTGGGGTCCTCTTTGGAACCCTGTGCTTACCAGACTCATAGGCAACTAACTGCCTCTTTCTCTAGGGTCTCCCATCCATGTTGGGGTAGGTTTCCACTAGCAGGATGGTGGCAGGATCATTCAGAAGAACCCCTGGCCTGCACAGTTGACTAATAGGGTGTTGCCCCATGATAGGCATCAGGGCTTAATAGGGCCTCAGTACATGGTATGGGCATTTTACCTTTTTTTCTAATTTTGAGACAACCTCTGTAGTTGTAGGAAGAAGCTGGCACCCTGGCTTGGACCTTTGTCTTGCCCATAACCCTTTAGCCACCTTGCCAGGGATTGGATCCACAGTAATCCATGGAGTCAGCGTTCAGAGAGTGACAGTAGCAGAGAGCAATAGCCACAAAGGAACCACAGGCACCAGGAACACCACTGCCTGTGGGCTGCCACGTTATACTCCCTGTGAAGGGGGTGCCCCTATTGCACAGTGGAACCCCTGCATTTGGTCTCTGGGACACAGTACACAGACACAGTGTTTGTCCCCAGATAGTCTCCCAGTTACTGTCAGGCAAAGCCTCATAATTCCCATACACTACCTGCCCCAGCAGCCCTAGCACCAGGGCAGGGATTGCCCATCTCCTGTCCCTATACCAATTCCATTAGGTCAATGACTTTTGGATAAAATTAGCCCATTTGACTCAGACTAATCATGCCCATTCTGGGGAAAACTAGAAACCAAGGTTTTCCCTCTTGACATACAAGGGCTAGCAGTCTATAAAACCCATGGACAACCCAGATTTGCAAAAGCCACAATTTAGGGAGTTTTGGCAAAACCCAACATAAACAACAAGCATCCGCACAAAGCAGAACACACGTTAAGTCACCAAGCCATGGAACCTCCCAGATAGTATTAGTTTTCTGAGAGCACCAGTCCTGTAAACTGAGAGCAATCAAGAGGCACTATGCCGCATATCCAATGGCTGTGACCAACACACCCTCCCTGTTGCACCACTTACTTTTAATATACATTTCGTTAGAGAAGTTGCGAGCTTACAAAACAATCATACAAAACAGGCAGACTTCCCATACAGCACCCCTTCAGCAACACCGTGCATTGCTGTGGAACTGCATCACTTATTTTGAATGAGTCAAGTTGGGGATTTAAATTTGGGTCTGGGTGGAAGTCAGGTGTGACCCGACTGGAATCTGAGACCTTAGTGCATGATAAACGTTATTGTAGGTGCTAGGGTGACAGGGTTGCCAGGAGGATAGACAGGAAGTGTACTTAGTTAGGTGGCTCAACCAGAAGGTGTGGAGCACACAAGCAGAACAAAAGGAAACTGTGAGCCTGTGTTAGTCAGCCAAAGGGGTGCTGACGTAAAATACCAGAAGTTGGTTGACTTTTATAAAGGTATTTATTTGGGGTAGGAGATTACAGATACCAGGCCATAAAGCATAAGTTACTTCCCTCACCAAAGTCTATTTTCACATGTTGGAGCAAGACGGCTGCCGACAGCTGTGAGTGTTCAGCTTCCTGGTACCTTTCTTCCAGGGCCTAGCTTCTCTGAGTTCAAGTTCCCTTTCTTCCCAGGGCTTGCTTCCTCCTGGACTCAGGGTTCCTTTCTTCCTGAGGCTGGCTTCTCTTTCCTCTTTATGGGGCTCCAGCTGAATGCTTCAGCATCAAATTCCAACATCAAAACTCCAACATAAAAAAGCCTTCGACTCTGTCCTTTGCTATGCCTTTTATCTGTGAGTCCCCACCCACCAATGCCCTAATGATGTAGCCCAGTCAAAGCCCTAATCATAACGTAATCGTGCCCAGGTACAGACCAGATGACAAACATAATCCAATATCTATTTTTGGAATTCATAACCATATCAAACTGCTACAGCGCCCTTTTAAAAATTTCTGCTTGAATCTATTTCAATACTTTTTATTGCCTCCTGCAGTGAGCTCACATTCAGCTACCACCCTCAATGATTCTCTTCGCAAAACACCTTTGCAGCAGCCCTAACAAGGTGTCAGAAGTGGATGTGGCTTAAGCAGCTAGGTACCCACCTACAACATGGGAGGTCCTGGGTTCAATTCCTGATGCCTCCTGAAGACGATGAGTGAGGTATGCATGTGATGTGAGGGGCAGGTGTGGTAAGCTCATGCAACAAGATGATGCAGGGAGTTGATGCAATGAAGAGATAAAGGAAACAAAATGAGAGACACAATGAAAGACATAAGCAGGGACAGCAGGTGGCTCAAGTGATTGGGTGCCTCCCTCCCACTTGGGATGTCTGGGTTCAGTTCCCACTGCCTCCTAAAAAGACGATGAACAGAGAGCAGACAACAAGCACAAGCAAAAAATGGGGGTGGGGGTGGAAGGAGGGGGATAAAAGCAAAAAAGGTATACTTCAATCCCTGCTAAAATCCCATTTCAGAAACCAAGACTCAGATGCTTTCAAGGGGAAGGAAGGCACCCAATCTCCTCTCCAGAGCAGGTGGGCCACGGAGTATGTCAACAGAGGCTCGACTCACAGAAATGCCTCGGCCACCACACACTCACCTCCCGGAGGAGAATGCTTGTTTACAAGACACTTGCACACTTTGTGACTTTGCTGTGCATTCCTGCACGACAGGGGTCCTACTTCTTGCTTGACTCACCTAGAGGCCCAGAATATGGTAGGTGCACAATAAATACTTGTGGGGTGAATGCTGTGCCTTCATTCCTTGATTTGATCTTCTCCCACACCACTGTCAGGCAGTAAATTAGGAAATATGACTGTTGCCAGTGTTAGTCATCTGCTTAGCAGGGGAGATGGAGTCCCTGGCTCCCTGCCCTGGCCTTTCCAACCCAGGTGAGACCTTGGCCACTGCTGGAAGGACAAAGATGTTAATTAGGAGGAAGAACCCTTTCAGTCATTCCTGCAGCAATAATAATTACAATCATCGTCCTCATCATCTCTAATTCATGTGGTCCTCACACCAGTGGCACCAGTGAGGAAGGAGCTATTATTATCTGTTTTCACAGCAAGGCACAGAGCAGTTAAGTAACTTTCCCAACATCACAAGCCAAAAGGCAGCACTGCTGGGACATGGACTCCATCAGGCTTAAAGCCCAGCCCCAGATGCTACTAAAACCTCAGGACAATTAGCATCCCCAGCTGGACCCAGAGAGGCTGCCAGCACAGGTGGGGTGAGTTTGGGTGAGGGGTCAGGGCTACCTGAAATGTGGAGGTCAGTCAGGGAGCCTTCAAGGAGACCCACCTGCCAGCTCTGGCCCTGAGGTGACAGCCCGAGCAAGATGCGGCCCAGCAGGAGAGGCAGGCAGGAGCTCCCTAATTACAGGGTTAGTTGTTTCATGGGTGCGATGCGCAGGGTCAGAGGCTCCGCCAGCCTCTCAGGCACCAGCCTGGGCTGGGAGCCGGGGAGCCTGCCCTGCAGGGCTGACCTTGCAGCAGAAGCCTGAAGAGTGGGTGGGAGTGAGGCAGGCAGAGTGGGAGAGCACCCCAAGGAGAGGACACGGCCTGGGTAGGACCTGCGGCTACCGCGCTCTTCTTTCCTTCCCTCTTATCCTTGGAGAGCAAGTGCAAAAGGGAATTATTAAAATTCCCATGACCCTGCCCCGCCCCCAGATGGCCTTGGATCCCTCCTCCATCAAGCAGTGATTCTGCCCCGCCATTCCAGCAGCTGTTTGCACTTGACAAAATGCCCAATGGTCTTGTTTAATCCTTACAACCACCTGGAGGGAGCAGGTGTCCAGCCCCTGTACAGAGGGGGAAACTGAGGCGGGGGGTGGTGTGCCTCTCCTCGTCCGGACAGCCTCCCCCACCCCCGTGCAAGATGCACTTCCCAGCGCCTTGGCTCGGGGGGGGGGGGGGGGGGGGGGGGCTGGGGTGTCACGTGACACATCCAGGTAAAGGGCTGAGCAGGTGGAGCTCAAGGCCGGGGCTGCCGTCGTGACGACGACGAAGCGCCTTCCCGAGGAGCAAGAACGGGGTTCCTGAGTCCTCCTTCCCCTGAGACCCTGCAGCCCCGCGGAGAAGGGGCGTCCTGCGGGCAGGGGCCCCGGGAGCGGGGACGGGGCTGCGCCTGGACAGCAGCTGGAACCCCGGCGACAGGCAGCGGTGAGCCCGGGGTCGGGGAGAGGGAGCTCTGCGGAGGGACGTGGTGGGCGCGGGGGCAGGAGGAGCCGGGGAGCCCGGGATGAGGTCCAGGGGGGCCCAGGCGGCCCAGCGTGAGGAACGCCGCCAGCGCGGGGAGCAGGCGCTTCAGATTGTTTCCATTCTAACACCTTTTTTTTTTAATGTACTGGATGCATATAATTTCTTAAACATTTTGTTTTTAATAATTTCAAACTTACGTACTGTGGCAAAAACAATACAACCCCCCCCACACACACACACACAGAGGACTCCAGCATGCCCCCACCCAGGCCCAGCACCCGCTTTCAGCATTTTCCCGCCTTTGCCGCAGCAGCCTCCTCTTTACAGCAGCATTTACCCGTAATTCTCTTCCAGCTAACTTTAATGACGCACCGTGCAGGAAAGGTGGGTACACACGCACGGTGGGAAATGAAAGCCCCATCATCTGTAACTCACCACCCCAGGCAGCCTCGTCATCCTGCGGGAGTCTCTTCTTCCAGTCTTTAAAAGAAAAGAAAAAAATTCACCCTCTGAAGGGGCAAAAAAATTTCCAAGTGCCTAAGAGATGACTGCACAGGGCCTTCCCGGGGCTGGGGAGGTTCAGGCAGGCTTCTGGAGAGAAGGTGGGGTTCAGGATGGACCTCGGGGAGTGTGGGAAAGGGTGGCGTTTAATCTCCTCAAAGCGGAAGCTGGAGCCGCTCTGCGCTGAGGGGGGAGGGAAAGGGCTTCCGGCGGCTTCAGCGCGCAGGGAATTTGAAAAGTGGCGCCAAAATGAGGGGGGCCAATGGTGAGTGTCAGGGGCGGGGCCAGTGGTGAGAAGGGCCAATGGTGAGTGGCGGGGGCGGGGCCAATGGTGAGAAGGGCCAATGGTGATGAGGGGGCGGGGCCAGTGGTGAGAAGGGCCAATGGTGACGAGGGGGCGGGGCCAGTAGTGAAGACGGCGCCAAATTGGAAAAGCCGCCAGCAGTGAAGGCGGCGCCGAGCGCCCAGCCCGCGGGTGTGGAGAGGCGGGTGTGGAGAGGCGGGAGCAGGGACTGAGCGGGACGCGGAGCTTCGTTAGACCACGTGGAGAGGCGGGACCCCTGAAGGGCCCAGGCAGTGGGGACCAGGGAGGGCCCTGGTGCTAGGTGGGGGGTATAAGCCTCAGCATTCTTGCTATTTGGGCGTCGGTCATTTTATCCAGGTCTGCGCGCGTTCTTGCAAGATGGTTAATAAAAGTCTTTTCTCCTCCACACTCGGGTCGCTTTAGTTTTGTTACAGGTGCGGCTTTCTTTTTAACAGGAGGGGCAGGGGTTGGAAAGACCACAGGAACAGAGAAGGGATTCCGGCCAAAGGGGACGACGGCCAAGCTGGGAAAGGAGCTAATAAAATGGGGTTCCGAGCGCACCCCGCGGGCCAGCCCTGCTCCCGCCACCACGGCCCCGCTTCATCCCCCAACAACCCTCGGGGCGAACAAGGAGTGGCCTCATTTAGGACGGTCCCCGAGCCCCCCCACCCTGCACTGCTGTGAGGGGCTGAGGCTCCCACCCCGTGGGTCCCGGGAAACGCCAGCTGGTTGTGGCGCGGGTGCCGGCTGCGCCCAGCGCCCACCCGGGGGGTCCTCGCAGGGCAGAAGGCGCTGAGAAGCCGCGCACAGTCGGGGAAAGTGAAGAGGAAGCGCCTCGGGCTGGCTGGGAGCTGCACAGGCCTTAGGGCGCCCCGGCACCCCAGGCCCTGACAGCCGCCGCCCCTCTGAGGGGGCCTCGGGCGCGCCTGCCGGCCTCGAGTCAGTCACCAGGCCCTGACTGCTGGTGGCCCAGCCCAAGCCCTCCCTGGCTGCTCGGGTTCGGGAGGTGGGGAAGGGCGAGGCCTGGCGAGGAAACCAGCGACGACAATGGTATTTAAACCTCTCCCGTGGGTGCCCTGAATGTCAGCTCCTGAAGCACTGTCGCTCCCGTCCGCAGCGTGAGGAGCAAGCCCACCTGGGCTTCCTGCCCTCAGGCCACCCATTCCTGGTGGTGCTCAAGCCTGGGCTTCTCACCTGTGAAATGAAAGCAGGCGAGCGGATGTGGCTGGGGCGGTTGGGCGCCTGCCTCCCATGTACGAGGTCCCGAGTTCAATCCCAGGTACCTCCTAAAAACAAAAACAAAACCAACTCAGGGGAGCTGGTATAGCTCAGTGGTTGAATGTCGGCTTCCCACGTTCGAGGTCTGAGATCAATTCCTGGTACCTCAAAAAAAAAAAAAAAAAAGCAGTAACCCCACCCTTCTTGCCCAAGTTCAGTGTCCCACCACTTGTTGCCGCCTTCCTGCTGGCCCCTTCCTTCCCGGTGCCTCCCCACCCCCTTCTCCAGAGGGTACCCCCTCTGCGCTGCACCAGGCACCCGGGCCTCTGCCAGCTGGGAGTTGCGTCAGACCTGGGTCCACCAATGCACCGCTGCGCGCTGAGCTCAGACAGCCAGAGGCTCCTTGTCTCAGCTCCCACCCAGTGTGCACCAGGCCCAGGGGACAGCCGGGCGAGGGGGAGGAGGCGGGCGGAGGGCACACCCCAAGGCGAAGGCTCCCACTGTGCGGCCAGGCTGTTGTGCTCTGGATTGCCAGGCCAGGGCAGGGGCTCTGCCAGCAAGAAGTCTGACCTTCAACAATGACCTTTCTCCCTGGGTGTTCCAGAAGGCACCAACCGCCTTCTAATTCAAACCAGCAGGAGGAGGTGCACATATGCTGAGTCTCAAAAAGGAGACAAGAGCCCTCTAGAAGGGGCTCTGGCCAGGGGCCCCCTCCCCGCCTCCTGAGCGCAGACCCCGGGCGCATCCCCCATGGGGCACAGCACCCCCACCCCCTCGATCCGTGGCCCTGCGCGGGCTGTGGAGCTGCGGTCATCGTGGGAGCTCTGGTGTTAGCTGCGCTTATGAGCACCCTCTGAATGCCAGCGTCTGTGCTAAGAACTGCATGTTCACCACCTCTCAAATACCACTCACTCTTTTTTGTTCTCCCTTAAACTTTTTATTTTGACATAATTTCAAACTAAGAAGACAGTTGCAAAAATAATACAAAATCAATCCAGAGAACTCCAGTTTGCCCCTTCCCCCCACCGCATATCCAGAGCCAAATTTTAACATTTTGTTTCATTCCCTTTATTGGTCTATTTAGCTATCTATCATCAGTCCAACTATCTGTTTATTTTCTAAATATTTGAGAGGTTGTTACATCATGTTTCCTGAACACATAACACTCCCATGTATGGTTCCTAAGAGGGAGGATTATGTAACCACTTTAAGTACAGACTTATCAAGTTCAAGAACTTTAGTGTCAATATAAAACTTCCAGTCTATATTCCAATATTTTCATATGTCCTTTAGGACCTTTTCTCCTCCATTATTTCAACCACCTACTCTTTCTTTAAAAACTATAGTTTCATTAGAGAAGTTGTACACTTACAAAGCAATCATGCACATGTGTGGAATTCCATTACAACACCCCTCCACCAACACACTGCATTATTGTGGAATATTTGTTACAGATTATGAGATAATATCAGACTATTACCTCCAACTATGGTCTATGGCATACATTTGGCATATTTTTCCATACCCCCCTATTAGTAGCACAGTACATCTTTGACATTGATGCAAGAATATTACAGAATTGCTGTTAACTATAGTCCATAGGTTACGTTAATTGTATTTTCCCACTGCTTCTCCACATCTTGCAATAGTGGTGTACATTTGTTCTGGTTCATAGAAGGACATTCTTATATTTGTACTATTAACCACTATTATCCACCTCTGTGTTCAGTATATTATTCAGTCCCTAGATTATTCTCTAGCTTTCTTTCAATTGACATTTACATCCCCAGCTTACCCTTTTCAGCCACAACCCCATTTATAAACCAGCTGTGTTATTAGTTCTACTCACTGTAATGTGTTACCGTCAACTCTATCCATTTCCACACTTTTACAGTCAAGTTAATTAAAACTTCTACATATATTAAGGATCAGTACACCTTCTCAGCCCTCCTTATATCTCCTAATAACCTATACTCTAGGTTTTAACTCCATGCATTTGTTCTTCATATTTAGTTCATATTAGCAAGACCACACAATATTTGTCCTTTTGTGTCTGGCTTATTTCACTCAGCATAATGTCTTCAAGGTTCACCCATGTTATCACATGTGTCCCAATTTCATTTCTTCTTACAGCAGCATAGTATTCCATTGTATGTATA
Organism: Dasypus novemcinctus; assembly: GCF_030445035.2. NCBI lineage: Eukaryota > Metazoa > Chordata > Mammalia > Cingulata > Dasypodidae > Dasypus > Dasypus novemcinctus. The sequence goes on along the minus strand of NC_080689.1, from coordinate 85,361,736 downwards.
CACCACATTTTGTTTATCTATTCATCAGTTGGGCACTTGTCAACCACCTACTCTTTCTTGTTTTTATTATTGTTTTTGTTTTTCTTAAACCACCTACCCTTACTGCATGCAGGAGAGAACGATGGGGCTGAGCAGTGTGATAAAACCTTGCCCCAAGTCCCCCGAGCAGGGCTGGAAGAACTTGGCTTTCAGCCCTGTGTCTGCCTCGGGGCTCGAGCTCCCCCCACCAGGTTTCACTTTCCAGTAAATGGAAAGTTTAAGGCTCGCCACATGCCACCCAGTAGGATGACTACAATAGAGAAGACTGATGATGAGTATTGGCAAGGAAGGGGAGAACTTGGAAGCCTGATACACTGCTGGTGGGAATGTGAAATGCTGCAGCTGCTTTGGAAGACAGTTTGGTGGTTCCTCAAACAATTCAACACAGTTACCATACACTCCAGCAATTCACTCCTCCATATCTACCCAAGAGAAATGAGACTATGTGTCCACACAAAACAAATGCTCCTAGTAGCCTCAGTCACAATAGTCAAGAGGTAGAAACAGCACAAATGTACATCAACCGATGATGGATAAACAAAATGTGATATAGGCATATGATGGAATATTATTTGTCCATAAAAAGGAAGGAAGAATTGATACATGCCATGACATGGGTGGAAAATATTACATCAGGTGAAAGAAACCAGACACAAAAGGGCAAATATCGTATGATTCCATTGTTATGAAAATCCAGAATAGGGAAATCTATAGACACAAAAAGTAGATTTGTGGCTGCCAGGGACTAAGGGAAGTTGGGAGAGTAAGAGGGTGATAGCTAATGGGTACAGAGTTTCTTTCTGAGGTGATGAAAATGTTCTGAAGCTGTGATAAATATATGAAAACTGTTAAATTGTACACTTTAAATGGGAGAATTGTATGGTAGGTGAATTATAGCTCAATAAGGCTGTTAAAAAATTAAAAGGTTTAAGATTCAACGAGTCTTCAAAAAAGAGTCAGGAGGGCATCAGAGGGGTGGCGCTTACATGCGCCTCAGCAGGACACCAGAGACAGCCAAAGTGGATACAACCCCAGGTACTGGTTCACCCAAGGGCTATGGAGACCCACAGGTTCTATGGTTGTGGCAGATGGCTCTGGAGTTCAGTGCCGTATCAGTGGGCCCTGCTTTGGAATTTGTGTTCCTGAATGTTAAGGAGTTGGACTCAGATGTGAACTTTCTACACATGCCTCTTCTGTTACTTTTACTGAACGTGTGGTTGGTGCTAGGGTTGGTGTATACTCAGGAGACCTGAATCTCTGGACTGGCCATGTGACAGCTGGGCCCTGAGCCTCAGCAGAGTTGCAACTCCTACTCTCTGGTTTGTTGGCCTTGTCCAGGTCAGCTAAAATGGAGGTGAAAATGGTCAACACCACACCAGGGAACCGAGAGTGCCTACAACTGCAAGCAGGAGAATTGCATCTACCATCCATGTGGAATCTAAGCCCCCTCTCAATATGGAGGTGGAGTGACCATCACCATCCCAGGGCCCACAGGATGGAGGAATAAAATATTCCTCATTAAAACATTCCTCATTAGAGTGGACTCACTGATATTCTACCATAGAACTATTGTGATTAGTAATGGAAGAAATTGTAGCATTGATGTGGAAAAAGTGGCCATGGTAGTTGCTGAGGGCAGAGAGAGGGAGGAAGAGATGTGATGTGTGGGCATTTTTGGGACTTGGAATTGTCCTAAATGATATTGCAGGGACAGATGCTGAACATTATATTTCCTGCCATAACCCTCTGAATGGACTGGGGGCCAGTGTAAACTACAATGTAAACTATGATCCATGTGGTGCAGCAGTGCTCCAAATTGTGTTCACCAAATTAAATGAAAGTGCCACAATGATGAAAGAGGTTGTTGATGTGGGAGGAGTGGGGGGTGGTAGATGGGCACCTCTTACATTTTAATGTAACATTTTTTGTGATCTATGTATCCTCAAAAAATACAATTAGAAAAATGATGGGGGTGGGGGTGGGGTGTGGGGTATCTGGGAACCTCTTGGGTTTTTTAATGTAACATTTTGTGTGGTCTATTAACTTTTAAAAAAGATAATTAAAAAATAAAATAAAAATTTTAAAAACAGCTTAGCTTTTAAGGAGCTCACAAGTCAGGGAGGGCCAAGAAGCAGATATGCCCCAGCAGAGTGATGAGGGCCACAGCACCAGGAAGCATTGGCGGGGGGGAGAGGTGGCCTGGGGGATTAGGGCTGGCCAAGGACAAGTGCCTGAGTCCTGGTGTGAAAGTAACAAGTTTTCCACCAGAGGCCATACTCATCTAGTAATTTAGAAGAGGGGTGCATCTCTCAGCTTAGGGAGTGGGGCCAAATGGGGAGGCAATCCTGGAAGGCTTCCTGGAGCAGGTGACACTGGGCCAAGTGTTGAAGAATGAATCAGGCAGAAAAGCGAGGGGAGGAAAAAGATGTCACAGAGGGGGCAAAGGCACACTCAGGGAATGTGCTGAGGGGCTGAGGGGCTGAGTGCTGGGTGGGAGCTGGGGAGAGGCTGAGAGGGAACTTTGGAGGGATGGGGGGTCTGACCCCTTCCGGTCTGGCACTACCCCTCCTCTGTTCCCCAATGTGGGCCTTGGTTTCAACAGCAAACGCAAAAGCCTTCCACCTCAGAGGCTGCAAGTCTCTGACTCAGCCACTAAAATGAGGCTGATATTGAGCGATGAGGACAAACAAGCGACAGGGAGCAAGTACCGGGGTGCCCACGGCAGGAAACGAGGCCTCGCAGATGCTAGGTACCCACGGGCCACATCCCACCACCCCAGGAAACATCAGTGCCTGAGAGAAATTGAAACAGGAACCCAGGTGACTTTCCCTGGGCAGATTCCAAGGAAGAAGAGAAAGTGGCATGGAGAGGGGACACCCCACCAGCTTTGCACCCACCAGCCACCGATCAAAAGAGCAGGCAGGTGAGAGAAGCAGGTGCCCGGGCATGGGCCCCGTCGCCCTGCTCCACGTGCCCTCGGCCCACCCACCAGTCAGCTTCAAGTCAGCTGAACTACAGGCCTCGGTCCCCCCGCGACCCTCGGACTTCCCAGCACAGCTGCTTTCATCACCCTTCCCGCTGCTACCTCCCTGGGTTGCTGGGGCCCTGGCATTTACGCATCCTGAATTTTTTTTTTTTTAAAGATTTATTTTTATTTATTTAATTCCCCTCCCCGAGTTGTCTGTTCTCTGTGTCTATTTGCTGTGTCTTGTTTCTTTGTCCACTTCTGTTGTCGTCAGCAGCACAGGAAGTGTGGGCGGCGCCATTCCTCCGCAGGCTGCTCCCTCCTTCGCGCTGGGCGGCTCTCCTTATGGGGGCACTCCTTGCGCGTGGGGCTCCCCTATGCGGTGGACACCCCTGTGTGGCAGGGCACTCCTTGCGCGCATCAGCACTGCGCACGGGCCAGCTCCACACGGGTCAAGGAGGCCCGGGGCTTGAACCGCGGACCTCCCAAGTGGTAGACGGACGCCCTAACCACTGGGCCAAAGTCCGTTTCCCTATGCATCCTGAATTTGGAGCCAGATCATCTGGGTTCAGCTTCTGGCCTTGTGATGATTTAACTGTGGGCTCGGAGCCTCAGTTTGCTCCCCTGTAAAATGGGCATCGGGCTTGCTGCTCTCTCTTTCTCTTCCTGGCAAATTAGGAGAAAGTCAATGTGTCATAGGTGGCAATGAGGATCAGTGCAGAATTACTTCAGTGTGGAAACCCTTGGTGACAAAGCAGATCTGAGGGAAGGGCGAATGTGGGCATGATGAGGTCAATCCCCTCTACTGTTGTTGTTTTTTTTAATATATATTTTTATTGCATTGACATATGTACATCACTAAATTTCCCATTTTAACCACTTTCCTGTGTAAAATTCAGTGGCATTAATTACCATCTCGATATTGTGTTCTCATCCCCAGCATCCGTCACCAGCACTTTCCCATCTCCCCAAGCAGAATCTCTGTGCCCATTCAACAATCACTCCCCATTTCCCCCTTCCCAGTCCCTGGTAACCCCTGATAGGCTTTCTGTTTCTAAGAATTTGCTTATTTCTTATAAGTGATGTCACACTATATTCGTCCTTTTGTGTCTGGCCTATTTCACTCAGCATAATGTCTTCCAGGTTCTTCATCTTGTTCCGTGCATCAGAACTGCATTCCTTTTCGTGGCAGGCTACTATTCCATTGTATGTCTAGACATACCACATCGTCTTTGCCCACTCCTTCATCTACTGACACTGGTGCTGGTTCCCCCATGCTCTTTGGTGCAGTGTTTTCACCTTTCCAAAGCATCTTCCCACCTGTCTTTACCCCATTTGACAGGAGACAAAGCTGAGGTCAAAGCAGTGGTGTGACTGAGAGCACCCCACATAGGGGATGTCGGGTGCCTCCGGGCCTGGGCCTCTGACGCTGAGCTGGGGTGACAGGACCGTGGCACTTTTCACACAGCAGCCCCGACCCAAGGCAGGAGGCCACACCACCACCCAACTCCAACTTCTGGGTCCCTGGATGCGGCGGCTTGCTCGGTCGGTAGAGGTGGGGTCTGGCTGCGGATGAAGGGTCGGTCCAGCTCAGGACGAAGGGTCGGTCCCCCTTGGGATGAGGGATCGGTTCCGCTTGGGACGAGGGGTCGGTCCGGCAGCAGACAAGGGGTCGGTCTCACAGGGGTTGCGCGGTTCGTCTGACGGGGTCACCCGGCGAAGCCGGCGACGAAGGGGTCACCCGGAGAAGCAGGCAACGAACTGGGGACAAGGGAGGCCAGGCCCTTGTCGGGGGCTCTCAGGACTGGAGGGCGCACAGCAGAAGAACTACCGCGGAGACAAGGTAAACACGCAAGTCCACTTTATTGAGGGAGAGGCAACAGTTTTATGGGGAAGGCTGATTGGTCGAAGCCACGCCCTGTTCTGATTGGTTGCCGGCGAAAGGTCAGTGGAAGGTGCTGGACGGGGGAGGGGTGGTGGTTAGGGATTGGCTGTCGCTGTTGCGGGGGGAAGGGGCAGGGTTTAGGGATTGGTGGCTGCTGTTGCTGGGGTGGAGGGCAGACTGGAGTTTCCCGCCTACGCCTGGCTGTTGCTGCTGTCGGGGGGAGGGAAAAGGGCAGACTGGAATTTTCTGCCCTGCGCCTGCGCAGGGAGAAAGAAGAAGAAGGGTGCCGCCCCACAGGCATCATGTGGCGCCATCCGGGAGGAGGGGCGGCCGCGGAAGCATGGCTGCCGAGAAGGGGAGACCCGAGGGCACTCTGTGCCCATGCCGAGCTTCCTTCAGGGGTGGCAGTGGGCCCGACCAACCACCCTATTATGGGGGCAGCGGTTTGGAATAGGCCTACCGCGGCCGCCGCCCCTTGCCAAGCCAGCAAACCACACTTCAGCCCGAGGGGTGACCGCACCTGGAGGGTGCGCAGCCTGCAGCGGGGGAGATTCACAAGCATGTCCTCAGGTAGTTTAAGGCCCCTCATGTGGAAGAGGAGTTAGGCGAGTTCTAGGTAGTCCCAAGGCAGAAGCAGGACAAGTGCTGGGGAATTATAAAACAGAGAAGAGATTTCAGCTCATTGTGAAAGAAGCATTCCAAATACACAGACCTGGATAGAGACGGAGAAGGCCACCTGAGGGGTAGTGAGCTCCCTGCTACTGGAGGTGATCAAGTGCAGGCCAACCAGTTGGCTGAAGCAGTTCAGAGTGGAGCAAATTCTGTGGTAGTGGTTCACCTGGAGCAGGGAGGAGGGGAGAAATGGGACATAAAGAATGGCAGGGAAGGTTCATGTGGTCAGAGAGGACCCTGCAAAGGCACTAGTAGAAGAGGGGAGGCTTAAGTGAGCTAGGAGAAAAACCCTCCGAGTAGGTTCTGTACTAGAGCAGAAAAGAAAAATGATTTAACTGGTTCTAGTAATGAAGACTACCATACTGTAGTAAGTCTGTGTTGAAAATGCTTGTTTAACTTAATACCCTAGCTTTTAGCCATATTTAGAAATAGAGAAACCTATTTCTTGGACAGGAACCAGTCAGGATTTTTGTGGCTTATTCTTTTGTAGGCACACCTTCTCCTTTTGGATGGCATGGAACTCTACCATCAGAAGGTGACATCTCAGAATTTTGTAGATGAAAGATATAGTAGAAAGAACCTGTTCCTTTCAAGCACCAAAGAGAATTATAATTATGATAGGCTTCTGACACTACAGGAATAATCTGTTTGGAGTGATTACGCAAGTCCTAAAAGATGAATTACAGACAGTTTGTTCCAAGTATTGCACTAAAATATTCCAAGTGTCAATCCACTTATAAACGTAGCATTTCATAGGCCTTAATTTCCCTTTAAGATTTCCACTTTAAAATTCCTGTGTACTTCGAGAAACTACAATAATTCTATCCAATTTCACTATTTTTATCATATTGGGTCCTAGAATCATGACCTGTTAGTTGAAAAGGAATCAGTAACCATCTGCTTACAATGAGACTCCCCACTCTGCCCCACCCAGAGCACCTTCTACTACACTTTGCCATTCTGCAATCTTAGCTTCAGTCTATTACATAGAAGAATATTTATCTCAAAGAGGTGGAGTGGACATAACCATCCCAGGGTCCACAGGATGGAGAAATAGAGGATGGATTGAGTGGACTTACTGATATTCTACTGTGCAACTATTGTGATTAGTAATGGAAGAAATTGTAGCACCGATGTGGAGAAAGTGGCCATGGTAGCTGCTGAGGGAGGGAGAGGGAAGAAGAGATATGACGTGGGGGCATTTTCAGTACTTGGAGTTGTCCTGGGTGGTGCTGCAGGGACAGATGCTGGACATGGCCCACTGGGTGGACTGGGGGAGAGTGTAAATTACAACGTAAACCATTGTACATGTGGTGCAGCAGTGCTCCAAAACGTATTCACCAAATGCAATGAATGTGCTATGATGATGAAAGAGGTTGTTGAGGTGGGAGGAGTGGGGTAAGGGGGGTGGGGGTATAAGGGGACCTAATGTTTTTTTTAAATGTAACATTAAAAAAAAAAAATAGAGACCATTTTAAAAATTAAAAAAAAGAAACACCGGAGGAGCCAGCAGCCCTTCCTGGGAGGCGTCCCCAGTCCTTACCAAGGGGATCCGCGTGGCCGCCAGGCGCGGGCCAGGTCTGAGGGTGGGGGGACGCTCGGCCCCTGGAGGGGGCAGGTAGCGGTCCCACCGGATTCCGCGCTGTACCAGAGCGTGGAGGGGCCTGGAGTGACAGCGGGTCCCCGTGGAGCGGCGGCGGGGGCGGGCCTCCTGGCAGGGGCGTGACCGAGCCAGCCCCGCCCCTGCCGCTCAGGCCCCGCCCCCTGCCGCTCAGGCCCCGCCCCGCTCGCGGCGCGGTGGCGCCCCCTCTCGGAGCTCTGGTGTCCGGCGCCGACCGCGCTCACCTGGTGCTCGTTCCCGGCGGAGACGCCGCGCGGCCCCACGCGTGCGGGGAGGGGCGTGTTATCTGGCTCGCGGCGCAGGCGGGTGGGCGGCGAACGTCGAGACCAGGCCCCTGAGGGGAGCGCGCGCGGTCCCGCACCTCGGACGCCCGCCTGCGCCCGCCTGCGCCCGGCTCCGCGGCCCAGGGCGTCTGCGAACCCAGCCTGGCGGCGGGAGGGGCAGGCGGGCAGCGCGGGTGGCCCTGGGGGCGCGCGCGGGGCGCGGAAAAGGGGCGAGCGGCCCTCCCCGCGCTGCCCGAGGGAGCCCCCGCACGCGCCGCCGGGGAAGCTCCTGCTCCTTGCGGGGCGCGGGGGCGCCCGGGGTTCCGCAGTGCTGTGCGTGGCGCCGCCGCCCGTCCTGCGCCCCCCTACCCGGTTTGGGGCCAAGGCGGGGTGCAGGGCTGCCCTCGGGGGCGGCCCGTGGGTGGCGGGCCCTCAGGGCATGGTTCAGTCTTTGGCATTTTTCCAGGCACGTAACTGTTTATTCTGTGAAAATTAATTTAATGAAATTACATAGTAAAAGCAGCAAACCTACTTTGGATGTACCCTAACCTTTTCTTACCCAAGCACCAGTTGATAGGCATTTGTGTTTTTTTCCAGTTTTGGCTGATTTGATTTGTCTTGGATAGATTTCTCGGAGTGGAATTAAGAACAATTATGGTAAGTTTATATTTTTAAGAAACGACACAATGTTTCCCAAAGTGGCAGCACCATTTGGCATTCTCACCAGAAATGTATGAGGGCTCCAGGTTTTCCTCATCTTCTTTAACAGTTGCTATTATCTTTTTTGATTTTAGCCATTTTAGTATGTGTATATGATAACTCATAGCCGATTTTAATTTGTATTTTCCTAGTGATGTAGAGAATTGAATGTTGCTTCTTTGGTGAAAGTGTATTTACATATTTTCCCGTTTTTAAGTGCTGTTTGTCATTTTTTTTTTAAGAAATCAATTTTATTGATACATATCAACAAAGCCTACTTTTCATCCAGAGTACACAATCATTGTTGTTTTTTTTAACAATCATTGTTATTCAGCACATAGTTGTGCATTCATCACCTTAATCATTGTTAAAGCATTTTTATTATTGTAATAATAAAAATCCATTACCTCTCCTCTGTGTTTTCCCTGATAGTTCATAGCTCCCATTTTTGGCTATTGCACAAATACTTTTTTTTCCCTTCTATAAATTGATTTGTATTTACATTTTATATAAGTGGAATCATACAGTATGTTATACAATATATTTAGTTCATAGTGAAGCAGTCTTACAGTATTTGTCCTTTTGTGTCTGGCTTGCTTCACTCAACATAATGTCCTCCAGGTTCATCCATGTTGTCAAATGTTTTACGACTTCATTTCTTCTTACAGCTGCATAATATTCCATCATGGGAATGTATCACACTTTATCCATTCATCAGTTAATGGACACCTGGGTTGTTTCCAGCTTTTGACAATCGTAAGTAGCACCACTTGTGAACATAGTTGTGCAGGTGTCTATTTGTACCACTGCTTTCAGCTCTTCTGTATGTATGCCTAATAGTGATATTGTTGAGTCACTGGCAAATCTATATTCAACTTCCTTAGGAACTGCCCAGCAGTCCTCCACAGTGGCTGCACCATTCTACATTCCCACCAAGAGTGAATAAGTGTTCCTGTCTGTCCACATCCTCTCCAACATTTGTAGGTCTCTGACTTTTTAATAGTGGCCATTCTGGTAGGTGTGAAATGATATCTCATTATACTTATGATTTGCATTTCTCTAATCATTACTCATGTTGAAAATTTTTTCATGTGTTTTCTTGCCATTTGTGTTTCTTCTTTGGACAAATGTATATTCATATCTTGCCCATTTTTAAATTGAGTCATTTGCTTTTTTATTATTGAGTTGTAACATCTTTTTATATGTCATGGATATTAAACCCTTACAGGACATATGATTTCCAAGTATTTCCTTCTGCTGAGGCAGCTGCCTTTTCACCCTTTTGACAAAGTCCTGTGAGGTGCACAAGTGTTTAATTTTGAGCAGATCCCATTTATTTTTTTTTTTGTGTGTGTGTGCTTTGGGTATAAGATCCAAGAAACCACCATGTCGCACAAGGTGTTTAAGATGTTTCCTTACATTTTCTTCAAGTAGTTTTTATGGTCCTTACTTTTATATTTAGGTCTCTGATCCATTTTGAGTTGATTCTTGTATTGGATGTGAAATAGGGGTCCTGTTTCATTCTTTTGGTTGTAGATATCCAGTTCTTCCAGCACCGTTTATTGAAGAGACTTTTTTCCTGTTAACATGGACTTGGTAGGTGTGTCAAAAACTAGTTGACTGTAGAGGTGAGGGTTTATTTCTGGACTCTAACTTCTATTCCACTGATTGATGAGTCTCTCTTTATGCCAGTGCCATGCTGTTTTGACCACTGTGGTTTTGTAATATGTTTCAGGGTCTGGCAGTGAAATCCCTCCCATCTTGCTCTTCTTTTTTAGAATGCTTTTGGCTATTCAGGTGCACATTCCCTTCCAAATGAATTCGGTAATTGCCTTTTCTATTTCTGTAAAGTAGACTGTTGGAATTTTGACTGGTATTCCATTGAGTCTGTAAATCAGTTTAGGTTGGGTTGACATCTTCACGATATTTAGTCTTTCAGGATGTGAACACGGAATATTATTTCATTTGTTTAGGTCATTTTAAATTTCTTTTACCACTGGTTTGTAGTTTTTCCCCATATAGGCCCTGTACTTCTTTGCTTAAACTGATACCTACATATTTGATGTTGTTGCTATTGTAAATAGAATTTTCCCCCTGATTTTTCCTCAGATTATGCAGTACTATTGTACAAAAACACTGATTTCTGCATGTTGATCTTGTATTCTGTGCTTTGCTGAACTCATTTATTAGCTCAAGTAGCTTTGTTTTAGACTTTTTAGAAATTTCTAAATACAGGATCATGTCATCTGCAAATAGTGTAAGTTTTACTTCCTCTTTTCCTATTTGGATGCCTTCAATTTTTTTTTCCTCTCTGATTGCTCTAGCTAGAACTTACTAGTACAATGTTGAATAACAATGGTGATAGCAGGCATTCTTGTCTTATTCCTGATCTTAGATGGAAAGCTTTCAACATTTCCCCACTGAGTACAGTATGGGTTTTTCATATACGCCTTTTATCATACTATAGAATTTTTCTTCTTTCTTATCTTTTGAAGTGGTTTTTTTAAATCAAGAAAGAATGCTGGATTTTGTCAAATGCCTATTCTGTGTTGATTGTGATGAATGTGTGTTTTTTTCCCCTTCAACTTGTTAATGCGGTGTATTACATTGATTGATTTTCTTATGTTGAGCTACCTTTGCATACCAGGAATAAATCCCACTTGGTCGCGATGTTGGTGTATAAGTCTTTAATAATGCTGCTGGATTCAATTTACCAATATTTTGTTGACAATTTTTGCATCTCTATGTTGATTAGAGAGATTGTTCTGTACGTTTCTTTCCTTGTAGTGTCTTTATCTGGCTTTGGTATTAGGGTGATGTTGGCTTCATAAAAAGTGTTGGGTAATTTTCCCTCTTCATCCTTTTGTAAGAGTTTAAACAGGATTGGTGTTAATTCTTTTCAAAATGCTTGGTAGAATTCATCTCTGAAATCATCTGGTCCTGAGTTTTTCTTTTCGGGAGATTTTTGATGATGGAGTCAGTCTTTTTAAATGCGATTGGTTTCTTAAGTTCTTGTATTTCCTGTAGTTCTTGTATTTCAGTGTAGGTTGTGCATTTCTAGGAATTTGCCCATTTCTAGGTTGTCTAGATTGTTCCTCATAATATCCTCTTTTGATTCTTTTAATTTCTGTGGGGTTAGTCATTAGTTCCTTCATTTCATTTCTGATTGTGTTTATTTGCTTCTTTTTTTCTCCATTGTTAATCTTGTTAGTGTTTTGTCAATTTTACTCATCTTCTCAAAGAACCACTTTTGGTTTTGATTTTCTCTTATTTTTTTGTTGTTGATCTCAATTTCATTTATTTCTGCTATAATCTTTATTATTTCTTTCCTTCTGCTTGCTTTGAGGATTGGTTTGCTGTCCTTTTTCTATTTCTCTAGGTGTTCAGTTAAGTCTTTGAGTTTAGCTCTTTCTTTTTTAATATAGGCATTTCCATAAATTTTGGTAATTTGTATTCTCGTTTTCATTTGTCTCAATACATTCACTGATTTCACTTGCAATTTCTTCTTCGACCCACCGCAAATTTACCTTTTTCCTGTCCATTATTGATGTTCAGTTTCATTCCATTATGACCTAAGAAGGCGCTTTGTATAATTTCAATCATTTTATATTTATTGATGCACTACATCATGCCCTGAACGTGGTGTATGCTGGTGAAGGATCCATGGGCCCATGAGAAGAATGTATAACCCACTGCATTTGGATGCAGCATTCTGTGTGTCTGTTAGGTCCAACTCATTTATTATTTTTTAAGTTCTCTGTTTCTTTGTTGATCTTCTGTCTAGTTGTTCTATTTCATGATGTGAGTGGTGTGTTAAAAGACTCCGGTGATTATTGTACAGATGTCTGTTTCTCCCTTCAATTTTGCCAGTTTGTCTTTTGTATTATGGGGTACCCTGGTTAGGTGCATAAATATATCTTCCTAGTGGATTGTCCTTTTTATTATTATATAATGGCCTTCTCTGTCTCATAGCTTTTTTTCACTTAAAGTCTGTTTTGTCCAATATAGTATAGTTATCCCTGCTCTTTTTTGGTTAACTATTTGCATGGAGTATCTTTTTCCAACCTTTTACTTTCAGCTGGTTTGTATCCCTGAGTCTAAGGTAGGTCTCTTGTAAGCAGCATATGGATGGCTCACGTGTTTATTATCCATTCTCTCAGCCTATAATTTTAGCTTGCCTGACTCCCCAAATAGCCTCCTTCCATCTGGATTCCTCAGAAAGGAGAGTGATGGACTCAGTGGGTCCCATGTTTTAAAAAAATTTTTTTTTTTTAAATTTATTGAAGTATGTCACTCATACATAAACATACATAAACAGTAAGTATATAATAATAGTTGTGAATTTACAAAGCAAACATATATAGTATCATACAGGACTCTTGTACCTCACCCTTCCACCAATACCTTGAACTGTTGTTAAGCGTTTCAAACTAATGATTAAAGAGCATTGTCAAAATGCTACTACTAACCAAGGTATTTTTCCCCCAACCCACCCTATTATTTTTTATCATTTATATATGAACGTTCAATTGTGAACTTACAAAGCAAATATGTGTAACGTCATACAGGGATCCCATACATCAACCTTCCACCAACACCTTACATTTTCATGAGACGTTTGTTACAATTATGAAAGATTATTGTCAAAATCTTATAGTCTTATCTTACATTCCCTATTATTTTTTAAGTATATTTTTATCCCAGAAATTGTAAACTTATAAAACAATCATGCATGAGTGCAGAATTCCCAAACAACACCCCTCTATCTGAACGTTTGTTATAGACAGGATAGTATCTGATTGTTACCATGTCCATAGTGTACATTTGGCACACATTTTCCATACTGCCCCATTATCAACACAGTACATCTTTGGCATAGATGCAAGAATATATTATTACTGCCTACCACAGTCTATAGGTCACTCCAGTTGTATTTTTTCGGGGCTTCTCCACATTCCCAACACCTTGCAGTAGTAATATACATTTGCTCTAGCTCACAAAGGACACTCTTGCATCTGTACCATCAAACACAATTCTCATACACCTCCTTGTTTACTGTGCTATTCAGTTCCTAGATTATTCACAAGCATTCTGTCAATTGGCATTTCATATCTAGATTACCATTTTCAGCCACATTGCCATTTATAAACTAGCTTTTACTCACTATGTGTTACCATCCACTCTATACATTTCCACACTTTTACAGCAAAGCTAATTAAAACTTCTACATACATTAACCATCATCAGTCCATCTCAGTCCTCCTCTTATCTCCTTTAAGAATCCACCACCTACCACCAAGACCTGAATATATTTTCCTACAATTTCTTATAGAAATGTTAGGGTTCTTGCTTTTATTTTTAAGTTTATTTGATTCATTTTGAGTTAATTTTTAGATAAGCTGTGAGATAGGGGTCCTCTTTCCATTTTTTGGCTATGGATATCCAGTTCTTTCAACACCATTTATTGAATGGACTGTTCTGCTTCAGCTGTGTGGGTTTGTCAGGCTAGTCAAAATTATTTCTTGACCATACATGCAAAGGTCTGTTTCTGAACCATCAAATTTATTCCATTGGTCTACATGTCTGTCTTTATGCCAGTACCATGCTTTTTTTTTTTTTTTTACCACTATAACTAGGTAAAATAATTTAAAGTCTGGAAATGAGTGTGTGCTTTACCTTTTTAAGATGTTTCTGGCTATTCAGGACCCCTTATCCTTCCAAATAAATTTGATAATTGTGTTTTCAATTTTTAAAAGAAATACTGGTGGATTTTTATCAGGATTGCATTGAATCTGTATATCAATCTGAGTAGAGTTGACATCTTAATGATATTTAGTCTTCTAGTACCTGAGCATGGAATATTCTTTCAGTTATTTAGGCCTTTTTTTGATATTTTTTAACATTGAGTTGCAGTTTTTTTTTAATACAAGTGCTTTACATCATTGGTTAAGTTTATTCCTGACTATTTGAGTTTCATCTGTCATATTTTATTTCCACCACTCTTTTGATACTTTTAGTTACTTTTATTGATATAATCTTCTTTTTTAGACTCTCTTCCAGGCCCTCTCTCCTGTCTTTTCTTTTCAGGCTCTAACACACCCTTTAGTATTTCCTGAAAATCTGGTCTCTTGCTTAGAAATTCTTTTAGTTTCTGTTTACCTGTGAATATTCTAATCTCATTTTTGAAAGGCAGTCTTGCTGGATATAAGATTCTTGGCTGGAAGATTTTCTCTTGTAGTATCTTAAATATATAAGACCACTGTCTTCTTGCCTCCATGGTTTCTGGTGATAAATCAGCACTTAATCTTATTGGATGTCCCTTATATTATGCATTGCTTTTCTCTTGCTGCTCTCAGAATTCTCTTTGTCTTTGACATCTGACATTCTGATTAGTGTGTGTCTCTGAGTTGGTCTGTTCAGATTTGTTCAGATGGGGGTACATTGTGCTTCTTGGGCATAGATATCTATATCCTTCAATAGGGTTGGTAAATTTTCTACCATTATTTCTTCAAATATTCCTTCTGCCCCTTTTCCCTTCTCTTCTCCTTCTGGGACATCCATGACATGTATGTTTGCAATATTTGCTGTCATTTAGTTCCCTAATTCCTTGTTCAATTTTTTCCATTCTTTTCCTCATCTGTTCTATTGTATGTTCACTTTCAGAGGCTATTTCTTCAGACTCACCAATCCTTTCTTCTGCTTCCTCAAATCTGCTATTATATGATTCCAGTGTTTTTTTTTAACTTCATTTATTGCACCTTTCATTCCCATAAGATCTGCTATTTTTCTGTGTATGCTTTCAAATTCTTCTTTGTGCTTATCCAGTGTCTTCTTAATATCCCTAATCTCTTTATCCATTTCATTGAATTTGTTAAGGAGATTTGTTTGAAATTCTATGATTAGTTGTCTCAACTCCTTTGTGTCATCTGGAGGCTTATCTTGATCCTTTAACTGAGCCATATCTTCCTGTTTCTTGGTTATGGATTGTAATTTTTCCTTTGTGCCTTGGAATCTGGCTTACTAGAGTATTTATTCTGGTTGCAGGTTTTCTCTTTAGTTTAGGGCTTCCTGCCCTTTCTCTCTTGCTGGTTGTGCAGTAGGAGTCAAGGATGTAGTTGGTGCTGTAAGCTTGGAGGCTCAAGCTGCCCTCATTGCCCCAGGGACCAATGAAGCTTCTCCCAACTTTCTCCTTTGCTAGAGGTAGGGACAGAATCACAGCTGTGTACAGTAATTCAAGTCATGGAGACCTAGAGATACTGATGATATTTCACATGCCTTTCTCCCCTGCCTGAGGCAGGGATGGAGCTGCAGGTGTGGGCAGCAGTTTATGCAGTGCAGGTCCAAGATGGCCACAGCTGTCCTGATAGACTTCTGTTATTCAGTCTGTGTCAGCCAAAGGTACCTGCAGTTACCTAGACAGGCTTGTGCAGGGCCCACCAGTTTCCTCCCTGCGAGAGGTGGGGATGAAGCCTAGGATAGAGCTGTAGGTGATCTGAGTGAAACTGGTCCCTATGGACACTGTGATTTTTGGTCAGCCCAGCTTCCCTTCCTGCTGGGGGCAAAGTCAAAATGGCAGCTACCAGCCTCTTTCTGATTTGGACAGGTTCATACTTGAGCTGTTCTTAGGGTTAGACTTTAGCAAGCTGAATTTGCTAATCAGTAGCAAACATCAGGGGCCAACCATCTCTTCCTCCTGTTTTTGGGAAAATGGAGCTTCCAATTCCAGCCACAGAATAGTTCTTGGGGCAGCTTGTGCTGCCATAGTAGGATATTCACCAGCTTCTGCAGCTTGGCCACTATTTTCTGGAGAGGCTGACGCAGGTCCCCCAAGCTTCTTCCCTTCCGGAGGTGGCACTGGGACCTAGGCTAGAGCTGCAGTCTGATCTGGATGGAAAGAAGCCAGTCCCCACCAACACTGGAATTCTCAGTCTGCCCCGCTTCCCCTCATGCCAGGAGTGGAGTTAAGATGGTGGCTTCCGGCCTCTTTCTGACTTGGACAGGCTCAAACTTTAGCAGTTCTTAGGATTATATTTAGCTTGCCGAATTTACTCATCAGTACCTAAAGTTGGTGCCCAACCATCTCTTCCTCCCCCATTTTTGGGAAGTGGAGCTTTCAATTCCAGCCACAGAATAGCTCCTGAGGTGGCTTGTTCCTCCAGTGGAGGATGGGCACCAGCCTCCATGGTGTGGAATGCTCTACTTACGAATCTTCTCTGCAGATGGGCGTCTCCTCCTTCCATTCCTTTAAGGACATTGCAAGATGCTCTTCTGGCCTCCTGGGGCCCCCAAGCAGGTGCTCCAGCTGCTCCAGAGAGCTCTGGATGTTTACTAACTGCACTGTAGCAGGAGCTGACTCTCGGAGCTCCTTACTCTGCTGCCATCTTGCTGGTTGTCCAATCCTGTGCTTTTTAAAAGACAAATTGTCCAGGAATATTTCGTATCTTAGACATATGCATTTCACTGTTTACAAAGCAGAGGTGAGGTTTCTTCTCTTGTTCACTCTGGTCCTAGGGCCTTGATGCAAGCCCACACTCTAGGTGAGCTGTAATTTGTCTAAACCTTATTTAAAAGCAAAAAAGGCACCAGCTTCAAAACAGTACATATACCACTTGTGTTTTATTGTGTGTACTAGTGATGGTCCAGCCCATTCCACAGTCAGAGTCCCCTTCCCTGGGCCCACTGTCTTGGGCCTCCACCTATGTCTTCCCCTCGCCAGTGCCCTCTTCACCGTTGGCTCCCCATCTACCATTTCCTTCCCCAGGCCACTTTTACCCTGGGCACCCCATCAGTCCTTTCCCTGGATCCACTGTATCTTGAGCTCCCATCCCTTAAAGTCTAAACACATTTTTAATATTTATGTGTCAGGCTTCATACTTAGGTTTCATTTATTTTGCTGCTACCCCATTAGCTGGGACATCAGAAACTTTAAAGAGTTAAGCCCGGCTTCATCCGTCTCCAATTCTATAAGTCAATGGCTTCTCTATACTTGATTTACAGAGCAGAGATATATTATGTAAAAGAAAAAAAACCCAATTTTATTTCTAAAACATCTGTAAGACTGACACTGAAAATGGGAAGGGCAGGAGGCACCTGTGGGCAGCAGTGGGTTCAGCCGGCTCCATGTCTAAAGAGGACAGGCTGTGGTCTCCTCTCCTGTCCAAGTAATCTGACTGCAGGGATCCTACAGATGACAGCCCAAACCTCCAACTTAAGGAACAAAATTGCAGGGAATGCAGAGGAAATGGAAACATCTTTGAGGCTCCAGGTGGCTCTAGGACTGAAGAGAACAGGTGTTGATTTGTATAAACATTTAAACTAGGCAACCCCAGATCCAGCCTACAGGGAAATGGACAAATTATTTATTTCTCCCCCTACTCCATGGTCTGCTCTCTGTGTCCATTCGCTGTGTGTTCTTCTCTTTCTGCTTATATTCTCATTAGGCAGCTCCAGGAACCGATTCTGGGACCTTCCAAAGTGTGAGAAAAGCATTCGTTCTCTTGTGCCATCTCAGCTCCCTGATCCGCTCTGTCTCTTATTGTCTCTTCTCTGTGTCTTTTTTTGTTGCGTCATCTTGCTGTGCCAGCTCTCCATGTGGGCCAGCACTCCTGCATGGGGCAGCACTCCTGCGTGGGCCAGCACTCCAAATGGGCCTGCTTGTCACATGGGCCAGTTTGCCTTCAACAGGGGGCCCTGAGCATCAAACCCTGCACCTCCTAAATGGTGGATGGGAGCCCAATTGCTTGAGCCACACTGCTTTCCGAGGCTGCTTCTTGAGATTGCACTCCCTCAGGCCAGCATTCTCCTCTTAGGCCCTGAGATGGTGGAGCCCCACCTGGAGAGAAATGAATGGGCTGAGGGCCCACAGTTCTGTCTCATGCAAAGCCCTGCCTCATGATGACAGAACCCTGAAGCCAAAGCTGCTTCTGGTGGGTTGCTGGGAATAAACGTTGGGATGGGTGTGCATGTAAATCCAGTATGGCTGAAACCACAAGTTCCACCTTGGCATGGGTGGCTGGCTTTGAGTAGAGGTTGAGGTGGGAGCTGCCAGGTTTGCAAACTACAAAGAATGGTCAGTGCTGATGGCTTCATGAGGCTGCCCACCAGGAACTCCAAATAGGAACTGGGGGGTGGCTCTAAGTTTAAAGGGGTCTTTACACTTTCAGCTGGGGCTGCCGAACCCATGTGTGGGCTGGCTGGGGGTGTGTGGCTGAGGGAGCGCTGCTACTGGTGTTGCCTGAAGGGCCTGGTCAGATGGGAAGCAGGTGGCACTGGAGCCAGTGGGAGGCCCACAGAGCACTGGGGCGGGAAAGGGATGTGTATTCATCAGGGTGACCCAAGGTTGGAAGATGGTGGGAAACAAGCCTGCAGATATGCTGAGGGGTTGTGGATTTTTTTTTCTTCATTTTTCTTCATTTATTGAAGTATATCATTCATACATAAAATATGTAAATAATAAGTATAGTAATAGTTGTGAACTTACAAAACATACGTATAATATCATATAGGATTGTCATACTTCACCCTACCACCAATGCCTTACATTGTTGTGAAATATTTGTAACTAATGATTAAAGAGCATCCTCAAAATATTACTACTAACCAAAATATCTTATTTTTGGTATATTTTTCCTCCAACCGACTGTATTAGTATTTTTATAAGATTTATATATGAATATACATAAACAATGTGTATAGTAAAAGTTGTGAACTTACAGATCAAACATGCATCACATCGTACAGGGGTCCCATACATCAAACTACCAAGACCATCCATTGTTATGAGATGTTTGGTACAAATTATGAAAGAACATTGTCAAAATCTTACTACTAACTATAGTCCTTATCTTACATTTGGTATATAATTCTTTCAACCTCCTTATTATTACTTTTTAAATATATTATTATGACAGAAGTTGTAAAACTTACAAAACAATCATGCACATGTGCAGAATTCCCATTCAACACTCCTCTACCAATACATCATACTGTTGTGGCACATACAGATTACGAGATAATATCGTCAGATTATTGCCAGGTCCATAGCTTACATTTGGCACACTTTTTCCATCCTTCCCCATTATCAAAACAGTACATCTTAGGCATAGATGCATGAATTTCCATTATTACTGTTAACCACAGTTCATAGAACATTCCAGTTCTGTCTTTCCCATGCTTCTTCACATTCCCACCACCCTGCAATAGTGATATATATCTGCTCTAGTTCACAAAGGACACTCTTGCATCTGTACCATCAACCACAACTCTCATCCACCTCTGGTGGTAGGTGTTTTTCATACCCTAGAATATTCTCTAGCTTTCTGTGAATTGACATGTACATCCCTAGACTACCCTTTTCAACTACATTCCCATTTATACACCATCTGTTACTCACTATGTGCTACCATCAACTCTATACACTTCCACACTTTTATGGTAATGTTAACTAAATCTTCTACATACATTAAACATCAGTAGTCCGTCTCAGCACTGCTATTATCTCCTTAAAGAATCCAACACCTATCACCAGGTCTTGAAGATATTTTCCTACATTTTCTTTTTTTTTTTTTTTTTTTTTTTTTTTTTTAAAGATTTATTTATTTATTTAATTTCCCCCCCCTCCCCTGGTTGTCTGTTCTTGGTGTCTATTTGCTGCGGCTTGTTTCTTTGTCCGCTTCTGTTGTCGTCAGCGGCACGGGAAGTGTGGGCGGCGCCATTCCTGGGCAGGCTGCTCTTTCTTTTCACGCTGGGCGGCTTTCCTCACGGGCGCACTCCTTGCGCGTGGGGCTCCCCCACGCGGGGGACACCCTTGCGTGGCAGGGCACTCCTTGCGCGCATCAGCACTGCGCATGGCCAGCTCCACACGGGTCAAGGAGGCCCGGGGCTTGAACCGCGGACCTCCCATATGGTAGACGGACGCCCTAACCACTGGGCCAAAGTCCCGTTTCCCCCTACATTTTCTTTTAATAGCTTTATGGTTCTTGATTTTATTTAGGTTTTTGTTCCATTTGAATTAATTTTTGTGTAAGTTGTGAAATAGGGGTACTTTTTCCTTCATTTGCCTATAGATATCCAGTTCTCCCAGGACCATTTGTTGAGTGGACTGTTCAGCCTGAAGTGGATGGGTTTGGCAGGCTAGTCAAAAATCTCTTGACCCTAGATGTGAGGGTCTATTTCTGAAACAATCAATTCAGTTCCATTGATCTGTGTTTCTGTCTTTATGCCACTACCATGCTGTTTTTAACCACTGTAGCTAGGTAATATGGTTTAAGGTCCAGAAGTGAGAATGTCCAGAAGTGAGAGTCCTCTAACTTTGCTTTTCTTTTTTAAAATGTTTCTGGATTTTCAGGACCCCTTACCCTTCCAAATAAATTTTTTTATTTTTAAAATGCTTGTGGAATTTTTATCAGGAATGCACTGAATCTGTGTATCTATTTGAGTAGAATTGACATCTTCATAACATTTAGTCTTCCAGTCCATGAGCATGGAATGTTCTTCCAAATATTTAGGACTTTTTAAATTTCTTTTATCAATGACTTTTGGTTTTCTGAATATAAGTGCTTTACAACATTGGTCAAGTTTATTCCTAAATATTGGAGTTTATCGGCAGTTAAATTCACCACTCTTTTGACACTTTCAGTTACTTTTACTGATATAATCTTCATTTTAAGACTCTCTTCCAAACCTCTCTTTCCTGTTTTTTCTTTTCAGGTTGTAACACACCCGTTGTGGTTTTTTTTTTTTTTTCGCTAATTCTTAGGGAGTGTCCTCTCTGTGCCAAGGACTATGCTAAGCATTATCTCGTTCAACCCAGACCACAACTATATATGAGGTTGATGTTACTACTATCCCATTTTAAAGATTTATTTTTTGTTTATTTCTCTCCCCTTCCCCCCCTCCCAGTTGTCTGCTCTCTATGTCCATTTGCTGTGTGTTCCTCTGTGACCACTTCTATCCTTGTCAGCGGCACCGGGAATCTGTGTTTCTTTTTGTTGCGTCATCTTGTTGTGTCAGCTCTCCATGTGTGCGGCACCATTCTTAGGCAGGCTGTAGTTTCTTTTGCGCTGGGCAGCTCTCCTTATGGGGTGCACTCCTTGTGTGTGGGGCTCCCCTACACAGAGACACCCCTGTGTGGCAGGGCACTTCTTGCACGCATTAGCACTGCGTGGGGGCCAGATCCACAAGGGTAAAGGAGGCCCGGGGTTTGAAGCACGGAGCTCCCATGTGGTCGGCAGATGCCCTATCCATTGGGCCAAGTCCGCTTCCCTGTAACACACCCTTTATTGTTTCCTGCAAAGCTGGTCTCTTGGTTATACATGCTCTCCATCTTTTTATCTGTGAATATATTAAACTCACCCTCAATTTTTCAGGACAGTCTTGCCAGACTTAAGATTTGTCTCTGGCAGTTTTTCTCCTTCAGTATCTTAAATATATTATACCACTGTCTTCTTTCCTCCATGATTTCTGATGAGAAATTGGCATTTAATCTTACTGGGTATTCCTTATATGCTATGCATTGCTTTTCTCTTGCTGCTCTCAGAATTCTCTTTTTGTCTTTGGCATTTGACATTCTGATTAATATGTGTCTCAGAGTTGGTCTATTCAGATTTTTTCAGATGAGAGTATGTTGTGCTCCTTGGACATGGATATCCATGTCCGTCAATAGGGTTGGTTAATTTTCTACCATTATTTCTTCAAATATTCCTTCTGCCCTTTTCAGCAACACACATGACACATATGTTTGCATGTTTCTTGCTATCATTTAGTTCCTTGACACCTTGTTCAGTTTTTTTCCATTCTTCATTTGTTCTTTTGTATGTTTGCATTCAAGGCCATTTCTTCAAGCTCACCAATCCTTCTGCCCTCTCGAACCTGTTATTATATGATTCATGTGTATTTTTAGGTTCATTTATTGTGCCTTTCATTCCCATAATATCTGCTATTTTTCTTTGTATCCTTTCAAATTCTTCTTTGTGCTCATCCAGTGTCTTCTTAATATCCGTAATCTCTTTAGCCATCTCATTGAATTTTTTAAGGAGTCTCAACTCCTTTATGTCATATGGAGGCTTATCTTGTTCCTTCAACTGGGCCATAGCTTCCTGTTTCTTGGTATGGATTGCAGTGTTTTTTGGTGTCTTGGTATCTGGCTTACTAGAAGTATTTATTCTGAGTACAGTTTTCTCTTTAGTTTAGGGCTTTCTACCCTTTCTCCCTTGCTGGTTGTGCAGTAGGAGTCAAGGATATAGTTGATGCTGTAAGCTGTGGAGGCTCAAGCTGCCCTGATTCCCCAGGGATTGATGAAGCGTCTCCAAACTTTCTCCTTTGCTAGGTGTAGGGACAGAGCCACAGCTGTGTGTAATAATCCAAATTTTGCAGGCCTAGACTGTAGTTGCCCAGAAAGACTGATGAAGCCTCATATCCTCTTCTCCCCTGCCTAGGGGGGGATGGAGCTGCAGGTGTGGGCAATAATCTATGCCATGCATGTCCAAAGTGACCGTAGTTGCCCAGTAGAGTTCCCATTATTCAGCTGCCAGCTGAATGTACCTGCAGTTACCTGGAGAGTGAGATGCAGGGCCCACTTGCTTCCTCCCTGCTAGAGGTGGGGCTGAAGCCTAGGCTTGTCCTGCAGGCTGCTCTGAGTGAAAGAAGCTGGTCCCTACCAGCACTGTGATTTTCAGTCAGCCCAGCTTCATCTCATGCTGGGGACAAAGTAAAAATGTTGTCTACTGGCCTCTTTCTAACTTGGCTAGGTTAAACTTTAGGTGTTCCTAGTGTTGTACTTTAGCCAGCTGAATTTAGTAATTAATGGCTGAAATCGGTGGCCAACTGTCTCATCCTTCCCTGTTTTTGGGAAATAGAGCTTCCAGTTCCAGCCACAGAAGAGCTCCTGAGATGGCTTGCACCACCAGGGTAGGAAGATTACTTGCATCCATGGTGTGGCCTGTATTTTTCCAGAGGGGCTGGCAAAGGTCCCTCCAACTTTCTCCCTGTTGGAGGTGGGGCTGGGGCTTGGGCTAGAGCTGCAATATGATCTGGATGGTAAGAAGCTGGTCACTACCAGCACTGGGATTTTCAGTCCATCTACCTCCCTCCTGCCTGGGGTAGAGTTAGCATGGTGGATACCAACCTCTTCTGACTTGGGTCGGTTCAAATTTTAGCCGTTCTAAGGATTATACTTTAGCCCACCAAATTTACTAATCAGTAGCTGAAGCTGGTGCCCAGTCGTATCTTCCTACCCATTTTTGGGAAGTGAAGCTTCCAATTCCAGCTGCAGAATAGCTCCTGAGGTGGCTTGTGCCTCCAGTGGAGGACGGTCACTGGCCTCCAGTGGAGGACGGTCACTGGCCTCCAGGGCATGGGGTGCTCCACTTATGAATCTTCTCTACCAATGGGCGGTCTCCTTCCTTCCATTCTTTCAAGGATATTGCAGGATGTTCTTTTGGCCTTTTGGATCCCCCAAACAGGTGCTTTAGATAGCACTGTGTGATTACTAACTGCCCTGTAGCAGGAGCTGACTAGGAGCTCCTTTGCCACCATTTGCTAGTTGTCCTTGAATTTTGATGTTTTATATTTATAGGTCTAAAATTTCCTTTTTCGTCTTTTTGTTGTTTATGTTTCTTTTTTGTGAACTGTATTTTCTTTCATTCCAAGAGGATTTACATTTCTCATTGAGCAGAGACTGCTTTGTCGGATGGTTCATTTGGGACTGTATTGGCTGACTGTTTTTTTTCCCCTGGAGAATAGATGAGATTTTTCTAATTCTTTATATGTTATGTTGTGTAATTTGGGATGATATCCTGGTTGCGTGTGCTTATTATATAGTTAGAGACTTCTGAAAGATTGTTTTGGCTTGTTGGGGCCTTGCTATTTCATATGAATTTGAGGATCAACTTTTTCTGTTCCTAAAAAAAGGTTGCAGGGCAGCGGACTTGCCCCAGTGGTTAGGGCATCGTCTACCACATGGGAGGCCCGCGGTTCAAACCCCGGGCCGACTTGACCCGTGTGCAGCTGGCCTGTGCGCAGTGCTGATGCACGCAAGGAGTGCCGTGCCATGTAGGGGTGTCCCCGCATAGGGAAGGCCCATGCGCAAGAGTGCGCCCCGTAAGGAGAGCTGCCCAGTGTGAAAGAAAGTGCAGCCTGCCCAGGAATGGTGCCTCACACACAGAGAGCTGACATAACAAGATGACGCAACAAAAAGAAACACAGATTCCTGTGCCACTGACAACAACAGAAGTGGACAAAGAAGCAGATGCAGCAAATAGACACACAGAACAGACAACCGGGGTGGGAGGGGGGAAGGGGAGAGAAATAAATAAATAAATCTTTTTAAAAAAATCCAAGTTACTATGAAAAAAAAAAGTTTGCAGAGATTTTGATAGGTATTGCATTTAATCTGTATATCACTTTAGGTAATAACTGATATTGTAACAATATTAAATCTGAAACATGGACATGCTATCTTGCCATTTATTTAGATCTTCTTTAATTTCTTTCAGTAGTGCTTTGCAGTTGTCAGTGTGTAGGTCATTCATCTCTTTATTTAAATTTATTCTCAGGTATTTTATTCTTTTAGATGCTGTAGTGAATGGGATTTTTTGAAAAACACTTTTTATTCTTTTCAAAGGTACTTAAGTTACAGAAAATGTTACACAAAAAATATAAGGGATTCCCAAATGCCCCATTCCACACACCTCCCACGCTTCCCCACATTAACAACATCTTTCATTAGTGTGGTACATTCATTGCAATTGATGAACATATTTGGAACTTTACCACTAATCATGGATTATGGTTTACATTGTTTATACTCACTCCCACTCAATTTTGTAGGTTATGGCAGGATATATGGTGGCCTGTATCTATCATTGCAGTATCATTAAGGACAGGTCCATGTCCCAGAAATGCCCCAATATTACACCTCTTTTTCCCTCTCCCTGCCTTTAGCACCTCTAGTAGCTACTGTCTCCACATCAATGATAAAATTTCTTCCATTGCTGGAATACCAGTAAGTCTATAGTAGAATATCAGTAAGTCCACTCTAGTCCATATTTTATTCCCCAATCCTAAGGATGCTGGGACGGTCATACCCACTCCACCTCTAATTGAGAGGAGGCTTCTTCAGTCCCATATGGCAGAAGGATGGGACTCTCTTTTTTTTTTTTTCCAAATTCTACTCAATTTATTCATTTTTAAAAAAATATTACATTCAAAAAATATGAGGTCCCCATTCACCCCCACTGACCCCACCCCACCACTCCCCCCACAGTAACACTCTCCCCCATTATCATGACACATCCATTGCACCTGGTGAGTACATCTCTGGGCATCGCTGCACCCCATGGCCTGTGGTCCACACCATAGCCCACACTCTCCCACGTTCCATCCAGTGGGCCATGGGAGGACATACAATGTCTGGCACTTGTCCCTGGAGCACCACCCAGGACAACTCCAAGTCCCGAAAATGCCTCCACATCTCATCTCTTCCTCCCATTTGGATGGGACTCTCTTGCTTTCAGTTGTAAACTCTCTTGGTTCCTTGGTATGGTGATTGTCCATCCTTACCTCCTTGTTAGTTATCCTGGGTAAGGCCAATGACCTGGAGAGTAGGTGGATGCAACTAATGCAATTAACTTTTTTTTTTTTTCACATTTTTTTTTAATTGATTTTGTAAAAATATTACTCCCATTTCAGATTGTTCTTTCCTGATATGGAAAAACAAAATTCATTTTTTTTAAGTGTTTGTCTTATACCCTGCAACTTTTCTCAATTTATATCCTCTAGTAGTTAGTTTTGTGGATTCTTTGGGATTTTCAATATGAAAGATCATATTACTTGAGGATAGTGTTAGTTTTACTTTTTCATTTCTGATTTGAATACCTCTTTTTTTGCCTAATTATCCTGGCTAGAACTTACAGTATAGTTTTGAATAGAAGTGGTAAAAGTGGGCATCCTTGTCTTGTTCCTGACCTCAGGTTTCATTCTTTCCTTGCAAACTTTTATTGTTTCTCACATTGATTATAATGTTAGCTGTGAGGTTTTTGTATTTATCATGTTGTTGATGTTAACATTTATTCCTATTTTTCTGAACGATTTTATTATGAAATCATGGTAGATTTCATCAGAAGCCTTCTCTGTGCTATTAAAGTGATCATGGATTTTTCTCTTCATTCTTTTAATGTGGTGTTACTATACTGACTGATATTCTTATGTTAAACTACCGCTGCACTCTGGGGATAAGTCACCCTTGGCCATGGGGTGTAATCCTTATAATATATATAGTTTGATTTGATTTACCAGTGTTTTGTTGAGATTTTTTGCTTCTGTATTCATATGGAAAGTTCTTCTCTTGTCTTTTTTTGATGTCTCTATGTGGTTTGGGTATCAGAACAATACTAGCCTCCCAGAATAAGTTAGGAAGAATTCCCACCTCTTCCGTTTTTTGGAAGAGTTTGGGAAGAATTGGTGTTAATTCTTGTTTGAATGTTTGGTTCAGTTCTCCAAAAAGCCATCTGGACTTTGACCTTTCCTTGTTGGGAGATTTTTGATTATTTATTCAATCTCTTTGCTTTCATAGGTCTGTTAAGATCTTTTATATCTTCTTGAGTCAAAGCAGGTTACTTTATGTTTCTAGGAATTTGTTCATGTCCTCTAGATTATCTAGTTTGTTGACAAATGAATGTTCATAGTATTCTCTTATACCCTTTTAATTTCTGCCAGTTCAGTGGCAATGTCCCCACTTTCATTCCTTAAATAGTTATTTGCATCTTCTTTCATTTCTTTTTGTTTGTCCGGATAAAGGCTTGTCAATTTTACTAATCTTTTTAAAGAACCAAATTTTGGTTTCATTAATCCTCTCAATTGCTTTTCTATTTTTATCTCAGTTATCTCCACTCCAATCTTTATTATTTTCTTCCTCCTAGTAATGTTAGGTTTAGTTTAGTCTTCCTTCCTCAAGATATGAAGTCTAAGTTATTGATTTGATATAATTCTTTCTTAATGTAGGAATTTATAGCTATAAGTTTCACAATGAACAGTGCCTTGCTCCTTTCCATAGTTTTTTGCACATGGTTTTGGTTTTTTTTGCTCTAAGAATTTTCTGGTGTCCTTTGTAAGTAGATTTCAGAAAATTATCCCAGTGGTTACTTCTGGTGTACTTTGTAGGTAGATTTCAGAAAATTATCCCATTGGTTATTTTTAAATGGGTCATATATTTTCCACTTGTTTGTACAATTCCAGCTTTCCTTCTGTTTTGATTTTTATGTAAATCCATTGTGGTAGGAGAGAATTTTGTGTGATTTCTGTCTTTTAACTTTTATTGTCTTGTGCCCTAACATATGGTCCAGCCTGGAAAATGATCCATGGACACTTTAGAAGAATGTGTATCCTACTATCGTTGAATGGTATTCTATATATTTTAGGTGCAGTTTGTTTATAGTATCATTCATATCCTCAGTTTCCTTTCTGATATTCTGTCTTGATGATTCATTCTTGAAAATGGTGTTTTGAAGTTATTGTATAACTATATCTTCTTTCAATTTTGCCAATGTTGTTTCATGTATTTTGTGTGTCTGTACATATATGTTGATGATTGCTGTAACTTCTTGGTGGATTGACCCTTTTCTTAATATATAGTGTCTTCCATTTTCTTTTGTTGTAGTTTTGGACTTCAAGGCGATTTTTTTCTAATAGTAGTTTAGCCACCCCTGCTCTCTTCTAGTTACTCTCAGTATGTAATATTTTTATTCATCTCAAAACTTTCAAATTATTTGTTTCTTTAGGTCTAAAGTGAGTGTCTTTAAAATAACATAGGTATTTGAAGTTTTTTTTTTTTTTTAAAGATTTATTTTTATTTATTTAATTCCCCTCCCCTCCCCCAGTTGTCTGTTTTCTGTGTCTTTTTGCTGCATCTTGTTTCTTTGTCCGCTTCTGTTGTCATCAGTGGCACGGGAAGTGTGGGCGGCGCCATTCCTCGGCAGGCTGCTCCCTCTTTCGCGCTGGGCAGCTCTCCTTATGGGTGCACTCCTTGCGCGTGGGGCTCCCCCAAACGGGGGACACCCCTGTGTGGCACGGCACTCCTTGCGCGCATCAGCGCTTCGCGTGGGCCAGCTCCACATGGGTCAAGGAGGCCCGGGGCTTGAACCGCAGACCTCCCATGTGGTAGACGGACACCCTAACCACTGGGCCAAAGTCCGTTTCCCAAAGTATTTTTTAAAATACATTCTGCCAATATAAGTATTTTGATTGGTGAGTTTACCCTATTTTTTTATGTTTTATTTTTTAAAAGAAACTTAGATTACATAAATGATATACAAAAAACATAGAGGATTTCTGTATGCCCCATTCCATATACCTCTCATGTTTTCTGACATTAACACCCTTCATTAGTGGTACATTCATTACAGTTGATGAACACATTTTGGAGCTTTGCTGGTAATCATGGATTACTGTTTACACTGTAATTTATACTCTCTCCCACACAATTTTATGTTATGGCAAGATATATAATGGCCTGTGTCTGTCATTGCAGTGTCATTCAGGGCAATTCCCGAGTCCCAAGAATGCTCCCATATTGCATCTGTTTTTCCCTCTCCTTTCCCTCAGAACCTCTAATGGCCACTCTCTCCACATCAGTGATATAAATCTTCCATTGCTAGAATCACAATAAGTCTACATAGTAGGATACCAGTAAGTCTACTTTAGTCCATAGTTTACTCCCCAGTTCTGAGGATTCTGGGTTGGTGATGCCCATTCCACCTCTAATTGTGAGGGGACTTTCTCCCATAGAGCAGATGGATGGGAATATCTTGCTTACAGTTGTAGATTCTTTATCCCATCAACCCATCATTTTGTCCCATCATTTCCTAATTAGTTGTACTGGGTGAGTCCAATAATCTGTAGGGTAGGTGTTGCAGCTATGTTGAGATTCAAAGCCTAGCTGGTACATGGACAGCCCAAAGACTTAAGTCTTTTAATAAAATCTATTTATTTTGAAGCAATTACTTTGAAAAGCAGGATTTATTTAGGCATTTTAAATTCATTTCTTATACATCTTATATTTTTTTACCCTCATTTCCACCATTGCTGCCTTCTTTTGTGTATAGTTGATCTTTTGTGGTGAAACAGTTTGATCCCTTTCTTCTTTTTCTGTATACTTTTTAGCTATTTTATTTGTAAGGTTACATTGGCATTTATATTTAACATCACAAATTGATAATAATCCTCTTTGAATTGACTTAAACTTACCTTCAGTTTCAACAGTAATAATAAGAAACTAAAAGTTAATTGTTAGATAAAATACTTTTAAACAAAATTTAATTCAGAAATGAATTACATTTTAAGACATAACTGAAAATACCTTTAAAGCTAATTGATCCTGAAAATATATGCACATTTAAAGGTAATGACTAGATTTTGACAAGATGACGGCAGTTGTTCCATTTCAGAACAGGAATTTGCTGTAGAGGTAAAAAATCAAAAATCAGATGCAGAATGAAAACGACAGGTGCAATAGAGATAGTGAGAGCAAAGACCCATATTTAAGAGTGTGAGAAATATGGAACTAGGAAATACCCAGAATTAAGCTGCCATATTTTTGAGCATTTTATAGAAACTACAGGAGAGACAGCTCTGTGAGGTTGGGAAAGCTATCCTGAATCATAATACTACCCACAAATTCAAGGAAAAAATCAAATAAAATGACCAATAGAAAAAAATACTCATGTCAATTGACATACAAAGGTAATATAGGGCAACAAAGGAATAAATGCAGAGTAACAGCATACAACAAAATGAAAAATCTTCATTTTGGTGTCCTTTGTGATGTACTTTTTCAAAAAACAAGGTAAAAGGCATTAAGAAAATGAAGCAAGATATGAAAAGATATCAGATAAGAAATACTCAAAAAATAGAAACGAGGAAAGAATATGATAAAAAATGGAAAAATCACTTCAAAATGTAATGTAAGCTAGAAGAAACACAGTGAATGATAATGCCCTATAAGAAATAGAAGTTGAAAAGATTTAAAAAAATTGAGAAATTTAAAAAAAATTGTAAAAGATTTGAGAAAATTGTCAAAAGTTAATGATAGGTACAGAAGAGCCAATATATGAATAATTGGAGTGTATGAAAAGACAAAACTGAAGCAGAGATCCAAAACAAATTTTAAAATATCATTTTTTTCTGGAAATAAAAGGGATGCTTTGAAGCTGCTTATTAACAGTGCAGACTGAGCAGTGAATGAGAACGAATAGAATGGCAATATATATTCTAGTAAAATTGATGGGCTTTAAAGAAAAAGGAAAAATCATTTGTGCATTTAGAAAAAATCAAATGGCATAATAGAAAGAAAATTAGATTCTCATCAAGGTTTTTGAAGACAGTACATTGTGTTGGAAGAAAATGGAGCCATTAATTTTATTCCCAACATAATCGATTTGCAAGTATAAATGGCATGGAAGTCCAAGTTATACAATCAGACCATGGGTAATATTGTTCCCTTGTTCCCTTCACAGAGTTCTGCAAAGGTAGTGTTTAGAAAGATACTGGCCTGAGGACAGATGCTAAGTATTAAATTTACACTTGTTCAGCTATGGCTAAAGGAGGGTTCTATGAGTGAGGGAGTGTCTTTGGTGGAAGCTACTAGGGAGACAGACTTAGATAATTCAGAAAGTCTCTGGGACTCTGCTGAGGTGTTCATAAGGGCAACCCCTCTGATAACCTCCTGGCTCTTTTTGGAGACTCATAGCCATATAAACTCATTTGTCCTTTCTATTTCCCCCTTGATTCAGGTCAAAAAGCATTTTAAACTCCTGGTATTATACGTAGATTGAGATATTCTGCTGGTCCGAGTTGACCCTTTTGTTCAAGGTCATTTTCTAGTTACATCATTGGCTGGTACTGGTAGTAATCCCTTGGTGCCAGGGAGGCTCATCCCCGGGAGTCATGTCCCATGCTGGGGGGAAGGCAACGCATTTACATGCTGAGTTTGGCTTCGAGACTGGCCACATTTGAGCAACACGGAGGCTCTCAGGAGGGAACTCTTTCACTTTCTTGATAATGTCCTTTGATTCATAAAACTTTTGACTTTTGATGAAGTTCACTTCTATTTTCTGTCATTTTTGCATATCCAATTCTGTATCTCAGTTTTTCTACCTGAGGAGTAGGATAGTAAATCAACCATGACATATATCTATGAATGACTTAATGTATGTAAAGTATGTAGTGTAGATGCTTGGGAAGGTTAATTAAATGTACAGTGTCTTGATTGAGATCTCACAACTTATTAAGACTCAAAGCTGGATTCACACCTGGGAGTGGAAACTCCAGTGTCAATGCCCTATCCATGAAATACAGCTGCTTTTCCAATAAACAACCACTTTATTTGAATCCTTTCTTAAATTTAAGTGTCTGTCAGAAATGGTGTAGAGGTTTGTGAGCCAATGTCCATATGGGCAAAATTTATGATAAGGTGGAAGGGGGATAGCTGTGTAGTGGATGGGCATGACAGTGGTGCAGTGGGTTAGGTGGTGCTGGTTTGTGAGGGGCTGGGGAGGGGAGGGTGGGTTGGACTATTGGTGGAACTGGGGGAAGGTTGGGGGAGGGAGTAGGTGAACACTGGGGATTTGTGAGTATGTGCTTGAAATGACAACACTGGGAATGTTATTTTGGCAAATATGGCAGGGAAGAGTTACTGGTTTAGGGTGTTGAATGTGAGGAGCATGCAAAACAGGCCACACCTGAGACAGACTTCTAGGGAGTGTGTGAGTGTTCATCTCATCATACTGTGTTGTAATAGTGGGTGTAGACCCACATAATGAGAGGGAAGGAGTTGGACTCCTGGGGAGTCTTGCTCTTTTCTCAAATAGAGTGGCAAGAGTCTCTTGAGATCATAGGCAGTGCCTTAAATGGGAGGACAGGCCAGTATATGAAGCCCTCAGTGTTGTTGTAACTATGAATTTTGTTCTTTAAGGAGTGAAGCTTGATGGTTACTGTAGGTTCCAAGGAGACGGGGACGGGGAATAAAATAGATGGAACATGGGGCATTTTTGGGGGTGATGGAATTGTTCTACATGGTCTTGCAATGACAGATACAGGTCATGTTAAATTTCTCAAAATTTATAAAAGTGTATGGTCCAAATTATTAACCATAATGTAAAT
Organism: Dasypus novemcinctus; assembly: GCF_030445035.2. Lineage (NCBI taxonomy): Eukaryota > Metazoa > Chordata > Mammalia > Cingulata > Dasypodidae > Dasypus > Dasypus novemcinctus. Next base: position 85,329,439 of record NC_080689.1, on the reverse strand, counting down.
CAATGACCATAATTAGTAGCAGTGCTTCAATATTGGTACATCAATTTTAACAAATGTACTATCCACATGTAAAATGTTATTAATTGGGGAAACAGGAAAAGGGGGAGGATATTGGATATAGGAAATACCCTATATGGTCTACATGGCTTTTCTATAACCTAAAGCTTCTCTGAAGATACAATGAAGAAAATAAGATACTAGGGGAATAAATGGAAGAAAATGTCACTGTACATACAAGACAACAGACCTTATAGTGATGAAAGACATGATGAACTTTTTTTTTTAATTTTTAAATTTTTACTTCAAATTTAAAAAAAAATTTCTTTGTTATTTTTAAAGCTATTCTTATTTCATTTTCTTATTGTATTTGGTTATTTGGCTTCATTTTTAAAGAAATTTTGGGTATAAGAAGGATTACAACCATGGCAGGGGAGAATCATTGGTATGGGGCATCAGTGATGGGGGATTCATGGAAAGAGGTTCACCTGGGGCATATCTATAAGGCATGTGCTCAGATATTCATGGGGCATTGTCACGGTGGATGGAGATTCACACAATAGCCAAAAGAATATCAAATTCCCAGTTCTGCCATATTCCCTAATGGGGTAGCAAGAATCCCCTGAGTACAGGGGCAGTGACTAGTGAAAGAGGATGGACCATTGATGGGCCTTTGATATTGATGTCTCTACTTATGAACCTTTACTTTTGAAATTGAAACCTTGCTTAGTGTTATAGGCTTCCTGAGAGCCTCCTTGTTGCTCAAGCGTGGCCTCTCTCTAAGCGAAACTCAACATATAAATGTACTACCTCCCCCTGGTGTGGGACATGAGTCCTGGGGATGAGACTCCCTAGCACTGAGGGATTACTACCAAGCACCAGCTAGCAATGCAACTGGAAAAAGACATTGACCAAAAGGGGGAAAGAGTAAAAACAACTGAGTTTATATAGTTAAGAGATTTCAAAGTGAGTGGGGAGGTCATTCTAGAGGTTTTGCTTATGCATGTCCTAGCTGGATCTCATTGACTGCCACTGTAAATATTGCCTCAAATAGCTGGGCCTGGAGACATCCAGACACTATATGCAGGGTAGGCATCTGAGGCATTTGGCACCCTACCAATGGGTCCTACTTTGGAATTTATACTCCCCAGTGTGACAGAGTTGACTCAGTTGTGGTTTCCAAACACATGGCTTTTCTGCCAGTTCTGTTTGAACCTGCAGTTACTAATGGAGTTGATGGGTTTATGTCCAAGAGACTTATACTTTTGTGCTTTCCATGTGCCAGTTGGGCTCTGAAACTCAACAGATTTGCAACACTTCTCTAGTTCATTGGACTCACCAAGGACAACTGACAAGGAGATGATAATGGACAACAACCATTCCAAGGAACAGAGAGTCTACAACTATAAGAAGATAGTCCCATCCATCTGCCCCTTGTGATCTAAACCTCCTCTCAATTAGAGACAGACTGGGCATCACCATAGCAGAATCCTCACTATTGGGGAATGAATAGTGGACTACAGTAGAGTTACAGTTATTCTACTATAGACTTACTGTGATTCTAATAATGGAAGAACTTTTATCATTGATGTGGAAGCAGTGGCCACCAGAGGTTCTGAGGGGGGAGAGGGAAAAATAGGTGTAATAAAGAGGCATTTTCAGGACATTGGAATTGTGCTCAATGATGTTGCAGTGTCAAGTACAGGCCATTAAATATCTTGTCATAACTTATAAAATAGTGTGGGAGAGAATTTAAACTACAATATAGACTGTAATCCACACTTAGTTGCAGTGCTTCAATATGTGGTCATCAACTGTAAAAAGTGTACCACACTAATAGGGATGTTGTTAATGTGGGAAAGTGTGGGAAGGGAAGGGCATGGGGCATATGGAAATTGGGAAAGGGACAGATTTTCTTGAGCCCTATAACCTTCCCAGCCCCCAAGGCCTTCTCTTTGCCAGAGCTCTGAGGAGCTAGATGTAGCCAATTAAAGCAGTCATCTAGGCTGTGGAATTAAGAATCAGTCTGTTCTGTAGTTCCCCAATTTAAACCTTTTAACAGCCTTAAAATAAGGGTGGTTAATAATCCCTTTAATGAATTTCAGTAAGTAAATGAAAAGTCCTTGAAAGCTATGGCAAGATCTTTTATAAATTATAATTAAAACAAATTAAACAATTTTAATATATTCCAGAACCTGGCATTCAGTATGCTTTTAAGATTATTCACAGTTTTAGAATTTTATTAAAGAAAAGAAGTTTTAAACTTCCTGTAAAGGAAGAAAAAAGAACATTCCTGGAATAAAGTATAATTGTTTCAATTTTATTTAGCTTAGGCATAATCTCCGTACAATTATAGAATACCAATTAAATAAATTAATATTATATTTATTAAATCTTTAAGACAATGAACTTCTAAATTCATGTTTAATGGAATTAAGTTAAAAGGAGGAAATGTAGATCTGCCTCCTCTTCAGTGAACAACATAAACCTCATTGGTTGCTAATTGTATTTTTTTAAATTTATTCCCCCCACTCATTTTTGCACTCACATTTGCTTCCCATGTCTTTTCTCTTTAAGAGGCACTGGGAACTCATCCTGAGACCTCTGGTGTGGGAGAGAGGCATTCAATTGCACAAGCCAACTCATCGCCCCAGTCTGCTGCATCTCTCACTGTCTCTCCTCTGCGTCTCACTTAGTTATGTCATCTTGCTGCACCAGCTTTCAGCTCTCTGGTGCGTGGGCCATCAGCTCTCCATTCAATGGGCAGTCAGCTCTACACAGTGCTAAGGTCAGTTTGCTTTTACCAGGAGGCCCTGGGAATTGAAGCTGGGGCCTCCTATATGGGAGAAGGAAGCCCAATCACTTGAGCTACATGTGCCTCCCTAATTGTAATTTAATAAGCTTATTTTAATGTGAAGTATCCATTCTGTGTGGTTATGATAGATTATAAGGAGTTTGTAAAGCCATCTTCTAAACTGAAACATTTAAATGGCTAATTCCTGGAAGCCATTATTAATTAGAAATGTAAATTGATATTAATAATGAAAACTGACTTCATAGCAGGGAAACCTGTCAGAGGCTACCTCGATCTGCATATTAAAGTGGTGGTAAGGAAAGATAATCTTGACTGCATTGGGAACCCTTAGTTTTCATAAAATACTGGAGAAAGTAATTTCTCCTATACTGCTAACATAAAACACCTGTTGATTTGCATAATCATGATCAAAGTAATATCATTTAATATGTTATATGTTGTATTGGAAGTATTTAGAAAGTATATCTCTTTTAAACTCTCTTGTGCATCCAAACCTGGCCAAAATACCCTGCATATTGCTTCTTCATTGGAGTTGTTGACCAAGTTGGTCACTGACCTCTACAAAATAAAGTTATCTACCACATCTGTGGTTATGCTCCTGAAGTAGATGAAGAGTACATTGCAGTTTCAGACTCCTGCAGCAGCCAGCGAGGGCTTGATATGGCCAGATGTACAATGGACATTGTCTCCATACTGGCTCTGTTTCATAATGCCGAAGGGCACAATGCACCAGGCACATGAAACACTGGAGCCTTATCTTCCTAGTCTTTCTCTAGGATCAGCTGTGCTGCAGCATGCTGGCTGTGTGGAGGACATACAATGTGGAGCAACAGTTATCAGACTACTGTGAGTAGAACTTAAACACAGTTGGCATTACGGCCTGCTCCAATGGAGAGATAGCATGTATGGTATTGCAAACCTGGAGCTTCACTCTATTAACTGCAGTTCAAAGAGGAACTTGTGCATTGATTAGTGCATTGATTAGTATTAAGTACTGTACCTATATACCTGATAAATATGATAATATCTCTTCTAGTTCATATGTAGAAGGGTTTTGAACATGTTAAAAATCTTGGTAAACTTAATTCATTTTATAAGTAACTACGGAATGTGGCTGTAAGATAAAGGAATGACTTGCTCGAATACCATCTTTATTTCGTTTGCCTTGTGCTTGTCTTGTTGTTGCCTATACTGTCTCTGTGAGTTTATGTCTAGGGCAGTGCCCCTCTTCACACCTCTCCTAGCTGTCCAAAGCATAACCACTGCTGTGGGAACTGGGGTTGGTGGTTTATACCCAAACCCAGTAGGTCTACCAGAATCTCTTTCTAGAGTTAACCAGCAGCATAAAAGAAATCAAGGAAGAATGCTGTTCCCACCAATTTTGGGAGGAAGCAGCTTCTGAAGACACCTGGCCTTTCTCTTGTGGTCTAGTATGTCATGACTGACACCCTTTTTGGGTCTGTTTACCACCATCTTCTTTATCCTTTTAGTGGGACCATGGATCTTCAAAATTCTAATTAACTTTATTTCTTTTGAATCAATGCCTTATTAGTCATGTGGGGATTTCATCCAGTTCCAACAAGGGTGCTGCACCCATCTTCCCTCAAACACAATAAAATAGCCAGAGAGGTTCATGCCCTGTCAGGCCGCGACTACTGCTTTAGCCAGCAGGAAGTAACTGCAGAAGAATGACCTTCATCCCTCAGCACCCCCTTAAGAATAATGGCATGACCTTTCTGAGGGGCAGTTGAGGCAGTGTAGTACAGGGAAGTAAGAAGATGAGCCACAACATGGCCAGCAGGCTATGTGGCCAACAGAGTCCTTGACCTTGAGGTTCCAGTTGGGACTCTTTCCTGGGCTGAGGGGAGGCACTGCATTTTCCAAACAGTACTCAACTTTGGCCCCGCCATTGTTGGGATAACAATAGCAGCTTAGGTCCCTCCCATTAGCATTAGTGTGGGGGAAAATAATTAATAGCTTTGAAGCTGACCACACAAGCTAGAACTCACTTTCTTCTGCCTAGAGGAGCCGATACCAAATTTTGGTGCTTATTTCCATCCTCTCATTTCTCTGCAATCCTGTTCTTTCCCATGTTTCTAAATAAAATCTTTTTCCTGGCCTAACTAAAAAAAAAGAAGAGATCCCCACCATAGGTGTTACAGATGGAGCTGTGAAGAGGGTTCAGTGACTTCCATAAATGACAGTCCATTCAGTGAGCAACAGAATGTCCCCAGGGTACAGGAAGCCTGGGTGTACATTTCTGAAATCCCAGAATGTTACCCCATTAGGAGACCAAATTTTCATGGTTTCAGTCCACATGATTCTTACTAATGTACATGTTTTCAAGATGCTTAGTAAGAGAATCAAGGTATAATGTGGCTGGCAGGATTTTTATGTGTACATGAAAAAATTTAAAATACTAGTCAACAAAAATACCTATTCTTTCTTGCTAGAGGTCATTTCTAAAGTGGTTAAGTGGAAGTATTTGTACATGGAAGAGATAAAATGGGGGTATAGGAATACCTTTGGGTGGAGCTTTGCAGGCTTGAGGAGGGCTAGGGTTGGGAGGATGGGTCAGATGGCCCAAGGAATTGGGATGAAGGCTGGGGAGAACAGTTGAACATGGGAGATTGTTGGATATGTGTTTGAAACTGTAATGTTGAGGAAACTCTTTAGAAAATATAAGGAAGGATTACCTGTTTAAGGTGCTTAAGGGAGGGCATCTGGCATAGGGGCAGGCTTCTATGGACTGACTGTTTGAGTGCTCATCTTGTCATAGTGTATTATGTCTTCGGGTAGAGACCCATATAATGAGTGGGAAGGTGTACCCACATCCTGGGGAGGCCTAATGTTCTGAAATAGAGGGAACTGAGTCTCTCGACAGAATTGGTGGCTCCCAATGGAGGAGGACAGTCTAGTATGTCAGGTCCTCAGCATTGCTGCAAGTATCTGGGAATCTGGTCCTTTAAGCAGTGAAGATAGATTATCACTGTGTGTCCTGGAAGAAGGGTGACTTGGGATAATGGAAGTGTTCCACAAAATGTGCAATGATGGATATAGGACACGTGTTAAATCACACCAAAAATGTATAAAAGTATATAGGCTAAAATATAAACCATAACATAAAACATAAAGTAACTAAAAATTTAGAAAACTGTACTCTAAAATATAAACCATAATGTAAACCAAAATGGAACCATGTTTGATAGCTATATGTCGATATCTGTACATCAGCTACGGGAAATGTAACATGAACATGTAAAAAGATCATTGCTGGTGAAGGGGGAAAAGGTTTTGATGTTGGATATACGGAATTCCCCTATATTGTATATGTGACTTTACCATGATCTAAAAAATTTTTGAAGATGAAATTAAAAATTGGAAAAAGAGAAAAAGGATGTAGACACTGAGGAAAAAATGAAAGAAATTGCTTTGCCTCTGTACATACAGGGCAACACCTATTACAGTGATGAAAGGCAAAACATTAAAAACAAAGTTATGATATTTTTGATTTTTTAATACCACAATTTATTTTTACTTTATTTTAGTTTTTATAAATTAGTATGTATTGTATTTCTACCTTTTAAACCTACCACTACTATTTCATTTTCCTATTAATGAATTTGGCAATATATTAGGCTTCATTTTTGAAGTTTTGGACTACAGAGAGGTTCAACTATGGCAGGGGAGGAATGCTGGTGTGGGGTGTTATTGATGGATGGGGGAACACATGGTTGGGAGGCAGTTCTCCAGGGCATATATAAAGGATAAATAAAAATGTTTGGATTTATGTTGGGTATTTTCATAGTAGTTAGAGTTACAAACTAAAACTGAGGGAGTGCTGAGTTCCCAGTCAGGGGAGCTCTGTTGCATTCCCCAGTGGAACAGCAACAATCTCCCAAGTGCAAGAGCAGAGACCAGTGAAGAAGGATGCTCCAATGATGAGCCTTTGATACTGATGACTGTGCTTATAAGCCTGTGTGCCTGAACTTTGAACTAGGCCTAGAGCTGCAGGTTGCCGAAGAATTTCTTCCTGAGAGCCTCCACGTTGCTCAAATGTGGCTACTCTCTGGAAAAGGACCTTATACGGAAGGTTCAATGTGGATCAGCAGAATATCCATGTCTACATAAAATAACATGACTTTAAAATGCTGTTTGACCTAAAGTAAGGGGGAAATGGAAAGGAGAAATGAGTTTATATGGCTACGAGTTTCTAAAAAAGAGTCTGGAGGCTGGCAGAAGGATTGCCCTCATGCACAACTGAGCAGAGTCAGAGAGACAGATAAAGCAGATACAACCCCCAGATATTGGTTCCTTTGAAGGCTAAAGAGACCCATGAGAGTTATGGTCATGGCCGATGGGGTTAACTACCAGGGCAGATGGCCCCTCTTTGGAAATGGTGTTTATGTGTGATGAATCTGGACTCAGATGGGATCTCCCTTCATAAGACTTTCATGCTAATGTGCTGGAGGTGCAGTTAATGTTGGGGTTTAAGATATATTTAGGGGATTTGAATCTCTGGACTGACAATGTGATAGCCAGGTCCTGAGCCTCAACAGACTCCAGCACCTACAATCTGATTTATTGGACTTACCACACTCAGCTAAGATGGAGTTGAAGAAGGACAATCACCACACCATGGAGCCTAGAGTGATTACAACTGAAAATGGGAGGATTGCATCCAGCATCCATGTGGAATCTGAGCCTCCTCTTGACATAGAGGTGCAATGGACACAACCAATCCAATGTCCACATAGAAGAGGTGGCATTGGATTGGGAAAAGTGGACATGGTGGTCGATGGGTATGGGGAAAGGCAGGAAGAGATGAGAGGTGGAGGCGTCTTTGGGACATGGAGCTGCCCTGGATGGTGCCTCAGAGGTAATCACCAGATATTGTAAATCCTCACAGGGCCCACTGGATGGAATGGAGGAGAGTATGGGCCATGATGTGGACCATTGTCTATGAGGTGCAGAGGTGCCCAAAGATGTACTTACCAAATACAATGGATGTGTCATGATGATGGGAACGAGTGTTGTTGGGGGGGAGAGGGGGAGTGGGGGGGTGGGGTTGAATGGGACCTCACATATATATATTTTTAATGTAATATTATTACAAAGTCAATAAAAAATAAATTTAAAAAATTTCAAAAAAAGAATAAACAGAAAAAAAAAAAATGTGGCTACTCTCTAAGCCAAACTCAGCATGCAGGCACTTTACCTTCCCCCCACCAAAGGACATGACCCCCAGGGATTAGACTCCCTGGCACCAAGGGATTACTGCCAATCACTAACTGGTGATGCAACTAGAAAAAGACCTTGAAGAAAAGGAGGAAATGGTAAAGACAAATGAGTATATATGACTAAGAGTCTTCAAAAAAGAGTCAGGAGGTCATCAGAGGTGTTGTGCTTATGCACGCCTCAGCAGGATCTCAGAGACAGCCAAAGTAGATACAACTCTGGGTACAGGTGCTCCTAAGGGCTCTGGAGACACACAGGTTCTACGATCATGGCAGTTGGCTCTGGAGTTCAGTGCCTTGTCACTGGGCCCTGCTTTGGAATTTGTGTTCCTGAGTTTGATGGAGTTGGACTGAGGTGTAAACTTTCTACACTTGCCTCTTCTGTCAGTTTTAGTGAACCTGTGGTTGGCACTGGGATTGGTGTATACTCAGGAGACGTCAGTCTCTGGACTGGCCATTTGCCAGCTGTGCCCTGAGTCTCAGTGGAGTTACAGCTCCTACTTTCCAGTTTATTGGACTTGCACAGGTCGGCTAATAGGGAGATGATGATGAGCAACCACCACACCTGGGAACTGAGAGTGTCTACAATTACAAGCAGGAGAATTGCATCCATCAACCATGTGGGATCTAAGCCCCGTCTCCATATAGAGGAGGAGTGGACATCACCAATCCAGGGTCCACAGGATGGAGGAATAAAATATGGATTAGAATGAACTTACTAGTATTCTATTATAGAACTATTGTGACTAGTAATGGAAGAAACTATAGCATTGATGTGGAGAAAATGGCCATGGAAGTTGCTGAGGGCAGGGAGAGGGAAAAGAGATGAGATATGGGAGCATTTTGGGACTTGGAGTTGGCCTTAATGATATTGCAGGGACAGATTCAGGACATTATATAACCTGCCATAACCCACTGACTGTACTGGGGGGAAATGTAAACTACAATGTAAATTATAATCCATGTGGTACAGCAATGCCCAAAACGTATTCACCAAATGCAATGAATGTGTCACAATGATGAAAGAGGTTGTTGATGTGGGAGGAGTGGGGGGTGTGGTGTGGGGTATATGGGAACCTCTTTTATTTTTAAATGTAACATTTTTTGTGATCTGTGTACCTTATAAAAAAGACAATTTTAAAAATACTCTAAAAGAGTATATATTACGGATTTGATTTTACTCAACAATATTGCATAAATCTGAAATGTACCTCTATAATTTTCCTGAGTAAAACTTTATTAATATTAAAAAAAATAAAACACTGTAGTCTATTAAGTGGGTAATGTTATTATGCCTGTTAAAACAACATAACTTAATAAAAATACTTCATTGCTGAAATTAAAAAATAAAATATAGTATGGGAAAAATTACTGATGAGTTTTTGGACCATGTGACTTATATAAGATACTTTTGCAGATCTTTTATATGCCTAATAATAGGAAAACCAATTGTTGGTAAAATTGTAGGTCCAATTAAAATGACTCTGAACCTATATGGGAATCTAAAGCAATAGAAATAAAGTTTAAAGAAAAATATCTAAAAATAACTGCCACCACTAAAACCAAATTAAAAGACTAAATAAAAATAAAATAACTCTGAAATCAAATGCTTCATATGAATGTTCAAAATCAATGAAAATGCACCACTAAAATACAATAAGAAACTAAAATTTAATCATAAGAATAAAATATAACTATAAGCTTAAATTCAGACATAAAATGCATTTGAAGACATGTAATTGAAAACACCTTGAAAGATAATTGATTCTGAAAATATATGCACATTTAAAGGTAGTATCTAGACAAAATGGTAGTTGTTCTCTTCCAAAGTAAGAGTTTAAATAAGGGGCAATAATCAGATGGCGAAACAAACTAGAGAGGGACAGGTGCAGTGGAGATAAAGGAGTATGAAGACCCATACTTAAGAGTATGAAAAGATCATTGCTTGGGAAGGGGAGAAAGGTTTTGATGTTGGATATATGGAAGTCCCCTATATTGTATATGTGACTTTACTGTGATCTAAAACTTTTTTTAAGACAAAATTAAAAATTAAAAAAAAATGGAAGAGATTGCCTTGCCACTGTACATACTAGACAACACCTATTACAGTGATGAAAGGCAAAACATCAAAAATAAATTTTTATATTTTTCAATTTTTAATACCCCAATTTATTTTTTACTTTATTTTAGTTTTTCTAAGTTAGTTTTTCTAATATTTAAGCCTATCATTACTATTTCATTTTCCTACTAATCAAATTGGCAATATATTCAGTTTTCATTTTTTAAAAAGTTTTGGATTACAGAGGGGTTCAACTATGGCAGGGGAGGAACACTGGTGTGGGGTGTCATTGATGGGGGACACGTGGTTAGGAGGAAGTTCTCTAGGGTATGTATATAGTGTATATAAAAATGTTTGGATATTCGTTGGGTACTGTCATGGTAGAGTTACAAACAACAACTGAGGGAGTGTTGAATTCCTAGCTATGGGAGCTTTGTCACATTCCCTAATGAAACAGCAATAATCCCCCAAGTACAAGGGCAAATACCCATGAAGAAGGATAGTCCCAGTGATGTGCCCTTGATACTGATGACTATGCTTATGATCCTGTGTGCCTGAAATTTCAACTAGGTCTAGAGCTGCAGAGTACCTAAGAGTTACCTCCTGAGAGCCTCCATGTTGCTCAAATGTGGCCACTCTCAGTCAACCTCAGGAGGTAAATGCATTACCTTCCCCCCAGCATGGGGTATGACTCATGGATATGAGTCTTTCTGGCACCAAGGGATTACTACCAATCACTAACTGGTGATGCAACTAGAAAAAGACCTTGAATAAGAGAAGGAAATGGTAAAGACAAATGAGTTTATATGGCTAAGAGACTTCAGCAGGTCATCAGAGGGGTTGCACTTACACACATCTCAGCAGGATCCCAGAGACAGCCAAAGTAGATACAGCCACAGGTACTGGTGCTCCTGAGGGCTACAGAGACTCACAGGTTCTACAGTCATGGCAGATGGCTCTGGAGTTCAGTGCCTTGTCACTGGGCTCTGCTTTGGAATTTGTGCTCCTGACTGTGATGGAGCTGGACTCAGATGTGATCTTTCTACACATGCCTCTTCTGTCACTTTTACTGAACCTGTGGTTGGTGCTGGGGTGTGTGTATGCTCAGGAGACTTGAATCTCTGGACTATCCAATTGCCAGCTGGGCCCTGAGCCTCAGCAGAATTGTAGCACCTACTCTCTGGTTAGTTGGAGTTACCCAGGTCAGCCAAGAGGGAGGTGAGGATGATCAACCACCACACCAGGGAACTGAGAGTGTCTACAACTACCAGCAGGAGAATCACATCCATCAGCCATGTGGGATCTAAGCCCCCTCCCTCTCAATATAGAGGTGGAGTGGACGTCACCATCCTAGGTTCATTGTATCATTGATTTGGAGACAGTGTCCATAGGAGTTGCTGAGTATGGGGAGAGGTATGAAAAGGTGTGATATGGGGGCATTTTCAAGACTGGGAGTTGTCCTGAATGATATTGCAGAGACAGATGCAGGACATTATATATTCTGCCATAACCCACCAAAATGGACTGGGGGAGAGTGTAAACTACAAGGTAAAGTATAATCCATGTGGTGTAATAGTGCTCCAAAATGTATTCACCAAATGCAATGACTGTGTCACTATGATGAAAGAGGCTATTGATGTGGGAGGAGGGGTGTGGGGAGTAATCAGAACCTCTTATTTTTTTTAAATTTTTAAATATTTAATTGAGTTTTTTTTGGAGATACATAGATCACAAAAAAAGTTACATTAAAATATATAAGTGGTTCCCATGTATGAGGGACCATAGTTAAATATGGTGAGAATTGTTAGAAAGAAACTTCCGGTTATAAAGGCACACAATTCAAAATGAGTTGAGTAACTATGAAGGTTAAGCTAATATGCCAACTTGGCTAGGTAATTGTACCCAGTTGTTTGGTCAAGCAAGCACTGGTCTAATTGTAATACAAGGACATTTATGGACTTTAGTCATCTGTATCTTTATTGCATAGATAGATGATTATATGTACGTCAATCAGGGAGATTGCTGTCAGCAATGAGTAATGCTTTATCCAGTCAGTCGAATGGCTTAAAAGGGGAAGTGATTCCAGCATTCAGGGAGAATTTCCTGGACAACCAAGTCTCCCAGAAATTCATCAAGGATCTTCATTGGACTTTCATCAGAGCCCTTGGTTTGCAGCCTGCCTGTGGATCCTGGACTTGTGCATCCCTACGGGTATGTGACTCTTATAAAATCTATTACTATTGACAGATACCTCCTGTTGGTTCTCTTTCCCTAGAGAACCGTGACTAATAGTGTAACCATGACTATTAAAAAATACCAGAATATTGTATTGTTAAGTAGACTCATAGGTGTTTTCAATGCAAAATATGGTATGTACACTCTCAAATAATAGGATGGTAAGTGAAGGATTAATTCTAGAAACTGATCAGAATTATGTTCCAGGAATACATTTTATTCCACTAATTTCAGAAACAGAAAAACATTTTTTAAGAGAATATACATGTCCCAAAACTCTCAGAGCCATTTTTCCCACCTTTTTACTATGTAGTGTATTAAACTCATAAAATGTTGAGACTCCCGCGCTTTCGCTGACGAGGAGGAAGGCGACAGCCTTGGGGTGGGGCTAGAAGGATGAGCACCCTTCTTGCCTCCAGAATATGATGGCAAGTAACCTTGTGAGACCTGATACTAGAAGTTCCAAGAGACCAAGAGAGTTGAAGCCCCAAATGCCAGATAGTCCACAGCTGTCCTCTTTCAGAAAATTAGACTCACTCTCTGAAAGCTCTGGGTTATTTTATAACGATGAAGCTCTGGAGAAGGATTTGAATGATATGAGCAAGGAAATTAATCTAATGTTATCCACATATGCAAAGATCGTAAGTGAGAGAGCAGAAGTAGATGCATCTTACCTTGACGAGATAGATGGACTCTTCAAAGAAGCCAATACTATTGAAAAATTTCTAATACAAAAAAGGAACTCCTGAGACAGAGGTTTACAGTGATTGCAAACACACTGCACAGATAAAATTGTGTACTTTAAATAAGCTGAGAATTTAAGCAATATAGCCTTTGTTGTAGTGAAAGAATAATATTTATGCCCTGAAAGCTCTCTAGTTATTAAACACAGGAGAAATGCCTTGAATTTCTTTTCTAGGTATATGGTGGACAATAATAGGAAGTACATAGCTTTTCTTTTGAGGGTTGACTATTTGGTGCATTTTATAAAAGAGTAAGTTATTTAAATCATATGTGGATTCTTCCCCCCACCCCTTAAACCTCCTAGCCTCTCTTAAACATCTAAAGGACTCCGTCAGTTTGTTTCATGATGTTTAATAACAGTGTACTTTTTCTTTAGGATATTTTGTTTAAATAGCAATTTGCTTGGGAGATAGTTTTTAATTTTTGTGTGTGTCAGTATTATTTTAAAAAATATGTTAAAGCCTTAGAGGTAATTTGTCCATTTTCTAATATGTAATAAAATTACCTGTCTATTGCTATTTAAAGTTAGCATTTGATTATTGTCACTGTTGGTTATTATACAAGGCTAATAAAACTCTTGCTTTAAAATTATTTTCATGTGGTAAAAATAGTAAAATAAAAAACAGAAATTATTAACCAGAAAAAAAAAATGTTGAAATTGAGGCAAGTTCCCTACATCAATTTTACCATGAAAACTCTTTAAAGAAGACAATATTCAAGAAACATTTTAATCAATGCTATCCCAATCAGTATTTATTATTATTATTATTATTTTGTGCGTGTGTGTGATTTCCCCCTCTCTATTTTTTTAAATGTTACATTAAAAAATGAGGTCCCCATATAACCCCCCCATCCCCTTCACCCCACTCCTCCCACATCAACAACCTCTTTAATCATCGTGGGACTTTCATTGCATTTGGTGAGTGCATTTTGGAGCATTGCTGCACCATGTGGATAGTGGTTTACATTGTAGTTTACACTCTCCCCCAGTCCACCCAGTGGGCCATGGCAGGACATGCAATGTCCAGCATCTGTCCCTGCAGTACCACCCAGGACAACTCCAAGTCCTGAAAATGCTCCTACATCACATCTCTTCTTCCCACTCCCTATCCTCAGCACTACCATGGCCACTTTCTCCACATCAATGCTACAGTTTTTTCCATTACTAATCACAGTAGTTCCATAGTAGAATATTAGTAAATCCACTCTAATCCATAGTCTATTCCTCCATCCTGTGGACCCTGGGATGGTTAAGCTATAATATACTAATTTACTTTAAATCTTATTTTTTAAAGAATTGTTTTTGTCATTTCTGTGTTTAGGTTTCATATACAAGGATGAAACTTTTGAAATATTACTTGATCTTATCTGCTGCAGTGACTTTAATTCATAGTTCAGTGTTTCTTAGATTTAAATCTTCATGGTCCTATCATAACTATTTTTTACCAAGATAAAATAGAGTGGTAGATCTAGTAACATGTGATCTGACTTCTAAACTTTTAAAAATTGTGAGTAGTTTTAAGTGGATTTATAGTTTACTTAATTTATTTTGCATACTACAAATGGTCTGATGATTTTGGGTCACAGCTGGCATTTATGAGTATCTATAAGCTATTTGTGTGATGGTTTTCCATGGTATAAGCTTTTACTCATATATAAATATATCTCTGGCTTTGAAGGAAGGTGTGAGTCAGGAGTGTGCCCAAAGAAAATGCCTCGAGCAATTTAAACCACTGCGTGGTGTCATTTTGAAGTGACTTTGTACAAATCTAGCCTGTAGTCCTGGAACATTGAGCACAGCTTCATAGGAACAAAAGGGATACATCTTTTACCTTTCATGTTTAATAATGAAATTTCCTTTGGACACTAAATACCTTTTAGTATATAATCCTCACTGCTACTATAAATATCTATTTTTATATCAAACTAACACAACAGTTTACTAAGAAATAACTTATTTTCTAGTAAATGTTTTAAATGCTTAATTGGGAAAAATGGCTAGATATGAATCCCTTAAAGGTCTGCATGTATCTTTTTATTTTTACCAAATTAATAATGGATTTTTCTATGTAATTCTTTATGTGTATGTCTCAGATGTTCCTGGTTCATTGAGTATCATTAGAGGACTGATGTGCATTTATTTTTATATTTTAGTTTTTACTCATATTAGACATGTAGCCTCAAGGTACACAAATTCACATACATAGGTAATAAAATATTTTAAACTATATAAATTCCTTCCAGTGAATGATATATACATCAGTTGTTTATGTGTATTTGTAACTCTTCATACAATAGGGATTGAATAGTACTCCAATTTCTATTTGTGATTCTTTGCATTTCTGATTGTTCAAGGGCATTTATTTTTGTATATTTTCATCTGAACCTTGCAAGCACCTACCTCATTCAAAAGTAAGTCTCTCACTGGAAAGAAACTTGAGCAGAAAAGAAAAACATGATTGTAAGTTTGGAATGCTGAAATAGTATTTGGGGCCTGGCCCCAATTTATTACATGAATGCGAGCAATGTTCAACCTGTAGAAAAGCCAGACATTTCCCTTTTGCTTGTATAATATTATGTATAATTGTATAAATGTGTGAAATATAAGTAAAGTTGAGTGAGACAATAGGAGATAGGAAGATAAAGCTAGTGGTTTCTCTCCATACATTGAAAGGATATTGGGAAAGAAGGAATCATGTTAGCTCTTAAATGGTGTGGGATGTAGTGACATCACATGGAATCTGTAGTCCATCTCTTGCAGTATCCTTGAAGACACCTCCAGTTCTAATAAGAGAAATGGTGTTATAAAGGCAGACAGGATGGGGAGCTTCCCTCCTTCTCTGACTTCAGTGTGAACCTATGAGGCAAGTGTCACCAGGAAGTCTGCTGCAGAGCAGGCAGCAGAGCACACAGCTGGGGCTGGAGAGCAGAGTGGGCACCTGTCAGTGTGCAGCCTTCTCAGGCAGAGAGAGGCTGCTGCAGAGCAGAGTGGGCACCTGTCTGTGTACAGCCTTCTCAGCAGTCAGGCTGCTGCAGAGCAGAGTGGGCACCTGTCTGTGTACAGCCTTCTCAGCAGTCAGGCTGCTGCAGAGCAGGCAACAGAGTGTGCAGCTAGGGAGAGTAGAGCAGGCACCTGTCAGTGTGCAGCCTTCTCAGCAGAGATAGGCTGCTGAGAGTTCAGAAATTCTACCCAGGATTATAAATAAAAAAGAAAACAACAACAACAACAAAAAAAACAGATATAGGTGCTCTTTTGTCCTGTAACTAAGAAACTAAAACTTTTTAACCTGGATGATGGAACTTCTGCATATATGACAGTTATCAAATTTGGTATCTCAAATTTTGGCTGAACAACCCCCATCCAAGAAAACCCAGAATATCTGCAGTTTCAAGCAAGACATCTGCCAAATAAGATCTAAGCCCCCTCTCATTCTAAAGCAGAGTGGATATCATCCCCAATTCCTCAAGATTGAGGGATAAACATAAGTGGGGAGTGCAACCATGGATCACTATAGATTTATTGCTATTGTAGTTATCAGCATGTGGTAACTGAAGAACTTTAACACTGGTTTAGTGGTTACCAAAGGTGATGAGAGGATGAGTAGGGAAGAATAGGTGGAACGTGAAATTGTTTTGTATAATACCATGATGACAGATATATATCATTGTTCATTTGTCAAAACCTCTTAAACTGTACAGCACACAATGTAATTCTTAATGTAAAATGTAGACCTTGGCTAGAAGCAATACTTCAGTATTGGTTCATTAAGAGTAACAAATGTAACATATGAATGTTATTAACAGGAGAAAATATGGGTAGGAAGTGGGTTGTGTGGAGATGCCCTATACATTATATGTATTTTTTTGAAATCTAAATATAAAGTCTGGGAAGCAGCTGTGGCTCAATCAGTTGGGCTCCTGTCTACCATATGGGAGGCTCTGTGTTCCCATCCCAGGGCCTCCTTGTGAAGGGAAAAGTGGGCCCATGTGCCATGGAAAGTTGGCTCAGCAAGATGACGAAACAAAAGGGAGACACGCAGTGAATGGACACAGAGAAGAGACAGCAAAAGAAAAGGAACAAGCCACAAGGGGGGGAATAAATCAATCAATAAATCTTTAAAAAAAGATATATATATATAAAAAAAGATATATATATATATATATATATAAAATGTCTGTTTTTACCAAAAAAAGGAAAAAAAAAAGTGACCCTGAATCTAAAAGAAGTACTTATTAGAGGGTCAAAACTTGTCACCATAAAATCAGGAGAGGAAAAATCAGGAGTTTACTTCTCTCCCCTTCCCCACCCCCCACCCCATTGTCTGCTCTCTTGTGTCCATTTGCTGTGAGTTCTTCTGTGTCTGCTTGCACTCTCGGTGACCCTGGGAATATATGTCTCTTGTGTCATCATGCTGCATCAGCTCTCCGTGAGTGCGGCATCACTCCTGGGTGGGCTGTGCTGTTTTCATGTGGGGTGGCTCTCATTGTGGGGTGCACTCCTTGTGCATGGAGCTCCCCTATGTGGGGGACACCCCTGCATGGCATGGCACTCCTTGCATGTAGCAGCACTGTGCATGGGCCAGCTCACCACAGGGGCCAGGAGGCCCTGGGTTTGAACCCTGGACCTCCTATATGATAGGCAGACACTATCAGTTGAGCCACATCCACTTCCCTAATCAGGAGTTTAGAGCTAAAAAATAATAGTCAAAGAGGATCTAG
The DNA here is from genome assembly GCF_030445035.2 of Dasypus novemcinctus. Taxonomy (NCBI): domain Eukaryota; kingdom Metazoa; phylum Chordata; class Mammalia; order Cingulata; family Dasypodidae; genus Dasypus; species Dasypus novemcinctus. The sequence continues at coordinate 85,311,633 of NC_080689.1, read as the reverse complement.
AGTTCATCTGGTAAAAATTGTTTCCAAGCAGGCTGGTGTTCAGCACCCTGACATCCTTCCTCAGTCCTTACGCTCCAAGTTTGGTTTAAATATTTCCTTTAGCCCCTCAGATGTTCCTCTTGGAAATTTTCACAGCCGAGCCACTCTAGCCTCCAGTCCCATGAGTTGCTAAGAGTCACCTTACCTTTTCATAGAGAATACCATGCACTATCTTTCTAAATTATGTTTATGTCCAAAAGAGCTGCCTTCTCACCAATGCATGGCTGTGCCCACCTCCTATCCAAGGCAACATCTACCCCTTCTTAACTAGCTCCATGCCATTATGCCTCCATAGAAGCATTTTTCTTTAGACTGCCTTCCCCAAATATTCATTCTTTCCTTATCTCCTTCTGATTCTTTCTCCTACTATTTGTCTCTTTCTCCCTCCCTCTCAGAATTTTCTTTCTGTATCTTTATTGTTCTGCCTCTATAGTCTTTTCTGTCATACTGTATTTGACACTTCCTCTCCATCTTTCTCTCATTTTCTCTTTCACTCACTCTTTTCTTTTTCATTCTCTTTTTCTTGTTTTAAATATGTGTCATTTTCTTTCATTGTCAGGGAGAAAAATTCATTTGGCTTAATAATTTCATCTATCTTCTGTATTAATGCTTTTCTTCCCATTTAAGCTAGATTTCTTGATGAAATGTTTACACAGTTTTGTGCATGTAATTTCCCATCATCATCCAGGCAATGGCCTCTCTTTTTTCCCTCTTCCTTGCTGGAAGATGCTGTGGAACTCAAAAGCCAAATTTTCCTAAACACACATAGGATTCTGTCTTTTAGTTCTTTACCTTCCTTCCATATTTGACAATATTTACTGCTCATTTCTTTAACTTATACCTTTTGCTTTTATTGTCCCCAAAAGACAATCAGAAGTTCACTCTTTAGTTTCTTCAGACATCTTCCCAGAATAAAAACTTCTTTATGTCTTTCTTGACCACCATATATAAAGTTACATTTCCCAAATTTTCACTTTAATTGCAAGACTTATGTGCTTTATTTTTCTCTCAAGAACTTAACATATGTAACATTTTAACATTTATATTTACATTCATATTTGTGGATTTGAATTCACTTGACTGCATTGTAAAGACATTGAGGGTAGTGTTTTGTTTCTATTTTGTCCACTTATATATCTCTTTTTAAGTTTATTAAAATTAACCTGTGATAGTCACCATTCAAATGAATAACTCACTAGGAATGACTCAATCACAATGATCTTTTTTTCTTTTAATTTTTTTTTAATTGACTTTGTAATAATATTACATTAAAAATATATATGTGAGGTCCCATTCAACCCCACCCCCCACCCCCCCTCTCCCCCCCCAACAACACTCGTTCCCATCATCATGACACATCCATTGGATTTGGTAAGTACATCTTTGTGCACCTCTGCACCTCATATACATTGGTTCACATCATGGCCCATACTCTCCTCTATTCCATCCAGTGGGCCCTGTGAGGATTTACAATGTCCGGTGATTACCTCTGAAGCACCATCCAGGGCAGCTCCATGTCCCAAAGACGCCTCCACCTCTCATCTCTTCCTGCCTTTCCCCATACCCTTCGTCCACTATGTCCACTTTTCCCAATCCAATGCCACCTCTTCTATGTGGACATTGGATTGGTTGTGTCCATTGCACCTCTATGTCAAGAGGAGGCTCAGATTCCACATGGATGCTGGATGCAATCCTCCCATTTTCAGTTGTAATCACTCTAGGCTCCATGGTGTGGTGGTTGTCCTTCTTCAACTCCATCTTAGCTGAGTGTGGTAAGTCCAATAAATCAGATTGTAGGTGCTGGAGTCTGTTGAGGCTCAGGATCTGGCTATCACATTGTCAGTCCAGAGATTCAAATCCCCTAAATATATCTTAAACCCCAACATTAACTGCACCTCCAGCACATTAGCATGAAAGTCTTATGAAGGGAGATCCCATCTGAGTCCAGATTCATCACACATAAACACCATTTCCAAAGAGGGGCCATCTGCCCTGGTAGTTAACCCCATCGGCCATGACCATAACTCCCATGGGTATCTTTAGCCCTCAAAGGAACCAATATCTGGGGGTTGTATCTGCTTTATCTGTCTCTCTGACTCTGCTCAGTTGTGCATGAGGGCAAACCTTCTGCCAGCCTCCAGACTCTTTTTTAGAAACTCGTAGCCATATAAACTCATTTCTCCTTTCCATTTCCCCCTTACTTTAGGTCAAACAGCATTTTAAAGTCATGGTATTTTATGTAGACATGGATATTCTGCTGATCCGCATTGAACCTTCCATATAAGGTCATTTTCCAGTTGCATCATCTGTTGGTAGTTGATAGTGGTCCCTCGTTGCCAGGGAGGCTCATCCCCGGGTGTCATGTCCCACGCTGGGGGGAAGGCATTGCATTTACATGCTGAGTTTGGCTTCGAGACTGGCCACACAATGATCTTGATTGTTTTATTATTCCCCTTTGATGTTCACACAATGCCATATACAGATTCATGTTTAATGGACTGTTATTCTCTAATATTGTTTATGTCTCCCACAGAAGTGGTTGTATTCTTTTAAAATATGGATGTGGTTTAATGCACATACTTTATAGCTAGTGCTATATTCATATTTTTTAATCAATTAATGAAAACTTCAGTTACATTAGTTGGAAACTCACATTATGATCTGGCCATACTTACATTCTAACCATTCCTCTCAGCACAGCCAGACTCTTATTCCTACTACTAAGCAATAGGAACTTGTTGCATTTCCAAAACAATGACTCTCATTTTTAGCCTTCCAGCTCTGCACTTCCTCCTGCCATCAAAACCTGTGAATCACTATAATTTACTTAAATATTATCATCAGGTTAAATTTTGCTTAATTGAGTTTTTCCTAATATCAAAAGCTTGCTAACCTCCATCCTAGTGACCACTGAAACTAACTTCGTGTTAAGTGCATTTTCAAATGTCTACTGATGTGCAAGGGTTAGGTATAGATTAATATATCAACCAAAACCTTTTAGTTAATTAATTTTTAAACATACTTAGATACATAAATGTCATACATAAAAAATATAGGGGATTCTCCTATACCCCACTCCCCACACCTCCCATATTTTCCCACGTGAACAGTATTCTTCATTAGTGTGGTACATTCATTGCAATTGATGAACACATTTTGGAACATTGCCACTAAGTATGGATTAAATTTACATTGTAGTTTATGCTCTCTCCCACCCAATTCTCTAGGTTATGGCAATATATATAATGGCCTGTATCAGTCATTGCAATGTCATTCAGGGCAATTCTCGAGTCCTGAAAAATGCCCCCATAGTACACCTGTTTTCCCTCTTCCTGCCCTCTGAACCTCCAGTGGTCACTGCCTTCACATCAATGATATAATTTTCTTCCATCGCTAAAATCACAATGTTTACAGTAGAATACTAGTAAGTCCACTCTAGTCCATAGTTCATTCTGCAATCTTAGGATTCTGGGATGGTGAAGTCCACTCCACTTCTAATTGAGAGGGAACTGCAATCCCATAGGGCTGATGGATGGGACTCTCTTACTTGCAGTTATTGACTCTCTTGGTTCTTCCTTAAGGTAGTTGTCCATCATCTCCTTGTTGTCATGGATGAGATCAATGAACTGGAGAGTAGGTGTTGCAACTCTTGAGATTCAGGGCCCAGCTGGCACATGGATAGCCCAAAGATTTAAGTCTCTTAAACATATACCTAACAACTCTGCTTCTAATTATAGGTTCAAATAGAAGGACAGAGGAGCCATGTGTAGGGAAACTACAACTGAGTCCAACTCTGTCACACTGAGGCACATAAATCCAAAGTTGGGCTCCCTGACAAGCTACCACACTCCTGAGCTATCTGCCTTGACTATAGGACCTTGGTGACTCCAGAGCCTTCAGGAACTCTGCTATTTGGGGTAGTATCAATGAAATCCTGCTAAGACATGCATAAGTAGAACCTCTGAAATGACCTCCCAACTCACTTTGAAGTCTCTTAGCCATATAAACTCATTTGTCTTTACCTGAGCTCCCTTTTGGTCAAGGTTTTTTTCCAGTTGCATTGCTAGTTAGTGCTTGGTACTAACAGCAGGGAGTCCATGTCCCATGCTGGGGGGAAGGTAATGTATTTATATGCTAAGTTTGGCTTAGAGAAAGGCTACATTTGAGCAACAAGGAGGCTCCCAGGAGGCAAGTCTTAGGTACCCTATCATACTAGGCTAAGTTTTCATTTCAAGAGAAAAGGCTCAAGGGCCCATCAGTAGACCATCCTCCTTCACTGGTCATTGCCCCTGTACTTTGATTCTTGCTGTTCCATTAACGAGTGTGGCAGAGCTCCCCAGGATGGGAATTGGACATTCCTTCAATTATTGTGTGAATCTCCACCTGCCCTGAAAATGCCCCATTAACATTTGAACTCATTTATATCTTTTAGTTAATTTTTGAAATTCTTCAAAAATCCTGCACCAAGGGGCTTGATACCCAACCTAAAACAAAGTAGAGCTATTTTTTGGGATCAGTTCAGCAGACATTATGATTCAACTTCTTCCACTGGAAGGTACCAAAATGTTTGCCCAAGCTGGTGCTGATAATATTGGGACCTCTTGCTTATCTTCCATGCTCTGATAAGTATAGTCCCTTTATTTAGGGTTAACTGATTTTAGGGGTTATTTTTCCTAATATATCATATTTGAATAAGGAGCTTCTTTTCAGATAATTTTGAGTACTAGAGAAACTAGCATGATAGAATTCATGCCACAAAATATGGAAGGGTAGATAATAAAAGATAAATGGCACTAATATGCAATGGGTCAATAAATTCCCTTGGGAAAATTAATTGCCAAACCTTTGAGACTTACCAAAGAAACATAGAACTCCTGAATTTGGAAAATGTGAATCATTTTCTGAGGAATCAGGCACAGAAGTTGTGTATAATCAGTGTACATAGAGAACCTTGTCTCATATTTAATATTGAATTGCTATTCTTCAGTGTCTATATGGATTTGTATATATTTATAAATGTATGCATTATTTAAAATACAGTTGAGAACTTACCAGGTGCAATGGATGTGTCATGATGATGGGAGAGAGTGTTGCTGTGGGGGGAGTGGGGGGCAGGGGCGGTGGGGTTGAATGGGACCTCATATTTTTTTTAATGTAATTTTAAAAATAAATAATTAAAAAAAAAAAGAAAGGCAGATATTTTTCCTTCTGAAAAAAACAAAAAAACAAAACACACAGTTGAGGCAGTGATCCAAGTGGAGGGAGCTGTTTACCAGCCCCAAGGTATAAAGTGCCATGACTCTGCAGGTGTGCTGGCAGCCAGTGAGTGGCCAGAGCCCTTGGTGGAAGAGTTGATGGTGGATGTGGCTGATGGCATTGGTGTCATGGTGCCTGCAGCTGCTCAGGTCCTGCTTCTTGGCAGGCTCCACAGGCTCCACTCTCCCAGCTCTGTGGTGGCAGCTCTGCCCTCTCTCCCTCTCACCTCCCCAGCTACAGGTAAGAAACTTGGCCGGAGGTGGTACTAGAATAATAATAATTCTGTAGTAGAGCAATAAATCTAACTTTAGTCCACTGTTCATTCCCCAATCTTGAGGATTTGGGGTGGTGATGCCCACTCTGCTTCTAACTGAAAGGGAACTTGTGTCTCATGGGGCAGATAGATGGAGCTATACCCTTGGGATGGGTATTGTCCATCATCATCTTGACTTGTGAGATGTGATGTGGGGGCATTTTCAGGGGTTGGAGTTGTCCTGGGTGGTGCTGCAGGGACAGTTACTGGACATTGTATGTCCTCCCATGCCCCACTGCGTGGACTGTGAGAGAGTGTGGGCTGTGGTGTGGACCATTGACCATGAGGTACAGTGGTGCTCAGAGATGTATTCACCAAGTGCAATGAATGTCTCATGATGATGGAGGTTGTTGTTGTTATGGGGGGAGGAGTGGGGCAAGGGGGATAGGGGTATATGGGGACCTCATATTTTTTCAATGTAACATTAAAAAAATAAAGACAAAAAATAAAGGATAATTAATAAATAGTTGCTGATTATTGATGTAGATTGAGTTTTAACCATTTCAAAATATGAAGGAGATCTGATGGTCTGATTTGAAAAATTGAAATCCTGGTCTAGAAAGATAGTTTAAACATTTTATCTCTTGAAAGGAAGAGCTTTGCTAAATTCATCTCTTTAAAGTTTCAAGATTTGATGGTTGGTTCCAAAATCTCATTAACTTACTCAAGTTTACTTGAAACCAATCTATTTTTAATTGCCTCCAGAAAATTGATTCTATGTGTTGTGTGGCAGAGCAAATAGAGATGGCTTCAGTATAGAGGATAAATATGTGAGTGTTTATGTGACTTTATTTCATATTCATAGTATTTGTGGTTTATTAATTTTTAATTAGGCATTTACTTTAAGATCACCAAAACTTGAGTGGATGTAGTAAGGAGATAAAAGAATGGAATTCAGTCCACAGAGAAAAGGTGGCATTGGAGTGGGAAAAGTGGACATGGTGGCTGATGGGTATGGGGAATGGCAGGAAGAGATGAGATGTGGAGGCTTTTTGGGACTTGGAGTTGCCCTGGATGGTGCTTCAGGGGCAATCACTGGACATTGTAAATCCTCCCAGGGCCCAATGGATGGAATGTGGGAGAGTGTGGGCCATGATGTGGACCATTGACCATGAGTTACAGAGATGCCCAGAGATGTGCTTGCCAGGTGCAATGGATGTGTCATGGTGAAGGGAATGAGTGTTGCTGGGGGGGGAGTGGTGGAGTGGGGGTGGTGGGGTTGAATGGGACCTCATATATTTTTTTTAATGTAATATTTTTACAAAATCAATAAAATAAATAAATAAAAATGTCTTTTTAGATACGTAAATAAAAAATGTTGCATTGAAAAATATGAGAGGTTCCCATATACCCCATGGCCCGCCCGTCCACTCCTCCCACATCAGCATCCTCTTTCATTATTGTGACACATTCATTGCAATTGGTGAATACATTTTGGAATACTGCTGCGCTGCATGGATTATGGTTTACATTGTAGCTTACACTCTCCCCCAGTACATTCAGTGGGTTATGGCAGGATATATTATATCCATCATCTGTCCATTATTAATCTCCAGCTTCATTCTGTTGTCAGAGAAATTACTCTGTATAATTTTAATCATTTTTATTTCATTGATACTTGTTCTGTGGCCTAGTGTGTTGTCTATCCTGGAAAATTATCCATGTGTACTTGGGAGAATGTATATCCTGCTCTACTGTAGTGGGTGTAATGTAATATAATGAGTGTAATGTTCTGTAATGTCAGTTAGGTCTAGATCCTCATATCTATTACCTGAGATCTCTGCTTTTATATTATGCCTCAGTTGAACTGTTCTGCCTAATGGTGATAATATTTTATTAATGTTCCCTACTATAAATGTAGAAGCATCTATTTTCTCCCTTATGTTTTCCAATGTTTGTTTCATGTATTTTGGGGCACCCTGGTTAAATGCACAGATTTTTATGATTGTTCTTTCTTCTTGATATCATTCTTTATTATAATATAGTGTCCTTCTTTGATTCTTACAGCAGATTTGCATTAAAGGCTATTTTTTCCCATTAAAAAAAAAAAGAATGGAATTCAGACAAGAATACCCTATTGCCTCTTCCCTTTTCACTGTCTAAAATATTCCATGAACTTTTGTTTTAACTCTTGTCCCACACTAAGGTATAGTCATCATGGTGTTACAGTCATCATATATAGTTCCTGGCATGTTATATAAATTAAGGCTTTTAAATTGAATAAATATATTTTCTTGGGTTGAAAAAGGGACCCTTAATCTTGGAGAACATTGCTATCTGCTAGAACTGAGAATGTAAACTCGTGTGTGACCTTGCACAGACCACCCAAGTTCACTCTGCACAGTTCCTTCATTGATCAGTGCTGGTTTAAGGGGCTTACATTTACTGAACACTTATCTCATGGCTTTACTTATAAATATGGTCTCTGTGCTTTATGTAAGAAAATCCTAGTGACTCAATATTTCAGATGAGGAAACTGAGCCACAGGGAAGTCACATAGTTTGAACTGAAGTGATGGGGCTCCAATGCCTGTGCTCTTACTGTTGCAGTTACTTCCTCTTAGACTTACATGCCTTGCTGGGTAGTAGTTCCAGAGCAAAGTTCCAGTGGTGGTTGGTGTAGGCCAGATAGCATAAAGTTACTAAAGACTTTACCCTAGCACCTAACAGGATAAACCCTCAATAAGTAGTTGCTGTCAGTATTAAAAGGATAATTACCAGTACTGACATTACTACAGAAATGATATGTTTACTTTGGTTTTCTAGCTCATCTATTTCTTGCTAATCTATAACTTCAGTGCTATCAGCCCCTACCCCAATCCACCTAATCCCTTATTCTGAGTAGGCTTTGCATCCTATCTCATCAATCAAGTGAAGTTAATCACTCAGCAGTCCTTTACTTCATGCTCACACCCGCTTACTTGTAACACTATGAGCAGCCATCATCACTACTTTTCAATTGTTTGTCTGAAGAAATAATTTTAATTTCAACTTGTTTTCCATGCTTCAAATAGAGGTACTATTTTGTGCTGACTTTGTGCTTGATATGAATTTGTTATACCCAAGATATATGAACAGCCTAACTTTTCCTTCTTAGTTATTGCTCTTGACAGATAGACATGAAACAGATAAGTGCAAGAGTAGGGTATAACTGCAATAGTAGGTCAGCCACCTGGGCTTAGGAAATAAAGGGCTCAACCATATTCATGTGATGTTAGAATTTTTTATTTCAATGAATTGGAATATCTAATTAAACAAACAATGTGTATTATTTTTTACAACTCTTAGTTTCATCTTTATGAGTAGTGTGTAAAGAATTCGCATGATTTGATGGAGTTAAAGAATAAAATTTTGTACATTATAAAAATAAGTTATAGCTCTTAGTACACTTGTAGTTACATCAGTACTCATTAAATATAATGGTTGAGAAAACAAATATGATTTTGTTTTATGATGTTGTATTTCACAGGCACATTGAAAGTAGACTATCACTGAGCTATTGCAGAAGCAGGGAAAAAACAATTTTAAGTTCTGATTTCTGATCACTAAAGGGAATAAAGGGGTATGTGTGGAGAATTATAAAGCACTTTGCTAACTTTGCTTTGCTTTGGAATCACATGGGGAATTTTGAAAAACACTCATGCCTGAGTTCCACTTAAGGAATTTCTGATGAATTACTTGGAGTATAGACTAATATTTAATTGACATGCCTAAAACAATTGTAGTGTCAAGCCAGATTTGATCCCTACTATGGTAAATTGCTCTTTTCAAACTTGATTGCATATTGGAATCAACTGAAATGCATAAATAAAACATCCTGAGCCACAGGTCAGGTGATCTAATGTGCATCCAAGTTTGAGAACCATTGTCCTAATCCTCCTTAACTATATATACACATCATCAGTTCATGTGGAATTTTTATATTAATTTTTTTATTTCAGAATTTGTGAGTTATCAAAACAATCATGCATACTGTTCAAGAGTCCCATATATTGCCTGCCACCAACACCTTACATTGTTCTGAGATGTTTGTAAAAAATGATGAGAGGATGTACTTGACATCCCATTTTCTCATTTATTTTTTAGAAAGATACCAAGTCTGTCTCTATTTATCATGTCTGATTTTTTATTTGGGTCAATCAATAGGTTGGATAGAGACTAACAGAACTGTCCAGACCCCTTTTTTCCCTCATTAAAGAATTAGAGTGCATTTTTCTTTTCCTTGTGTTTTAGTCTCAGAAACATGGATTCAGAGACCCTGCAAGCCTTCCAGAAAACCTCCTCTGCTCCATCTGCATGAACTATTTCATGGACCCTGTCACCATGGACTGTGGCCACAGCTTTTACAGACTCTGTCTCTGCCTCTGCTGGGAGGACATTGGAGCTCCAATCTGCTGTCCTGAGTGCAGGCAAACATCAGACAAGACAGATTTCAAAGCTAATGCAGTACTGAAGAAGCAGCTTTCCTCACCAGAAAGGCCAGACCTTGCCAAGTGCAGAGCTCTGAGTGTAGATCTGGGGGGCCCACGAGGAGGCAGAGGAGCTCTTCTGGAGGTTGACAAGCACCTGCTCTGGTGGCCCTGCTCTGAGTGTCCATAGTACATGGGTCACAGCCACAGAATAGTGGAACAGGCTGCTGGGGATTACAGGGTATGTGACACCTAGTAAGCAAATTGAAATCTTTAAGATGCTAAATCACAGAGAAAGATGAGGGTTATGATAATGAAGTTGACTAGAATGCAGGTGGTGATTTTGCAGTGTAATCCCAAGAAAGTATAGCCTTTCACTGCTCTTGACAAATTTTGATACTATAATCAAAGCTGGGTTGAGTCATCTTCAGGGAAGTTTACTTAGCAACTTTGAACATGTATGTGGGATTGGTTCATTGGGAAGCAGGTGGGACCAGGAACACTGGCTTCTGAGGCAGCGGGACTCCTTCATAGCCAGGTTACCAGTAGGTCTGGGAGTCACATTCTTAGGAAATGGATATTTTCTGTAGGGTCATTTCAAGATTCCTGTTATTATATGACTCTGTCACCTCTAGGGTTAAATAGGGAAATTCTGACCACTACATTCAAAGTCAACATTATTATTTCCCTCAACCAGTTTCTTTGCTCATAGCTAATGTGTAATCTCTGAGATCTTCTCTGTCACTAATGCTCTCAGTTCTTTTGCAGGAGAAACTTGTAAAGAAAATGGATGCTTTATGAAAAATTGCTCAGGAAATACAAAAAATTCTCACTAAGGAAACTAGCAAAAAAACAGGACTTAAAGGTAAAGCAAAAAATGTTTTGCTTTTTATTTTTAAATACAGGTTGTATACTGCTGAGATAGGTTTTTTAGGGAAGGTTTTATAGGAAGTTAACAGTTAAAGGACAGTGTATTCTTTGCTGGAAATAGTACTAGTTTCAAGTGATATATCAGTAATAACACATATGGAGGCCTTTACATATTAGTGCAAATAATGCCAGTTCTTGAAGAAAACAGGGCATGATTGATAGTGTAGAAATTTTTTTTTGCTTTTTGATTCTGTATAACATTGTATATACCTATATATTGAAATATTTAAGAAATCCAGACATAGTTATAAGATAAAATGTAAAAGGTTCAGGTGAGGAAGGAAACTATTGATAGGTTAAAAAAAGAAGCATGATAGGGAAGGAAGCAGGCTAGGGAGGAAGCCTGGGACAAAAGAGAGGGCTTACTCTAGACAGGTTAGAGATGTGACCTCAGAGATGGACAGAAAAGGCCAGCAAATAACCAAGGCACTTTGCTTCATTGGGGCAGGAAGTTCATAGCTTAAACAAATGAAGTTGCCAAGTTAACCACTTTTGAAGTTCTCTGTAAGAGTCAGGGTATGGAATTCTTCTAATCCAATATCCCTGCAGGATTATTTAGTCTTAAGGAAGGTGATGGTAACAGCTCAGTACCAACAAATGCATCAGTTTCTCTATGTGGAAGAGCATCTCCATCTGGAGAGCCTGGAGAGGGAGGCAGAAGAGGTTTTCCAACATCTCTAGGACAGTGAAGGGTGGATGATGCAACAGAAAGCCTGAGAGAAGTGGAACTTGTCCAGGTTTCAGTGAAAGTGACATTGTTCTCTGTGCTGGCTGCGTCCCCCATGTGCTGCTTGGTGTTTTCCTTCTGTGATCTCGTTTTGTGTCACAGCACACAGCACACCTCCTTTAGTCTTTATGCTGCATTAGTTGTGCCTTTTCCCCAGATCAGGCAGCTGTGCCCTTCCCTCATTTCCTTTCCCAGAGCTGCTTGGAATGGGATCATGATAGTTCCCTTTTGGAAAGGGTTTGCTGGTGTTAGTTCTGAAGAGCAAATGGCCAAGAGGCTCCTGTGGCTTCTCAGGGGCTAACACAGGTTAAAGCAATTGTTTTCCTTAGAGTTTACCAAGAGACTCTTGAGTATTTTGCAGCTGTGCTTCCTTGTTCATCCCCCTGCTCTCTCAATTGCTCTTATTTTTCTAGCTTGTCCGTGCTGTGGGTAGAACCTTTAACAGCCTCCTGACCTGGTCCACACTCAGTGTCTCTCCCTGTGGTCTTCATGTCCTTTGTCTTCTTCCTGAAGCCCTTGGCATCTTGGTGATCATGTTCTTATATAACATTTTCTTCCATCTGTCTACAGCAGTGTCACCCACCTGTTTCCTTAGAAGCACTTGTCTGTTACAGGCTGTCTAGAGAAAAGATAGGATGTACTCGACCATGTATATGTTTCATCAAGTCTTTGGCTTCAAAAGAAAGGAAGGAAGAGTCATCTGTTGATTGTTCCCATAAGGTCCCTTGGGGACTCATCTTCTCCATGGTGGCTCTTTTGAGGTGGCAGCTGTTGGGGAGGCCTGGGTCTTCCTGGCAGGCCTGAGGGGCACCTGCCTGCAGGCTGCCTTGCTCCCAGTGTCCAGCAGAGCCTAACCACTGTGACAGGGCACACGGGACACTGACTGAGAGCCTGCCCCTTGACTGGATTGTCATGTTGACTGTTCTATGGCTGTCGCTGTCATTCCTGGGTGCCCTGGTACCCCCAAGTCACCAGGTGGCTGGAGGGTGGCTGTTGCTGGACTCCCACATCTCCCAGTGGGGAAGCTGGCCACGTGGCTGCTGATGCTGCTGATCCCTTCCCAGTCCATTTTTCCCTCTTGATACTTTCCTGCTGCACACCCACTCCCTTGGGAATTTGAAGTCTCCTTTCATTTTTCAGACCCGGGGGCCTTTGTCTTGCTTTCAAATCTTTTTTTCAAGAAGACAGTCTCATTTCATCATTTGTGCATCTGCTGTGGGTGCAAGATGTGTGTTTGTCCTCTGGTGCATATTTGTGTTTCCTCTCAGTTTCCTTCCTTTTTATTCCCTGGAATTGTGCACCGTCATTCTTTTGTTTTTCTGCTCTGAGTCACAGAGACATAAGCGCTGTTCTCTGGAATCGGTTGTCCATTGCTTCTGGTTTTCCAGGCAGCTCCATTAGGAGTGGTCTCTTCTGACTGCTGCCATCTGTGTGGTTGTGTTTTTCTGTGTGTTTTATGGTGGGTTTGTTTGTCTGATAGAGTAAACAGGTCCAAGTTGTGCCATTCAGTCCCTTGCTAATTCTTCTTCCAAACTCAGCCTTTGAGTCTGAGGTTTACTTTTGCAGCAAGTGGGAAGACGCATCCCTCTCTCTGCTTAAGGCCTAGCAGGCTTGATTCTGTGCCTTTCATCCTCAGGAGCCACACCTGGCCCTGCTGCCAGTGGCTTCTGACTCTGCAGAAGCTGCATCTCCAGACTTTGTCATTCAGCCTCTTTGGAGGATAGTGGTCAGATCCTCCTCCTGTCTCTACTTCTGTTTCCTCCACTGCAGAGTCCTTCTTGCCCCTCCACCAGCTCCCTTCCTGCTGCCACTTCCCCCTCCCCAGCTCCTTCCAGCTCCCATGTGGTGTGGTGAGCACCTCCTCCCGCAGGCCAGTGTCCACTGAGTCCTCCATGCACCCAAGAGGCAGGGCTGCTTCCAGTTGCCCAGTGATGCTGCTCAGACCCCAGTGGGCAGGAGGACGTGGCCACAGGGGTCACCAGCTGAAAGTGGCCAGGCAGGAGCAACTCTGCAGAGCCCCACTTGTCAATGCAGTTTCCCAGGGGAGCCACAGTCGCTAAGGACTCTGCACATGTTTTGGAAGAACGGAAACCCTGGCTGGAAACCAGCTCCCCTAGTCTTGGGAAGCCAGAAGCCGTGGAGGTTCAGCCCTGCTCTGAGCCCACTGGCTATGAGCTGTGGCCCATCTGGGCCTTCCGTCCCCTTGTCCACACTGTACTGGGCAACCCTGGGCCTGCTCATGCCTGTGCAGGGGGACAACCTTGGGTAAAGTGTCTTGAACACATTATTGGTGAGGTGGATGGATTTCCTGGTTTCTCTGCATTCCTGAGTTGTGAATTTAGGTGACAAGTGTCTCACAGAGACGTTCAGTTGGCATCTAGTGACCGGGAGGTGACTTGCCCATTCGGACCATGGGGTCATTCTGGATCTCTGGGGATGCTGTCCCTGTGGGGAACCTTGCATGGTAACATAGAAGATGGAGGCCATCTGGATATCACCTTGTCTTGGAAAGGGTCAGCCTCAGTAAGGTGGACATTTTACAAGAGGACAGCCTTGTTCCCCACGTGAGGTAGAACCTTCATTCATTTCATGGACACTGGCTGGGCTCTGTGGACACAGCCCTGAGTGTGGTGGCCGTCATGGGGCATTACCCACCCTTCCCTGGGGTGTGTGCACCCTTATGGGAGACTGGTGGCTGCTTGGCAGCTATGGGGAGATGGGCAAGAGCTGGAAGCTGCTGTGCTCAAACTCCTCTGTCAGCAACGAGGGACGCAGACTCACCTCCTGCCGCCCCTTGACTCAGGTCCACACCTCTGACCAGTGTGTCTGGGCTCCAGGTTGACAATTCCTATGTTCCCCAAGAGGCCAGTGGGTGAAACTTCTGTAAGGTTGGAGCCTTGGGCCTGTGGGGAGGTCATCCTCCTCTTTCTTTGCCCCCACATCACAAAACTGAGGGGGCCCACCGTGAAAGCTAATTCTTAGCATGCATCTCCCACATGAGAGCCCAAATGGAGACAGCTGAAGGCTGAGGGGGGAGAATGAGATGGGCCTATTTGGGCCTGTGCTTGGCTGGCACGGACTGAGCTTTGCAATGGGGCATAGGCAGCCAAGGACCGGGGCATCCCTTTGAAGCTCCCCAGCCCAGCCATCTCATGGTGCCATCCTTAGCTCTGGGTTGGGGTGTACCTTATGATGTGAAGACAGCATCCCAGGCCCAGACTTGACAGGAAAGCTTTGCTGCTCACACACGGGCCTCGCCTCTCTCCCTCCTCAGCACACTCCCCTCTGCTGGGGGTACTTGGTGCTCAGAGTTGCTGGGAAGTAGGCTCAGCTTTGTGGTGGCTCCCCAGAGCTGTCAGTGTGTGGGTGGTCAGCTTCTCTGCCTCCTGGGCTCAGCCTGCTTGGGGCTGGGAGAACCAGCGCCCAGACTGGATTTTATTGCTCCTTCTGGGAGTAACCTTCAGGTGTTCACTCATTCCAGGGGAGGGGAACAGGGAATGCCATGTCCTAGGACCCAGCACAGCGCAGAGAGCTGCTGGTGAGCTGGAGGGAGGGAAGGAGGTGGGAGAGGCCCTGGCAGAGGAGGTCAGATTTTATCCTGTGTGATGTTTTTGGTTTCCATTTCCCTAATCATTAACAATGTTGAACACTTTTGATGTGTTTTTTGACATTCATATTTCTTTTTTGCACAAATGTCTATCTCTTTTGCCTATTTTTCAATTGGGTCATTTGTTTTCATGTTGTTGAGTTGCAACATCTCTTTATATATCATGGATATTAAAACCTTATCAGAGTTGTGATTTCTGATTATTTTCTCCCATTTTATAGATGGCTGCCTTTTCACCCTTTTGACAAAGTCCTGTGAGAAGCAAAAGTGTTTAATTTTGAGGAATTGCCATTTATCTATTTTTCTTTTGTTGCATGTACTTTGGGTGTAAGATCCAAGAGTCCACCATGTACAAGGTCTTTAAGATGTTTCCCTATGTTTTCTTCTAGTAGTTTTATGGTCCTGGCTTTTATATTTAGGTCTTTGATCCATTTTGAGTTGATTCTTGTATAGGGAGTGCTTTCATTCTTTTGGTTGTAGATATCCAGTTCTTCCAGCACCTTTTGTGAGCAGACTCTTTTTTTCTGTTAACATGGACTTGGAAGATGTGTCAAAAACTAGTTGACTACAGAGCTGCAGGTTTATTTCTAGACTTTCAATTCTATTCTACTGATCAATGTGTCTCTCTTTAAACAAGTACCATGAAGTTTTGACCACTGTAGCTTTGTAATATGTGTGAAGATTAGGCAGTGAATTCCCTCCTATGGCACTATTCCTTTTTAGAATGATTTGACTATTCAGGTACAATTTCCCACAGATAGAGTTTTCCTTCCTCTTTTCCTTTTTGGATGCATTTACTGTTTTCTTTTTCTTCTCTAATTGCTCTAGCTGGAATTAGTACAAAGTTGAATAATAATGGCACTAGAGGGCATCCTTGTCTTATTCCTGATCTTAGAGGGAAAGCTTTCGACCTTTCCCCATGTATTAACATGTTGGCTGTGTGTTTTTCATATATGTCTTTTATTATATTGAGGATTTTTCTTTCTATTCATAACTTTTGACATGTTTTTATTAAGAAAGGATACTGGGTTTTGTCAAATGCTTTTTCTGTGTTGATTCAGATGATCATGTGTTTTTTTCCTTTCAATTTGGTAATGTGTTGTATTATGTTAATTGATTTTTTTATGTTGAAAGCGCCTTGCCTACCAGGAATAAATCCAACTTGATCATGACGTACAAGTGAATTGATATGCTGAATTGAAATATTTTGTTGAGAATTCTTATATCTATGCTCATTAGAGAGATTGGTCTGTAATTTTCTTTCCTTGTAGTGTCTTTATCTGGCTGTGATATTATGATGATGTTGGTATCATAAAAAGTGTTGGGCAGTTTTCCCTCTTCAGTATTTTGGAAGAGTTTAAACAGGATTGGTGTTAATTCTTTTTGAAATGTTTGGTAGAATTCACCTGTGAAGCTGCCTGGTCCTGGACTTTTCTCTGTTGGGAGATTTTTGATGATGGATTAAATGTTTTTAAGTATGATTGGGTTCTTCATTTTTGTAGTGTCAATGTAGGTTGTTTGTGCATTTTTAGGAATTTACCCATTACATCTAGGTTGTCTAGTTTGTTGACATACAGTTTCTCGTAATATCCTCTTATGATCCTTTTTATTTCTGTGGGGTCAGTCATATGTTCTTCCCTTTTATTTCAGATTGTATTTTTTTTTTTTGCCTCTTTTTTTTTCTCACTTAATCTCAGTAGGGATTTGTGAATTTTACCAATCTTCTTAAAGAACCAACTTTGGATTTTGATTTTCTCTAATGTTCTTTTTTCTTCTCAATTTCATTTTTTTCTACTTGAATCTTTATTATTTCTTTCTTCTGCTTGCTTTGAAGTTTGGTTTGTTGTTCTTTTTCTAGTTTCTCTTGTTGCTCAGTTAAATCTTTGAGTTTAGCTCTTTCTTCTTTTTTAATATTGGTGTTTAGGGTTATAACTTTCCTTCTCAAGACTGCCTTTCCTATATCTCATAAGTTTTGATCAGTTTTGTTCTCACTTTCATTCGTGTCAATACTTTTACTGATTTCACTTGCAATTTTTTCTTTGACCCACTGATTATTTAGGAGTGCATTGTTTAGTCTACACACATTTGCAAATTTACCTTTTTCCTGTCTATTATTGATTTCCAGTTTCATTCCTTTATGATCTGAGAAGGTGCTTTGTATAATTTCAATCTTCTTATATTTATTGAGAGCTGCATTGTATCCTAACATATGGTCTTATCCTCAAGAAGGATCCATGGGCATGTGAAAAGAATAACCTGCTGAGATTGGATGCAGCATTCTTTAAATGTCTGTTAGGTATAACTCACTTATCATATTGTTTAAGTTCTCTATTTGTTGATCTTCTGTCTAGTGGTTCTAGCTAATGATGTGAGTGGAGTGTCGAAGTCTCCAGTGATTACTGTACAGACCTGTAAATCCTAATAGGTTTTCATAGTTTGCATATGTTCACTTTCACTGGAGGCTTGATGCCCTGTGAGGCCAGCGACTATGGCTCTTTGTTCCTCACCAGCTCTTCACTCATTGATGAGCACAGAGAGTGAGCCCCACAGATAGTATCAACTTTCTCTTCTTTCAGTTCCCAAGTTTAGCAATTTCCCAGTCCAGGCTGGAGAAAGGGCTTTCCTGCAGCCTTGCACATCTATTCCATGTCTTTGCAGTCACTGGAAGACCTTTGCCTACAGTTTCCATCGTATGTGGGTGTCAGCAGTGTTTTATAAAAAAGTCCAGAACTTCAGGCATTGTCCGTATGAAGTGCATGTACTTGTGGTACATATTTAATGGACAGATCAGTGAAACATTCCCAAAACATTGTCACCCGTAAGAATTTGATGCATTATAAAAATCCATATAGAAAATTATCAATATTCAATAAGTGTTATTTTTTAGAAAATGACATGAATATGAAAACATATTTTCCCCCTTACAGCATATACCAAAATGTCCAGGTCACTTAGAGTTTTAAATATGAAAATGAAAATATATGTAACTATTTATGTTCTTAGAGGAGGGAAATTATTTCTTAGGGAAAGAGAGATCACTTTAAAAATAACAGCAAAATATACATAAATGGCATTGCTTCCATAAAATTATCCACCAAAAAAACCATAAATGATATTATATTGTATGTAACAAACCAAATAGATTAATGCAGATGTAAACATTTCTTTCTCATCTTTGACATTGAACAGAACATATAAATACTAATGCTAAAAAAACTTTATGTAAATTATATACTAATAACACTAAAAAAATAATGTGGCATTATAATATGGCTTTTAATAAAAAGTGCAGATACAGAAATATAATCTTAAACTGTAATCTCCTACACGTATTTAAGTATTTTCCCAATGGAAATTTCAAAACGAGTTTGTTTAAAGCAATGGGAAAATGCTAACAAACTACTACATGGGTGATTTATCTAGAACATAAATTTCATCTCAGTAAAGCTGTTGAAACTGGGTTAAAGATTGGTATATAAATATGATGGAACAAAATTTAACCAGTGACATGTTAAAAAGAAATATTTGATATGGTAAGGTCCACATGAAAAAAAAACTGGAATACTTACTGGTAAAATAGTATACATAGTGTCATGATGCTCTTAAATGATCAGTTTTAATATAACTATGTGGTATGAAATGTTAGAGAAAAATGGTTTCTAGTATTAGAAGTGATTTCCCTTGAATGGTGAGATTATTTGTGATTTTCATTTCCTTTGCATTCTTTTCTGTATCATATGAATTTTTGGATTAGTTATGTATAAATTGCAGTAAGATGTGCTTTGAGTGCTAATGACATCCATGAAAGGGAAAAAAATTTGAATGGTCTTGTGAAGATTTGTCTTGAAATGATTTTCCAATGCTTTATCCATGATATTTTAACATCGTCTATGACATTCAAAGTCATAAGTCTAAAGTGATTAGAATCATGGACCTTGGAGCCACAGGGTCAAAGACTTGCTCTTATCAATATGGCAACTTAGTTAAATTTTCTGGGTCTCATTTCCTAATGTGAAATACAGAGATAATACTCTATCAGGGGAAACGGACTTTGGCCCAGTGGTTAGGGCGTCTGTCTACCACATGGGAGGTCCTCGGTTCAAGCCCCGGGCCTCCTTGACCCATGTGGAGCTGGCCCATGCGCAGTGCTGATGCGCGCAAGGAGTGCCCTGCCACACAGGGGTGTCCCCCGCGTAGGGGAGCCCCACGCGCAAGGAGTGCACCCATAAGGAGAGCCTCCCAGCGCGAAGGAGGGAGCAGCCTGTCGAGGAATGGCGCCACCCACACTTCCCGTGCCGCTGACGACAACAGAAGCGGACAAAGAAACGAGCAGCAAAAAGACACAGACAACTGGGAGAGGAGAGGGGAATTAAATAAATAAAAATAAATCTTAAAAAAAAAAAAATACTCTATCAGGACCATTATCTTTTTATGTATATTTACAGTTTCTTCAGTGTGTTCGCCAGTGTCTTCTTTTTTTTTTTTTTTTTTTAAAGATTTATTTGTTTATTTAATTCCCCCCCTCCCTTGGTTGTCTGTTCTTGGTGTCTATTTGCTACGGCTTGTTTCTTTGTCCGCTTCTGTTGTCGTCAGCGGCACGGGAAGTGTGGGCGGCGCCATTCCTGGGCAGGCTGCTCTTTCTTTTCACGCTGGGCGGCTTTCCTCACGGGCGCACTCCTTTCACGTGGGGCTCCCCCACGCGGGGGACACCCTTGCGTGGCACGGCACTCCTTGCGCGCATCAGCACTGCGCATGGCCAGCTCCACACGGGTCAAGGAGGCCCGGGGTTTGAACCGCGGACCTCCCATATGGTAGACGGACGCCCTAACCACTGGGCCAAAGTCCGTTTCCCTCCAGTGTCTTCTTAATATCCTTTATCTCTTCCTTCACTTCATTAATTTGATTCATGATATTTGTTTGGACACCCTTGATTAGCTGTTCCCCGTTTTGCATCACCTCCTATTTTTTAGTTTGTTCATTGGAGTGGGTCATGTCTTCCTGTTTCTTAGTATGGCTTGTAATTTTTTGTTATGTCTAGGCATCTGTTTATCTTGAGCTTATTTGTTTGGTTAGCTTTTCTTTCTACTCTAGGGTTTTATTTTGTTTCTTTGTATGCAGCAAGAGTATTTTTTTCTATTTTTTAAAAATTTATTGAAGTATATCACTCATACATAAACATACATAAACAATAAGTGTATAATAATAGTTGTGAACTTACAAAACAAACATATGTAACATCATACAGGACTCTCATAACTCACCCTACCACCAATAACTTGCATTGTTGTTATACCTTTTTAACTAATGATTAAAGAGCATTGTCAAAATATTACTACTAAACAAACCAACCCTATTATTATTATCTTTATATCATTTATATGTGAACATACATAAACACATACATAAACAATTAAGTCGTGAACTTTCAAAGCAAACATGTATAACATCATACAGGGGTCCTATACGTCAACCCACCACCAACACCTTGTATTGTCATGAGATGTTTGTTACAAATTATGAAAGAATATTATCAAAATCTTACTGCTAGTCATAATCCTTATCTTACATTTGGTGTGTTTTTCCTCCAACCCATGCTATTATTATTTTTCAATGTATTTTTTATCACAGAAGTTGTAAACTTATAAAACAATCAAGCACATGTGCAGAATTGCCAGACAACTCTCCTCCATCAACACACAACAATGTGGTGTGTCATCTGCTGCAGGTGAAATAATATCATCTGATTGTTACCATGTCTATAGTGTATATTTGGCTTACATTTTCCATATTGCCTCAGTATCAATGCAGTACATCTTTCTCATAGATGTGAAAATATTATATTTTTTCTACTAACCACAGTCCATAGGTCACTCCAGCTATATTTTCCCCATGCTTCTCCACATTCCCAGTACCCTGCAGTAGTGATATACATTTGCTATAGCTAGCAAAGGACACTCTTGCATCTGTACCATCAACACAATTCTAACCCACCTCTTGGCTTACCGGGCTATCCAGTTCCTAGATTATTCTCTAGCATTCTGTCAGTTGGCATTTACATAACTAGACTACCATTTTCAGCAACATCCCTATTTATAAACTAGCTGTTACTCACTGTGTTACCACCCACTCTATACATTTCCTCGCTTTAATAGTAAAGCTAATTAAAGCTTCTACATACATTAAACATCAGTAGTCCTCTTGGTCCTCCTCTCATCTTTAAGAATCCACCACCAACTACCAGGTCTTGAAGTTATTTTCCAATAATTTCCTCTAGAAATTTTATGGTTCTTGCTTTTATTTTTAGTTTTTTGATCCATTTTGAGTTAGTTTTTGGATAAGGTGTGAGATAGGGGTCCTCTTTCCTTCTTTCAGCTATGGATATCCAATTCTTTCATCACCATTTGTTGAATGGATTGTTGTGCCTGAGCTGCGTGAGTTTGACAGGCTAGTCAAAAATCACTTGACTATACCTGTGAGGGTCTGTTTCTGAACCATGAATTTGGTTCCATTGGTCTATTGTGTCTGTCTTTCAGCAGTACCATGCTGTTTTTACCACTATAGGTAGGTATTATGATTTAAAGTCTGGAGATGAGGGTTCACTTTTCCTTTTTATGATGTTTCTGACTATTCAGGACTCCTTACACTTCCAAATAAATTTAATGATCATGTTTTCAACTTTTTTCTTTAATGCTGGTGGAATTTTTATCAGAATTGCATTAAATCTATATATCAATTTGAGTCAAATTGACATCTTAATGATCTTTAGTCTTCTAGTGCATGAGCATGGAATGTTCTTCCAGTTATTTAGGGCTTTTTAAATTTTTTTAACATTGTGTTGCAGTTTTCTGAATACAAGTGCTTTACATCATTGGCAAAGTTTATTTCTGACTATTTGAGTTTTATCTGTAATATTTTATTTTCACCACTCTTTTGACACTTTTAATTACTTTTATTGATATAATCTTCATTTCTAGACTCTCTTCCAGGTCCCTCTCTCCTGTCTTTTCTTTTCAGGCTCTAGCAAACCCTGTAGTATTTCCTGAAAATCTGGTCTCTGGCTTAGAAATTCTCTCAGTTTCTGTTTATCTGTGAATATTCTAATTTTGCCCTCATTTTTGAAAGACAGTCTTGATGGATACAAGATTTTTGGCTGGAAGTTTTTCTCTTGTAGTATCTTAAATATATCAGACCACTGTCTTCTTGCCTCCATGGTTTCTGGTGAGAAATCAGCACTTAATCTTATTGGATATCCCTTATATGTTATGCATTGCTTTTCTCTTGCTGCTCTCAGAAATCTCTTTGTCTTTGGCCTTTGACATTCTGATGAGTATGTGTCTTGGAGTTGGTTTATTTGGATGTTTTTGGATGGGGGTACATTGTGCTTCTTGGACATGGATATCTCTGTCCTTCAATAGGGTTGGGAAATTTTCTACCATTATTTCTTCGAATATTCCTTCTGCCCCTTTTCCCTTCTCTTCTCCTTCTGGGACATCCATGACAGATATGTTTCCAGTATTTGCTGTCATGTAGTTCCCTGAGACCTTGTTCAATTTTTTCCATTCTTTTCATCTGTTCTTTTCCATGTTCACTTTCAGAGGCCATTTCTTCAAGCTCACCAATCCTTTCTTCTGCCTCCTCAAATCTGCTATTCTATGATTTCAATGTTTTTTAAACTTCATTTATTGCACCTTTCATTCCCATAAGATCTGCTATTTTTTGTGTATGCTTTCAAGTTCTTCTTTGTGCTCATCCAATGTCTTCTTAATATCCTTAATCTCTATAAACATCTCATTGAATGTATTAAGGAGATTTGTTTGAACATCTGTGATAGTTGTCTCAACTCCTTTTTGTCACCTGGAGGTTTATCTTGTTCCTTTAACTGGGCCATATCTTCCTGTTTCTTGGTGCGGATTGTAATTTTTTGTTGGTGTCTTCGCATCTGGCTTGCTAGAATATTTTTTCTGGGTGCAATTTTTCTCTTTAGTTTAGGGCTTCCTATCCTTTCTCCCTTGATGGTTGTGTGGTAGGAGCCAAGTCATTGGTGCTGTAAGCTGTGGAGGCTCAACCTGCCCTCGTTGCACCAGGGACCAATGAAGCTTCTTCCAACTTTCTCCTTTGCCAGGGGTAGGGACAGAGTCACAGCTATGTGGAATAATCCAAGTGCAAACCTAGTTGCGCAGAGAGACTGATGAACCTTCACATCCCTTTCTCCCCTCCCTGGTGTGGGGATGGAGCTGCAGGGGTTGACAGCAATCTGTGCAGTGCAGGTCCAAGATGACTGTAGTTACCCTGGTAGACTTCTGATTTTCAGTCTATGCCAGCCAACATTACCTGTAGTTACCTAGATAGGCTGGTACAGGGTCCCCCAGCCTCCTCCCTTCCATAGGTGGGGCTGAAGCCTAGTCTGGGGCTGCAGGCTGATCTGGGTGAAAGAAACTGGTTCCTGTAGACACTGAGAGTTTCAGTCAGCCCAGCTTCCCCTCAGGCTGGGGGTGGAGTCAGAACGGCAGCTTCTGGCCTCTTTCTGACTTGGGCTGGTTCACACCCCAGCTGTTCTCAGGGTTATTCCTTAGCCATCTGAGTCTACCAATCAGTAGCTGAAATCAGCAGCCAGTCATCTCCTCCTGCCCTGTTTCTGGGAAATGAAGCTTCCAGTCCAGCCACAGAACAGCTCCTGGGGCGGCTCATGCTGTCAGAGTGGGACAGTCACCGGCATCTGTGGCTTGGCCAGTAATTTCCTGGAGAGGCTGGTACGGGTCCCCACAGCCTCCTCCCTGTCAGAGGTGGCACTGGGGCCTAGGCTAGAACTGCATTCTGACCTGGATGGAAAGAAGCTGGTCCCCACCAGCCCTGAGATTCTCAGTCCAACCCACTTCCCCTTGTGCCAGGTGCAGAGTGAAGACGGTGGCTCCCGGCCTCTTTCTGACCTGGACAGCCTCAAACTTTAGCAGTTCTCAGGATTACACTGTAGCCCGCTGAATTTACTCATCAGTAGCTGAAGTTGGTGCCCAACTGTCTCTTCCTTTCCTGCCTTGGAGAAGTAGAGCTTTCAGTTCCAGCCACAGAACAGCTCCCAAGGTGGCTTGTGCCTCCAGTGGAGGATGGGCACCATCCTCCATGGCATGGAACCTCTACTTATGAGTCTTCTCTGCAGATGGGCATCTCCTCCTTCCATTCCTTCAAGGATGTGGCAGGATGCTCTTCTGGTCTCCTGGAGCCCCCAAACAGGTGCTTCAGCCAGCTCCAGAGAGCTCTGGGTGTTTGCTAACTGCCCTGTAGCAGGAAGTGACTCTAGGAGCTCCCTACACCACTGCCATCTTGCTGGTTCTCCTCAGCAAGGGTATTTTTTGATGCTTGGCTCCTCTCATTCTGTGTACTTCCAGTTGTCTGTGTTCCTCTGAAAAAAAATTAGGACTAGAGAAAAGGAAAAAGATAAGGGAAGAAGAATAATAGTCATATAATACAGAAAACATATAAGAGGAACTGTACAAGAGCTCAGAAACTAAGTAATATGAGTGAAATGTCATAAAAATACAAAGAAATAAGAATAAAGAGAGTTGGAATAGAAAAAAATAAACCAATAAGCAGAAGGAGAAAATAGAATGAATTTAAAGTCCAGATTGATGAGTAGGGAAAAAAATAAAATGAAAAACAAAATAGAAAAAAATATAATGAATTAAAAGTCCAAATAAATGAGAAGAGAATAGGAAGGGGAAAAAAAGAACAGAGAGAAAAAGAAACATGGAGAACAAAGAAGAAGTGGTGAAATGAAAGAAAATCAACAGAAGTCAGAAGACAGAACAATGAAGGAAAGGAAAAAGTAGGCTGAAAAAATAGGTAAAAGAAAAAGGAAACAAAGGTAAAAGAACAAACAAACAAAAGAGTAACAAAGAAACAACCCAGGAAGAGCAGCCTTCCCTCTTAGGCCCCTAGAGACCTCATAGGCTGCTGGTGCTCATCAATCACCCTGCAGCCTGCCCTCCACAGGTGATGTATCCAGTTTTAGTGAATAACATGAAAAAGAAAAGAAAAGATCCAAAAACTGTAAAACAATAGAAACTCAGAATATAAATTCCTATCATAAGGTGCTAGCTGTGTGCCTTACTCTGTCTGGATCCCTTCTCTTAGGAGGTACCAGGGCTTGAACCAGGTACTACATTCAAGGCAGGAGCTCCCTGTTGTGCTGCAGCAGCTCTAAAAGCTAAATAGGCTATTGAAAGCTTATGTGGCTCTTCCACCCCCATTTTCCTTAGGCAGTTGGACTTCTAAAAGCTCTCAGGGGCAGGGCTAGTTAGGTGCCTGTCTCTGCCCCTCCTTGACCAAGTTCCTCTCTCCCAGGGTGGCTGGGTGTGACAGCCTGCCTGAGCAGATTCCCCCTGCTCTCTCCCAGGGCCACCTCAGTGCTGGCTGCTCTCCTCCCCGAGATTCAAAGGGGACTGAGATACCCAAACCCACAGAAAGGAAACCACTCTCTACCCTTCACCAGACACCTTTCCTCCAGGGAATGCTCCCTCCCCCTCAGCTGGCCTTGTGAGCCAGGGGGTGCACAGAGGCTATTTGCCTTGAGGGTGGGGCTTACCCACCACCTTTTCCAGCCACAGGGGTGAGCAGCTCATGGTTTTCCCTTGGGCTCTTTATCTCTTTGTCCAGCTCCCTCCTGAATGATACCTGTAGCCTCCTGCTCTGTGGATTCCCAAAACAGCTCACTCTGGTTAGGCCCCTGCCCACTCTCTGCCATTTATTTGCAAAAAAAGATGAGCAGTGCCCACCTACATCAGCACCATTGTCCCAGATTAGTGTATCTACATTACTAATTTTTAATCTGCTCAATGAGTAAAAGGAAAACATGAGAATGATGCCTCCCCAAATAGAGAATATCAATAAAGGGCTTAGAAAGTATAAAATTAGTGGAAATAGAAATTCCGGAGTTGAAAAGTACAATGATATGAGCACTTCTCTAGAGGTGGTCAACAGCGGTTGTCTCCCTGACTAAAGATCTAAATAACTCTCTAAGCAGCCTGGAGTGTGTACCTTCCTATTTCAGTCCTTCCTCACCCAGATTGTGTCCACTCCAAAAGATGCAGCAGTGAGACCTTGTAGTTTTCTTACGAACTTAATATTCACTAGTGATATTCTGAATTTTCATACCCTTGCTTATGCTTAACTCACGGCAGATCCTATGATTTAGGGTATACAGGGGAGGGGAGATGGTCACTTATTTGTTCTTTCAGAGACCTCTACTTCCTTCTGAAAACCCAAGACTGTACCCATCCTGAATGAAAATCCCCCAAAAGAGAAACACACCTCTGTTCTCAGAGATATTCCACATTCTTGCCTCTGAGTCCCCATGTGACTTACAGGAAAATATTGCCCTCCATTAACAGGGAGAATTGTTTTGTTGTTGTTGTTTTTACTTTTATTTTTATTTTTTGAAATTTTAAAATTTAATTGCCTTCTTTTTTTAAGATACATATATCACAAAAAATGTTACATTTAAATATATGAGGTTTCCATATATTCCCATATACCCCACACCCCACCCCACCCCTCTCACATCAACAGTCTCTTTCATCATTATGGCACATTCATTGCATTTGGTGAATACATTTTGGAACACTGCTGCATCATATGGATTATAGTTTACATTGTAGTTTACACTCTCCCCCAGTACATTCAGTGGGTTATGGCAGGAAACAAAATGTCCAGCATATGTCCCTGCAATATCATTTAGGACAACTCCAAGTCCCAAAAATACCTCCACATCACATATCTTTTTCCTCTCCCTGCTCTCAGCAACTACTGTGGTCACCATCTCCACATCAATGATACAATTTCTTCCATTGCTAGAATCACAATAGTTCTATAGTAAAATACCAGTAAGTCCACTCTAATCCATATTTTATTCCTCCATCCTGTGGACACTGGATTAGTGATGTCCACTCCACCTCTAAATTGAGAGGGGGCTTATTCCCACATGGTTGATGGATGTGATTCTTCTGCTTACAGTTGTAGACTCTCAGTTCCCTGGTGTGGTGGTTGATCATCTTCACTTCCCTGTTAGCTGACCTGGGTAAGTCCAATGAACCAGATAGTAGGAGTTGCAACTCTGCTGAGGCATGAATTTTGAGGACCTTATATTGAGTGAAGCAAGCCAGACATTCAAGCACAAATACTACATGACCTCTCTGACATGAAATAAGCAAACCAAGCTGTCTCAGACAGCTAGAGACTGGATAATAGGCTTATAGGAAATTGTGGGGCAGAGGAGGGTTGTGAGCTGATGCCTACATGGGTGAAATCTATGATAAAGTGGAGGTAAGTAGTTGTACATGGAAGGGTTAAGATGGGGCATAGGGATACTATTGGATGGAGCTTTGTAGGCTTGAGGGGGACTGGGGTTGGGAGGATGGGCCAGATACCATAATTATTTTGACTTCTAGGTGGGTAGAAATCTTAAAATTCACATTTCAGTTTTGAAAAAAAAAAACAATACCACCAAAGGAAAGTAGCACAAAAAGCTATTTATTGCAATCTTGAATTTGTGTGGATGAACAAATATCCATGCACACAGTTTTATCCAGTCCTCAATTTTGCTGACTTTTTGTTTCTAGCACTTCTGATTCCTGCAGAATTGGGCTGTTTTCCAAAAAGCTGGCTTGTATTTATGAGTAACTCTCACAGTCAGAAGCTTTTTGTGGATATCAGAAAAGATCATGTTCTTAAATTTAGTCCATTCCTGTGCATTTGGGACCCTTTGATTGGATTGGATTCAGTTGGGGGCCTTTGAGTGGATGACCTGAGAGAGGCAATGACCCAGGGTGGGTCTTGGTCCTCTTGTTGGAGTCCTTATAAATGGGAGAAACATGAGACAGACACAGAGAAAAGCCTCAGTAATGGAAACAAGGAACCCAGGAGCTCAGAGGATAACCTGAGAGAGGAAAAAGCCACAGACAGAGCAGCCCAAAGCAGAACTAGAAAAGAGTCCTGGAGGAGAGGAGAGGACCAGCTTGTGCCCTTCCATGTGCCTGACTGGCCTCAGCTGGGCTTGGGAAGAAGGTGGGCCTGAAGGAGAAGGCAGAGACCCAGACTGGCAGGGGCCACCATTGTGTCTTGCCACATGACAGGAGACCTTTAGTGATGATGCCTTGATTTGGGCATTTCACCATCTCAGAACTGTAAGCTTTTAACCTAAGTTCCCAGTGTAAACACCAACCCATTTCTGGTATATTGCTCACCATAGCTTTTAGCAAACTATAACAGCAACTAATAATAGAACTACCTTTCATAATCAACACGTTCTTTGTTCAGGAATTAACTGGGTTATTTTGGCCAGTAGCTTCTGTTAAGAAGGGTGAGTCTTCATGTGTATGTGTCAGAGCGGGTAGCTTTAAATGGCATGTAGAATAGTGGAGTGATCACTAGGCAACATAATCCCCCTTTTTCTTCCTAAACCACTTCCTATAGACAATGCAAGGCATATATTACTTTTACTGAGCTTGAAGGAAAAGAAATCTACAGATGCCTTTCAGATAGCTCATTCAACTTATAGTTGGCCTCTGAGAAATTATTTTTGACTTTCTTTTACCTTCTCACTGTAACAGAAGTCAGTGAGTTAAGATGTTCAAGAACAAATCAACTGCATGACTATTATTATCTCAAAACAAAACAAAAAAATACTGAAACTAACCTTCAGTATGCAGAAACAAATGATATCTTCAGCAAAAACACATTTTCCAAGTGCATAGATCTTAACATCTTAACTTCAGACAGGCTCAGGACATCACTTAGACAAACCCCTGGGGAATCCCCACCACTACTGGTTCTAGTGATGCAGAAGACTTCACAAATGCTCACAGAATCCTTCTCAGCAGATCCTTCCAGTTCTTTGCTGTCAGCTCATAGGAGTTGGTAATTCAAGATGATAGCTTGCTTAGCTATAGTATGGATGCTATGAAGGAGGTTTCTCTTATTTGCCAGACTGCTATGATAAATGCCACACAATTGGATAGCTTAAACAATGGGAATGTATTAGCTCATGGTTTGTTAAGTATTTTTTTATTTATCCCCCACCCCCCATTGTTGTACTCACTGTCTGCTTGTCTTCTTTAGGAGGAACTGGGAACCAAACCTGGGACTCCCAGGGAAGGTGGGGGCCCAATTGCTTGAGCCACATCTGCCTCCCTGGGCTGATAGTTTTGAGGCTAGAAGTCCAAAATCAAGACATCATAAAGGGTTGCTTTATCTAGAATCCCTAGTGTTCTGATGCTGGCTGCCAGAAATACTTGGAGTTCCTTGGCTTGTATCTCTCCCTCCTGTCACATGGTAAATTCTCTCTTTCTGCTTTTCCAGTTTATGCTGACTTCTCCAACTATGGACTTCTTGTTTCTACTCTTTATAAGGCCTCCAGTAATAAATATTAAGGTCCACTTTCGTTCAGGTGGGTCATACCTTACCTAAAAATAACATCTCCCAGAGACCCTATTTATAATACGTTCACATCCAGAATCATACAGATTAAGTTACGAAATTGTCTCTGTTTGGGTCCATAATTCATTCTACCACAGTGGGTGATTCAGTGCTTCCCTATCTGCTTCCACCTTAGCTCATCAACTATATGTACCATGAAGTTTAGCCAAACAAGAATGTTTTCTGGTGCCCAAAAAGAATCTTCACTGTTTTTGTATTCTATGTGTTAGAGAAAATACTGCTCTTACTGGAACATGGAGACTGATTGACCATAAGCAAAGAATTTATTGAAAAGCTCTCCCAATGAAGGGGGTCTGAAGAATAGACTTCAGCCCCCCCCCACCCGCATTGAGGGGGTCTGAAGAGACATTTCTTTTTTTTTTTTATTTATATTTTTTATTGACTTTGTAATAATATTACATTAAAAAATATATATATATGAGGTCCCATTCAACCCCACCACCCCCACCCTACCTCTCCCCCCCCCAGCAACACTCATTCCCATCATCATGACACATCCATTGCATTTGGTAAGTACATCTTTGGGCACCTCTGCACCTCATGGTCAATGGTCCACATCATGGCCCATACTCTCCCCCATTCCATCCAGTGGGCCCTGTGAGGATTTACAATGTCTGGTGATTGCCCCTGAAGCACCATCCAGGGCAGCTCCATGTCCCAAAGACGCCTCCACCTCTCATCTCTTCCTGCCTTTCCCCATACCCATCAGCCACCATGTCCACTTTTCCCAATCCAATGCCACCTTTTCTATGTGGACATTGGATTGGTTGTGTCCATTGCACCTCTATGTCAAGAGGAGGCTCTGAAGAGACATTTCAACCCACTCCTGGAAGGGGGGACTGGAATTTATACAGAACTTTCCTAGGTGGGGAAATGATAGTGGGAGGGGGTTGAAGGTCCCAGTGAGGTAGTGGGAGAGGGTGAGGGAGTCTATGGCTTCTTGGAATGCTGCAGGAGCAGATGTTTCTTTTCATCTGTAGGGTTTTAAAGGGTTTCTTTATTTCTTCTGGTATGTAAATATGAAGGTTTCCCTTTATGGTGAAGATCTCTATCTCCCTTTACTCCTGTCTCTGTGGGGTTCCTTTGTTTAACCTGTGGGAAAGTGCCACATGGGAGAGGGGTTTACCTTTTTCCCAATGCATATCAGAGGAAACAGGTACAGCTTGTTAATTATTACAAACCTCTAACACTACGTAAGTCTTAAGCATCCATGCCAGGGACCCTTCAGAGAACAGCCAAAGCTGCCTCTGCCAGCAAAATCTTCTACCCGTACATGTCTCACAAAATTTCATTTGATCACTTCTTCATTTAAATCCTCACAAAACTCTGCACCTATCAAATACTTGCCAAAAAATATTTCATTTTTTAAAATTTTAAGTCACATTTAAATTTATGGTTGGCTGACAATTTTGGACTTCAGAACAGGTGGATAACGTAAAAAAAAGACTCAGCTAATTATTGCAATATTTGGTCTGCCCAGTAGAAAGACCTATAAATTTTTGTTCTTTTCCTAGATTTCATTGCCTAGAATTTGATGCTTCTCTTTGCAGTGTGAAATCACTTAGTGTTGTTTTTGCTGGCCCAGTCAAGCCTGTATTTTAGCTGCTATTTTAGAGGTACTTTAGAGTAAAAATAGGTTTTTGGACAAAGGCAGGTAACTGTATTTTCCCAAATACAACTGATATATAAGTAGCTCCAGGATCAATAGCTGTATGATCATCGAGGAAATTCACTGAATTCTTAGATAAAGTGGGTCTCTCTTAAGGGTGCTCAGGTGATAGCACAATTTAAAAATTCAACATCATATTGGAAGTTTCATACCCAGACACTTCCTTCCCTTACAAGGA
Organism: Dasypus novemcinctus; assembly: GCF_030445035.2. Classification (NCBI taxonomy): domain Eukaryota; kingdom Metazoa; phylum Chordata; class Mammalia; order Cingulata; family Dasypodidae; genus Dasypus; species Dasypus novemcinctus. The sequence goes on along the minus strand of NC_080689.1, from coordinate 85,280,019 downwards.
GACTTCAGCAGACGTAGAACTGTGGGATAAAAAAGTTCTAAAAAAAAACTTTTAACATAATAGCTTAATGAAACTACATTGTATGTCATGTGAACATAGACTGACTCAGAGGAATTTATTCTTATTAGTTCCAAACCACACATCCTCTAGGTTCTTCATAGATTTAACTCAGTCTCTTTCTCTTCACACTGTCAATTTCCCCCTTTTTTGTCCTCAGTGGAATGAGCTCATGACTAAATTCCATAATCTGCATGATAATTTTTCATTGCTAGAAAATTTGTTTACCTTCTACTCTTTTAGCTGCGATAATCATGACTTTAACCTCTCCTTAGGAAGTCTGTTTGATTTTTCATCGCTCTCCTATAAACCCCTGATTTCTCTAGATTTTGTTCATCTAGGAAATGAACAGGGTAGTTTAATAAAGGTAGCCTCCCATTGCTCCTGGGCAAGTCTCCTGGTGTTGTCCTGAAGGGGGAACTCTAAAGTAACACACAAATGAGAGAGACAATTATTGCTTAATTGCAGAACTTGGGCTAGTGCCTCATTCTCAGGAAGGATGGTTTAATCATTTCTTCATTCACTCATATGTTATTCAGCAATAATCTTAGAAGAAACTGTTAAATGTCAGCAAAATATTGAAGTTGGACAATATCAATCTGAAGATTATCTCTGGACCTCTATCTAGCAATATTATTTACTTTTTTTAGATAGTAATCTCTTATAAGCAATATGAGGAATTTTGCAGGGTTTTGTTCTGAACAACTATAAAAGCCCCTCTACCTTAATAAAAAATAAATTCCTCTCCCTTCAGTCATTCAGTACAATAACAGAACTTTGAGCTCCTTTCTACATGAGGACAAGTTTCCTTTACCTGAGGCATTATCCCCTCAGACTGAAGAGAGCATTTGTTTCCCTTTATGAAAAACTTGATGTTCCAAGGCTGATATCACCTCCTTGTTTTTTCCCATAATTTTTCTCAGTGATTCGGAAAGTTTTCATATAAGCAGGACACTTGTATTAGTTATATAAATAGGCATGTCATAGTTTATATGGAAGCATCTATCACATTTATTTTTTAAAACATTATAGTACATTTATTCAATGCCTTCTCTGTTCCCATACCATGCTAATCCATATCCATTTTCAGAGGGAACTCACAGCGTACAAGGGAGAGGCAGAGATATTCATGAATGAAAATATAAAATATTATGTACAGTGCAGCATATGGAAACCCCAGAGGGAGTTTGCCAGGGGAATGGGGATCAAGAAAGTCTTGAGCTGAATCTCAAAAGATCAGAAGATACCAACTTCCTATTTCAGCCATGACATATAATAGTATCAGATTTAGCATCTTGTTATAAAACTGTAAATTAAGAGGAATCAATGCTTCCCACCATAGGGATGTGATCCTTGATGTGGGGAAATACACAAGGTGAGTTCCACATTCACCTCAGCTTTTTGCCTGGGGTCACTTTTTAAACCTCTGCACAGGGACGCGGACCCCAAAGAGCAGCAGTGAAGCTGGGTAGAGGTCAGACTGTGGGGCTGTTGAGAGGAGTGGAATTTGCTGGGCAGGGAGGAATCTGCACAGGGGTCAGTGTTGGAGACTGAATCATGTGCCACACAAATGACATGTTCCTAATTTTAATCTGCATTCCTGGGTGTGAATCAGGGTGGTTCTTAATCCATAGCCCACAAGAGGCCTGTTAAAACAGGAAATGTGGATCAGTCTGAGAAGCCAGGGATACAGAAACCAGGAAACGGAGAAGGGCTCAGGAGACCACAGGCATCACCTTGTGGCAGAGGTAGAGATGCAAGTGAAGGAGCCCCAAGGATTGTGGAAAGCCATCGGGAGAATGCTACAGACTCCAAGAGAAAGCATGGTCCTGCCAAAACCTTGAACTGGGACTTCTGGCCCCTAAAACTGCAAGCCAATAAATTATTGTTGAAGCCAATCCAACGTGGTGTTTGTCACAGTAGTTCTGACAAACTAAAATAGTCCCCTTGAGGCTTTGGACAAACATTAAGCAGTTCATGTGCAAGGTGGGACTCCGTAAGTCCTGGCAGAGTAGAGCTACTGGCAGGCTGCAGCTGATGGAGATTCCGGGGGCTGCACAGTGCTCAGAGATGCAGGAGTTCTGAACAGTTAGGAAGACCTCACTGATCATTGCCGACATGCAGTTGGGAATCAAGAAAGGGCACACCTTAAGAGCAGAGCCACTCTTGCCAGAGAATAAAGGCTTTTCTAGACATGTCTTAACCAAGCACAAAATAAGTGTCAATAGAGTAAATAAACCACCTGCCAGAGTAAAACGTGAGATCATTGAAAGGAAGTCAACCAAATGTAGTTCAATAATGTAGCATATACAATGTCCAGCTTATAATAAGTACTGGACATACCAAGAAACTAACATAATCAGGAGAATAATTACCCTATATAACCATGACCAGAGATGACATGCTGGAATTAGCAGTCTATTACAAATGTGTTCAAGGACTTAGAAAAAGAACATTATGAAAAAGTAGATATGGGATTTTAGCATAGAAAGGAAAACTACAAAAAAGGAACCAAGTGCAAATTCTAGATCTGAAAGAAGATATCAAAAATAAAAAATAAAAAAATACCCTGGAAAGCTTAACAGAAGATTGGACATTGCAGAAAGAAAAGACAGACCTTGAATACTGGTTAATACCAATTATCCAAACTAAGGCACACAGAGAAAAAGGCCTTAAAAATGAAGAGAAACTTAGTGACTTGTGAGACAGTATCAAGTCACCTAGCACAGTGTAAGAGGGGACCCAGGATGGAAAATAAAATAAACTGAATAAGTAACAATTCAGCATTTTCAAAATTGGATGAAAAATACTATCCCATAGATCAAGAAGCTCAGTGAAAGACGAAAGCACATTATGATCAAATTGCTGAAAAACAGTGATAAATGGAAAATCTTAAAAGCAGTCAGAGACAAAAACACATTCCATACTGGGAAACAATGAAGAAATCACCACTCTGTCTCTCCAGAAAAATAGAAGACAATAACATGGGAAAGCAATCTTTAAAATATTGAAAGGAAATCTGTCCCCTGCAAACAAATCAAATCTCAATTTTAAAAAAAACAAAGAAAATGCTGCCAATTTAGAATTCTTTATCAAATAAAAACATCCTTCAGAAGTTAAGGTAGAATAAAGATATTTTTAGAGAAACAAAAGCTGAAAGAATATATCCTAGCATATCTATATTATGAGAAATTTAAATGAAGTCCTTCAGAGAGAAGAAAAATACCGGGTGGAGATATGGATTATCCCAAAGAAATGAAGAGCTCCAGAAATATTTAATATGTGGGTAAATACAGAAAGCCTTCTTCTGTATTTCTCTTCTTCTTTGGCTGTTTAAAGTAAAAAGAACAGCGAAGTATTGTGATATTATTAATAATATATGTAGAAATAAAATCTATGCCAATAGCACAATGCACAGGAGGAGGGAAAAATAATATATTACTCTAAAGTTTTGGCATATACCGTAAGTATACTGACTAGAGTAACCACAAAAACAAAAAGTCTAAAAGTTATAAATATCTAAATAAAGAAGGTAAAATGGAATACTAAAAATATCCTCAGCTGTTGCAAAACAAAGATGTAAGGAAGAATATAGGAGAAAATAGATGAGGCAAGTGGAAAACAAATACCTAGAAGTTATTTTAAAACCATGTCAATAATTACATTTAACATAAATGAACTAAATGCTGTGATTTTAAGGCAGAAATTTTCAGACTGGATTAAAAAGCAGGATCCACTTTATGCTATTTATAAGACACACATTAAAAATGAAATCACAGGTTTAAAAGTAAAAGGATGGAAAAGATGTTCTCTACAATTAGTAGCATGAAAACTGTCATGTTTATGGTAATATCATCAAATAGAATTAAAAAATTAAAACCCAGTCCAAGTTGAAATAATATTTCCTAATTATAAGATAGGCAGTTCATCAAAGTAATATTAAAAAAAAAACAGTACAAGTTGAAATAATGACATTTCTTAATTATAGGATAGGTATTTCATTAAGGAGAGACTGCCATCCTAAAGTTGCAAGAGAGCTAAAAGATACAGGAAGAAAAAAAAACCCAACAACTAAGGGAAAAATAGGCAAATGCCCAATTATAGTTGGACAATTTAACATTCTTCCTTCAGCATTTAATAAACACACAAAAAATAAAATCTATTGACCAACACTGTCAATAAACTTTTCTAATTGATTGTGATAGAATGCAACACTTAAGATTTGCAAAATACACATTATTTTCAGGTATTATGGAAAATTCATTAAGATAGACTATATCTAAGCCATTCAAAAGACTCAAAACAGGGAAGTGGATATAGCTCAACTTACAGAGCATCTGCCTACCATTTAGGAGGTCCAGGGTTCGGTATCCAGGGCCTCCTGACCCGTGTGGTGAGCTGGCCCATGTGCAGTGCTACCATGCACAAAGAGTGCTGTGCCACACAGGGTGCCCCCCACATAGGGGTGCTCCCCGTGCAAGGAGTGCACCACACAAGAAGAGCCCCCCCATGCCAAAATCGCAGCTCGCCCAAGATTGGCACCGCAAACATGGGGAGCTGATGCAGCAAGATGACGCAGCAAAAAGACACAGATTCCCAGTGCTGCCTGACAAGAATGCAAACAGACACAGAAGAACACACAGTGAATGGACACAGAGAGCAGATAGGGGTGGGGAGAGATAAATAAATCTTAAAAAAAAACTCAAAACATTTCAAAGGATTGAAATCATCTATAGTATGTTCTCTGATCACAAGAATTAAATTGGCTATCAGTAAGTGAAATATATCTGGAAAATCCTTAAATATTTGGAGATTAAACAGCATTGTTCTAAATAACTCATGGGTGAAAGAGGAAATCAGAAGGGAAATTTGAAAATAAGAATCAACATATTAAAAACTGTGAGAGGCAGCAAAATTAGTGTTTAGAAAAGAAGAAAAGATTGATGTCAGGGTAAAATTTTTACATTAAGATGCTAGAAAAAGCAGACCAAATTAAACCCAAACGAATAAAGAGAATGATTATGAGTGGAAATCATTAAAACGTAAAAGAGACAAACAGTAGAGAAAACTAGCAAAATGAAAAGTTGGTTCTTTGAAACAATCAGTAAAGTTGATTAACCGAGACAGAAACACAAGAACCCACATCAGGAGTAAAAGAAGGGACATCACTAGAGACATCACATCACATTCACTGAAAGAAAATTAAAGGAATATTATGTACAACTTTATACCAATAAATGAAGTAACTTAAATAAAATGGATGACTTTCTTGAGGGAGACAAATTACCCAAACTCACATGAAAAAGAAACCCCTAGTCTGAATTGCCCAGCAAATAAATTAAATTGTAATTAATAGTCCTCTCATATGGAAAGTTACAGATCTAGAATACTTCTCTGATTAAATCTTTGAAACAAGTGAGAAACAATACCAATAGCACATAAAATCTTTCAGAAAATATAGGGGGAAGGGACACTCCCCAACTCATTTTATGAGTCAGCCTAACTCCAGGCAAGTACCTTGAGGAACAAGGGGACTCCGGGAATGCTGGAACAGTCTAGATCTGGACTGTACTGGTGGGTTCATGACCATTTGCTTTACTAGAAACTCGCTAAAAAGGGTGGGTTTTTCTGTTTGTAAATTCATGTTCAAGTTTTAAAATGCCAATGCAATCAGTGGCAGAATAAATGAGAAAAAGTGCATCATGCCCTTAAGTATGGAGAAGACATTTAGTAATGTTCAGTAACCCTTTCTGGTAAAGTAAAGGACACTTACTTCCTCAACCTGAGAGAGCATGTTTATGGAAAGCCTGCCGCTGAACTCACACTTAAGAACCGCCTGAGCTCCTTCTCCTGGGGCCTGGGACAGGCAGGCGGCCCCTCCCTCCTGCCCACAGCTCCCCAAGGCCCAGCCAGAGCAGCAGAAGGGGAGGGACCGGCGGCCCAGGCGGGCGCTGCCTCCGCACCCCGGGACGTGAAGCGCCAGGACACCCCAGAGCCGGGCTTGCCGTGACCGGGCCACACGGTCCACGGCCGGGTCTCGGCCACCGCCGGAGCTGGGGCCCTTCTGTGGACAGTGGCCCCGTGGGGGGCGCGGGAGCTGGACGCGACCTTCCTGGCCCGTCTGGCCGCCCCGAGGGCGCTGCAGGTCAGTCTCCGCCCAGGGACGAGCCCTGCGCCCCCGGGTGGACCCACCCCACGCGGGAGCGAGAAGAGCCGTGGGCCCCGCCACCCGCCACCGGCTTGAGCGCCCCGCGCCTCCTGGGCAGCAGGGCCAGAGCGCAGCGCGCAGGGAAGGGTTGGGGGGAGCGGCCTCTCGCCCCTGTCCCCGGGCTGTCACCTGCCCCCTCCTGCCTCTCCTGAGGCTGCACCGCGGGGACCTGGCCAGGGACGGGACCCCCCGTGACGGAGCTGGAGGGAGAAGCCGCAGGCCCAGGACCTGCTCGGGGCGCAGAGCCCCTCTCCAGATCCCCTAGATCTCCCCAGGAGCGCCGCCTTTATGCCGCTGGTGACCTCGTAAAGTGTCACGGTCCAGTCCAGGTCAGCCTAACCTCGGAAGGCCTGGGCAGAAGGGAGGGCGTTCACACGCACTCTTCCCTCGGATTAGGGAAATCGTTTAGCTCCAATTGCGGATCAGGGAGAGGCCTTCAGTTCTGTCGAGTTCTAAAAGGCTCCCAGGGAAGCCTTCAGGCGCTTTCCCAGAAGCCCAGCCTCTTTCTGGATTTTGGCCAGTTCTGGGATAAGCATCTGCAGGTAACTTGAGGAAAGAGGCTCACGTTGTTTTCAAGAAGGTTTAATCTACCAGCATTCTCTCAGGCTGTCTCAGTGTGGCTCTAGACAAGGGAGAAGCATTATGAACTATTCAGCAATTCAGGTATTTTCAGGAGCATGCAATCTGAAAACAAAATTAAGGCAACAACTCCAATGACCATAGCATAAAAATAATAAAATCCTTATTAATTTAACCAAAGAGGTTCAAGGCACAGCCCTAGTTTTCTATCTACTATGGTTCAGGTGAGTGCTGGAGAAAATCTTCACCAGTCCTTTCTTTTGCCAATGAATTTTTAATTTAAAAAAAGATTGTTTCATCTGACTGCAAACATTTGGTAGCAGGCCATTTCAGGGTAGCTTGATGATGTCCATGGAAACTGTGGGTTTACAATTCAAACTTCATAATCAAAGAGAAATACACTAGGATTCTGAAGTTGACTTCTCTCTAATGAGGGCAGTAAATACAAATTTAACTTTTTTTAGTACAAAAAGGGAAAGAGACCCCTTTTCCTTTACTTAGAGCACTCTCTAGAAAACTTGTCAATCCTTTCTCTGCTCCTTGGAGATGTATACAAATCCTTCTAAAATCTAAGCAAGCCTGTGCTAGCTTTGCAACTTAGGAATGTCTTTCCCAAGGACTGGAGAGCCATTCCTTTGAAAGACAAATGTGAAAGAATATAACTTCCTTATCTTCTAACCTAGGAAACTTCTCCACAAAGAAATGTAAGAAAATCATTTTATTTGTGAATAAGAATGAAAACAGAATGTGATGAATCACAGGTAATCTGCTAAGAGGACTGCAGAAAAAGAAATCTGAGCCTTTTATAGAGCCAAGCAAGTACAACCGATTGCAGACCTGTCCTCAGAAGACAACTATTCTCATGAAGAGAACTTGACAGCACCATTTATCACCCAGTTTATTTTAAATTCACCTGTTTTATGGGTGTTCTTTATGTTTCATAATTGCCTCTATTCAAAGTAATAATAAAATTTCTCATATCTTTATTGCAGGAAGATAGCTGCAACTTGGAGCCAGACATCGAAGTTACCCTCCCAAGGAAATGGGACAGAGTCACAATCCCCAAACCATGTATTAGGAGGGCCCACAGCCACCCACACCCTCCAGCAGAACAGGTGAAATATCCCCTGCACCACCAGGAGAAAAACAGAAGAGGCTAATATCCCTGTTTCACAATGTGAAAACTGGTAATCCTAGTGCCTTGTAACTAATTTAGCTCACGTTTTTGAAGGGTTTATGAATTTCCTCTTCTAGCTGCAGCATTTTTATTTCTGTTCACCTATATTCAAGTTCATTAATCTGTCTTCTTGTGCCAACTGTGCAGCTCATCTTTTGAGTTCTTCTCAGATTCAATTATGTTCTTTCCTCCTCAAATGTCCAGCTATTTTTCATTAACTTTTTATTTTGAAATAATTTTAAATTTATAAGGCAGTTGGAAATATGATACAAACCCCATACAGAGAACTCCAACATACTGTAACCAGATTTTGTCTAGTTTTTGGCTAAACTGCAGGAAATGAAATTCAAGAACACACCGGGTTGATTAGGCAAGTACTTTATTAAGGTAGGGAGGGAAGAGAAATGGGAGAAAATAACAGATCATGGGTCCCAGGTAGAGAGGAAGGGGCTGAAGAGTGATAAAGAGGGCTGGTTTACAGACTGCAATTCCCCATTATAGATTATATTTGCCCAGGTTTTACCTCTGTGGCCATCATGGCAAGGGAAAAACAGTGAGAGGAGGGTGCAGAGGGCAGGAACAGGCACAGGGACGGGGCCAAGGCAAGAGAGCAAAAGGCCTTTGTGCTCGCTTTTTAAAGCATTAATTGCCCTGTCTCTTTGCTGTTGGCAGGGGAGGAGTCCCAGCTGTTTGCTGTTTTGATTGATTACCCCACCATCAGTCCTCCAGGAGGACCAAGGATAAGGTCCCTGGAGAATACCTGCGGCTTCTCCTGGCTTTGGAGGAAATCTCGTTCCCAATGTCTTCCAGCAGCCATCTAGGGGATACTGATGTCCATGTGGATTCTCTGCCAGGTTCCAGATCATCTCTTTTTTTTTTTTAAAGATTTATTTATTTATTTACTCCCCCCCCCCCCTCCACCGGTTGTCTGTTCTCTGTGTCTATTTGCTGCGTCTTGTTTCTTTGTTCGCTTCTGTTGTGGTCAGCGGCACGGGAAGTGTGGGCGGTGCCATTCCTAGGCAGGCTGCACTTTCTTTCGCACTGGGCGGCTCTCCTTACAGGCGCACTCCTTGCGTGTGGGGCTCCCCTACGCAGGGGACACCCCTGCGTGGCAGGGCACTCCTTGCGCGCATCAGCACTGTGCATGGGCTAGCTCCACACGGGTCAAGCAGGCCCGGGGTTTGAACCGCGGACCTCCCATGTGGTAGGCAGACGCCCTAACCACTGGGCCAAGTCCGTTTCCCCAGATCATTTATTGATTCCCTATTTTACTAGCCTGCTTCAATGCTGCCACCCTTACCAGATACCCAGATCCACCAATTTTTAAAAATTTCCCCTTTGCTGTATCATTCTATCTCTATCTATCTATCTATCTGTCTATCTATCTATCTGTCTCTCATCTATCTAATCTTCTGATCATTTGATGGTAGGTAGGTTTGTTTTAGTGTCCCAGCTGTTAGAACAAGTAACAGGACCAGATGATGTGGCTCACACAGTTGAGTTCCTGCCTCCCACATGGGAGGTCCCAGGTTCATTTCTTGGTGCGTCCTTAAAAACAACAATAACAACAAAAAACCCACAAACAAGCAAAAGAAAAATGAAAGATCCAACTCAAGGGAGCCAATGTGGCTCAGTGGTTGGGTGCTGGCTTCCCACATACCAGGCCCCAGGTTCAATCCCCTGCCTCTCTACCTCAAAGACAAACAAAAATAAGATAGTGAATTGGCTTAAATGACAGAAATTTACTGACTTCTTGTTTTGAAGCTAGTGGAAGTCTAAAAACAAGGCATCTGCTGAGACCAGCTCAGCAATAGGTTTGCATGATGGGAAGGCGATGCAGAACTGCAGAAATAAAAGGACAGAAAGAAGCATATGAGAGAGAAATTAAAGATGGGACCAGGGGACTCAACAGCTTTTGGAACTGAGAGCCTCGACCCTAGTTTCCACATTGTATTTATTAGAAATTACAAAGCAGCAGTTATTTAAGTTTACCTTCAAAGCTGCTTGTTATTAAAGCTGCAGTACCTGCAATACTAGGGAACAGACTATACAAAGTTCACTGCATCCCCACGCAGTTTTCGTGCTGACCACACAGCATTCCATCTAGTCAAGGCTGGTGTTCCTAAGCCCACACTCCTTATCTGCATTATAGAAATGTTTCAACTTCAAGCCAGGTTCCCATGTTCAAATTCAAGCTTTCCCACAGCCCCCCCCCCCACCTTTTTTTCAAAGATTTATTTTTTATTTATTTCTCTCCTCTCCCCTGCCCAGATGTCTGCTCTCTGTGTCCATTCACTGTGTGTATGTTCTTTTGTGACTGCTCCCATCATTATCAGTGGAACCTGGAATCTGTGTTTCTTTTTGTTGCTTCATCTTGTTGTGTCAGCTCTCTGTGTGTGTGGCACCATTCCTGGGCAGGCTGCACTTTCTTTCACGCTGGGCGGCTCTCCTTACGGGGCGCACTCCTTGCGCGTGGGGCTCCCCTATGCAGGGGACACCCCTGTGTGGCAAGGCACTCCTTGCACACTGTGCACGGGCCAGCTCCGTACAGGTCAAGGAGGTCCAGGATTTGAACTGTGGACCTCCCATGTGGTAGGTGGATGCCCTATCCATTGGGCCAAGTACGCTTCCCTCCCCTTTTTGTTTTTTGCAAAGCAGTGAAGGCAGATTTGGTGATTTCTTGCTCCTTTATACCCTGAGGGCTTGTTGTGTGATAAATATATACAAAACAGATGGGAATAGATAATTACTATACCTCCTAAAAGACCCCATCCCCAACTCTTAATTCATATCATAGGGTTCAGGGATCTTAATCCATCTGCAGTTCCTGAAATAGTTTGTGAGGTAGAATGCAATTGCAAATGAGCATGCTGAATGCTTGTTACTTGGGCTTGTAATTGAGAAATATCTAAGCTTAAATTGTTTTTATGACCATGCAAATGACATTTCACTGATTGACAAGGAATATCACTGCTATTATATACATAGGGAGTCACACAAAGTCTAATTCAACTTTATAACATATTAAAGGAACTTAACTATTTTATTACTTTAATTTTTTCAAGGTAAAAGAAATCTTTTGCAATAATTTGAAATAAAAAGATACTTTTCAGGATTTGACTTTGAGAAAGCAAGTTTTAACATTATGTTCCTTGAAAGTGATGACTTGTTTCTTTTGATAAAATAGACTTTCTTTGTATACTGATTATTCAGGAGAAAAACTCTTTATAAACTTTTACAAAAATAGACTAATAACTTGAGAAACTTTGAGGAAAAACAAAGTTTTAACTTTGCATTAGTATACTACTTGATACTAAAGTTTTTAAACTTTATAGATAGACCCATCAAATCTTACTCAACTTTAACCACAAAAATTCCTTTTCTACAAACCTTCTGCACTTTCTGTATTCATTCAGGTTTTGTCCCACAGTTTACTCTTTGTTAATAACCAATCATTTTATCTTAGGGCAAATTATTTACTGTTTCCTTAATAATAAAAACACATTCTATACAATCTACAGACAAGGTACCAAAACTATTTTGGAAAATGTCTCCGAGCAAACCTCTTATAATGTACAATTACTATTAACACTAAACAAACATGTTAAAATGATAATTCAGTTTGGTTATATGCAGCTATAACTTTTCTTTATTTCAAATACCTAGTAGCATGGAATACTAGAAACAGTCTTTTAGAAATAAGTTGGCAGGAGAGGCTGGCTGCCAACAAGTTTTCCTGTTATAAAATTACTTTTTGTTATTATTATGAATTCAGTTTCTGTTTAATAATGATTTCTTGGAATTAGCCATTTTATTTTTTTTAAAGATTGATTTATTTATTTCTCTCCCTTCTCCCCCCACCCCAGTTGTCTGTTCTCTGTGTCTATTTTGCTGCGTGTTCTTCTTTGTCCGCTTCATTGTTGTCAGCAGCATGAGAATCTGTGTTTTTTTTGTTGGGTCATCTTGCTGTGTCAGCTCTCCATGTATACGGAGCCATTCCTGGGCAGGCTGCACTTTTTTTTGCACTGGGCGGCTCTCCTTGTGGGGCATACTCCTTGTGCGTGGGGCTCCCCTACACGGGGGACACCCCTGCGTGGCAGGGCACTCCTTGCGTGCATCAGCATTGTGCATGGGCCAGCTCCACATGGGTCAAGGAGGCCCAGGGTTTGAACTGCAGACCTCCCATGTGGTAGATGGACACCCTTAGCCACTGGGCCAAGTCTGCTTCCCGGAATTAGCCATTTAAACACTTTCATTCAAACAATGCTTCCATAAACTTCTTATAATTATTTATAACCATATAACTATAATTACATTATTTTAAGACACATTTCACCTTCACAGAACACATTCCCTTATTTAATATTACCATAATACCTTCTACAACTTGCCATATGCATTCAAGTCTTGTCCTGCATATTTCCATTTTGATTTTATGAAAACTAGCCATCTTATTTTAGGACATTTTCCCCCCATCTTTCTCTTTTCCTTCTTTATTTTCTTTTAAATGTTACACTCAAAAAAATATGAGGTCCCCATCTACCCCCCACCACCCCACCCCACTCCTCCCACATCAACAACCTCTTCCATCATCGCAGCACATTCACTGCACCTGGTGAATACATTTTGGAGCACTGATGCACCACATGGACAGTGGTCTACATTGTAGTCTATACTCGCCCCCATTCCACCCAGTGGGCCATGGCAGGACACACAATGTCCAGCAACTGTCCCTGTAGCACCACCCAAGACAACTCCAAATCCTGAAAATGCACCCACATCATACCTCTCTTTTTTGGAGACTCTTAGCCATATAAACTCACTTGTCTTTTCCATTTCCTCCTTTTTATCCAAAGTGGAAAAGCAGTTTTTAACACCTGATATCACAAGTAGGCTGAGATATTCTGCTGGTCTGAGTTGACCATTTTATTCAAGATCTTTTTCTAGTTACATTGTCAGCTGGTGCTTGGTAGTAATCCCTCGGCAGAACACACTTTTTTGAACAAACTTATTAAATTTCTGTCAGCACTCCTACAAACGTTTTACTTTTTTAAATATTCATTTAAGTTTTACATACTTTGTTTTGTCCTATGAAGGAAAATAAACTTTTAATTTAGGCAGGAACTATTTTTTATGAAGATTAACAGTAATTTCATTAATCAAGACTTACAATTTTTATCATTGTTGAGGTCTTATTAACATTTAAACTTATGTATTAATATAAGCACTTATTTAATTTTGGGCCATTTGAATAGAGGTCTTTTAGAAATTTTTATTTATTACTTTATATTACCACCCAGAGGTATCAAAATATACACTGACGTTGAACAAATAGACAAACACAAAACAATTACAACACACCAACAGAAACATAGAGTTTACAATTTGACTCATACTTCTTACTTTCCTTGTATAGCTGTTTTTTAAGTTCTTCATCATTTCACATCTTAGATTATACTGCTTTTAAGATTTCTTTTGGAATCCATGTTGCCTGTAACATGCAAGCTTGTTCTTAGAAACACTTTTTTTAGTAATCAGCAACCAGTTAGGATAACTTGAGCAGCATAAATGCAGTTAAGCTCTTATTTAGCAGTTTAGACCGACAGTTAACATTTTTTGATTACTACTCTTTATGACTACACTGATACTTGAAGTTCAGGAGTAAGCTATTGATTCAAAACTGAAAATTCCTTTTAACACCTTGATAAAAATTTTGTACTAATTTTATTAATTTGGCTAACTAGGCCCAACCAGAATCAGCATGGAAACAACACAGAACCCCAATGTTGCCATATTTTCCTCCTCTTCCAGTGGCTTAATTCTATCAGCCCCCATCAGCCCACAGCCACATTATCATGTAAGCAGCAAGGGGTTTGCACAGTTGCTGCCAGAATATTTTCTTTATCTTAGTTAAGACTTTAACAGAGAGTTTACTTACAAGCATGATTTCATTAACAAGGGCCTTATTCAGCATTTTTGCCTGTGCAGGATGTTGTATTTGTGCCTTAACCATCCTTGCACAAGCAGCTCAACATGATTTCCCTGCATTCTAGCCTGCAAGCTGCCCTGTTGTAAAGCTGACAACTTTGAGCATTTCTGGGTATGGGAGCAGGAAGAGGAGGTGTCAGTGGAGGAGAAAGTGACTTTCTAAAGTCAATTAATGAAGGATCTGAAGGCAAAACAACTTTAGCTTTGGTATCAAAACATATTTAATAATAGTCCAAGTGGACCAAATAGTAACAGGGAGCAAAACATCTTGTACATGTAATTTTTAAACTCTTTCCTAATCTCCTAATTCTAAACTACCTGTTGCTGGGAACTATGAGCAATATTTTTCTATAATCTATAAGAGTTCTAAGATATGAAGCTCACTGGCCTCGGCTCCTCTTGCCTTGAGGAGTTGTTTTAGGAGGCAGCCATGGGCAATATTTTGTTGAACTGTCTACATTTCCCATCATAACCCTGCTTAAATACCTGAGAGTCTCCTTACCTACCAAGGACTAAGAAGTCCTTCTAAACTACTTGGGGCTCTGCACTGTGACAACACCTTTAATTTCACTCGAAGCGATCCTTCTTCCTCTTGAGTCCCTGTCAGGGCACCACTTGCTGAGACAAGCTCAGCAATAAGTTTGCATGAAGGGAAGGTGATGCAGAACTGAAGAAATAAAAGGACAGAAAAAAGACATGAGAAAGAAATTAAAGATGGGACCAGGGGACTCAACAGCTCCTGGAACTGAGAGCCTTGACCCTCATTTCCACATCGTATTTATTAGAAATTACAAAGCAGTAGTTTTCTATGTTTACCTTCTAGGCTGCTTGCTATTAGAGCTGCAGCACCTGCAATACTAGGAAACAGGCCATACAAATTTCAAATACCTCCTCATGCAAATAATTTTTGTGCTGACCAGACAGCGTTCCATCTAGTCAAGGCTGGTGTTCCTAAGCCCATACTTCTTATCTGTGTTCTGGAAACGTTTCAACTTCAAGCCAGGTTCCCACATTCAAATTCAAGCCATTTTCCCACAGATATCAATAGGGCAATGTTTTCTTCTTGAACACTGGGCATATCAGAGCTGGCTGCTGGTGATCCTTGTCCCTGGGTTTTCTGTCACATGGAAGTGCACATGCTGGTGTCTTCTTTCCTTTCTGGGTTCTGTTGACTTCCAGCCTCTTTCTTCCCATGGCTTTTCCCCCCTCTATGTCTGAATTTAATTCTGCCTACAAAGAACTCCAGTAATCTGGATTAAAGCCCAAAGTGATTCAGTTGGCAACACCTTAACTAAAAATAATGTCTATAAAGATCCTATTTACAATGGATGCACACCCATGGGAACAGATTAAGATTAAGAACATGCTCTTCTGGGGTCCATAATTCCAAGCCACCACAGAGTCCCATCCCTTATACCTCAGCCCTCTATAATTCATCAGAGGCCTCGTGCTGATTCCTTAATGGAGCAGAAAAGAACCTGGTGGAAGCCAGGGCATGGTGGGTCATCAGGGAAGAAGTGGGAACCAACCATTCCTATGGGTTGGGCTTTTGATACAAAGATGTAGCAGAGAGAAGTGACATATGGGGATATGGCGTGTGCATTTGTATTTTTTCGGAAGGCCATGATGTTCCCAGCACTGGGAAGTTTATCTCAGCCTCAATTTTCTAATACTTTTCTTGACCTGTTTTCCCTACATGATGTGGAGATGTGAAACTGTGGAAATAAGCTCATTAGACCAACTGCCAAGAGCCTGGGAGGGGACTTTCCTTTATCCAGATTCTTTTGTTTTGTTTCTTTTGTTTTTTTGTCTTTACTTTTTAATGTTACATTAAAAAAATGAGGTCCCCATATACCCCCTAACCCACTTACCCCACTCCTCCCCCCACAACAACCTCCTCCATTATCATGAGACATTCACTGCATTTGGTCAATACATCTCTGAGCACTGCTGCACCTCATGGTCAATGGTCCACACCATAGCCCACACTCTCCCACAGTCCACCCAGTAAACCATGGGAGGACATACAATGCCCAGTAATTGTCCCTGCAGCACCACCCAGGACAACTCCAACCCCCAAAAATGCCCCCACATCACTTCTCTTCCTCCCACTCCCTACCCCCAGCAGCCACCGTGGCCACTTTCTCCACACCAATGCTACATTTTCTTCTATTACTAATCACAATAATTCATGAATAGAATATCAGTAAGTCCACTCTAATTCATACTCTATTCCTCCATCCTGTGGACCCTAGAATGACCATGTCCACTCCACATCTATATCAAGAGGGAGCTTAGATTCCACATGGATGTTGGATGCAATTCTCCTGCTTTCAGTTATCCAGATTCTTAAAATGAAGCCCCTCTGCTTCCTATGTCAGGGAAGGAAGAGAAGATGCACCCCAAGAGCACAGATGGTTCAAATAATAAATGGTAAGATCTATGATGTGACTAGACTGCAACAAGTCAGGAATGCATAGAGCATCTCCAGATTAGCCACTAAATGAAGAGCACAAGGATGTACAACTAATAAGCATATAGAAGAAAATGGAAAAACTTGATTAATCTAAAAGAAAGCATAATAATGGGAAAAATGAAAATAAAACAAGTGAGTTAAATGAGGAAATGTGAGGTACTAGGTATAAATCAAATAAACTAGATCAGTAACTCCAGTAAATGTAAATGGACTAAATACTACAAGTAGAAGATCAACATGGTCAAAACGAGTGAAAACAACAAAAATATGCTGCTTTAATGTCAGGAGAAGTTTTGGAAAAAAAGATGGAAAAATATATACCATATAAATGCTAAGCAAAAGACAGCTGGTGCTGCTCTGCTAAACCTAGTGTTGGACACTTTAAAAAGGAAACATCACCAGATAAAGGACCTGGTTCTTAATAAAGGCTTGACACCACCAGGAAGCCAGCACAGCTCTATTTCTCTGTGATAATAAGTGCATTCTGACAATGTTAATCTTCTATTTGTAGCATTTAGTCCATTTTAATTTACTGCAATTCTCAACAAATTTCAAATATTTAAAACCATTTATGGTAAGTTTTCTTAAGACTGTGGAATTAAACTAGATTAATAGAATGAGATTTTAGAAGGATCTCAATTTTTAAAAATTAAACTATGCATATCTAATTAACCAAAGATCAAAGAAATTACAATAAAAATTAGACAGTGTTTTGTACTGAATGAAGAGAAAATATATCAAAACTTGTAGGATGCCAGTTAAATCAGTGCTTAGAAGGAAATTTATAATCTTGAATATTTTAGAAAACATGAAAGATTGAACATCAATAATCACTGCTTCCTTCTTAAGAATTAAAGATCAAGCCAAAATATAATGAAAGGAAGAAAATAATAAAGGTAAGAGCAGATATCAATGAAATAGAAAATAAGCACACAATAGAAACAAAACAATAATCATGTTTTAAATATACTAATATTAATATACTACTAGCAAAAATTAATATATACTAGCAAGCCTAATTCTGGGGAAAAAAAGGAGAAACACCAATCACAACAGACATTCCTCACAGAACCTGCAGACAGAGAATTTTTTTTGAATATTTGATCTACAAATCTTGACCACAGAGATCAAAATGGATCATGTTTGTAAGACCAACTTACCAAAACTGACACACACAAGATCATGACATATAGAAACTTTTATATTTGTTAAATAAATAAATTCCATTATAAAAAAGTAAAAGCAACCGATCAGCAAACAATTTTTCACCAAAAAACTCTAGGCCCAGTTAGATGAAGGATTCCAAACATTTACAGAAGAAAAGTCACCTAAATTACACAAATCATCCTAAGAAGAAGAAAAACAGAACACTTTTCAATTCTTTTATGAAGTCAGCATACTATTGATACCATTATTTGACTAGAACTTTAGGAAAAAAAGGAAATTATGAACCATCTTTTTCAGAAACAGAGATAGAAATATTTGAAGCAAAATATAGAATTCAGTTACATATGAAAAGATAACACATCAATGCCAGGTGGAATATACTAGAATATGCAAGGGTGGAGGGTGCTTAACCTTCAAAAATAAACCGTGCAGGTCATCCCATTACCAGAATGAACACAAGGGAAAACACAAAGGTGATCTAGAACAGATGCAAGAAAAAGCATTTGTGAAAACTCAACATCTATTTCTTAAACATAAGCAAAAACCTCTTAGCAAAAGAGTTAAGGAAACTTCCCTAATAATATTAAGCTTGCCTACAGTGAATCTATAGCAACCATCATATTTAATACAGGTTTGCTGAAAGCTCTTTCCCTGGAATCAGAACCAGGCAAAGATACCTGCTACCACTCTTCTATTCAAGATTATATGGGAGGTGCAGTCAGAGCAATAAAGCAAGAAAATAAAATTAAAGGGGTAAGGATCAACTACAGAAAAATAAAATGGTCCTTATTTGTGAATAACACAATTACATGAAAGAAAAATCCACCATGATGGGCAAATATGCACATTATAAATGAATGTATTTAGGGTGCTGGATTTAAATGAGAGGATTAGCATATACTTATTATTTGTATATAATATAATAAAAAATACATATATTACTCCTAACTGTCCAATAAAAAGATCTGAAAGGGTTTGACAATATGGAATTTTGCCTGAAACTTGTGATCCTGGAAAACAGCATGGGTTGAAATTCCCCCACCATTTGGGTCACTGACCAAGATGCCTTTAATGTCTCCTTAGCTTGACTAAGTTTCAAATGGGCTTATCTTTGACTTTAGGCCCTGACCTCCACCACCCTTACAGAATCCAGACAGAGCAGTAAACCCCTGGGATAACCTCATGGCATGCACACACCCCTTTGCTTCACTTCTCCCTCCAGGACTTTCCCACCAGCCCCCCTGGGCCTTGAAATGCCCCCTGCCCTTTGCTTCAGGGGAATTCAGCCCTCAGTTTGCTCCCATCATGACAGCCTTCTGCTCCCTCCTTTCTCTATTACAACAGCCTTCTCATTTCTCTCTTGCCTGTTTCACATTCTCCAGTGCTTTTTTTTCTTTGGTGCACCCTGGGAGCAATGAGTATTCTATTTCCCACTAAAAGATACCTGGGCACCTGAGAGCCTTTGTTGCTTACAGACCTGAGGCAAGAAAAGTCTGAGATGAGACTGGACTTTTCAAAAGAACAAGGAACCAGCCTGACAGGAATCTCACTAGACAAACCTGGGCCAATTAAAACATCAAAATAAAGAATAGTAAAGAATTGAAACCCACTAAATAAAGTTTCTAAAGCCACATTTCCTGTCTCTTTTAAAGAAATCTTTGTAAAATGCCAGGTACAGTAATCATGTCTTTGCAACATGAAGCAGGAAGTAATATGATTTTTTTCTTTGTTTTTCTTTTATGGAAGGCAAAATACTCTGCACCACCAACTTGCAGGGTTTAAGAACTTCTAGGCAAGATGGCATCTGAGCGAGTGCACCTCACAGTTTCTCCTGCAAGGAAGTGGATGAGTAGGGTTGGAATCTTGTGGGAGCAGACTGTTTTGGGGACTTGCAAGGCAGGAGGTATGGACATCAATTTGGAGACTGTGACAGAAGTAGTCTTGCTAAAGGTAGAATTGTGGGTTTCTAGCACAGAGGTTGGAAGTTGTGGGGAGGCATGTCCCTTCCCCCTAGGGTGGCTGCAGTGTTCCCTGAAAACTGTCAATTGTGCAGTGACATTCCCAAACCCTGTGTTCCCCAGATTGTGGTCCCCAGGTCCATGTCCCTGGTAGCCCACATTCCACAGACCCACACACCCTGAGTCTTCAATATCCTGGACTTTCCTTTCCCAAATCCAGTGCTCCCAGAGGTCTGGGATTACCCTAGCCCTCCAGTTTTGGACTGACTCTGTCAGTGGGAGGGATTTGGTGGGAGGTGCAGAGGGGCTAAATGAGTCTCAATTTTCTGTACCCCCCTTTTTTTTTGAGCTTGGAGGAGCATACCAGCTGGCTTGGGGAGAGCCTGGGGATAAAGGAGTGAAGAATCTGCTGAGAAATCCCAATTTACCTGGACACCCTGGGATAGGAAACTTGGTCTGTGAGAAGGTGGAATCAGAAAATCAACTAGCCCTCCTGTAGCACACCTAAGGGAGAGGAAGTGTAGTACATGATCTCCAAGCTTCCAGTAGCATATTTGGGGTTCCTTTTGAGGTGTGGGTGCTCTCTGGAAATTAGGAGTCACTGTTTTCTGTGCTGAGCTGGTTCACCAAGAACTCACTTGAATTTCCTACCAGACACCTCATGCAGCTTTCCTGCTGCCCTGGGAGAGAGGGAAGTGAGGAAGGGAGGAAGGGGGAATGTCGGACTCTTAAGCATTTTATTTAACTGTAAAGAGGATTCCTTGCTTGAAACTTCATTTGGTCTTTTTTGTTTGTTTTTCTTCTTGATTGTCCTTCCTCTTTATCCCCCCAAGGCCCTATTTTCTTTCTTTTTTTCTTTTGGAAATTTTTCTTTTTCTTGCTTACTTACCCCCCCCCCCCCCCACTGTTGTCCCTTGTTTTCTTTATTCTTTTTTATGTGAAGGGAGCACTTCACATTTGCTGTATTTCCTCTTCCTCCATTTCCCCTTTTCTGAGTGTATTGATTTTGGCCACCAACACTATCCCCTTTCCTCTACATCTTTCTGTCCTCCATTATTTATTGTTTCTCTTACATTGCACCTCAATTTTTCTGATATTTTATTTCTAATATCTTTGTTCTATTTTCTGTCTTTTATTCACTCTTTATATTGTTCTTTCTTTTGTCTTTCCCTCTCTCCTGAACACACTGGCCTTTTGATTCATACTATATTCCTCCCCATATTCTGTTTACTGTCTTATTATAGGTACTCCACTTTACTTACTGTTATAACTCTACATAGCTTACATGAATCTAATATCCATTTTTCTAGATCTCACATGGTTCCTCAGTTTCACATCAATACTACTATTATACATTTTCTTTTCTTACCCCTTTTGCTTTCTTTGACCCTAATATATTCTTTCAAGTGAATTTACCAACAACAAGGAAATAGAATGAGAAGAACAAAGTGACAAAAGATTTAAGATGCATGCAAAAACAACTAATTAAACCCCAAGACTAGACAAAGAAGCTAAGCAACTGATTAAACCCATCAAGATAAAAGGATGACTAGGCAGCAACAAAAATCTATAAACCAAACCAATCATCAGGAAAACATGGCCCAATCCAATGAAAAAACTAAAAACCAGGAAGAGGAGAACATCAAACAAGTAATTAAAGCTCTCAAAACATATATTAGGGACCAATTTGATGAAGTGAAGGGATTAAGAATATGAAGAAAACACTTGGAGAGAATACAGAAGAAATTGCAACCATAACAAAAAGATAACAGTTATGATAGTGATGAAACGTACAATTCAAAAAATCAAAAACACACTCTCAGTAAATAACAGCCAATTTGAACAGGTAGAGGAAAAAAGTAGTGATTTGGAAGACAGTATATTGGAAATCAAACAGATAGTAGAATTGATCAATAAAAAGATAGAAAAAATCCAACACAGATTTAGGGACCTGAATGACAAAGCAAAATGCACAAACATACACATTATAGGCATCCCAGAAGGAGAAGAGAAGGGAAAAGGGACAGAAGGGGTGTTGGAGGAAATAATGGCCAAAAACTTCCTGAACCTATTGAGGGAGATGGATGTACATGTCCAGAAAGCACAACACATCCCAAACAGCATAAATCCCAACGGCTCTACCCCAAGATATATACTTGTCAAATTATCCAATGCTCAAGACAAAGAGAAAATACTAAAAGCAGCAGGAGAAAACAGAAGCACCACATACAAAGGAGGCTCCATAAGATTAAGTGCTGATTTCTCATCTGAAACCATGGAGGCAAGAAGGCAGTGGTATGATATAGTCAAGGTACTAAAAGAAAAAAATTTCCAACCAAGAATACTCTATCCAGCTAAACTAGCATTCAAAAATGATGGAGAGTTCAAAATATTCACAGATAAACAGAAACTAAGAGAGTATGCCAACAAGAATCCTGCCCTTCAAGAAATACTAAAAGGAGTTCTGCAGGAAGACAGAAAAAAAAAACAAGAGAGACAGAGTTGGAGGAGAGTGTAAGAGCAACTAAAATGAAAAAAGAAAAAAAAATCAAACAAAATGACAAAAGTCCAAAGAAAATATGGCTAATATAAGTAATTCCTTGAAAGTAATAACATTGAATGTCAATGGATTAAACTCACCTGTCAAGAGACTCAGACTGGAAGATTGGATAAGGAAATATGACCCATCTATATGCTGTTTATAAGAAACACATTTTAGACCCAGGGATTCAGCAGCTTGAAAGTGAATGGCTAGAAAACAATCTGACAAGGAATAACCAAAAAAGAGCAGAAGTAGCTATGCTAATATTAGACAAAATAGACTTTAAATGCAAAACAATTGTGAGAGACAAAGATGCACATTACATATTAATGAAAGGGATAATCCTTCAAGAAGAAAGAACAATCATAAACATTTATGCTCCTAACAGGAGTGCCTCCAAATATGTGAGGCAAACACTGGAAAAACTAAGTGAAGGAATAGATGCCTCTACAATTATAGTGGGGAACTTTAATACACCACTATCAACTTTGGACAGAACATCTCAACAGAAAATCAATAAACAAAAACTTTGAACAATATATTAGAGGAGCTGGACCTAATAGGCATATACAGGACATTACACCCAAATATAGCAGGGTATGCATTCTTCTCAAGTGCACATGGATCATTCTCTAAGATAGACCACATGCTAGGGCCACAAAGAAAGTCTCATGAATTCAGAAAGATCAAAATCATAAAAAATAATTTCTCTCACCACAGTGGGATGAAACTTGAAATCTACAAGGGCCAGAGACCCAGATTTGGCTCCAAGATTTGGAAGATAAACAACACATTCTTAGAAAAACAGTAGGTCAAGGAGGAAATTTCAAAAGAAGTTAATAACTACCTTGAAAATAATGGAAATGATAACATATACAAACTTATGGGATGCAGCAAAAGCAGTACTGAGCGGGAAATTTATAGCCATAAACTCACACATTAAAAAAGAAGAGGTGGTGGATTTGGCCCAGTGGTTAGGGCATCCATCTACCCCATGGGAGGTCCATGGTTCAAACCCTGGGCCTCCTTGACCCGTGTGGAGTTGGCCCATGCACAGTGCTGATGCACACAAGGAGTACCGTGCCACGCAGGGGTGTCCCCCGCATAGGGGAGCCCTACGGACAAGGAGTGTGCCCCATAAGGAGAGCCACCCAGCACAAAAGAAAGTGCAGCCTGTCCAGGAATGGCACTGCCCACACAGAGAGCTAACACAACAAGATGATGCAACAAAAAGAAACACAGATTCCCATACCACTGAACAACAGAAGCAGGCAAAGAAGATGCAGCAGATAAACACAGAGAACAGCCAACCAGGGTGGGGGGGGAGGGGAGAGAAATAAATAAATAAATCTTAAAAAAAAAGAAAGGCTAAAATTGAAGAACTAACTGCTCACTTGGAGGAATTAGTAAAAAAACAACAAACTAACCCCAAAGAAAAAAGAAAGAAATAGCAAAGATCAGAGCAGAACTAAAAAAAATAGAAAAAAAGACTTGAAAAAATAAACAAAACCAAGAGCTGGTTCTTTGAGAAGATCAATAAAATTGACAAATCCTTAGCTAGACTAACAGAAAAAAAGAGGAGATGCAAATACACAAAATAAGAAATGAGAAAGGAGATAGCACCACTGATCCCACAGAAATAAAGACTATGATAAGGCGATACTTTGAAAAACTGTATTCCAACAAGAAAGACAATTTAGAGGAAATGGACAAATTCCTAGAAACACTTAAGCAGCCTACATTGACAAAAGAGGAAATTGACAATCTCAACAAACCAATCACAAGTAAAGAGATAGAATCAGTCATTAAAAACTTCCCAACTAAGACCCTTGGCCAGATGGCTTCACAGGTGAATTCTACCAAACATAACGGAAAGAACTAACACAAATCTTGTTTAAACTCTTCCAAAAAATCAAAACAGAAGTAACATTGCCTAACTCATTCTATAATGCCAACATTACTCTAGTACCAAAGCCAAACAAAGACACCACAAGGAAGGAAAATTACAGACCTATCTCTAATAATGAACCTAGATGTGAAAATCCTCAACAAAATACTTGCTAATCATAGTCAGCAACACATGAAACAAATTATACACCATGGCCAAGTGGGAGTCACTCCTGATATGCAAGGATGGTTCAACATAAGAAAATCAATTAATGTAATACACCATATAAACAGATCGAAGGAAAAAATCACATGATCATATCTATAGATGCAGAAAAAGCATTTGACAAAATACAGCACCCTTTCTTGATAAAAACACTGCAAAAAGTCACAATAGAAGGAAACTTTATGAACATGATAAAGGGTATATATGAAAAGCCCATAACTAACATCATTTACAATGGTGAAATCCTAAACTCTTTCCCTCTAAGATCAGGAACAAGACAAGGATGCCCACTATCACCCCTTCTGTTTAACATTGTGTTAGAAGTACTTGCTCGAGCACTGACACAAGAGCCAGACATAAAAGGCATCCAAATTGGAAAGGAAGAAGTTAAAATTTCACTATTTGCAGATGATATAATCCTATACATAGAAAACCCTGAGAAGTCTACAACCAAGCTTCTAGAACTTATAAATGAGTTCAGTAAAGTCACAGGTTACAAGATCAATGTGCAAAAATCAATAGCATTTCTATACAACAATGATGAGCAATCTGAGGAGGAAATCAGGGATCAAATACCATTTACAATAGTAAATAAAAAAGTCAAATGCTTAGGAATAAATTCAACTAAAGATGTAAAAGACTAATACACAGAAAACTACACTGTTTAAGGAAATCAAGAAGACCTAAATAAATGGAAGAATATTCCCTGTTCATGGATAGGAAGACCAAATATTATTAAGATGTCTGTTCTATGAAAATTAACCTACAGATTCAATGCAATCCCAATGAAAATCAACACAACATTCTTTAATGAACTAGAGAAACTATGAAATTTATTTGGAAAGGAAAGAGGCCCCAAATAGCCAAAGACATACCAAAAAAGAAAAATGAAATTGGAGGAATCACACTACCTGACTTCAAAACATACTACAAAGCTACAGTAGTGAAAATGGCAGGGTATTGGCACAAGGATAGACACAATGACCAATGGAACTGAATTGAGAGTTCTGATATAGATCATCATATATACAGCCATATGACATTTGAGAAGGCCACCAAGCTCCATCAACTGGGAGAGAAGGGCCTCTTCAACAAATATTGCCTGGAGAACTGGATACCCAACTGGGAGAGAAGGGCCTCTTCAACAAATATTGCCTGGAGAACTGGATACCCATATGTAAAAGAATGAAAGAGGATTACCAACTTACACCTTATACAAAAATCAACTCAAGATGGGTCAAAGACCTAAATATAAGAGCCAA
This sequence comes from Dasypus novemcinctus, assembly GCF_030445035.2. Lineage (NCBI taxonomy): Eukaryota > Metazoa > Chordata > Mammalia > Cingulata > Dasypodidae > Dasypus > Dasypus novemcinctus. The sequence goes on along the minus strand of NC_080689.1, from coordinate 85,254,492 downwards.
GATCATAAAGACCTTGGAAAGCAAAGTAGGGAAGCATCTACAGGACCTTGTAATAGGAAACGGCTTCATGAAATTCACACCAAAAGCATGAGCAGCAAAAGAACAAATAGATAAATGGGACTTCCTCAAAATTAAAGCCTTCTGCACCTCAAAGGAATTTGTCAAGAAAGTGAAAAGAGAGCCTACACAATGAGAGAAAATATTTGGTAACCATGAATCTCATAGACATATTTTGCATATATAAAGAACTCCTATATCTCGAAAATAAAAAGACAAACAGCCCATTGAAAAAAATGGGAAAAAGATTTGAACAGACACCTCTCTGAAGAAGATATACAAATGGCTAAAAAACACATGAAAAAATGCTCAAAATCACTAGCTCTTAGGGAAATGCAAATCAAAACAACAATGAGATACCATCTTATTCCCATAAGACTGGCAACTGTCAAAAAATCGGAAGACTGCAATTGTTGGAGAGGCTGTGGACAAATGGGAACACTCATCAACTGCTGGTGGGAATGCAGAAGGATCCAGCCATTGTGGAGGACAGTTTGGTGGTTTCTCAAAAAACTAGCTATAGATTTACCATATGACCCAGCAATTCCACTGCTGGGTATATACCCAGTAGAACTGAAAACAAGGACACAAAGTGATATATGCACACCAGTGTTCGTAGCAGCATTATTCACTATTGCCAAACATTGGAATCAACCCAAATGCCCATCAACAGATGAATGGATAAATAAAATGTGGTATATCCATACAATGGAATGCCACTCAGCTTTAAGAACGAATACACTACAAACACATGTGATAACATGGATGAATCTTGAGAACCTTATGTTGACTGAAACAACCCAGGCATTGAAGGACAAATACTACATGACCTTTCTGGCATGAAATAAGTAAACCAAGCCGTCTCAGAAAGCTAGAGACTGGATGATAAACTTAAAGGAAGTTGGGGGGGTAGAGAAAGGTTGCGAGCTGACATTTACATTGTTGAAATCTGTGATAAGCTAGCGGTAAGTATTTGTACAGGAAAGGGATAAAATGGGGGCATAGGGATACCTTTGGGTGGGGCTTTGTGGGCTTGAGGGGGCTAGAGATGGGAGGATGGGTCAGATGGCTCAAGAAATTGGGGGAGGGTGGGGGCAACATTTGAATATAGGAGATTGTCAGGTATGTGGTTGAAATTATAATGTAGAGAAAACTCTTCAGAAAATATAATACGGAAGGTTACCTGTTTAAGATGCTTAAGGTGGGATATCTGACACAGAGCAAGCTTCTACGGAGTGTGTGAGTGCTCTTTTTGTCATAGTGGGTTATATCATTGGATGGAGACCCATACAATGGGAGTGAAGGTATAACCACATCCTGGGGAGGACTGATCTCAAACAGAGGGAATTGTATCTCTCAAGAGAATTGGTGGCTCCCAATGAGTTATGGCAGTCAAGTATGTCAAGCTCTCAACATTGGTGCAAGTATGTCTGAATATGTTCCTTCAAGTAATGAAGATTGATTGTCATGGTGGGCCCTGAGGGGAGGGGGAAAGAGTTGTTGAATACATGGAATCAGTATAACTGGGGGGCAATGAAAGTGTTCCACAGCATCATGCAATGATGGATATAGGACAAGTTAAATTACACCAAAAATGTATAAAAGTCTATAGGCTAAAATGTAAACCATAATGTAAACAATATGATAACTAAAAATTTAGAAAATTGTTTAGTCTAAAATATAAACCAAAATGTAAACCCAAATGAAACGATATTTGAAAGCTATATTTCAATATCTGTACATCAGCTGCAGCAAATATAATATGAACATGAAAAAGATCATTGCTGGGGAAGGGAGAAAGGATTTGATGTTGGATATGTGGGAGGACCATATACTGTATACATGAATTACTGTGATCTAAAACTTATGTGAAGACAAACTTAATTAGAAAAAAAGAAAGGATGTAGACACGGAGGAAGAGCGGAAGAAATTGCCTTGCCACTGTACATACAGGGTAATACCTATAGCAGTGATGAAAGGCAAAATATCAAAAACAAAGCTTTATCTTTTTTTCATTTTTTTACCCCAATTTATTTTTCCTTTAATTTTTCTAAATTACTATGTATTCTATATCTAACCTTTAAACTCATCACTATATTCCATTTTACTATTAATGGAACCTGGCAATATATTAGGTTTCTTTTTTGAAGAAGTTTTGACTGCAGAGAGGTTCAACTATGGCACGGGAGAAACACTGGTGTGGGATGTTATTGACAGGGGGCACATGGCTGGGAGGGAGTTCAGGGCATGTATGCAGGGTACATAAAATGCTTGGATAAGAAGCAGCTGGGCAGCATGGAAATTCTTCAGGACCAGGCTGTTTTGGGATTTTGCAGGGCAGGAAGTGTCTGGACATTGATTTGGTGGGAAGGTAACAGAAAAAATTTGTGTATAAGATAAAATTGAGGCTCCCTTACACGGAGGTGGGGGCTACGCATGGGACGCTCCCTCCTGGGGTGGTTGGAGCCATGGCACAGGCACGGCGGTGATGATTCTTGGAGGCTCTGAGGTACTGGGGAATTCATAAGCCCTGAGCGGGCTATTAGGGGGCTAACAGGGCAGGAGGCCTTTGCAGACCGATTTGGGGAGACAAATAGGAGTTTTGTGCGAGGCACAGAAATTTTTTATTTCTGACACAAATAATAGCACTTCTGACTAGAGCCTCGCCCCCGAGGCCGGCTGCCAATCTGCAGCAGCCTTAAATCGCTCACAATAAAGAGACGTCACCAGGAGGCTGGTTCAGGGGCCTGCAGGGTGAGAGATGTCTAGAAGCCGGTCAGGGGAATCTTTTGTGAGGCATGGGAATTTTGGGTTTCGACACTGATATCAGCGCTTCTGGCTGGAGCCCCACCCCCTGGGCCTGGCTGCTGATCTGCAGTGTCATTAAATTGACTGCAGTGTAGAGCCCCCCCAGGTGACTGTTTCAGGTGATTGCAGGGTGGGAGGTGTCCTGAAGTCAAATTGGTGATACAGCCACAGAGGAGACCCTAGTGAGAGGGTGAATTGTGGGGTTCTGACACATAGGTCAGAGTTTGCAGATGTGATCTCCCCCATAGGGCTGGCACCCAGCTGCAGGGATCCCTGAAGGCTGTGTTGCACTGTGTTGCTCCCAAACTCCCTGTTGACCAGATTTGAGGTTGCCAGGTCTGTGTCCCCTAAACCCTGGTGGACCACACCACAAAGACTCACACCTCTTGAGTCTGCAATATCACAGACTTTCCATCCCTGAATCCACCATGCCCTGAGGTCCATCTGAGGTCATTGAATGTCCTAGCCCTCAACGTTTGCATTTTTTCTTTTTTGTTTTTGTTTTGTTTTGTTTTTTAATTTTATTTAATTTTTTTTATTTTTTATTGTCCTGATTGCTAACATTGAATTATCTCCTAGTCTTTTCTCCCATATTATCCCCCAAGGTCTTTTTTTTTTTTCTCAGTTATTTAGGGTTTTGTTATTGTTGTTGCTGTTGTTGTTGTTCTATATCTTTTTCTCTTTTCCTTACTTGTACCCCTCCCTTTACCCACCACACTTTTTCTTTCTTTCTTCTCTTTTTTTTTTCTTTCTCTCATCACTCATTTTCTTATTTTATTTTATCTTAATTATACAATAGGTGCTGCAGGGAACACCTCACATTTGCTGGGTTCCCTCACCCTCCGTTGCCTCATTTCTGTGTGAATTGATTTTGGCTACCTACACTATCCCCTTTCCCCCACATCTTGATATCCTCCATCATCTACTGTCTCTCCTATATTCCACCTCCCTTTCTTTGATCCCCAAATTGTCTAACTCTTAATTTCTAATACCTTTGTTTTGTTTTCTATCTTTTATCCACACTCGAAACTATTTCCTTTCTTTTCTCTTTCCCTCTCTCACGAAAACACTAGCTCTTTAATTCATACCATATTCCTCCCATATAAAGTCGACTACCTCATTATAGGTACTCTACTTACTGCTATAACTCTACACAACTTACATGAATCTAATATCCATCCTCCCGATCTCATATTGTTGCTCTGTTAACATTTATTATCAATACTACTTTACACATTTTCCTTTCTTACACAATTGCCTTTCCCTGGCCCATGTACTTTCCTTCAAAGTGAACTCACCCAGCAACAAGAAATTAGAATAAGAAGAACAAAGTGACAAAGAGAAGATATAACACTTATGCAAAAACAATAGCTAATTAATCCCCAAAATTAGACAAAGAAGCTAAGGAACTGATTAAACCCATCAAGATAAAATAATGACCAGACAGCAATAAAAATCTACAAACCAAACCAGTAATCAGGAAAACATGGCTGAATCCAATGAACAAACTAAAAACCAGGAAGGGAAGCAGAACTTCGCACAAGTAATTAAAGATCTCAGAACATATATCACAGACAAATTTAATGAAGTAAAGGAAGAGATTAACAATATGAAGACAACACTTGGAGGGGAAATTGCAGACATACACAAAAAGATAACAGATATGATGGGAATGAACACCGCAGTTCAAGAAATCAAAAATACACTTGCAGCAAATATCAGCAGACTAGAAGAGGCAGAGCAGAGAATTAGCGATGTGTAAGACATTACATCAGAAATCAAACAGATAGTAGAATTGATCAATAAAAAGACAGATAAAATCCAGCGAGGACTTAGGGACTTGAATGACAATGCAAAATGCACGAACATACATATTATAGGCATCCCAGAAGGAGAAGAGAAGTGAAAGGGGTCGGAAGGAGGGTTGCAGGAAATAATGGCTGAAAACGTCCCAAATCTACTGAAAGAGACAGATGTACATATCCAAGAAGCTCAGCGCACCCTAAACATCATAAACCCCAACAGGCCCACCCCAAGAAATATACTTGTCAAATTATCCAATGCTCAAGACAAAGAAAATTCTAAAAGCAGCAAGAGAAAAGAAAACCATCACATACAAGGGAAGCTCCATAAGATTAAGTGCTGATTTCTCCTCTGAAACCATGGAGGCAAGAAGGCAGTGGTATGATATAGTCAAGGTGCTAAAAGAAAAAAATTTCCAACCAAGAATACTGTATCCAGCTAAACTAGCATTCAAAAATGATGGAGAGTTCAAAATATTCACAGATAAACAGAAATTGAAATAATATGCCAACAAGAAACCTCCCCTTCAAGAAATTCTAAAGGGAGCTCTGCAGGAAGAAAGGAAAAAACAGGACAGGCAGAGTTGGAGGAGAGTGTAAGAGCAACAAAAAAGATGAGAAGAAAAAGAAACAAACAAAATATGACAAACATAAGTCCAATCAAAATATGGCTAACATAAATAATTACTTGAAAGTAATAACACTCAATGGATTAAACTCACCTATCAAAAGATTCAGACTGGGACATTGGATAAGGAAATATGACCCATCTATATGCTGTCTACAAGATACACATCTTAGACCCAGAGATTCATGGAGGCTGAAAGTGAATGGTTGGAAAACAATCTTACAAGCAAACAATAACCAAAAAAAGGCAGGGGTAGCTATATTAATATCAGACAAAATAGACTTTAAATTCGAAACAATTGTGAGAGACAAAGAAGGATACTACATATTAGTGAAAGGGACAATCTCTCAAGAAGAATGAACACTCATAAATATTTATGCTCCTAACAAGGGCATCTGTAAATACGTGAGGCAAACATTGGAAAACCTAAGTGAAAGAATAGATGCATCTACAGTTATAGTGGGGGAATGTAATACATCACTATCAACTCTGTACAGAACATCTCAAAAGAAAATCACTAAAGAAACAAAATATTTGAACAGGATATTAGAGGAGCTGGATTTAATAGACATATCCAGATCATTACACCCAAACACAGCAGGATATACATTTTTCTCAAGCGCACATGGATCATTCTCCAAGATAGACCATATGCTAGGCCAAAAAGAAAGGCTTAATGAATTCAGAAAGATCAAAATCATACAAAATAATATCTCTGACAACAGTGGAGTGGAGCTGCAAATCTGAAAGTCCGGAGGCCCAGATTTCACTCCAAGATACGGAAATTAAACAGCACACTCTTAGAAAAACAGTGGGTCAAAGAGGAAATCTCAAAAAAAAAATCAATGTCTACCTTGAAACAAATGATAATGATAACACAACATACCAAAATTTATGGGATGCAGCAAAAGCAGTCCTGAGAGGGAAATTTATAGCCATAAATTCATCAAAAAAGAAGAAAGAGCAAAAATTGAAGAACTAACTGCACATTTGGAGGAATTAGGAAAAAAAACAACAAAGTAATCCAGCAGAAAGAAAGAAGGAAATAACAAAGATAAGAGCAGAACTAAATGAAATAGAAAATAAGAAAGCACTCGAAAAGATAAACAAAACCAAGAGCTGGTTTTTTGAGAAGATCAATAAAAGTAACAAACCTTTAGTGAGACTAACAAAGAAAAAAAGAGAAAAGATACAAATAGACAAAATAAGAAATGAGAAAGGAGATATCACCACTGACCCCACAGAAATAAAGACTATCATAAGAGGATACTTTGAAATACTATATTCCAACAAAAATGACAATTCAGAGGAAATGGACAAATTCTTAGAAACACATAAGTAGCCTAAATTGATGAAAGAAGAAATTGATGATCTCAACAAACCAAACACAAGTAAAGAGATAGAATCAGTCATTAAAAACCTCCCAACTAAGAAGAGCCCAGGGCCAGATGGCTTCACAGGTGAAATCTACAAAACATTCTGGAAAGAATTAAGACCAATCCTGCTGAAACTCTTCCAAAAAATGGAAGCACAAGGAACATTGCCTAACTCCTCTTATGATGCCAACATTACCTTAGTACCAAAGCGAAACAAAGACACCGCAAGAAAGGAAAATGACAGACCAATTTCTCTAATGAACTTAGATGTAAAAATACTTAACAAAATACTTGCTAATCATGTTCAACAACACATTAAATGAATTATACACCATGACCAAGTGGGATTCATTCCAGGTATGCAAGGATGGTTCAACATAAGAAAATCAATCAACGTAGTACACCATATAAACAGATTGAAGGAAAAAAAATCACAATTATATCTATAGATGCAGAAAAAGCATTTGACAAAATACAGCACCCTTTCTTGATAAAAATCACTCCAAAAGATTGGAATACAAGGAAATTTTTTAAACATGATAAAGAGTATATACGAAAAACCTAAAGCCAACATTGTTTACAATGGAGAAATCCTAAAATCTTTCCCTCTAAACTCAGGAACAAGACAAGGATGCCCATTGTCTCCGCTCCTATTTAACATTGTCTTAGAAGTACTTGCTTGAGCACTGAGGCAAGAACCAGATATAAAAGGCATTCGAATTGGAAAGGAAGAAGTCAAAATTTCATTATTTGCAGATGACATGATCCTATACATAGAAAACCCTGAGAGATCTACAACAAAGCTTCTAGAACTCATAAATGAGTTTAGTAAAGTCGCAGGTTATAAGATCAATGCGCAAAAATCAGTAGCATTTCTGTACACCAATAATGAGCAAGATCAGGAGGAAATCAAGAAACAAATACCATTCACAATAGTAAATAAAAAAATCAAATACTTAGGAATAAATTTAACTAAAGAGGTAAAAAACTTATACACCAAGAACTATACAAGACTGTTCAAGGAAATCAGAGAAGACCTAAATAAATGGAAGAATATTCCTTGTTCATGGATAGGGAGACTGAATATTATTAAGATGTCTATCCTACCTAAACTGATCTACACATTCAATGTAATCCCAATAAAAATCAACACAGCCTTCTTTAAGGAAGTAGAAAAACTAACTGTGAAATTTATTTGGAAAGGAAAGAGGCCCCGAATAGCCAAAGACATATTGAAAAAGAAAAACGAAATTGGAGGAATCACACTACCTGACTTCAGAACATACTACAAAGCTACAGTAGTGAAAACACCATGGTATTGGCATAAGGAGAGACACACAGACCAATGGAATTGAATTGAAAGCTCACATATATAGCCATATAATATTCTATAAAGCCACCAAACCCTCTCAACTGGGAGAGAGTGGCCTATTCAACAAATGGTGCCTGGAGAAGTGGATAGCCATATGTAGAAGAATGAAAGAGGATTACCATCTCACACCTTATACAAAGATCAACTCAAGATGGATCAAAGACCTAAATATAAGAGCCAAGACTATAAAAACCTTGGAAAGCAGTGTAGGGAAACATCTACAGGACCTTGTAATAGGAAATGGATTCATGAATATCACACCAAAAGCACGAGCAGCAAAAGAACTAATAGATAAATGGGACTTCCTCAAAATTAAAGCCTTCTGCACCTCAAAGGAGTTTGTCAAGAAAGTAAAAAGGGAGCCCACACAGTGGGAGAAAATATTTGGCAACCATATATCTGATAAGAAACTTATAACTTGCATATATAAAGAACTCCTATATCTTGAAAATAAAAAGATAAACAACCCATTTAAAAAATGGGAAAAAGATTTAAACAGACACTTCTCCAAAGAAGAAATACAAATGGATAAAAAGCACATGAAGAAATGCTCCAAATCTCTAGCTATCAGGGAAATGCAAATCAAAACTACAGTGAGATACCATCTTACTCCCATAAGATTGGCAGCTGTGAAAAAAACAGAAGAATACAAATGCTGGAGAGGATGTGAAGAGAGGGGAACACTCATCCACTGCTGGTGGGAATGCAGAAGGATCCAACCATTCTGGAGGACAGTTTGGCAGTTTCTCAAAAAACTAATCATAGATTTGCCATATGACCCAGCAATACCACTGCTGGGTATAAACAAGGACACAAACCGATATATGTACACCAATGTTCATAGTAGCATTGTTCACTATCGCCAAAAGTTGGATTCAACCCAAATGCCCATCAACAGATGAGTGGATCAATAAAATGTGGTATATACACACAATGGAATACTACTCGGCTGTAAGAACAAATACACTACAAACACACGTGATAACATGGATGAATCTTGAGAACCTTATGTTGAGTGAAGCAACCCAGGCATTGAATGACAAATACTACATGACCTCAATGATATGAAATAAGCAAGCTGCCTCAGAGAGCTAGAGACTGAACGATAGGCTTACAGGAAATTGGGGGGTGGAGGAAGGATGTGAGCCGATGTCTGCAGGGGTGGAATTTTTGATGAGCTGGCGGTAAGTATGAACACAAAGAAGAGATAAAATGGGGGCAAGGGGTTGCCTTTGGGTTAGGCTTTGTGGGTTTGAGGGGGGCTGGGGATGGGCGGATGGGTAATATTGCCCAAAAAGTGGGGGAGGGAGGGGTAGCATACGAACATAGGAGAGCGTCAGGTGTTGGTTGAGAGTAAAATGCTGAGAAAATTGTATCAAAATATAATTAAGAGGGTTATCTGTTTAGGATGCTCGGAGGGGATGGTCTGATGCGGGACGGGCTCCTGGGGAATGTCTGAATGCTCATTTTGCCAGAGTGGGTGGTACCATTGGGTAGAGACCCAAGTAGTGAGAGTGGGGGTGGACCCATATCCTGGGGAGTACTAAGGCCATCAAATAGAGGGAACTGAATCTCTCGAGAGAAAGGGTGGCTCCCAGGGCATTGGGGCAGTTGAGCAAGTTAGGCAGTGAACACTGTTGCAAGTATCTCTGGATGTGGCTCCTCGGGAGACGGAGGTTGGCTGTCACTGTGGGCACCAAGGGGAGGGGAAAATGGATGTTAAATGTGTGGAACCAAGGTAAATGTGGGGTAAGAGAGGAGTTTCATGAGAGTACATGAGGATAAATATAAAACATGTAATATTACACCATAAACATATAGGGGACGACAGACTGATAATGTAAACCATAATGTAAAACATAGGATAACTAAAAATTTAGAAAACTGTGTCCTAAAGTATGCACCACAATGTAAGCACAGATGTCACCTTGTTTGAAAGCTATTGTCTCAGACTCTGTACATCACTTTAAGTAAACATGATGTGAATAGGTTGTAAGAGTATCGCTGTGGAAGGGAAAAGGTTTTGTGGTGGATGTGTGGGAGTGCTGTATATTGTATATATGAATTGCTGTGGTCTAGGGCTCTTGTGAAGAGAAGTTCAATAATTAAGGAAAAAAAAAAAAGAAAAGGATAGGATGTAGAAATTTTTCCAAGTCAACACGTATTCTATATCTAACCTTTAAGCCCATCGCTATATGCCATTTTGCTAGTAAGGGATCCTGACATTATATTGGGCTTCAATTTTCAGGAAGTTCTGGATCACAGAGTGGTTCAACAATGGCAGCAGAGGAATACTGGTATAGGATACTATTGACAGGTGATATATGGCTGACAGGGAGCCATACAGGGCATATGTCCAGGGTACATGGTAATGTTTGGATATGCTCATAGTGGCAACAATTAAAAACTACAGCTGGGGGGGGGTGCTGGGTGCCTGCTGGGGGTACTCTGTCATGGTCCCTAGGGGAGCAGCGACAGTCCCCCAGGTGCAGTGGCAAGGACCAGGAAGGAATGAGGGTTCAACAGTGAGCCCCTGATACTAATGACTATGCTTGTGAGCCTATATGCCTGAAATAAGAACAAGGCCTAGAGTAGCACTGTGCCTGGGAATTTCCTCCTGACAGCCTTCATGTTACTCAAATGTGGCCAGTCTCGAAGCCAAACTCAGCATGTAAATGCAATGCCTTCCCCCCAGCGTGGGACATGACACCCGGGGATGAGCCTCCCTGGCACCGAGAGATCACTATCAACTACCAACTGATGATACAACTGGAAAATGACCTTGAATTGAAGGTTTGATGCGGATCAGCAGAATATCCCTGTCTACATATAATAACATGACTTTAAAATGCTGTTTGACCTAATGTAAGGGGGAAATGGAAAGGAGAAATGAACTTATATGGCTATGAATCTCTAAAAAAGAGTCTGGAGGCTGTCAGAAGGATTGCCCTTATGCACAACTGAGCAGAGTCTAAGAGACAGATAGAGTAGATACAATCCCCAGGTACTGGTTCCTTGGAGGGCTAAAGAGACCCACGGGTTCTATGGTCATGGCAGATGGGGTTCACTGTCATGTCCGATGGCCCTTCTTTGGAGCTGGTGTTTCTGCGTGATAAAACTGGACTCAGATGGGATCTCTTTTCATAAGACTTTCATGCTACTTTACTGGAATTGCAGTTGGTGTTGGGGTTTAAGATATATTTAGGGAATTTGAATCTCTGGACTGACAGTGTGATGGCTGGGCCCTGAGCCTCGGCAGACTCCAGCTCCTACAATCTGATTTATTGGACTCACCTCACTCAGCTAAGATGGAGTTGAAGAAGGACAGCTGCCACACCATGGAGCCTTGAGTGCCTACAACTGAGAGCAGGGGGATTGCATCCAGTATCCATGTGGAATCTGAGCCTCCTCTTGACAGGGAGGTGCAACGGACACAGCCAATCCAAGGTCCACAGAGAAAAGGTGGCTTTGGAGTGGGAAAAGTGGACATGGTGGCTGAGGGGTGTGGGGAGTGACAGGAGGAGATGAGATGTGGGGGCACCTTTGGGACTTGGGGTTGCCCTGGATGGTGCTTCAGGGGCAATCACTGGATGTTGTGAGTCCTCCCAGGGCCCACTGGATGGAGTGGGGGAGAGTGTGGGACTTGATGTGGACTGTTGACCATGGAGTGCAAGATGCTCAGAGATGTATTTACCAGGTGCAATGGATGTGTCATGATGATGGGAGTGAGTGTTGCTGGGGGGGGAGTGGTGGGGTGGGGGTGGTGGGGTTGAATGGGACCTCATATTTTTTTTAATGTAATATTTTTACAAAATCAATTAAAAAAAAAACTTCTTTCATTAGTGTGGCACATTCTGGGTGCATACCTTTGCCTTCCCCTCTGGCCTCCTCTTCTTCTTGAGGCTCCTTGGACCCAACCTCTTGAGGCTTCAGAAGTGAAGTCCTCCCTTTCCTGGCCTAGAGCTTCTTTCCAGCCTCTCATCAGTCTTGGGTCTTTACGCAAGGTCAGCATAAGCTAATGGGCAAAATGGCCCATCACTCCTGGGCCTTTACCTGTTTGAGCCTTCTCCTTTCTGTCACATGGTAGGTTCAAAGAGTGACAGAGCTCTCTCTTCCTGTGTCTTGAGTCAATGTCCATTGACTCCTGACCTGAGTCAAGTTCTATTGCCTGCCTAGGTGAAATAAAACATGGCCTCTCAGCAATCTTAACAGGTAATCTAATCAAATATCCCTCAACTGAATTTAATACAACCAAAGCATATCACCCCCAGAGGAATTGCTGTTTGCAAACTTAATCTTTATATATATATATATTTTTTAAAAGATTTATTTATTTATTTAATTCCCCCCCCCTCCCCTGGTTGTCTGCTCCTGGTGTCTATTTGCTGCGTCTTGTTTCTTTGTCCGCTTCTGTTGTCGTCAGCGGCACGGGAAGTGTGGGCGGCGCCATTCCTGGGCAGGCTGCTCTTTCTTTTCACGCTGGGCGGCTTTCCTCACGGGCGCACTCCTTGCGCGTGGGGCTCCCCCACGCGGGGGACGCCCTTGCGTGGCATGGCACTCCTTGCGTGCATCAGCACTGTGCATGGCCAGCTCCACACGGGTCAAGGAGGCCCGGGGTTTGAACCGCGGACCTCCCATATGGTAGACGGACGCCCTAACCACTGGGCCAAAGTCCGTTTCCCTAATCTTTATATTTTTTGGGGATTCATAAATCTCAAACTGCCATACATCCTATGGAATCAAACTTGCCAGCTTCCAGGGTCACATGAGCCAGTTCATATAATAAATTTATATCTATCTGTGTTTCTACTTGTCTAATCTAGCTGTCATCTGTCTATCCTGTAGGTTCTGTTTCTCTCAAGAACCCTAATTCAGAGTAAAATGGAATTCTCTGGCATGGTCTCTCTCTTAATAATTATAATGGTTATAAAAGCCAAATGTTTTGTTTTATTGTATTTATTTCTGCGAACAGGAATGCCATTTATAAAGGTTTTCAACAAATTTTTTTCTAAAGCAAATTGAATTTTTTTGCAGGAGTAAACTTTTTTGCAGGGCCTCCTAAATATCTGAGCCTCTTAAGTCAGGGTAGAGAGCTAAGTATCTCTTTCAGAGGATGCCCTGGTCTCCAGGCCACACCCATCCCTCAGGGGTGATTAATAAGACCTGTTACAGGCCAGGGCAGTCAGTGAGGGTCACACTAACTGTAGGATTCATTTCCAGTACTTCTTTTATTTATTTTTGTTTGTGTATATATATATATTTTTATTAAAGTTAGTAGATCACAAAGAGTGTTACATTAAAAAAACATAAGAGGTTCCCAAATAACCCACTCCCCACCCCTCCACCCCTATCATTTTTGTAAACTGTATTTTTTAAATATATATACATCTCAAAAAATGTTACATTAAAAAACATAAGAAGTTCCCATAAACCCCCACCTCCCCACCCCACTCCTCCCACACCAACAACCTCCACCATCATTGCAGCACACTCATCACACTCAGTGAACTCATTGTGGAGCAGTGCTGCACTACATAGATAATAGTTGACCCTGTAGTTCACACACTCCCCCAGTACATTCAGTGGGTTATGGCAGGATATATAAAGTCCAGCATCTGACCCTGCAATATCATTTAGGACAACTCCAAATCCCCAAAATACCCCCACATCACATCTCTTCTTCCCTCTCATTGCCCTCAGCAACTACTGTGGCCACTTTCTCCACCTCAATGCTACATTTTTTTCTATTAATAGTTATAATTGTTTTATTGTAGAATGTCAGTAAGTCCACTCTAATCCACAGTTTATTCCTCTGTTCTGTGGACCCTGGGATGGTGATGTTCTCTCCACCTCTAGATCAAGAGGGGGCTTAGATTCCACATGGATGATAGATGTAATTCTTCTGCTTGCAGTTGTAGGCACTCTTGATTCCCTGGTGTAGTGGTTGACCATCTTCACCTCCCTGTTAGATGACCAGGGTAAGGCCAACAAACCAGAGAGTAGGAGTTGCAAATCTCCTGAGGCACAAATTTTGAGGCCCTTATATTGAATGAAGCAAGCCAGACATTGAAATTAAGAAACATTGTTTTCTGAGGTGAGTTGGTTCACCAGGGACCCATTTGAATCTCCTATGGGAACCCTCACACAGCCTTCATACTGCCCTGGGAGAGAGGGAAGTAAGGAAGGGAGAAAGAGGGGAAGGTCAGACTCCTAAGCAGTTTATTCAATTGCAAAGAGGATTCCTTGCCTGAGGCCTTGTCTGGTCTTTTTTATTCATTTGTTTTCTTGTCTTTCCTTCCTCTTTATCCCCCCACTGCTCCTTTTTTTTCCTTTTTTTTCCTTTCTAAAAGATCATTTCTGGGTAAAAGGGAAAAGAGTTTAATGTTGGATATATGGGGGTCCCCTATAATGTATATGTGAATTACAGTGATCTAAAACTTTTTTGAAGACAAAACTAAAAACTAGAAGAAAAAAAATGCAGACATTGAGGGGGAAATGAAAGAAAGTCCCTTGACACTGTACATACAGAGCAACATCTGTTAGTGATGAAAGACAAAACATTAAAAACAAAGCTCTTGAGATAGAGCGCCCACCCCTTGCCAGGAACCCTAAATATGGTATTGGAAGCCTGCAAAGCACATCTTACTGTCCCTCTCCCTTAGGTGTGTTACAGGGGAACTAGTTAATTTTCTGACTCCACCTTCTCTCAGACCAAGTTTCCTGTCTCCCCAGGGCATTTAGGTAAATCAGGCTTTCAGCGGATTCACCTCTCCTCTCTTCCAAGGCTCTCCCTAAGTCAGCTGATGTGCTCCTCCAAACTCAATAAAAGGGGAGGACCAGAAAATTGAACCTTCACCCCTTGGGCCCCTCTGCACCTCCCACCTAAACCCTCCCACTCTTGGAGTTAGTCCAGGACCAAAGGGTTAGGGCAATGCCAGATTTCCAGGAGTCTCCCAGAAACAGGCCCGGGAGAATGTGGACTTGGGGTACGTAGGCCTGTGAAATGTGGGTTGAAGGGGATTCAGGGAACACAGGCTTGGGGCTCATGCATTTGGGGAACACAGGGCTTGGAAATGCTGCTGCACAAACGGCACTTCTCAGGGAGTGATGTGGCCCTAGTCATGGGGGGAGGAAGGGATTTACCTTCCCACAGCTTCTGAGTTCAGTGTTAGAAACCCACAGCTTTACCTTGAGGAAGCACTAATTTTGTTGCAGTCTCTCCAGATCAATGTCCAGACATCTCCTGCTTTGTAGGTTCTGGAAACAGCCCACTCCAGCAGGATTCCATCACCACTCAGCCGGTCCTTTGCAGGAGAGATGATGATGGTGCACTTACTCCAATGCCATCTTGCCCCACCACTCCAGTGCTTCTTTTCAATAGCCACAGCCACATCTCTTGGGATCATATATAAATATTAAATGTTCATGTATTGTATGTATATACATATGCTTAAGGATGTAAAAGTGGATTATTCTCACTGTAGCCTTTATCAGCTGCCAAAGTACATTTATACATGCCTTTATTTTTTACAGGGTCTTCATGATTTATGATAAATTGTTTTTGCTCCTCCAAAATTCCCTAGTCTTAATTTTATTACTCATGTCACTCATCCCACCATTAACCCATGGGAATGCTGTTTCAGTACATAGACTTATGCTCCTTCCAGTGCCTCCTGCAGAAGGTGAGCTTGTGCATTGAGCTAACAACAAGATGATGCAACAAAAGAGACACAAAGAGGAAAGACAATGAGAGGCACAACAAACCAGAGAGCTGGGGTGGCTCAGGTGATTGAGCACCTCTCTTCCACGTGGGAGGTCCCAGCTAGTGCCTCCTAAACAGACACAGAAAGCACACAGCAAATGGACACAGAGAGCAGACAGCGACTGCAAATAAGGAGTTACAGGGAGATAAATAAATAAAATAAATTATTAAAAAAACTTGCATATGCTAAAGTTAGGTTGAATGCAAGTTAGTTACAGTTTTTAAAGATGCAGTCTTGATGTACATATATAATTTAGCTACTGTTTTGTATTTATTGGTTCATTTGAACCCTTTTTTCCTATGAAAGTTCTTATCAATGGAGAGAGACAAGTACATAAATATTTCAAACATGAATAACTCTTTGATGATGGTGACCTAGCAGTTGCTGTACAAAATATGTTAGTTGTGCTACATCATAAACAGATGTTTAGACACTTAAGAACTGTGACAGTTTTACATGGTAAGTAGTGACTGATATGACTATACATAACATATACATTCATATAATAGAAATAACTGATTTAATATAACTCTCAGATGCACTGAATTTCATTGTAATACAACTGTAGATTTTTCATTGGTGTATCAAAATTAACCTTGTGAGATTGGGAGCAAAATAATAGGACTGATCCTGATGGAGAAATGTCACACAATTATACCAAAGGCCTTATGTCTAACTTTGGTTGGTCTGATTTCCAGTTGATCTAAATTAGTCGTAAAAACATGTGAAGTGAAGTAAAATGGCCACTTGCATTGGGCATTGCCAGAAGCATCCCTTTCTAAGAAAGGACTTCCCAGAAGACAGCATTAGTTTACCTGCAGGGGCTTTCTGAGAAAATGAAACAATGTAAGGCATCCTGCAGAATAGCAGATAAGCAACACCTGGTAATAGTCCTGTTTCAGTCCAGTAGAGAGAGCTCATCAGGATGCACAAGCATACCATAATAATCAATGTATATCTGCTCCCTACTCTGTAGAGACCCCATATGCATATGTATATATTTGCATATCAGCTCCCCACCCCACCCAAACCCCTTTTCCACATTCTGTTTGGATGCTGCCTGATTAATGACTCAAACTAATGTATTTATAGATATCCTGTTAATATTTTAACAAGTGTTAGAACCTCCTTTTTCTCTAAGTGTGGTGTGGCCACCCTCTAAAGGCGGGAAGTTTGGGTTCCCCCAAAGTTTGGTTCAGATGTAGAGACTGATGATGCCACACACATCAAGAGGATATTAAAACATTTATTAATCACTAAAGTCTGGAGGGAGAGAGAGAGTCCTCAAGGAGGTCTGCAATGGCTTCAGATCCAAAAAGGGGACAAATTTGGGGTTTTGTTGTCAGAGGGTGGGGCCGAGCGAGGGCACCCACCTATGTGCAGGTTTGCCGGTGCCTGTGGAAGAAGCACCCAGGTCTCTTACTAGGTTGTCCAGATATGGGACAAAAGGGGGGAGAAAAGGGAGATGTAGAACATCCAAATTAGGGTCATACTCCTCCTCACATAAGGGAATGATAGCCCCCCTGGCTGACCACCGCCAAAGGGCCTCTTCCCACTCAGAGCAGTTCCTCTGCAAGGAAAGAAGGTTTTCCCATTTCAACTTGGTCTTATTCCTTCCATATACTTTTGCCTACTGTAATATTAATATTTATGGGGCCACTGATCAATATTTTAGTGTGTGCCTGCATCTCTTTGTCTATAGGGAATGGAAACAAACATGGTTTTAGATCTCAGATACAGATCTCTGAATCCAACTATGACACATTCTCATCCTTTATATGCTAGGACATGAATTTAAATTGCCTTTGCCTTACCTTTTGAAATGGGGATGGTAGATCCCTGTGCCCCATAACTATATATATAACTTTAGTTGAATTTCATGTAATTTAATGAACACCTTTTTATGATCTTTGGTGTACACTTTCATTTAAACTGTGAGAAGTGTGAGTACCCAACATGTACCAGGTATTTTGTCAGATAGTTTATGTACTTCATCTCTTCATCCTCACAGTGACTTCACAAAGCTAATTTTATTCCAGTTTCCTGGATGGCAAAGCAGAGGCTGTTAGTAGGACCTGCAGAAAATGGGAGCTGGGACAGCAAAGAATCTGGTGTTGTTCGGTACATTTAGGAGATGCAGAGCTGAGTCAGGTGGGACTGGAGGAGGCTGGGGAGGAGGCTGGGGAGGAAGCGTGGGAGGAAGCGTGAGGCAGTGCTGAAAGGCCTTGCCAAGGGTCTGACTGCTGAAGGCCAGGTGCAGCCCTCTGAGCTAGATTTTGTCTTCTCCTTTAGATCCATCAGGGTGCAATAAACTCAGTGGACGCTTGATCCCGTCAGAACAGAACTGAATTTCTCAAGCCTGTGGGGCATTCTTTTTCACACAGAGTCAGAAATTTCTGAATTCCAAGGGAAAACTTATTTCAGCAATTACCAGCTGAGGTCTTGATAGTAAAGGAATTCTGAGGTGTGTCCTTCCTTTGCTGACTGCTGTGCCATTTGAACATCCAGGCAGCCACTCTGTGTGGACCTCATGCTCACCTTGAATTAGGGGTGTGTCTAGACCCTTGTCCCTGACAGTCTGGCACGTGGTCCATGTGTGACACACAGCTGCAGAACTGACATGCTGTTCAGCTTGGGGAGATGCAGCAGCCTATCAGTTGTCTAAGAAACATGGGATGATTACTGGGTCCACAGTCAGAAGGACCCTCTCACTGTGGCCATTCTCAAAGGAATGGATGTGGGAAAGGTGGACATGTTTACAAGTCAGTCCCTAAGTTTCAGTTTGAAATTTTTGTAGAACCCAGAAACTCAGGCTCTTATGACTAGTCCAATGCATTCCTGTCCTTATAAACCAACTGTGTGTGTGTGTGTAGGGGGGTGGGGGGGGGGGTTGATTAAATTACTTCAGTTAAGGACCTTTTGTTGGATTTTGTGACCCAGGGTGTCTTAAACCTTTATACATTGAGGAATAAAAAGCCTCAGACACAGAAAAAGCTGCAGAGACAGAGGAACTGAGAAGCTGAGGGTAAAGGCTCTGGGAGCCAGAAGCAGAGAGGAAGCCAATTTAGCCAGAAGCTGAAAGTAGTGAGGCTGGAGGAGAGGGGGGGAGACAAGTGGACCCCCTCCTGTCCTTGAATGCCCCTGCAGCCAGGGGGGAAAGTGTGTATAATGGCTTGATCTAGACACTTTCACAGCCTCAAACTGTCAGCTCATGAGTTTATAAATCCCTATTGTGAAAGCCAACTCATTTCTGGTATATATATTTTTGGCAGCATTTAGCAAACTAAAACATAGGTCTTCATACCAAATGGAAGAGGTGGAGGAGGAGGTGGAGCTGCAGTTCCAGGTGGAGGTGGAGCTGCAGGTTCAGATGAAGCTGCAGGCCCAGGTGGAGGTGGACCTGCAGGTTCAGGTGGAGCTGCAGGTCCAGGTAAATGCAGAGGCCGCTGAGGTCTCCAGGGAGGAGGGGGTGGCCCATATCTCAGCATTGGTGATGGATGGCCTCTCATATGGCAGTCCATGAAGGGTGGTCCTGAGAAAGGAGGGGGAGCTCTTGCAGCCATACCGCCCTGCAGACAGAAGTTAAGTTGCCATATGACAGACCAAACCATAGCACCACAAGGGTGAAACCTGAGAAAGCAGGCGTCAAGGCCTGGCACCTTCCCACCCACCAGGTTTCAGAAGATGAGCAGCAAGGCTAGAAAACTCCCCCCACTCATTCCTGACAGCTTAGGTGGTGCCACAGGGGAACTGCTGTCCACGTACATGTCACTGCCCATGCCCTCAAGGTGAAGAAAGCCCAGGTGGGGGCTGTTCTGGGGATTAACTGGGAATTCCAAAGAAAGAGCCAATTCCAGACAGCAAGGCATCCTTTTCCAGGACCCCCTCCAAACCCCCTTCACTCCACCACAGAAGTGTGCTCTTTGCAAGTTGAGAGCATTCAGAATGAGAGGGAATGAACACTCCCTGCTCTGCAGAGGCAGTGATGCCTGCTTTCAGAGCCTTCCACTGGGCTTTCCTCTCTCATCTCTGCTTCTCACCACTGCACACTAATTGTGACCATCTGTTCTCAGAGGAACAAGGTCAGGGCTTCTTAACCTGATTTCAGGGGGCCCATGAACTTGAATTTATTTTGAATAATCTTAAAATTTAATTTGAAAACATGCCAATGTTGAGTGTCATAAAACTATCTCCACTATGTTCTAAGAAGGGGTCTGTGGCTTTCACCTGACTGGCAAAGCAGCCCATGGAACAAAAGGTTAAGAACCCCTGAACTAGATCATTTGCCAAAAGCCACACAGCTGTGAGAGACAGGGTTGGGTTCAAAACCAACTCCACCTGCCAGCTCCCCTTCCCCCTGCCCCACTGTTCCCCTCTGCTTCCCTGACAGGTCTTCCACTCTCTGGAAATGCTGCCTGTGGACTCCAAGATCTCTGGAGAGATGGTGCTCCCAGAGCCCTGCAGGGGAACTTGAAAAGGAGCTTCTGACAGAAACAATTAGTCTCAGGTACAATATTTATTTTAATTCATAAGTGATACTATTTTTTGAGTATACTATGAGATGCAGATTAATTTTGTCCTATGGAAAAATAAGTTAGGAATTCTAAATAGCAGAAGTTAAATAAATGCATTTTTATTTCAAGGTGGAAAAGTGCCATGACATATGATCAGAGGACTTACCTGTTACAGCACCTGCACAAGTCACAAGAGAACATGTTGATGTGAACAAAATTCAAGCTAAGACTTTGACTGGGAATTAGCACTGTAAGTAATGACTTTCACTCTTCAGTGTTTCACTCTAGTATAGCTTTTTGTTACCAATACATAATTTCTGATAATTCAAAATATTTTTACCTATTGTACAAATGGAGGGATTCTTCAACAGCACATTTCCCAACAGAGTTAGGATGAGGTGAATTATACTATTTGCAAGGAATCCACTCTGACTAGGTGAATTCACAGTTGAATGAGGCAGGGTCAGCTTTTCACATTTTCAGGTTACCTAGATTATACTTAACCCCAAACAGGAAAGGGGTAAAACAGCAGTAGCAGCCGCCAAAACCACATCAGGAAACCAGCAGTCTTCCCAGATAAAGGAAATGGGTGGAATCAACTGTGTCCTGAGATTCACAGCAGTGGAGTTGAGCATTGTCCTCATAATACAGCAAAGTCCTTCAGCCCTCCCTGGCCTGTAAGCACTTAAGGCTCTGGAAGCCCCCAAAGGTGAGAAGCTTGGCCAGGAGAAGCCATGCTTGTTGCTTGTGACAATTGATGAGACAGTCAAGATATCACAGAAGAGGAGGTGAGGCCAGGAGTATTACAAAAAGTAATAAAAGTTTCTTGAGACAGTTACCATTGAAAATCCCACAGCAGTTGCCCTGCCCTCCTCCATGGCCTCCGTAGGGAGTGGTCTTCCTGAGCTGATGTTTCTCCTGGGTGCTGGGCCAGGTCCTGGGTTGGAGAAAGCAGGAGGCTGGGCTGAGGTTGACTTCAACTTGCATATTTTGTGCAAAAGCCTGATTGTCCTCCACCCCTTCCTCCACCATCTTAGATTCTTTAACGCACTCAGATCTCTTGACAGAGGCATGGGTTCCCAGTGGACCCCTGAGGAATGGAAGGTCTGCCCTTAACCCTTGAGGAAGACATTACAAAGTTCTGCTGGCAGAGCCAGGTGTTTCCTAATAAGTCAACCACCTGAGGACAGGTCAGGGCTCCACTCCATCTAAAACTCAACAGTGAGACAGGGGTCTCCCATACACATAGGGAAATGGCTCATGGTTTATGCACAGAAACAAGTAGAATACACAGACTCATAGGGTCAGAATCTAGAATACAGGTAACCAGGGGACTGAGTGGGGAGAAGGAATGGGAAGTTAAGACATAACAGGTACAGAGCTCCTATTTGGAATGACGGATGGTGGTGATGGTAGCACAATACTGTGAACATAATTAACAGCACTGAAATATGTAGCTGCATGTGGTTAAAAAGAGAAAATGTTATGTTTTATGTATGTAACCCTAAGTTCAACAATGGACTATAGTTAATAGTACAATTGGAAACATGTGCTGTCATCACTTGCAAGAAATGCTCCACACCAATGCTCAGTGTTGGTGGCAGGGTAGTATATGGGAATCTTGTATTTCTGCATGATCCGTAAACCTACAACTTCTGTAATAAAAATAAAATAAAATAAGAAAAGCTTGGATAGGAAGAATATCCTAGGTATGAATACTGGTCCTGTCCTTTCAGTTTATATATAATCTGACTTCTGTAGCTGATCAGCTGTTATATATTTATGGAGAGAAAAATACTTGCAGACAATATTATAATGAGAAAAGGAAAGATTATGGTAAACATTTAGAGTTACATTTATAACATCAGAGGATTCAAATTATATAGGAATTTAATTTATGACTGGAATCCTATACTTCACAATTAAAAACTAAAACAAGCCAAAAGGAGAAAGTGAACACCAACAGTAAGTGTCTGTTTGTAGACTTAAAGCAGTCCTGCAGCAGACTATCCACAAAAAACTAGCACGGACATTTCTTTTATAGTCAAGGATGTATTAGCCCACATTCTAAAATGTTCATGTTATTTTTCTCAAAAAAAAAAGTAAAATACACCCTTCAAACTGCTCACTGCAAGGTGGGAGGTGGGTCCTGACCCATTTCCCTTCTAGTTGCATCTCCAGTTGAGAACTGAGCCTGTGTGTGGGGGGGGCGTGGCAGAGGGTGGTTCAACCTTAGTGGGGGGAGCAAGCCCCACCATTCCCAGGGGATGGGACAAAAGCCATTCAGGATGGGGCAGGAGGACAGGAGGACAGGAGTGGTCACCCTGGGGACCCTGTTCTCTCCTAAGTGCCTGGGGTGGTTTCCAGGCAGCACAATGGCCTCCTACCTCATGTGGATTTTGCTGCAGAAATTAAAGGACTGCTCTTTTCCCAGTGCTCCTGTTGTAGAAGTTGAGAAAGGTTCAATTACTTGCGTATAGAAAGGCCAGGACTCAGGAATGATTTTGAGAATGAAAAATGATTTATTGATTACCGTCTGGGATTGGGAGGTTTCTGTTTCAAACCCGAGCCCCGAACAAGAATTTTGAGTTCCTTTTATACAGAGAGGAAGGGCCAAATTGTTCTTTTGTTTCAGTGCTCAATAGGTTTGAATTAGCATATATCTTCTATTCCTAGGTAAGCTTTTAGCATGGACTTCATACATTCTAGATAAGCTTTTAGCATTTTAGGTTTGCATTTTCCCTGAATATTTAAAGTTTATAGACTTTGCATTGCTAAACTGTTTCCTGGGAGTGGAGTCATTGCCATGGTCACAAAGGGCAGGAGTGCAGCCTCTTACCGTCCCACATCCACAAGTCACAGACAGCTTAGGTTATCTTACAAAGGGATGGTCAGCCTCCCACCCATAGCCCACATCACTCCTACCTCTCCACGGAGGGCTCTGCCTGTCACATCTTCCCAGCATTGGTTGCTGCATCCTGCATCCCTCTTGCTCTTCCCTTTTTTGGGTTTCAACCAGTAATCTTGAATATAAAGAAAGATTAGACAGGAAGATACAGAAAGTCAAGTCCTTTCCTAGATACCAAACAGTTTAGCCTTAAAAAAACCTTGAAAATATCCTGGAAAATAAAAAGTCCATCTAAATCCTGTACCTCTGACTCAAATCATGAGTCTCCCTGGTCTGCTCCAACAGCTCTCATTCTGGTGCACGAGCTCTAAGTTATGGGGAGATCACACTCACACGTAGTTATGGCAGATTGTGCACAAGAGTAAGGAAAGAAAGAAATGCTCACCCAGGCATCGTGAGCCTTCTTCTCATGCAGGATGATCTGGAAAAGACAACACATCAACAAGCACTTGTTTAGGGATTCTGAGCCCTTTATAACCACCTGCATTAGGTGCAGGGAATTCTGCGACTGATGGGCTGATGGGCAGATGAGGCTACCTGGTGTCTGAACAACTTAGTGCCCTGCCTGCTGTAGCTTTTGTTCCATTTCTTCCATTCTTTGCCTATGAATTAGTTGTTTCATCAGTTCAAGCACAATAGTGAATATCGGTATAAATAATCTACACACCTTCCCATTACCCTAATAGCCCTATCCCAGTGGACTTTATCCCTGTATAAAAACACCTTTCCCAATTACAATAAGATCAGGGATTTCCACCTCACTTCCTTGTCTAACATTTCATGCCTGGATTCTGAGTTGATTGGTTGTAATGCCCTCAGCTGCTCTCAATCTGTCCCTGGGTGATTCTGCTGTTAGGATCTTCGGTCCTAAAACTCTTCTCTTCCTTTCCATATGTCCTTAGGATATTTCCCAATGCTTAACAATGGCACAATCATTTTTATGGGTTGTGATTCATCTGATATCAGTTGCTTTCCTAAGGAATTAGGATAATTTATACCACTCCCCTCCCCACCAAATATTTTCATGAACCAGTTTATCAACTGTTGGGCCAGCATTGGGAGCAGGAAATGTTAACTAAACTTTTTTTTAAATTTGTAAACTTAAAATTTTTAATGAGATTTTTCAGTATACATGCCTTCTGCCCATTTATTTTTGTTACAATGCTAACCAGGTCTAAACAATGCAGAAAAGATTAAAAACCCTAAAAAGCCCACAGGATATCCATGAGCCACTGGTGCTCAGTTGCTGAACTCACACGTATTGCTGTGCTTCCTCTACAGCCAAATTTGCTGTGTCCTCTGCAGCTCACAGCTGCCTCTCCCATTCCTGCTGCTCATGCTCTTTGGGTCCCAGCTTTCTGACATGGGGAAGAAATATATAACATTTGCCAGTTTCCCAGGTGAAATTCTGCTTTCTTTCCCTGCCAGCAGTCTAAGGTCTAGATTCAAATGTCCCCTCCCTTCTTCAGCATGAACCCATGAATATACAAACACAATCAGGGGGAAGAATCCAAACCTTCTGTTGAGAGAAAATGAAAACTCAGTCTTGGGCCCCTGGCTAGTTGCCTACATCTTTGAGCTTCACATCCTCGTTCTGCACTCCTATTCATTAATACAGAGAATGAAAAAGACCTAAAAGGCCCATAAGAGCCACACCCTTTGCCTGCCTGGGGCAAGTCTCTTGGGTGAAAGCCTGTTTTATTTCAATGTAGAGAACCAGGGCTGACCACCTCTTCAGAAGCTGACACAGGAGGGTGACTCAGGTGGCTCCTCTGATTTCTCCTGGGAAGAGCTGGTTCTCAGTCCAAGGCTCAGGGCACCCCAGACACAGCTGCTGGAGGAGTGTGCAGTTAACCCCTGGGAGGTCCACAGCTCAGACATGGGGCTCCTGCCGCCTTCCCCAAGGGTTCATAGTCGAGGGGGAAAGGAGATCTCCTGAGTTAAAATGTGCTCTGGATTCAAAGGTATTCAGCCCAGGTTGAATTAACTTGAATGTAAAAGTGTGGAAATGGACAGAGTTAATGGTAACACATTACAGTGAGTAGCAGCTGGTTTATAAATGGGATTGTGGTTGAAAAGGCTAGTCTAGGGATGTACATAGCAACTGAAAGAAAGAGAATAATCTAGGGACTGAATAACAGTGAACCCAGAGATGGATGAGAATTGTGTTTAATAGTAAAAATGCAAGAATGTGCTTCTCTTGAACTGAAATGAATATATGTTACTATTGCAGGGTGGTGGAAATGTGGAGAAGTCTAGGAAAAATACAACTGGTGTGACCTATGGACAGTGCTTAACAGCAATACTGTAATATTCTTGCATCAATGCCAAAGATGTACTGTGTTGATACTGTGGGACAGGGTAATGGAAAAAGTATGCCAAACGTGTGCTATGGACCATGGTTGTTGGTAATAGTCTGATGATATCTCACAATCTGTAACAAATGTTCCACCACAGTGTGGTGTGCTGGTGAAAGGGTGTTGTGTGGGAATTCTACCCATGTGCATGATTGCTTTATAAGTTCATAACTTCTGTAATAAAATTATATATATTTTTAAAAAGCTAAATAAAGAGCTCTGTGAATCAGGGACAGTTACACCCTGGAGAGAAAGCAAGGCTTATGCATTCATTTCCCAGGCATGAATGCTACCCAGGCAATGCTCCAGCAAATGTTCTCTGCAGGGGCTACAAGGTAATGTGGACCGTGTGAAGTTGGAAGGTACAGAGGGGCTAAAGGGGCTCACAGGGTCATGCCTGTAAGGTACCAGTGAGGACAGAGCAATCCCTGCTGGGGCTTGGGAAGGGATGGCACAGTGCCTGAGTCTTGAGGGGAGATCAGGGAGAGTTTGCTTCTGGCCATGGATCAGTGGATCTGAAGCCCCTGCTCTCCCCCCTCCTAGAACAACAAGAATCATGAAGTGTGAAGTATGCAAGTGAGTGCACCACAGAACTAAGAAGGCAACAAAGAATCATGAAGGCAAGACCCAGGCAGAGAAAGAAACCCAGGAATAAGGTCAGCCTGACACTTGGAGCTCTGTCCCCTTGGCTTACTGGTGAATTCAAGAAGACACAACCAAGATCAGCAGTTTCTACGTGTGTGTGTGCTATGAGGAAGAAGGGTGGAGCACAGGGTCTGCCACTGAGGTCACACCTAATAAAACCCCTGGCTGTTTGGGGGCCTGAAAGCTACATGTGGAGTCATGGTAGGCAGGAAATCCATTGGCTGTTGTAGGGTTAAACCTTTGTGAATGATCTCCATTGACACAATTAAGAGGCTCTAGGACTGCTAGTGTGCCATATCAGCTACAAGAAATAAACTCCACTCTTTTCTTGAGTAAGATAATACCTTCCTAGGCTTCTGCTTCACTGGATTTTTAACTCAGTGTCTGGCACTCAGTAAAAAATGACCAGACAATGGACAGGACAAGGCACTGTGATATGACAGAAAGTAAAATACAATAGAAGCCTGCCTACTCAGAGGGATCCAGATAAAAAAGTCATCACACAAACTTTAATTGTCTCTATGTTTGAGAAATTACAAATCAAGATTATGAATTCTGTCAGGGAATGAAAAATGAAGTAACTGGAATTAAGAACTCAATGGAGGGTTTTAGCATCAGAATTGACCACACTGGAGGCAGATATAGGATCCTGGAAGGTTGGTCCTGTGCTTGGTGTCTGATTTGGACCACACATATTCAGAGGTTACTTTAGATATAAAACTATGAGTTGCCAGATTCTTATCTGCCAATTTGTGCACCATCTTTCTCCAGAAAAGTCTTGAGAAGAAAGATCGGAGTGGGAAGGAGGTTGTCGGGTGCAAAGAATGTAAGCAGACATTTTTGCTGTAGAGGAAACAGCAGATGCAAAGGCACAAAGGCTTCTGGTGACCTGAGGAAGTAGGGCAGATTGGCTGCAGTTCATTGCTCCTGGGAGGGAGTTTCAGGAGAAGTGCTGGGGTGGCACCTGAGACCAGCTGAGGGGGTGCAACCTGTGCCCAGCTGAGGAGCTGGGACTGACCGTGCAGTACAAGGAGCATTCTCCATAGACTGTATCAGGGAATGACACATTTAGGGGGAAGGATGGATTGAGGTTTGGAAGAAGTGAGAAGGACAGGAAATTGGACACAAAGCTCTTAGGAGAGTGGGGCAAGAAAGACAATGAGGTAAGGACACAGCGTTGGGAGAGAGTAGGGTAGCCACAGCACAGCAGATGAAATGGATGGTTGCTGGAGGAGCTGAATCCATTCCCTGAAGGAAAACAAGCATCCTTTAGGTAATTATTGGTGGCAGAGATTAGTTCCTAAAAACAAATACTGCAATGAGACATATGTTTATCAAGAAGGCCAGACATTAAGCACAAACCAAAAAATTTTTGGGTAGAGAAAAAAAGCAACTGCTTGATGAGCAGAGAAAGAGAGACAAAGTGAGTTGTCTGATTTTGGTGTTCAATGGCATCATGCAGTAGGGGCCTGAGCAATGATTAAATACTAAACTGCTGGGAGATGGCTATATGCCCAAGAGATACAAAGAATCTTAGTAGAGACAAACAGCAATGAAAACAGAAAGTCCAATTGCAAAGAAATTATTTTGTGGATTGAGAAGTCAAAATACACTATAAAGTTGTATATGGTAAAAGTTACCTAACTCCACAAATGCCACGTATATTTCCACAGCCTAATGAATTACCCAAGTATACTCTGCAAAGATGTCTTTGTATGTTTATAACTTCTACTGGCTCACCTCTGATGTTGTGGAATGTTTGTTCTGTATATTTGCCATCTACTAAATCTGAAACATATGGCTCCACTGATAGCTAAAAAGATTCTCTACAGGGTTTTGAAGGTTTTATGCTACTGCAACCAACTCACACCACTTGCTCAAGATTATGGAGAGCCAGGACAGCAAGGGGAAGGTAAATCCCAGTTAGGTAACTTGGTTACAGAGAAAGCAAGGTGAATTAGCTTGGTGGAGCACAGAAAGAGCAAGCATTCCTAAAAGGACAGAGGCAGCAGAGCAGCAGAAACTCATGGTACCTGAACGCCCTTCCTCAAAACAAATTAGAATGAGAATCCCTGATAACAGTTAGGATGGAAAGAAAAGTATAGATTATGGAATCAAAGGAAAAAGAAAGACAATTTTATAGTGTAAATATGGCAAATATATGGCATTGCTTTTCCTCAAAAATGACACAGTTATCTACCCTGGTCCACACATTCCTTCATAGAGCACTGATTGAAGCAGTGAACTCAGGAGTATCTTACATTTGCATGTCCATTTTTTTCTGGTTGTACAGTTCTTGGAGTTATTCTATTTTCATTCTCAGCACTTTGTTTTCCTCATCCAATGCATCTTTCTCAGACTGCAATAAATCACAGTCATCTTCCAGTTCTTTTATAGATTCTGTAAAGGATAGAACATTTGTGCACTGTGGGTGTGGATATGGACTTGTGAACTTGGTTGGGAGACTGAGGAGAGGGGCCTGAATCCAGAAAACAGGAATCCATTCTTTACCTTCCAACGTCAGAGCATTTCTACTAAGTGAGAATTTCTTCTCAAAAAGCAACCCAGCTTCCAGGGCACAATTATTGGGCATTGGGTTGCTCAGTTCACTTTGTAATGTTGATAATTCAGGATTTGCCTAAAAGTTGAAAAAGTGATATATGGCACCCAATGTATAAAACAGTCAAAAGCCAGATCATGGCAGCAGTTAGAAACAAAATTTTTACCAAGTCTTGATCCTTACTATTCTGACCTCCCTCCAATTCCAATGGAACTTGCATGCTTTGAATTACATCAATCAGGATTTTGTTCATTCCACTGAGTGTTTTATTGTTATTCCACAGAAAGCATATTCAGGGTGGTAATGTTACTTGTTAGTTTTACTTTTATTTTTAGGATGTAATCCAAGATAGAGGTGACATTTTTACTTGAAATTTATTTACTTTATCTGAGTTTTATTTTATTTGTTGACTTGTTCAACATAATTCTTTACTTCATTGATCTATACAAAAATGTGATAAGGGATTCAGAGTTAAAAATATAAATTACAGCGGTATTCATAGTTAGCCCCAAGTGGGTAAGCCCCAAAAAACAAAGAAAATATACACATAGGACACTGGCTTCAGATTTAGATTGTTTATAGAAAATTTTGATCTACGACACTCTAATGAAAGAAATTATCCAATAATGGAATCAGAAGATGCATGGAAAGAATTCAAGTTGAAACCTGAAAAAATTAAAAATACCTTCTCTTTATAATTGGATACTATTTTCATGAGTATTTTGTTTTCCCCCACGCAGTACTTCAAAGTCTCAGATATTTTGTCTTCTCAACATAGACCTGCCCATAAGAAAATTAGGAGAAATGAATAAAATGGAAATACCCTAATTATTAGGAGCAAAGGCACATGATCTGGTATCTAGGACAGTACTTAGGATTTCAGACTTCCCTGACTGGTACTGAATTCTCTAATCTGACCTAATACATAATGTATTGAGGCCATGGATCTCAAGAAACACTATATCTTAATTGCCCCACATGTGATGCACGTATGGAATTCGTTATCCCCATTTTGCATCATGCTTATTTCTCCTCATTCTCCTCTGGAATTAATGGCTCCTTCCACTTAACCTTCACAACATCTGGCTTAAATGCCTAGTAGAGAATTAATTTGCCCAGCAATATTTGGAGTCTTCCCTGAGCCTTACATTTCTTGATACACATCAACAGTGTCTTCTTTTTACTTTGTCCATAGAGCCAGGTTGTGCGAGACACCACTCACCCCAAACCTCAGATGATCATCAGTGCTCCCTAAGAATTTCTATGCTAAGTCAAACTCCTCTTCTCCCGAGTCCCACAGTCTGTTCCCCCTCTCAGTCTCCTTTCTCAGTTGGTGGTATTGCTATCTACTCCTTCATTCAGAT
Source organism: Dasypus novemcinctus (assembly GCF_030445035.2). NCBI lineage: Eukaryota > Metazoa > Chordata > Mammalia > Cingulata > Dasypodidae > Dasypus > Dasypus novemcinctus. Next base: position 85,224,338 of record NC_080689.1, on the reverse strand, counting down.
CAACAAGCCATTAATTCTAAATTTTTCCAAGTTATCAAGATACCAGGCATCAGAAATCACTGAATCTTCTTCTAACAGCATTAGAACCCACACCAAGCACCAATATTGAGAAAACACTGTGTAGACAACATAAGCTAAAATCTTACCTGGATAAAATCTATGCTCTACCTAAAAGAAAGTAAACAAAATTAAATTTAATGTCAAAACATTTTATTGATAAAAATCTTCTAAATCCTGATAAGGCTTCAAAATCATAAGCAAGAGAAATTTTAATATTGGATTGTTTAGAATAATGAATCCTGTATTACTCAGGGTTCTCTAAGGAAACAGAACTGACAGGAGATATCTGTGAAAAAATAGAAAAGCATTTTAAAAACAACTTCTCATTTAAGTGGTAAGTAATACTTCACAATCAGTTTCTGGGGAAGCGAAGTTGGCCCAATGGATAGGGCATCCGCCTACCACATGGGAAGTCCAAGGTTCAAACCTAGGGCCTCCTGACCCATCTGGCCCATGCACAGTGCTGATGCATGCAAGGAGTGCTGTGCCACACAGGGGTGTCCCCACATAGGAGAGCCCCATGCACAAGGAGTGCGCCCCATAAGGAGAGCTGCCCAGAGCAAAAAAAAGTTGCAGCCTGCCCAGGAGTGGTGCCACACAAATAGAGAGCTGATGCAGCAAGATGATGCAACAGAATGTGACACAGATTCTGTATACCACAGACAAGAATACAAGTGAACATAGAAGAGCACACAGAGAATGGACACAGAGAGCAGACAACTGGGGTGGGGAGAGAAATAAATAAAAAATAATTTAAAAAAATCAATTTGTGGTACAAGCACTAAGGCAAATACCTTATTTTGGAATTAAAGTCTGTCTACACCTTTCTTAAACATGTACAAATCTATTTGTTTTTAATAACAGGAATTACAGACATTTTTATAATAAATATGATATGATATGGTTAGCCTCAAATCATTTATTTGTCAATTCCTAAATGGAAACACATGTTTCAGATTCAGGAATTGTTTTAGAAACCCATGAGTGGGGGAAGTGGGGCAAGATGGCATCTGAGTGAGTGCACCTCATAATCTCTCCTGCAGAGAAGCGGCTGGGCAGGGTTGGAGTCCTGCTGGACCGGGCTGTTTTGGGTGTTCACAGGGCAGGAGGTGTCTGGACATCGATTTGGTGAGATGGTGACAGAAGAGATTCTTGCAAGAGGTAGAATTTGGGTCTCTTGCATGGAGGCCAGAGATTGTGGGTGGGACCCTTCCCCCTGGGACTGGTGGCCCGGCTGCAGTGATTCCTGAAGGCTTTGTTGTGATGGGTTGTTCCCAAGCCCAGAGCAGACATTTCTGGGGCTTTCAGGGTGGGATGTTGATTTGGTGAGACAGTGACGGAGGAGATCCTTGCAAGAGGTGGAATTTTGGGTTTCTGACATGGAGGTCAGAGGTTGTGAGTGGAGACCCTCCCCCTCAGGCTGGCAGCCCAGGCACAGTGATCCTGAAATCTCTGTTGTGCTGTGGTGTTACCAAACCCTAAACAGGCTGTTTCAGGGGCTTGCAGGGCAGGAGATGTCTGGATGTCGATTTGGTGAGACAGTGACAGAAGAGATTCTTATGAGAGGTGGAATTTTGGGTCTCTGACATGGAGGTCAGAAGTTGTGGGTGGAACCCCTCCCCCTAGGGCTGGCAGCCCGGCTGCTGTGATCCCTGAAAACTTTGTTGTGCTGTGGTTTTCCCAGGCCCCATGTTAACCAGATGCATGGTTCCCAGGTCTGTGTCCCTTAAAACCTAGTGGCCCATGTTCCAGAGACTCACACACCTTGAGTCTGCAATATCATGGACTTCCCATCCCCGAATCCACTGCACTCTGAGGTCCATCTGAGGTCCTGGATTACCCAAGCCCTCCGTGTTTTGTGTTGTTTTTTTTTTCTCTCTCTCCTTGAACTTGGAGTGTACCAGCTGACTTGGGGAGAGTCTGGGAAGAAAGGAGAGGCAAACCTGCTGAGAAAGCCCAATTTGCCTAAACGTCCTGGGATGGGAAACTTGGTCTGGGAGAAGGTGGAGTCAGAAAATCAATTAGACCTCCCCTAGCACACCTAAGGGGAAGGGACTATAGGTGCTATCAAAGCTTCCAATAGCACATTTGGGGTTTCCAATGAGGTGTAGGTGCTCTCATGCTGGAAATAAAGAGTCATAGTCTTCTGTGTTGAGTTGGTTCAACAAGGTCCTACTTGAATCTCCTACTGGACCTTTTAGGTAGCTTTCCTGCTGCCCTGGGAGAGAGAGAAGTGAGGAAAGGAGAAAGGGGGAAGGTCAGATCCCTAAGTGTATTATTTAACTGCAAAGAGGATTCCTAACTTGAAACGTTGGTTCTTTTTTGCTAATATTGCACTGTCTCCTGGTCTCCCATCTTTTCTCCCATTTTATCCCTGAGGTCCTTTTTCATTTATTTAGTCTTTTTCTCTTTTTCTTTTTCTTGCTTGTTTCCCCCCTTTTCTTTGCCCCTCTTTTTCTGTTCTCTTTTTTTCCCTTTTCTCTCTTTTTCTTCATTTTATTTTATTTATATAATAGGTGCTGCAGGGAATGCTTCACATTTGCTGTCTTTCCTCATCCTCCATTTCTTCTTTTCTGTGTGTATTGATTTTGGACACCTATACGATCCTCTTTTCCCTACATCTTTCTATCCTCCATCATCTACTGTTTCTCTTACATTCCACCTCTCTTTCTTTGGTTCCCAAATTGTCTTTTTATTTCTTATACCTTTGTTCTGTTTTCTGTCTTTTATCCACTCTTGATATTATTGTCATTCTTTTCTCTTTTGCTCTCTCATGAAAACACTGGCCTTTTAATTCATACTATATTCTTCCCCATATTCAGTTGACCGTCCAATTATAGATACTCTACTTACTGCTATAACTCTACATAACTTACATGAGTCTAATATCCATTCTTCTAGATCTAACATTGTGGCTCTGTTAACATTTATTACCAATACTACTTTATACATTTTCTTTTCTTATTCATTTTGCTCTCCCTGGCCCTAATATTTTCCTTCAAAGTGAACTTAGCCAGCAACAAGGAAATAGAGTAAGAAGAACAAAGTGACAAAGAGATGGCATAACACTTATGCATGAACAACTAATTAATCCCCAAGACTAGACAAAGAAGCTAAGGAACTGATTAAACCTGTCAAGATAAAATGATGACCAGAAAGCAACAAAAAACTACAAACCAAACCAATAATCAGGAAAACATGGCCGAATCCAATGAACAAACTAAAAACCAGGAACAGGAGCAGAACATTGGACAAGTAATTATAACTCTCAAAACATATATTAGAGACCAACTTAATGGAGTAAAGGAAGAGATTAACAATATAAAGAAAACACTTGGAGAGAATACAGAAGAAATTGCAGTCATATACACAAATGATAACAGATATGATAGTGATGAACACCACAGTTCAAGAAATCAAAAATACACTCTCAGCAAATAGCAGCAGATTAGAAGAAGCAGAGGAGAGAATTAGCCACATGGAAGACAGTACATCTGAAATCAAACAGATAGTAGAACTGATTGATAAAAAGATAAGAAAAAAAATCCAACTGGGACTTAGGGATCTGAATGACAATGCAAAGTGCAGAAACATATGTATTATAGGCATCCCAGATGGAAAAGAGAAGGGAAAGGGGGCAGAAGGTGTGTTGGGGGAAATAATGGCTGAAAACTTTCCAAATCTACTGAGAGAGATGGATGTGCATGTCCAGGAAGCACAATGCACCCCAAACACCATAAATCCCAACAGGACCACCACAAGACATATACTTGTCAAATTATCCAATGTTCAAGACAAAGAGAAAATTCTAAAAGCAGCAAGAGAAAAAAGAACCATCACATACAAGGGAAGCTCCATAAGATTAGCTGCTGATTTCTCATCTGAAACCATGGAGGCAAGAAAGCAGTTGTATGATATATTCAAGGTACTAAAAGAAAAAATTTCCAACCAAGAATACTCTACCCAGCTAAACTAGCATTCAAAAATGATGGAGAGTTCAAAATATTCACAGATAAACAGAAATTAAAAGAGTATGCCAAAAAGAACCCTGCCCTTCAAGAAATACTAAAGGGAGTTCTGCAGGAAGAAAGAAAAAAAAGGAGAGGCAGAGTTGGAGAGTGTAAGAGCAACAAAAAAGACAAAAAGAAAAGGAAACAAACAAAATATGACAAAATATAACAAACACAAGTCCAAAGGAAATATGGTTAACATCAATAATTCCTTGAAAGTAATAACACTGAAAGTCAATGTATTAAACTCACCTGTCAAATAATTCAGACTGGAAGATTGGATAAGGAAATATGACCCATCTATATGCTGTCTACAAGAAACACATCTTAGACCCAGGGATTCAAAGTGGTTGAAAGTGAATGGCTGGGAAACAATCTGAAAAGCAAACAATAACCAAAAAAGGCAGGAGTACTATATTAATATCAGACAAAATAGATTTTAAATGCAAAACAATTGTGAGAGACAAAGTTGGATACTACAATTAGTGAAACAGATAATCTTTCAAGAAGAATGAACAATCTTAAATATTTATGCTCCTAACAAGGGTGCCTCCAAATACATGAGGCAAACACTGGAAAAACTACGTGAAAGAATAGATGCCTCTACAATTATAGTGCGACACTTTAATACACCACTATCAACTTTGGACAGAACATCTCAAAAGAGAATCAATAAAGAAACAAAAATTTTGAACAGTATATTAGAGGAGCTGGATCTAATAGACATATACAGATCATTACACCCAAATATAGCAGGATATACATTTTTCTCAAGTGCACATGGATCATTCTCCAAGATAGACCATATGCTAGGTCACAAAGAAAGGCTCAATGAATTCAGAAAGATCAAAACCATACAAATAATATCTCTGACCACAGTGGAGTGGAGCTGCAAATCTGAAAGGGCCAGAGGCCCAGATTTCACACCGAGATATGGAAATTAAACAGCACACTCAGAAAAACAGTGTGCCAAAAAGGAAATCTCAAAATAAATAAAAAACTACCTTGAAACTAATGAAAATGATAACACAACATACAAAAACTTATGGGATGCAGCAAAAGAAGTACTGAGAGGGAAATTTATAACCAAAAATTCATACACCAAAAAAGAAGAGCAAAAATTGAAGAGCTAACTGCACATTTGGAGGAATTAGTGAAAAAACAAAAAAGTAACCCCACAGGAAGAAGAAAGAAAGAAAGAACAAAGATAAGAGCAGAATTAAATGAAATAGAAAATACGAAAGCACTTGAAAAGATGAACAAAACCGAGAGCTAATTCTTTGAGAAGATCAATAAAATTGACAAGCCCTTAGCTAGACTAACAAAGAAAAAAAGAGAGAAGATGCAAATACACTAAATAAGAAATGAGAAAGGAGATATCACCACTGACCCCACAGAAATAAAGACTATCATAAGAGAATAATTTGAAAAACTATATTTCAACAAAAATGACAATTCAGAGGAAATGGACAAATTTCTAGAAACACATAAGCAGCCTATATTGATGAAAGAAGAAACTGATGATCTCAACAAACCAATCACAAGGAAAGAGATAGAATCAGTCATTAAAACCTCCCAATTAAGAAGAGCCCAGGGCCAGATGGCTTCACAGATGAATTCTACAAAACATTCCAGAAAGAACTAACACCAATCTTGCTGAAACTCTTTAAAAAAGAGCTAAAATTGGAGAACTAATTGCTCACTTGGAGGAATTAGTAAAAAACAACAACAAACTAACCAAAAGAAAAAAGAAAGAAATAACAAATATCAGAGCAGATTTAAATGAAATAGAAAAAAAACTTGAAACAATAAACAAAACCAAGAGCTGGTTCTTTGAGAAGATCAATAAAGACTATCATAAGAGGATACCTTGAAAATCTATATTCCAACAAGGACACTTTAGAGTAAACGGACAAATTCCTAGAAACACAGAAGCAGCCTACATTGACAAAAGAGGAAATTGAAAATCTCAACAAACTAATCAAAAGTAAAGATATAAAATCAGTCATTAAAAACCTCCCAACTAAGAGTCCTGGGGCAGATGGCTTCACAGGTGAATTATACCTAATGTTCTGGAAAGAACTAACACCAATCTTGTTTAAACTCTTCCAAAAAATCAAAACAGAAGGAACATTGCCTAACTCACTGTATGATGTCAACATTACTCTAGTACAAAAGCCAAACAAAGACACCACAAGAAAGGAAAATTACAGACCAATTTCTCTAATGAACCTAGACACAGAACTCCTCAACAAAATACTTGCTAACCATATTCAGCAACACATTAAATGAATTATATACCATGACCAAGTGAGATTCATTCTGGGTATGCAAGGATGTATCAAAATAAGAAAATCAATCAATGTAATACACCATATAAACACACTGAAGGAAAAAAATCACATGAGTATATCTATAGATGCAGAAAAAGCATTTGACAAAATACAGCAACATTTCTTGATAACAACACTGCAAAATATTTGGAATACAGGAAATTTTCTGAACATGATAAAGAGTATATATGAAAAACCCACAGCCAACATCATTTTCAATGGTGAAATCCTAAAATCTTTCCCTCTATGATCAGGAACATGACAAAGATGCCCACTATCACCTCTTCCATTTAACATTGTCTTAGAAGTACTTGCTCAAGCACTGAGGCAAGAACCAGATAAAATGGCATTCAAATTGGAAACGAAGAAGTCAAAATTTCATCATCTGCAGATGACATGATCCTATACCTAGAAAATCCTGAGAGGTCTACAACAAAGCTTCTAGAACTCATAAATGAATTTAGTAAAGTTGCAGGTTATAAGATCAATGTGCAAAAATCAGTAGCATTTCTGTACAGCAATAACGAGCAAGCTCAGGAGGAAATCAAGAAACAAATACCATTTACAATAGTAAATAAAAAATCAAATACCTAGGAATAAATTTAACTAAAGATATAAAAAACGTATCCACAGAGAACTACACAACACTTTTCAAGGAAATCAAAGAAGACCTAAATAAATGGAAGAATATTCCCTGTTCATGGATAGGAAGACTAAATATTAGTAAGATGTCTATCCTACCAAAACTGATCTACACATTCAATGCAATCCCAATAAAAATCAACACAGCATTCATTAATGAACTAGAGAAACTAGCTATGAAATTTATTTGGAAAGGAAAGAGGCCCCGAATAGTCAAAGACATATTGAAATAGAAAAATGAAATTGGAGGAATCACACTACTGACTTCAAAACATACTACAAAGCTACAGTAGTGAAAACAGCATGTTATTGGCACAAGAAGAGACACACAGACCAATGGAACCGAATTGAGAGTTCTGATATAGATCCTCATATATATAGTCGTATAATATTCAATAAAGCCACCAAACCCTCTCAACTGGGAGAGAATGGCCTATTCAACAAATGGTGCCGGGAGAACTGGATATCCATATGTAAAAGAATGAAAGAGGATTACCATCTCACACCTTATACAAAAATCAACTCAAGATGGATCAAAGACTTAAATATAAGAGCCAAGACCATAGAGACTTTGGAAAGCAGTGTAGGTAACCATATACAAGACCTTGTAATAGGAAATGGCTTCATGAACTTCACACCAAAAGCATGAGCAGCAAAAGAACAAATAGATAAATGGGACTTCTTCAAAATTAAAGCCTTCTGCACCTCAAAGGAGTTTGTCAAGAAAATGAAAAGTGAACCTACACAATGGGAGAAAATATTTGGTAACCATATATCTGATAGGAGACTTATAACCTGCATATATAAATAACTCCTGTATCTTGAAAATAAAAAGACAACCCATTTAAAAAATGGGAAAAAGATGTAAACAGACACTTCTCCAAAGAAGAAATACAAATGGTTAAAAAGCACATGAAAAAAATGCTCCAAATCTCTAGCTATCAGGGAAATGCAAATCAAAACTACAATGAGATACTATCTTACTCCCATAAGATTGGAAGCTATGAGAAAAGCAGAAGACTACAAGTGCTGGAGAGGATGTGGAGAAATGGGAACACTCATCCACTGCTGGTGGGACTGCAAAAGGATTCAGCCATTCTAGAGGTCAGTTTGGCAGTTTCTCAAAAAACTAGCTATACATTTGCCATATGACCCAGCAATTCCACTGCTGGGTATATACCCAGTAGAACTGAAAACAAGGACACAAACCGATATACGCACACCAATGTTCATAGCAGCATTGTTCACTATTGCCAAAAGTTGGAATCAACCCCAAGGCCCATCAACAGATGAGTGGTTAAATAAAATGTGGTATATCCATACAATGGAATGCTACTCAGCTTTAAGAACGAATACACTACAAACACATGTGATAACATGGATGAATCTTGAGAACCTTATGTTGAGTGAAGCAACCCAGGCATTGAAGGACAAATACTACATGATCTCAATGATATGAAATAAGCAAGCTGCCTCAGAGAGCTAGAGACTGGAAGATAGGCTTACAGGAAATTGAGGGGTAGAGGAAGGATGCAAGCTGACACCTACATTGGTGAAATATATGATAAGATAGAGGTAAGTATTTGTACAAGGAAGGGATAAAATGAGGGCATAGTGTTGCCTTTGCTTGGGCTTTTGTGGGCTTGAGGGGGGCTAGGGATGGGAGGATGGGTAATATTGCCCAAGAAATTGGGAGGAAATTTGGGGAACATACAAACATAGGAGATTGTCAGGTATTTGGTTGAGAGTTTAATGCTGAGAAATCTTTTTAAAAAATATAATAAGCTTACCTGTTTAAGATGCTTAAAGGGGATAATGATGCAGGACAGGCTCCTAGGGAGTGTGTGAGTGCTCATTTTGCCATAGTGGGGTATATCATTGGATAGAGACCCATATAATGAGAGTGAGGGTATACCCACATCCTGGGGAGGACTGATGTTCTCAAATAGAGGGAATTGTATCTCTCAAGAGAAATGGTGGCTCCCAATGCATTAGGGCAGTTGAGCAGGTCAAGCCCTCAACACTGTTGCAGTATCTTTGAGCATAGCCCTTCAAGCAATGAAGATTGACTGTCACTGTGGGCCCTAAGGGGAGGGGGAAAGAGGTATTGAATAGATGGAACCAGTGTAACTGTGTGGGCAATAGAAGTGTTCCACAAGTTTACACAAGGATGGATATAAGACATGTTAAATTACACCAAAAATATATAGGGGCTGATAGGCTAAAATGTAAATCATAATGTAAAACATAAGATAACTAAAAATTTAGAAAATTGCATAGTCTAAAATATAAACCACAATGTAAACCCAAATATTACCTTGTTTGAAAGCTATTGTCTCAATATCTGTCCATCAGTTTCAGTAAATATAGTATGAATATGTAAAAAGATTATTGCTGTGGAAGGGATGAGGGTTTTATGTTGGATATGTGGGAGTACTGTATATTGTATGTATGAATTACTGTGATCTAAAAAACTTTTGTGAAGATAAGCTTAATATTTAGGGGAAAAAAAGAAAAAGAAAGGACATAGACACTGAGGAAAAGATGGAAGTAGTTGCCTTGCCAATTTGCATACAGGGCAACACTTATTGCAGTGATGGAAGGCAAAACATCAAAAACAAAACTTTTGCATTTTTAAATTTTTTGATACCCCAATTAATTTTTACCTTAATTAATATGTATTCTCTATCTAACCTTTAAACTCATCAGTATATTCCATTTTACTATTAATGGAACCTGGCAATATATTGGGTTTCACTTTTCAAGAAGTTTTGGATCACAGAGAGGATCAACAATGTCAGGGGAGGAATACTGGTGTGGGATGTTTTTGACATGGGACACATGGTTGGCAGGGAGTTCTCCAGGGCATATATCCAGGGTAGATAAAAATGGATATTTTCACAGTGGTTATAATTAAAAACAACAACTGAGGGAGTGCTGAGTTCCTAGCCAGGGGAGCTCTATCACAGTCCCTAAAGTGACAGCAACAATCCCCCAAGTGCAATGGCAGAGACCAAAAAAAAGGAAGGCCGAACAATGAGCCCTTGATACTAATGACTATGCTTGTGAGCCTGTGCACCTGAAATAAGAACAAGGCCTAGAGCTGCAGGGTGCCTAAGAATTACCTCCTGAGAGCCTCTGTGTTGCTCAAATGTAGCCAGTCTTGAAGCCAAACTCAGCATGTAAATGGGTTGCCATCCCCAGCATGGAACATGACTTCCAGGGATGAGCCTCCCTGGCACTGAGGGATTACTACCAAGTACCAGCTGATGATGTAACTAGAAAATGACCTTGAATAAAAGGGTTAACTCAGGCCAGCAGAATATCTCAGTCTACATATAATACCAGGAGTTAAAAATGCTTTTTGACCTGAGTAAAAGGTGGAAATGGAAAGGACAAATGAGTTTATATGGCTGAGTCTCCAAAAAGAACTGGGAGGTTATCAGAGAAGTTGTCCTTATGCACATCTGATCAGAGTCCCAGAGACAGATAAAGTAGATAAAACCCCAGGTATTGGTTCTTCTGAGGGCTACAGAGACCCACATGTTCTATGGTCATGGCAGATGGAGTTCAGTCCCATGTCAGTTGGCCCTACTTTGGAGATTGTGTTTCTATGTGATGGAGCTGGACTCAGATGTGATCTTTGTCCACAAGTCTCTCCTGTTGCTTTTACTGGAACTGTAGTTGTTGCTGGGGTTTAATGTATACCCAGGGGACCTGAATCTTTGGACTGACCATGTGATAGCCAGACCCTGAGCCTCAACAGACTTGCAACTCCTAAACTCTGGTTTATTGGACTTACCCCACTCAGCTGACATGGAGGTGAAGAAGGTCAACCACCACACCAGAGAGCCAAGAGTGCCTACAACTGAAAGCAGGAAGATTGCATCCAGCATCAGGTGGAATCTAAGACCCCTCTTGACATAGATGTGGAGGGGACACAACCATTCTGAGGTCCACAGGATGGAGGAATAGCATATGGATTAGAGTGGACTTACTGATATTCTATTCATGAACTCTTGTGATTAGTAATAGAAGAAAATGTGGCATTGGTGTGGAGAAAGTGGCCATGGTGGCTGCTTGTGGTAGGGAGTGAGAGGAAGAGATGTGATGTGGGGGCATTTTTGGGACTTGGAGTTGTCCTGGGTGGTGCTGCAGGGACAGTTACCAGACATTGTATGTCCTACCATGGCCCACTGGGTGGACTGTGGGAAAGTTTGGGCTATGATGTGGACCATTGACCATGAGTTGCAGCGGTGCTCAGAGATGTGTTCACCAAGTGCAATGAATGTCTCATGATGATGGAGGAGGTTGTTTTTATGGGGGGAGGAGTAGGATGAGGGGGTTGGGGGGTGTATGGGGACCCCATATTTTTTTAATGTAACATTAAAAAAATAAAAGAGACCAAAAGAAAAAAGAAAAAACCCCATGAGCAAACAAAAGTAGAGGCAAATCTTTGGACTAAGAAACACCTCTTTCAATTACCAGAAAGCACCTTAGATAACTTACGAAGAGTTGGATATTTGTTTGAAATGACAATTTCAATAAGCCAGGTCATATGATTGTCCCATACAAATTCAGAAATGGTCAGATCAGGAGAGTAGGGACTGCTGGAAAAAATGCACAAGTAACAACAGAAATGCTAGGTGATGTCTCCTGTAGAGGGCAGAATGTGCTTCAAAACCCCCATCATTTCCAAACAACATCACTGAATTATGGTATAATCAAATCTAGGCAGGGACCCATTGAAATACCAGGTGAAGTAGCAGCTCTTTTCCACCTAGAACATATTTCCCCATTCAAATATTATAAGTGTCAATTAGTTGCTAAGGCCAGCCTGAAAAACTTGTGTAATAATGGAATCTTATTTTAGCATGGAAACACTAGAATGTTAAAGAAAAATGCATCCAGAAAGGTCCAACTTGGAAAATCATGGAATTCATCTGAAGGAAATCCCCAGGGGAAACAAGAGGGAGATTAGGGGATAAACAAAAAGTACATGGAAAGAAGATACTTTGGCCTAGAGTCAGAAGTCACTTTAGTACCTAACAGTGAACTATGAATATCAATTAAGTGTGCCTTAGTGATGATCTCAGATGAAGCAGGACTTCAAGTTTCATCCTGCCATATTCATAAAATAATGCTACAAATGTTTTGGTATGTAAAATGAATTCTTACTTCCTCTATGGGTCAAAAACAGATCCTTTTATATGACTAGAGGGATACATTTATAAATATCTATCTCAGGATTTATAAGAACTCTCAAAACTGCAATTAAAACAAAGAAGAAAAGTAAGTTTCATATTGAATAAAAAGATAAATTTTTAAGGCATTGCATTATCTAATATGAAATTTCTTTCTAGGATGGTTATGAGAATTCAGAGTTCTATGAACAGTAAATGGAAGTGCCTCCCTAATACCTAATATTTCACTTTTGACAGAAAGTTTTTAAAAATTGAAGTGTTCACTTTAAGATTATACAGTTGTCTTGTTTACTGACTTGTTTACCAGAAATTTAAAACTATATAACCAGGTTAGCTTCAAATTCAAGCATTAATTTGCATTCATACTGGTAATCTAAAATGAAACAAAAGGTCTGTGACTAAAAAAGTCTAGGTTTTTCATGACTTACAGTATACCTACAAGTTAATATATTCACATCTAGAATATTCATCCATAAGAATATAGCAATGAAAATAATTCCCAAGGAGACAGCAATGTTGACAGGCTTCCATGGAAATCCATAAAAACCAGGTCCAGACAGAAAATTGTGTGGTAGGATGTCAACTGGCTGAAATAGCAATACTTGAACATAATGAGAACCTCAAAAATTGTACAATGAAAGAGGCACAAAAAACATTCATTGGGAATTTTAATCTGCCTCTAAGAGATAACCAGGTTTCTCAAAAACCTCCAGTGGATTCTACTGCTTCAAGAAAGATGGGAAATTGGTTGCTTTATGTTTTCTGCTTGGCTGATTTTCTTGTTGGAAATTGTGAATTTGGCAGCATTAAGTAGAACACTCTTTCCATGCATTTTACAAGTAAATGTATTAACAGATTGTGTTATATCCATAAATGGAATAAAACTCAGCAATGAAAGTAACAAACTCTCAATACACACAACTTCATGGATAGATTTAAAAATGATTGTGCATATAAGAGCCCAGACAAACAAAACAAAACAGTATCTACTCCACATTCCATTTATATAAAATTCTACAAAATGAATTTTAATCTATAATGGCAGATTGTAGATTGAAGGTTGTCCAGGACCTGGTAGGGAAGATGTGTGGATGGACTATTAAGGGTCTGAAGGAAAAAATTGGGGGATGTTTGGTATGGTTACTATCTTGGTTATAGAAATGTTTTTATGGATTTGGAAACATGTAAAACCAAACAAATCACACAGGTGCATTTTAATATACATCACTTGTACATCAATAAAGTAATAGGAAAACAATTATAAAAATTGTAAGAGTTTTTCATTTCTTAACAAAAATATTCAAAGACTTTCAAAAAATTAAATTAGACTTATTAACGTATGAATCCATAAAAAGAAATCAAGAACGTACATTAGTCAAAAAGTCGAGTTTTTATTTGATAAATGAATAAACTGCTTGAAGTAAATCTGTTGGAAAGGCTCTAAAAATAGACCTGATTTGTTTAAAAGAATGGGCAAAAGCAACCACAAGCAATTAAAATTCTGTACAGGAAAGTGGCTGTGGCTCAATCAGTTGGGCTCCCATCTACCATGTGGGAGGCCCTGGATTCGTTTCCTGGGGCCTCCTTGTGAAGGCAGGCTGGCCTGTGCCTGCAGAGAGCTGATGGCCCGCGCCTGTGGAGAGCTGATGGCCTGTGCCTGTGGAGAGCTGATGCCCTGAGCCCATGGAGAGCTGATGGCCCATGCCCACAGAGAGATGATGGCCTGTGTGACAGCCCACACCCGTGGAGAGCTGATGGCCCGCGCCTGTGGAGAGCTGATGGCCTGTGCCTGTGGAGAGCTGATGGCCTGAGCCCATGGAGAGCTGATGGCCCATGCCCACAGAGAGATGACGGCCTGTGTGACAGCCCACACCCATGGAGAGCTAATGGCCTGCGCCCATGGAGAGCTGATGGCCTGTGCGACAGCCCACACCCGTGGAGAGCTGATGACCTGCACCATGGCCTGCACCTGCAGAGAGCTGGCACAGCAAGATGACACAACAAACGGAGACAAGCAGACACAGAAGAATGCATAGCAAATGGACACAGAGAGCAGACAGCAAGCAAGCAGCAAGAAGGGATAAAAAAAATAAATCTTTAAAAATAATTCTGGGGGAAGCGGACTTGGCCCAGTGGTTAGGGCATCCGTCTACCACATGGGAGGTCTGTGGTTCAAATCCCAGGCCTCCTTGACCCATGTGGAGCTGGCCCATGCGCAGTGCTGATGCACTCAAGGAGTGCCGTGCCATGCAGGGGTGTCCCTGCATAGGGGACCCCCATGCACAAAGAGTGCGCCTCATAAGGAGAGCCACCTAGCACGAAAGAAAGTGCAGCCTGCCTGAGAATGGCGCAGCCCACATGGAGAGCTAACACAAGGTGACGCAGCAAAAAGAAACACAGATTCCCATACTGCTGACAGCAACAGAAGCAGACAAAGAAGATGCAGCAAATAGACACAGAGAACAGACAGCCAGGGTGGAGGTGGGGGGAAGGGAAGAGAAATAAATAAATCTTTAAAAAAAAAATTCTGTACAACAGAGAAATGAGAAAATTCTTAGTGGTGAGGAGACGCATATATAAATACGTTGCTTCATTGTGTTATGATATACCAATTATATCAATAAATGTATAGATATAACTGATATACCTGATAAATGTGTTGATATAAGTAAGTAGGATGATTACTGTTATCATTGTTATTCCAATGAAAATTAAATGCAGACTGTTGTTAGGTCAACTTTTTTTAAAAGTTGATGTTTTCTTTCAGAATTCAGCTTCTTTCTGAACACAAGACACATAATGTCTGAATTGTTAAGTAGATAGAATATCTGAGAAACAGTGAATTATTGTACAGTAGATTATTGTACATTATAAAGTTTGAAGTTAGGTGAATCAAAGCTATTTAGAAACCCAATTTCAAATAACCACAGGAAAGAATTTGCCTTCCTGTTTCACTGTAATATAAGCCTGCACTTACAAGGCACTCTTTTTTTTTTTTTAAATATTTATTTATTTTTTTTTTTTTAAATTACATTAAAAAAAAAATATGAGGTCCCATTCAACCCCACCGCCCCTGCCCCCCACTCCCCCCACAGCAACACTCTCTCCCATCATCGTGATACATCCATTGTACCTGGTAAGTTCATCTCTGAGCATCACTGCACCCCATAGTCAATGGTCCACATCATAGCCCAGACTCTCTCACGTTCCATCCAGTGGGTCCTGGGGGGATCTACAATGTCCCGTAATTGTCCGTGAAGCACTATCCAGGACAACTCCACGTCCCGAAAATGCCTCCACATCTCATCTCTTCCTCCCGTTCCCCACACCCAGCAACCCCCATGGCTACCATTCCCACACCCATTCCACATTTTCTCTGTGGACATTGGATTGGTTGTGTCCATTGCACACCTATGTCAAGTGAGGGCTTAGATTCCACATGGGTACTGGATGCACTCTTCCCGCTTCTAGTTGTAGACACTCTAGGCTCCATGTTGTGGTGGTTGACCTTCTTCAACTCCATGTTAGCTGAGTGGAGTAAGTCCAATAAGTCAAAGTGTAGGAGCTGAAGTCTGTTGAGGCTCTGGGCCTGGGTGTCATATTATCAGTCCAGAGATTCAAATCCCCTACATATATCTTAAACTCAGCACCAACTACAATTCCAATAAAGTAGCATGCAAGTCTTGTGAAAAGAGATCCCCTGTGAGTCCATTTCCATCACGCAGAAACACCAGCTCCAAAGAAGGGCCATCTGTCATGGCAGTGAACCCCTTCTGCCATGACCATAGAACCCGTGGGTCTCTTTATCCCTCAAAAGAACCAATACCTGGGGTTGTATCCACCCTATCTGTCTCTTAGACTCTGTTCAGTTGTACATAGGGGTATTCCTTCTGACAAGGCACTCTTAAGCCAATAAACAGCAACTATGAACATAGGTAAAATAAATAGGAAATTTCTGGAATGTATAGGTACCACAACAAATGGCAAACATATTGATTTCTCAAAAAGTGAATTGTATAAGAATCTTAGGAGAAAACACATCTACGGTTTAATTCACACTCATCCACAGCACCAAGTTGTTTCATGCAAATTAAAACCTCTGCTAAAGGTGAATAGAAACTGTGAAAGCACATCATAGTATTTGTAACTAGCAGTGCCAATAGATGGATATGAGAGTGATTAAAGGGGAAAGTTTAAGAACATGTATTTTTCTAGAGGGAAAGCTTACAAATGTAACATGGGACTGTATAACAGTGAAACCTCATGTGAAATATGAATATGGGTAATACTGCATATTTGACTTTTTACAAAATATACAAATAACCTAGACAGACAGAAACAATAACAGCTGTGTACAGCAGGGGAAGCACAGAAAGATTGAAAGATAAGTTTTTTGGTCTGTTTTTTGTTTTTATTATTGAAATAATGAAAATGCTCTAATAATGATTGAAGTATTGAAGTGATGAATGCACAACTACCAAATACTACCAAGTACCACTGATTGTACACTTTGGGTGTATGTTTCAATAAAATTGATTTGTGTTAAAAAAAAAACTCACCTCTCATGAGAGAGGAAAAAAACAAACCTCTGAAGTCTATTCACTTTCATCTGGGGTCCTCTCAGCTGGGGCGTGTAAAGTGTGGATCTTTATAAATATGTGCTGTCTGATTTGTCACTGTCACAAGTGTTCCTGTGACATCTCACAGCTCTCTGGGCACCAGAATCAGTCTCTCTGAAAGGGGCCTCTGAAGTTGTGCTTCTGGGAGTGCCTCAGCCTCTAAGAAATAAGAAAATACTGCATGGTGAAAGCAAAAACACAAAGAGGAATCATTTTGAAAGCTAAGGAAGGTGAATTTGATTTACTTAAGTGTGTGGTAACATGAGAGGGGCCACAGCAAAATTTTAATGAAAGAATCTGGAAAGAGGGGAAAAAATCAGAGCAATACAAAGAAAGAAGAGATATACATTTTTTGTTTTATCTTTGTCGACAAGACCATGGGTCATAGTCAACTTCACATTTATGAACAGGGTGGCATCACAATTCTTAAGATCTCACACATAATTTCATAGAAGTCGAGGCCAACAGTGATGGTCATTATCTTTGTGGCCAGCCACCATGGGATGCTTGGGTTTACCTCTGCAGACCATCCTTGCCAAGGAATTATTCATTTGAAGTGAAAAATCAAGTAGAACGTTGTTCCAAAAGGACAAATTCTGCATAAATGATTCTCAGGATACCTGAGTATTTGCCCTGTAAGGAACACCCCAGAGGCAGGACAATGGACAAGTACCTTCCCTTACAGAACCTGTGACCTTTTCCAGGAGGGAAGTTGGATAATCAAGTTCCCTGCAGTAGAGCAACAAAATAAAATGCCTCCTGGCAACACACACACACACACCAAGGAATGTTTTGCACAAGATGAAGATGCCTTCTGGATGGTCCTGAAGGCCATGCTTCCCCAAATGGTTAGGATGGCTGTCAGGATCTGTGCAGGTGGACATAGTTGTCAGCAAGGGTGGAGGTGGGAAGCACACGAGATGCTCAAGGATGAGGGAGAGAGCATCTGCTCTATGAAAAGGGCAGCCTACGAGCAAGGAAATCTCTATCTTCATTGATTTGGTTGCCTCTGCAGAAACAGTTCTTTGAGTGGGGTGGCTCGGGCCATTCTGCCCAGCTGCACTGCTGTCCCTGACCAGTGGGACTTTCCAGATCCCTTCCTTGGAGTCTGGGGCATGAGGATCCAAAGGGCCCTGCTTCTCCCTAGGGGGGGTTTTCCTGTGTCCCTACTTGCTTGACAGTTTTGTTTTGGTTCGGGAGGGTGGAGGATGCTGGCTTTTAGTAAGAGTGAAGACTTGCAGAACTGGGACTGGGTACCTCTATGTTTGGGCAATCCTGTGGACTTTCTGCTTTGGGTAAGTCAACAGTCTGTCCATGATGCTTTTGACAGAGGGAAGGACAGTAACTCATCTGCCTCCTGGTCAGGACTCACCTGAGCAGGCTGCTGCTGTGCTTCGCGAGCTCCCATCAAGCCAACTGCACACGGAGCCCCGAGGCGCATCTGTCTCTAGGAGAGTTGGTTTCCAAACTAGATGTTCTAGAAGCCAATAAGTAAACCAGAAAAGAGAGTTCACAAGGCCCCCAGAACTTTAAACAGAGCCGCAGTCACAGCACTCATTAGACACCCCTGCCTCACAGCCGCCAAGCTTTCAGAGCCTTGAACAACCCACTCGTGGAAACATGAAGCACACGCGGGGCCAACTCTAAGCTGGCAGAGCCTGATGCCCAACTGGCACAGAGCCCACGGCAGCAAGCCCGGCTCCGTGACTCCTACCAGGCTAGGCTTCCTTGCTTCCTGGTGCCAACAAGTCATCTTCCCTTCGTGTGGAACCTGCAGGTTTTGGACCCAGCACTCAGCCTGATAGCAGTGGGCATGATGCCGGTCATTTCAAACCCTTGACAGCCCATGGCAAGGAAGAAGGCGTGGGGAAGCGGTGTTCACCCACACTCGTGTTTGTCTGACCCAGCACTGACCAGGACTGGAGGAGGAGCAGCCCCCAGGGGCCCATGGCACCCAGGAAGGAAGGGAAGGGGTGAGGAAGGGGGAGGGGAGGGAGGGGAGTGGGGAAGACTGGCATTTGGGAAGGGGGCGACGAGGTGGCTGCGAGGGGCTGGGGAGGTTTTGGATGAGACATACAGAGCAGAGGTGGAGGGCGCCCAGGGCAGGTGAGCAGGTCAGCAGGCCGGCGGGGCAGCAGCAGGTGCACGGGAGCTGAAGGGGCAGGCGCACGGGGTCCAGCGCCCTCGCAGCCCGCTCCCACTTGGGGCTGCCTTGGCGACCCGCGTCTTATAAGGTCCCCCTCGCCCAATCAGCAGCTCCCCTCCAGGTTCATCACAGAGCCCCCCGCGCCCCCGGGTTCTTAGAACGTCCCTCCCCCACCCCTCCCGTACCATCCTGATGGCAGTTACCCTCTGGAACCCTAATGGCCCTTCTGGTTTCTTGTCCCTGTCCCCAGCCCTCTAGAGCTCATGAAAATTCTCATATGCAGAATATTTAAAGAAAAATCTCAACAGTCCAATAGAAAGATAGGCAAAATAATTGGGGAAACACAAATGCTCAAGTTCATAAGAAGCCATTCAACCTCCTGAGTGATGGTGGAATCACGAATCAAAGCCATCTTGACATATCTCCACACACCCAACTGGCTAAAATTGACAATACCAAGAGCTGGGAAAGATGGGACCAATGGGGAGCTCCCTGCACTCCGGGTAAGAGTATAAATGGGTGAGACCACATTAAAACAGCTTGCCACCATGTAAACTTGAACTCAGGAAGCTCAGTACTCAGGTATATTGCCTCCTTCAGAAATGGGTGCTTATGAGCTTGGAAGACATGGGTCAGAATGTTTATTGCAGACTTGTTGGCAGTGATCAAAAACAGAAAAGGCAAATGTCCATCAACAGAAGACTTGATACACAAAGTGTGGTGTATTTGTACAGCAGGATAATATATGAGAGAAAATAAAATACAGCAACTGGCCAGAACTCAGTTAGAACTAAAGTTAAGTTCCAAAATAAGCAAAACTGCTTAACACAGTGCTGTATATTTCAATTAATTTAAAAGTCAATTAGAGTGACTATGGATTTGAAGAGGTGTGGGTGGGAGTTCTTCACGGAAAGTCCCTGTTTCTTGACATGGGATTTGCTCACTTGTCTTTGCCTCCTGATAATTAATTAAACTGGACATTTGTTTTATGTGCTTTTCATAAAAGAGGGAAAAGACTAGGCAGTGCTACAATAAACCATTTATCTTTAATAAGAAAGATAAAACATGAGAGCGTATGTTTAAGAAAACTGTAGTATATGCTTGTTGAAAATGGTTTGATGTGTGGTTTGGAAGGACTCGTTAATTGTGAAAAAGGAACTTTCTAAGTTTCTTTTGATATGGTGTACAGTGTTGAATTGAGTGTTCCATTAGGAGTTTCCTCTTCTTTATTCTTCTTTCTAAGTACTAGTTGGCCAAGAGTTATTTTCTTCCTTTGAGCATAGTCAGTTGAGACTCGTGGATTTCTATGAAAATGAAAAGATAAAGCATATAGGAGGGAGCGGATGCGGTTCAAGCAGTTGAGTACCTGCCTCCCATTTGTTCCCTGTGCCTCCTAAAAAAGATGAACAATGAACAGACATTGAGCAAAAATAAATGAGCAGGGAGTGAATGTGACTCAAGCAGTTGAGTGCCCCCCCTTTCACATGGGAGGTCCCAGATTCAGTTCCTGGTGCCTCCTAAAATAAAAATAGACAACGAGCAGACAACAAGCAAAAAAAAAAAAGAGCAAACCATAAGGGAGCTATCTGGGGTCTGGGGCTGGGGAAAGCATAAGGGAAATTGAAACCCTTAGAAAACCCCAAGCAGTATCACTATAAAAATTAAGTCCAGCCACTGCCCCAGCAATTCTCATGATCAAGTCTCCCATACATTACAACAAACAAACCCAAAACATTGATTTCTAGTTGTATCTTTACCTTTGGAATTGATAAATTTCTAGAGTACTTACACAGAAGTTGTTTTGGAAAGGGACTGATATGAGAATCTGATAATAACTATGAACTATTTACAGAAAAATTCAGGTATATAAAGGCATCCATTCTATAAAATTCCAGCACTGTTTCTGAAGGTTCTAAAACTCCGTTTTAGAGGGGCTGTCAAAGGTCTTACATTATGTGTGTATTGAATAATCTTCCCTTTCCAATGAAGATCTCTAATACTGAAAGGTAACTATGCCTCCAGTCTGTCTATCCCTTATATTATTTAAGATTAAAATAAAAAGTAAAACACATTCTTGATGTGATTTTATTTATACACATATCAACTGTGTCCACAGAGATATTTTGCTATGCAATATTTTAAGGATGCTGGGCCATCCTCAGCTGACCCTAAGGGAATCTGGGGGAATAATAATTCATTCATGTGTTTCCTATACATCATTAATAAAATTAGCATGGCAGATTGTAACATAGAAAAATGAAGAATGTCAACTAAAGTCCTTTGTAAATTTTTATGTGCTGTACTTTGAGGTGCTACATGCATATGTGGTAAGAATGGAACAAATTATTTAATTTGGCACATCTTCTCTCCTAAGATGATTTGAAACAAAGGTCCAAATGTATACTCAGTGGATTTCTTCTTTACATAATTCCCTGGCACAGGGTACCCATTGCTAATATAAAGGTTAATTGCTCATTTAGAAGGGACAAAAGAGAGCAGTATATTACCTCCCAGGTAAAGTAAACTCCTGTACCTTGCTGAGTGGAAAGTGTCAGACTTTGTCTCCTACACAATTTGTTGTGGGTGTTTGATCCCTGTAAGGCTTCCTCCCACCAGCCACAGTTGCTGACCTCTGGCTGACTTGTCCCCTTCTGGTTTTTAATATGTTAAGAATATGTTTCTGAAAGGAGCAAAAGCATAAATGTGGTGAAGAAAAGTCTCCACTTCTCATAACAACTAAAAGTATCATTTTAGTCTTGGAAGATAAAGACTGAAATAAGACAGTTTCAAAGTTCATAGAAAATGTAGGGTGTTAAGGAAAAGAGAATTAATTTGCTTGTCTTCCCATTTAAGATCAGGAATAGAAGTATGTAAAATGAAGAGAAAAATTAATGCTTTAGTTAATTTCTATAGTCTATTTTTGATTTTGTGTAAAAGAAGGTCTTTTTCTTTTTTTGAAATTTAATATATTTAATTAGAAATAAATTGGAGATTTACAGAAAAATGACTTTAAAATACAGTGTTCCCATAGACTGTACTTGCCTATTGTTAACACTTTATGTTAGTATAGTACCTTTTTCACAACTGATGAAAGAATATTATAATCGTATTATTAACTATAGTCCATAGTTTACATTAGGATGTATTTTTTCCCAATATACCACCCTATTATTAACACCTTGCATTAGTGTAATATATTTGTTATAATTCATGAAAGAACATTTTTGTAATTGTACTATAATCCATCACTTATAATAGGGTTCACTATATTATCTAGCCCAATCCTTATCTTTTAATTTTTATTCTAGGATCATATATATGACCTAAAATTTCCCCTTTTAACTACATCCATTTATATAATTCAATGCTGTTAGTTATACTCACAGTGTTGTGCTACTATGGCTACCATCAATTTTCAAAGCTTTACAATGAACCCAACAGAAATTTGGTACAAATTAAGCATTAACTTCCCCATTCCCTACTCCCAACCCAGCCCCTGGTAACTTACATTCTAGATTCTAACTCTTTGAGTTTAATTATTCTAATTAGTTCTTATCAGTGAGATCATAGAATATTTGTCCTTTTGTGTCTGACTTATTTCACACAACATAATGTCTTCAAGTTCATCCATGTCATATGAACGAGAAAATCATTCCTCTTTAATGCTGAATAATATTCCACTGTATATCTACAGCACATATTATTTATGCATTCATCAGTTGATGAGCACACGGGTTGCTCCCATCTTGTGGCTATTGTGGATAATGTTGCTATGAACATCAGTGTTCAAATACCTGTTTAAGTCCTCGCTCTGAATTATTTTGGGTATATAACTTGTAGTAGGTTTGCCAGGTTATATAGCAATTCTATACTTAACTTCCTGAGGAAGAGCCAAACTGCCTTCTACACTGGCTGCAGCATTTTACAATCCCACCAACAGTTGAGTGAGTTTTCTTCTTTTTCCACATCCTCTTTCACACTTGTAGTTTTCTGGTTTTTTAATAGTGCCCATTCTATAATAGTAAGTGTGAAATGTCTCATTGTGATTTTGATTTGCATTTCCCTAATCTTTTCATATGCTTTTTAGCCATATGTATATCCTCTTTGTAGAAGTGTCTATTCAAGTCTTTGGCCTATTCTTAAATTGGATTGTTTGTTTCTTTGTTGTTGAATTCAGGAGTTCTTTATGTATTCTGGATGGTAAATTCTAATCAGATATATGGTTTCCAAATATTTTCTCTACCCTGATATTTACCTTTTTCTTTGTTTCAGTGTTGATGGAATCCTCCTGTCTCTGTTGTCCTCCAGAGAGCTAATCCAGTGGTATTTGGCCTTTTATTTGTTGACTCTGAGGGGGAGACTTTTCCAGGAGAAGACTTACATTGCCATGTTGATATCAACTCTTAAATAAGCTTTTAAATTACAAAAACCTTGACTTGTTGTCAGTCTAACTAAAGGTTTGTTAGTATTATTGACATTGCCAGTGAACCAATTTTTGGTTATCTTAATTCTATTGTTATTGTTGTTCTCTATTTTATTTATCTCTCTGTTTTACTTGCTTTTCTTCCTTCTGCTTACTTTGAGTTTATTCTGCTTTTTATTTAGTTCTTTCAGGTGTGAGGTTAGGGCTTTGATTTGAAATCTTCCTAATTTTATTAAAATCTATTTATTTAATTATAGATCACAAAAGAAATGTTGCATTAAAAATAATAAGAGGTCCCCTTTTACTACCCCCCTACCCACACTTCTCCCACATCAACAACCTCTTTCATCATTGTGGGACATTCATTGCATTTGGTGAACATATTTTGGAGCACTGCTGCACCACATGGATTATAGTTTACACTGTAGTTTACACTCTCCCCCAGTACATTCAGTGGGTTATGGCAGGAAATATAAAGTCCCGCATCTGTGCCTGCAATTTCATTTAGGGCAACTGCAAGTTGCAAGAAGCTAGTACATGGGCAGTTCAGAGATTGAAGTCTCCTGAGTATACACCAACACCAGCATAAGCCATAGGTTCAGTAAAAGTGACAGAAGAGGCATGTGTAGAAAGATCACATCTGAGTCCAACTCCATCACACTCAGGAGCACAACTTACAGAGTAGGGCCCACTGACAAGGCACTGATCTCCAGAGCCATCTGCAATGACCATAGGGCCTGTGTGTCTCCATAGCCCTCAGGAGCACCAATACCTGTGGTTATATCTACTTTGTTTGTTCCTAGGATGCTGCTGACTCATGCATGTGACCCCTCTGATGACCTCCCAACACTTTTTGAAGTCTCTTAGCCATATAAACTCATTTGTGTTTGCCATTTCCCACTTTTATTCAAGGTCTTTTTCTAGTTGCATCACCAGCTGGTGATTGGTAGTAATCCCTTGGTGCCTGGGAGGCTTATCCCTGGTAGTCATGTCCCATGCTGGCAGGAAGGTGATGCATTTACAAGGTGAGTTTGATTTAGAGAGTAGCCACATTTGAAAAACTTGGAGGTTCTCAGGAGGTTACTCTTAGGGACTCTGCAGCTCTAGACCTAGTTGAAATTTCATGCACACAGGCTCATAAGCATAGTCATCAGTATCAAGGGCTCATCATTGGACTATCCTTCTTCACTGGTCTTTGCCCTTGCACTTGGGAGATTGTTGCTGTTCCATTGGGGAATGTGACAGAGCTCATCTGTCTAAGAACTCAGCACTCCTTCAGTTGTCATTTGTAAGTGTAACTACTATAAAACACCCAACTAATATCCAAACATTTTTACACACCCTAGATACATGCCCTGGAGAGCTCCCTCCCAATCATGTGTCCCCATCAATAACACCCCACACCAGTGTTCCTCCCCTGCCATAGTTGAACAACTCTGTGGTCAAAACTTTTTAAAAAAATGAAGCCTAATATATTGCCAAATTCGAGTAGTAGGAAAATCAAATATTAATGATACGTTTAAAGATTAGAAATAGAATACATATTAATTTAGAAAAACTAAAATAAAGTAAAAATTAAATTGGGATATTAAAAAATGAAATATATCATAATACTTTGTTTTTGACATTTTGCCTTTCATCACTGTAATAGGTGTTGCCCTGTACGTACAGTGGCAGGGCAATTTCTTCCTTCTTCAGTGTCTACATCCTTTCAGTTTTAATTTGTAATTTTTAATTTCATCTTCAAAAAAGTATTAGATCTCAGTTAAGTCACATATACAATATAGGGGACTCCAATATACCCAACATCAAACCCTTTTCCCCCTTCCCCAGGAATGTGATTTTTACATGGTAATGTTCTGTTTGCTGCATCTGATGTACAGATATTGAAACATAGCTACCAAACATGGTTCCATTTTAGTTTACATTATGGTTTATATTTTAGTCTGTACACTCTTCTAAAATTTTACTTACATTATGGTTTACATTATGGTTTACATTTTAGACTATACACTTTTATAACTTCTTGTTGAAATTTAACATGTCCTATATTCATCATTGGGCCATCTTGTGGAACACTTCCATTGCCCCCCAGTTACCTTGCTTCCATCTATTCTATTTCTCTCTCCCCCTCTCCTCAGGGCCCACAGTGGCAATCAATCTTCACTGCTTGAAGGACCAGATTCATAGATACTTGCAACAATGCTGAGAGCTTGACACATTAGACTGTCCTCCATTGGGAGCCACCAATTCTCTCAAGAGCAACCCTTCCCTGTGTTTGAGAACATCAGGCCTCCCAAGGATGGGGGTACACATCCCCACTCATTGTATGTGTCTCCACCCAGTGTTTTAACACACTATGACAAGATGAGCACTCACACACTCCCTAAAAGCCTTCCCTGTGCCAGATCCCCCCCCATTAATCACCTTAAACAAGTAACCCTTTCTTATATTTTCTAAAGAATTTTCTCAACATTATAGTTTCAAGCACATACCTGACAATTTCCCATGTTCATCTGCTCACCACAACCCTCCCCCCAATTCTTTGGCCACCTGACCCATCATCATAATGCTAGTCCCCCTCAAGCCTACAAAGCCCCACCTGATAGTCTCCCTATGCCCCCATCTTATCCTTTCCCTGTACAACTACTTACCTCCAATTTATCATACATTTCACCCATGTAGGCATTAGCTCACAAACCTGCTCTCCTACCCCACAATTTGCTGTAAGCCTATCATCCAGTCTCTAGCTCTGAGACAGCTTGGTTCACTTATTTCATATCAGAGAGGTCATGTAGTATTTGTCCTTCAATGCCTGGTTTACTTCACTCAACATAAGATCCTCAAGATTCATCCATGTTATCCCAAGTGTTAATACTGCATTCCTTCTTACAGCTGTGTAGTAATCCATTGAATGTATAATCCACATTTTATTTATCCATTCATTTCTTGATGGTCATTTGGGTTAATTCCAACTTTTGGCAAGAATGAAAAATTCTGCTATGAACTTTGGTGTGCATATATCAGTTTGTGTCCTTGTTTCCAGTCCTTCTGTGAATGTACCCAGCAGTGGAATTGCTTGGTCATATGGCAAATATTTAGCTAGTTTTTTGAGGAATAACCAACCTCTCCCCCAGAATGGCTGGATCCTTCTGCATTTCCAGCAGCAGTGGATAAGGGTTCCCATTCCTCCACATCCTCCCCAACACTTGTAATCTTCTGTTTTTTTTTAATACCACTAGTTTAATAGAAATGAGATGGGTTGTTTGCCTGTTTATTTTTAAGATATAGGATTTCTTTATATATGTATGATATTAGGTTGCTATCAGATATATGGTTACCAAACATTTTCTCCCATTTGGTAGTCTGTCTTTTTGCTTTCTTGACAAACGCGTTTGAGGTGCAAAAGGCTTTAATTTTCATGAGGTCCCACTTATCTATTTATTCTTTTGCTGCTCATGTGTTGGGTGTGGAATCTATGAAGACATTTCCTAATACAAGGTCCTGTAGATGTTTCCCTACATTGTTTTCCAAGGTCTTTATTGTCTTGGCTCTTATATTTAGGTCTTTGATCCATCTTGAGTCGATTTTTGCTTAAGATGTGAGATGGTAATACTCTTTCCTTTTTTTGTGTATGGATATCCAGTTCTCCAAGCACCATTGTTGAAGAGGCCATTCTCTCCCAGTTGAGTGGGCTTGGTGGCTTGTCAAATAATCAGATGACTCTATATGTGAGGATCTATATCAGAACTCCCAATTCAGTTCCACTGGTCAGTGGTATCCTTGTGCCAATACCATGCCATTTTGATCACTGTAGCTTTGTAGTATGTTTTGAAGTCAGGTAGTATGATTCCTCCAATTTCATTTTCATTTTTCAGTATGTCTTTGGCTATTTGGGATCTCTTTCATTTCCAAATAAATTTCATTGTTAGTTTTTCTAGCTCATTAAAAAATGCTCTGTTGATTTTTATTCGGACTGCATTGAATCTGTAGATAAGTTTCAGTAGGATAGACATCTTAATGATATTTAGTCTTCCTATCCATGAACAGGGAATATTCTTCCATTTATTTAAGTCTTCTTTGATTTCCTTGAACAGTATTGCATAGTTTTCTCTGTATAAGTCTTTTACACCTTTAGTTAAATTTATTCCTAGGTATTTGATTTTTAAATTTACTATTGTAAATGGTATATTTTTCCTGATTTCTTCCTCAGATTATTATTGGTGTAAAGAAATGCTACTAATTTTTGTGCTTTGATCTTATAACCTGTGACTTTACTGAACTAATTTTAACTTCTAGAAGCTTTGTTGCAGATTTCTCAGGGCTTTCTATGTACAGGGTCCTGTCTTCAGCAAATAGTGAAATTTTTTTTTTTTTTTAATTTTTTATTGACTTTGTAATAATATTACATTAAAAATATATATGTGAGGTCCCATTCAACCCCACCCCCCCACCCCCCCTCTCCCCCCCCCCCAACAACACTCGTTCCCATCATCATGACACATCCATTGGATTTGGTAAGTACATCTTTGGGCACCTCTGCACCTCATATACATTGGTTCACATCATGGCCCATACTCTCCTCTATTCCATCATGTAGGCCCTGTGAGGATTTGCAATGTCCGGTGATTACCTCTGAAGCACCATCCAGGGCAGCTCCATGTCCCGAAGACGCCTCCACCTCTCATCTCTTCCTGCCTTTCCCCATACCCTTTGTCCATTATGTCCACTTTTCCCAATCCAATGCCACCTCTTCTATGTGGACACTGGATTGGTTGTGTCCATTGCACCTTTATGTCAAGAGGAGGCTCAGATTCCACCTGGATGCTGGATGCAATCCTCCCATTTTCAGTTGTAATCACTCTAGGCTCCATGGTGTGGTGGTTGTCCTTCTTCACCTCCATCTTAGCTGAGTGTGGTAAGTCCAATAAATCAGATTGTAGGTGCTGGAGTCTGTTGAGGCTCAGGATCTGGCTATCACATTGTCAGTCCAGAGATTCAAATCCCCTAAATATATCTTAAACCCCAACATTAACTGCACCTCCAGCACATTAGCATGAAAGTCTTATGAAGGGAGATCCCATCTGAGTCCAGATTCATCACACATAAACACCATTTCCAAAGAGGGGCCATCTGCCCTGGTAGTTAACCCCATCGGCCATGACCATAACTCCCATGGGTATCTTTAGCCCTCAAAGGAACCAATATCTGGGGGTTGTATCTGCTTTATCTGTCTCTCTGACTCTGTTGAAATAGTGAAATTTTGACTTCTTCCTTTCCAAATTTCAATGCCTTTTATCTCTGGTTCTTGACTCAGTGATTGAGCAAGTACTTCTATCACAATGTTAGATACAATGGGTGAGAGGGGGCATCTATGTTCCTGATCTTAGAGGGCAAGATTTTAGGATTTCACCATTGAAAATGTTAGCTGTGGGTTTTTCATATATACCCTTTATCATGTTCAGAAAGTTTCCTTCTATTCCTATATTTTTATCAAGAAAGTGTGCTGTATTTTGTCAAATGTTTTTTCTGCATCTATAAATATGATGATGTGTCATTTTTCCTTCATCTTTTTTTTTTTAAAGATTTATTTATTTATTAATTTATTTATTTAATTCCCCTCCCCTCCCCCGGTTGTCTGTTTTCTGTGTCTTTTTGCTGCATCTTGTTTGTTTGTCCACTTCTGTTGTCGGCAGCAGCACGGGAAGTGTGGGCGGTGCCATTCCTCAGCAGGCTGCACTTTCTTTCATGCTAGGCAGCTCTCCTTACGGGGTGCACTCCTTGCGTGTGGGGCTCCCCTACGTGGGGCACACCCCTGCATGGCAGGGCACTCCCTGCGTGCATCAGCACTGCGCATGGGCCAGCTGCGCATGGGCCAGCTGCACACGGGTCAAGGAGGCCCGGGGTTTGAACTGCGGACCTCCCATGTGGTAGACGGACGCCCTAACCACTGGGCCAGTGTCTGTTTCCCTCCTTCATCTTTTAATGTGATGTATTACATTGATTTCCTATGTTGAACCATCCTTGCATAGAAGGAATGAAACCCAGTTGGTCATCGTGTATAATTCATTTATTGTGTTGCTGAATATGATTAGCAAGTATTTTGTTAAGGATTTTTGCGTCTAGGTTCATTAGAAGGATTAGTCTGTAATTTTCTCTTCTTGTGGTGTCTTTGTTTGGCTTTGGTGTTAGGGTAATGTTGGCATCATAGAATGAATTAGGCAATGTTCCTTATATTTCAATTTTTTGAAAGAGTTTAAGCAAGATTGGTGTTTTTTCTTTCCAAAATGTTTGGTAGAATTCACCTATGAAGCCATCTGGCCCAGGGCTTTTCTTAGTTGGGAGGTTTTTAATGACTGCTTCTATCTCTTTACTTGTGATTGTTTTGTGGAGATCATCAAATTTTTATTTTGTCAATGTAGGCTGTTTATGTGTTTCTAAGAATTTGTCCACTTCCTCTAAATTGTCTTTGTTGTAATATAGCTTTTCAATGTGTCCTCTTATGATAGTCTTTATTTTTGTGGTGTCAGTGGTGATATCCCCTTTCTCATTTCATTTCTTATTTTATGTATTTGCATCTTCTCTCTTTTTTTCTTTGCTAAGGGTTTGTCAATTTTATTGATCTTCTCAAAGGACTAGCACTTTGTTTTATTTTTTCTAGTGCTTTCTTATCATCTATTCATTTAATTCTGCTCTGATATTTATTATTTCTTTATTTCTTCTACCTTTGTTTTTTGTGGGTTTTTTTTGCTAAATCCTCCAATTGTGCAGTTAGGTCTTCAATTTTAGCTCTTTCTTCTTTTTTCATGTATGAGTCTATGGCTGTTAAATTCCATCTCAGTACAGCTTTCACTGCATCCCATAAGTTTTGATATGTTTTGTAGTCATTTTCATTAGTTTCAAGGTAGTAATTGATTTCTTTTGAGATTTCCTCCTTGACCCACTGTTCGTCTAAGAGTGTGTTGCTTAACTTCTAATCTTGGTGCCTAATCTGTGTCTCTGGCCCTTACAGATTTCCACCTTCATTCCACTGTAGTCAGAGAAATTACTTTGTAGGAGGATTCCAATCTTTCTGAATTCATTGAGTCTATCTCTGTGGGTGAACACATGGTCTATCTTGGAGAATGATCCATGTGTGCTTGAGAAGAATGTATACCCTGCTGTATTTGGGTGTAATGTTCTGTATATGTCTATTAGGTCCAGATCCTCTCATATATTGTTCAAAGTCTTTGTTTCTTTATTGATTTTCTTTTGAAATGTTCTGTCCTTGATCATACTGGTGTATTAAGTTCCCCCACTGTAATTGTAGAGGCATGTATTCATTCGCTTATTTTTTCCAGTGTTTGTCTCACATATTTGGAGGCACCCTGGTTAGAAGCATAATATTTATGATGACCCCTTTTACAAACATGTAGTGTCTATCTTTGTCTCTCACAATAGTTTTGCATTTAAAGTCTCTTCTGTCCAATACTAATATAGCTACTCCTGCCCGTTTTTAGTTATTGTTTGCATTAAGACTGTTTTCCAGCCATTCGCTTTAAACCCCTTGAATCACTGCATCTAAAATGGGTTTCTTGTAAACAGCATATAGATGGGTCATATTTCCTTATCCATTCTTCCAATCTGTGTCTCCTGACAGGTAAGTTTAATCCATTGACATTTAGTGTTATTACTCTCAAGGAATTACTTACATTAGCCATATTCTCTTTGGATTTGTGTATGTTGTATGTTTTTTTATATCTCTTTTTGTCTTTTCAGTTGTTCTTACATTCTCCTCCAACTCTGTCTCTCCTGTTTTTTTTTCTTTCTTCCTGTCAAACTCCCTTTAGTATTTCCTGATGGGCAGTTTCTTGTTGGCATACTCACTTAGTTTCTGTTTATCTGTGAATATTTTGAACTCTCCCTCATTTTTGAATGCTTGCTTTGCTGGATAGAGTATTCTCGGCTGGAAATTTTGTTCCTTGGTATCTTGACTATGTCATACCACTTCTTTCTTGCCTCCGTGGTTTCAGATGAGAAATCAGCACTTAATCTTATGAAGCCTTGCTTGTATGTGATGGTTCTCTTTTCTCCTGTTGCTTTCAGTAATTTCTCTCTGTCTTGAGCATTAGATAATTTGACAAGCATATGTCTTGGGCTAAGCCTGTTGGAATTTATGCTGTTTGGGGTTCATTGTGCATCCTGGACATGTACACCCATCTCCCTAAATAGGTTCAGGAAGTTTTCAGCCATTATTTCTTCAAACACCCCTTGTATTCCCTTTCCCTTCTCTTCTCCTTCTGGGACACCTATAATGCATATGTTTGTTCATTTTGCATAGTCATTCAAGTCCCTAAGTTCCTTCTGGATTGTTCCTTCCTTTTTTCGATCAACTCTATTATGTTTGATTTCTGATGTACTGTCTTCCACATCAGTAATTCTTTCATCTGCCTCTTCAAATCTGCTATTTTTTTTTTGCTGAGATTGTATTTTTGACTTCTTGGATTGTGCCATTCATCACCATCATATCTGTTATCTTTTTGGGTATGTTTACAATTTCTTCTGTATGCTCTCCAAGCATTTCCTTAATAGCCTCAATCTCTTCCTTCACTTCATTAAATTGGTCTGTGATATTTGTTTTGAGAGCTTTGATTAGTTGTTCAATGTTCTGCTCTTCTTCCTGATTTTTAGTTTGTTCATGGGATTAGACCATGTTTTCCTGATTATCGGTATGATTTGTAATTTTTTGTTGGTGTCTGGTCATCAGTTTATCTTGACGTGTTTGTTCAGGTGATTAGCTTCTCCATGTAGTCTCGGAGTTTTTTAGATGCTGTTTTTATGCATATGTTAAGTCTTCTCTTTGTTCTTCTTATTCTATTTCATTGTGGTTTTTAAAAATTTATTTCTCTCCCCTCCCCACTGTTGTCTGCTCTCTGTGTCCATTCACTGTATGTTCTTTGTCCATTTGCATTCTTGTCAGTGGCACTGGGAATCTGTGTCTCTTTTTGTTGAGTCATTTTGCTGTGTCATCTCTCTCTGTGTGCTGCACCACTCCTGGGCAGGCTGTGCTTTTTTCATGAGGGACAGCTCTCTATGCAGGGTGCACTCCTTGCACATGGGGCTCATGTAAGGGACAACCATGAATAGCACAGCATTCCTTGTGTGCATCAGCACTGCATATGGTCAGCTCACCACATGGGTCAGGAGGCCCTGGGTTTGAATGCTGGACCTCCCATATGGTAGGCAGATGCTCTATCAGTTGAGCCAAATCCACTTCCCATCTATTTCCTTGTTGTTGTCTAAGTTCCCTTGAAGGACAATATTAGGATCAGGGAAAGTAAAAGAGGTAAGAAAAGAAAAAGTATAATAGTAGTATTGCTAATAAATTTTAGCAGAAGAACATGTGAGACCTAGGAGAATGAATATTAAACTCATATAAGCTGTGTAGAGTTATAACAGTAAAAAAGTGTAGTACCTATCAATAAGATGGTAAACTGAATATGGAGAAGAATATAGTATGAATTAAAAGGCCAGTGTCATCAGGAGAGAAGGAAAGAGGAAAGAAAGGACAATAAAATAAAAGGTGAATAAAAATAGAAAACAGAATAGGAGTGTTAGGAATAAAATGAAAAGTTGGGACCTAAATAAAGAGAGGTGGAATAAAAGAGCAATAGCATAAGATGAAAATAGAAAGTGGTAAAAGAAAGGGGTAGCTTTGATAGCCAAAATCAGTACACACAGAAAAGAGGAAATTGAGGATGAGGAAGCACGGCAAACAAAAAACACTGCCTGCAGCAGAGGAGGACAGGCAGGCCCTTTCAGCCTGTCCACTCCTCTGGCTGCAGACTACAGCCCTAGTCATAGAATCCCTTTACCCATCTCTCAGACTCGATCCCAGCTTTCCTGTACCTCGGCCACTGGAACCTCATCATTGCTAGATTTTCTCCCAACCATATCTTCTCTAGAGGTGAACTAGAACAAGACACTTGGCCTTGAATTTTAGTCCTTAGTTCCCAAGGTGAAATGTTTGTCTTTTACAATTTATACCTGGATCAGCCTCTCACTTTATTCCACAGAACAATTTGAAATCCATAGGACAGGATCATTCTCCATGTATACCTGCCCAGTCTGAATATTCAGCTTGTAGATTATGCATTGCCACACAGGTGAAAGTATTGCTCATTAGAAATGGTAAAGTTTTCAAGGATATGCATATTTCTTAATTTTGAATTTTTCATAGGATGTTGCTTATTTTAAAACATGGAAAGGATATAGAATGGCATAATTGCTTATTCCTTTCTCAGATACTCTTAAAAACAAATGATAAAGATTTTTATTGTTCTGTGCATGGTAATGTATAGAACTTTGCAGATCAAATAAGGTCAGTCTGCGGTGATGGGTGGTCCTGGGTGTCATCTGATGATGACACTCTATACAGCAGCGCCAGGCTGGAATCCTCTAATTATTGGAAAATAAGACTTAGATTTCAGCCCGTGTGGATGGCTCTGTGTCTGTCCTGTAGTTGCAGTGCAACTGCAGGCATGAAACTAGAACTTGTGCAGCTTTTTTATATATATAAGATGTGGTAGAATGGATATTTTTAAAGGGTTGAAGTGCCTTTTAGGTATCAAAATTAATTGTTTTTTTAAATACCAGGGCGAGGCTTAAAATTTTTTAGTACATAGTTCTCAAATTGGAGTTAAGTTACATTTCTTTTATAACCTTTTGGGTGTCTGGTCAGGAGACAAGGTTTTCTGTTTACAATGATGCAATAAACTCAACGTGTTGGCCACCTTTGGACCGCCATTACTGATCTGTAACTTGAAAAGGCCACAGCTTCCCCACCCCATGAGAGATGGAGATAAGAGCTGGAATTGGCCTATTAGACATAAATTAATAAAGCATAAATTTTTATGCCTGCAGTACCTAATAGAAAAAAAGGTGAAAAGACTGGTGGGGGGATAAACCAGAAGGAAAGACAAGAAAACAAAAAAGACCAGACAAGACTTCAAGCAAGAAGTACTTTTTGCAATTGAATAAACTGCTTAGGAGTCTATCCTTCCCCCTTTCTTCCTTTCTCACTTCCCTCTCTCCTAAGGCAGCGGGAAGGCTGTGTGAGAGCTCCCCTCCCAGATTCAAATGGGACCTTGGTGAACCAACTCACCACAGAAATAATGAGTCTCGGTCTCTGAGAGAGAGTACTCATACCTTGCTGGGAACTCTAAATATGCTATTGGGGTTGAATGGGACCTCATATTTTTTTTAATGTAATTTAAAAAAAAAAACCTAGATTTTAGTGTTGTATCTAAATTTGAAAAAAAAAAAATGCTATTGGAAGCCTACCAAGCACATCCTTCTGTTCCCCTACCTTGGGTGTGTTGCACAGGACTAGTTAATTGCCTGACTCCATTTTTCTCCAGACCAATTTTCCCTATCCTAGGGCATTTAGGTAAATCAGGCTCTCTCAGCAGATTCACCTCTGCTCTCTACATAGTCTGTCCCTAAGTCAGTTGGCATGCTCTTCCAAGCTCAAAAAAAGGGGGGGACCAGAAAATTGAACCTGTACTCCTCAGGCTCCTTTTTTTCTTTTTCTTTTTTGTTCCTTCAGATTTACTTAGAGTCTTTTTTTTTTTGTCTTTATTTATTTTTTTAAATATTACATTCAAAAAATATTAGGTCCCCATGTACCCCCCACCCCCTTCACACCACTCCTCCCCCCATAGCAACAATCTCCTCCATCATCATGAGACATTCATTGCATATGGTGAATACATCTCTGAGCACCACTGCACCTCATGGTCAATGGTCCACATCACAGCCCATACTCTCCTATATCCCATCCAGTGGGCCATGGAAGGACATACAATGTCTGGTAACTGTCCTTCAGCATCACCCAGGACAACTCCAAGTCCTGAAAATGCCTCCACATCTCATCTTTTCCTCCCATTCCCCATACCCAGCAGCCATCATGGCCACTTTCTCCACACCAATGTCACATTTTCTTCAATTACTAATCACAATAGTTCATAAATAGAATATCAGTAAGTCCACTCTAATCCATATTCTATTCCTCCATCTTGTGGACCTAGGAATGGTTGTGTCCACTCCACATCTATATCAAGAGGGGGCTTAGATTCCACATGGATGCTGGATGCAATCCTCCTGTTTTTAGTTGTAGGCACTCTTGGCTCCATGGTGTGGTGGATGACCTTCTTCAACTCCATGTTAGCTTAGTGGGGTAAGTCCAACAAACCAGAGTGTAGGAGCTGAAGTCTGTTGAGGTTCAGGGCCTGGCTATCATATGGTCAGTACAGAGATTCAGATCCCCTGGGTATATATTAAACCCCAGCACCAACTACAGTTCTGGAAAAGTAACAGGGAAGGCTTGTGGACAAAGATCACATCTGAGTCCAACTCCATCACACAGAAACACAAACTCCAAAGAAGGGCCAACTGACATGGCACTGAACTCCATCTGCCATGACCATAGAACCTGTGGGTCTCAGTAGCCCTCAGAAGAACAAATACCTGGGGTTGTATCTACTTTATCTGTCTCTGGGACTCTGTTGAGTGTGCATAAGGGCAATAGCCATATAAACTTATTTGTCCTTTCCATTTCCCCCTAGATTCAGGTCAAAAAGCATTTTTAACTCCTGGTATATGTAGACTGAGATATTCTACTGGTCCAAGTTGACCCTTTTATTCAAGGTCATTTTCTAGTTACATCATCAGCTGGTACTTTGTAGTAATCCTGCAGCACCAGGGAGGCTCATCCCCGGGAGTCACATCCCACGCTAGGGGGAAAGCCATGCATTTACATGCTGAGTTTGGCTTCGAGACTGGACACATTTGAGCAACATGGAGGCTCTCAGGAGGTAACTCTTAGGCACCCTGCAGCTCTAGGCCTTGTTCTTATTTCAGGTGTACAGGCTCACAGTTGGTGAAACAGTGACAGAAGAGATTCTTGTGAGAGTTGGAATTTTGGGTTTCTGACATGGAAGTCAGAGTTTGCGGGTGGAACACCATCCCCTAGGGCTGGCGCCCAGCTGTGGGGATCCCTGAAGGCTGTGTTGCATTACAGTGTTCCCAGGCCCCCTGTTAACCAGATGCGTGGTTCCCAGGTCTGTGTCCCCTAAACCCTGGTGGCCCATGCTCCAGAGACTCACACACCTTGAGTCTGCAATATCACAGACTTTCCATCCCTGAATCCACCATGCCCTGAGGTCCATCTGAGGTCCTTGATTATCCTAGCCCTGGGCATTTGCACTTTTTTTTTTCCTTTTTCCTTTTCTTTTTTTTTGTCCTCAGGCTCCTCTGCAGCCCTTACTAGAACCTTTCCACTCTCAGAGTTTGTCTGAGACCAATGTGCTAGGGGAATGCAGGGGTTAAGTGAGTGCTGGGTTCAGGGAATGCATACCTGGGGGAATGCAGGCTCTGGGAGCTAGGGTTTGGGGAACACAGGTTACAGGGTGTGCAGGGTTTGGGGAACATGAGATTCAGGAAACATGGGTTTTGGGACCATGTGTTTGGGCAATAGGGGGATCAGGAAAGCCGTGGTGTGACTGGCAGTGTTCAGGGAATGCTGTGGCTAGCAGCCCTAGAGGAAGAGTTTAGCCTTCTCACAGCTTCCAGCTCAAGTGACAGAAAACCACGGTTTTACCTTGAGCAAGCACTCCTTTTGTCATACTATCTCCAGATCCATGTCCAGAAACCTCCTGCTTTGTGGTCCCAAAACAGCTCACTTGGGCAGGATTCTGTCCCCACACAGCTAGTTTTTTGCAGAAGA
This sequence comes from Dasypus novemcinctus, assembly GCF_030445035.2. NCBI lineage: Eukaryota > Metazoa > Chordata > Mammalia > Cingulata > Dasypodidae > Dasypus > Dasypus novemcinctus. Next base: position 85,187,136 of record NC_080689.1, on the reverse strand, counting down.
GATGACAAGGGTGCAATCACTCAGGTACCATCTTGCCCCACCTCCTAATATATGTTTTCAAATGTTATAAAATTCTAAGAAATGCTTTCACTACATCCCATAATTTAATAATTTTTTTCTGAATTATTTTCTTTATTTGAGGAGTTGTGGGTGTATAGAGCAATCATGCATAAAATAAAGAACTTCCATATGTGGCCCTCTTAATGACTTGCATTGGTGTGGAATGTTTGTTGAAATTGATAGCACATTTTTTATGATTGTTCATGATTTAACTTAGACTTCACTGGGTATTGGAGTTCATTGGAATTCTTTTTAAAAAAATTTTATTCTGTACCACATATACAATCTAACACTTGTCCTTTTAGTCAAATTCAGATATGCATTTCAGAGCTTGAAACTACATTCAAAACATTGAACATCAATATCATCCATTACCAAAACATCCATTATTCCAAACAGGACCCCTGTACATGTTAAGCCTTAACTTCCCATTCCTATCCCCATCCAATCCCCTGTTAGCCTCTATTCTAGATTCTGACTTTATGAGTTTGCTTACTCTAATTATTTCAAATTAGTGAGATTATACAATATTTGAACTTTTACATATGACTTATTTCACCCAACAGGATGTCTTCCAGATTCATCCATATTGTTGATGTATCAGGACTTTATTCCTTTTAATGACTGAATAATATTCCATTGTATGTATAAACCACATCTTATGTATCCATTCACCAGATGACAGACGCTTGGGTTGCTCCCATCTTTTGGAAATTGTGACTAATGTTGCTATAAACATCAGTGTGCAAATAACTGTTTAAGTCCCTGCTTTCAATTTTTTTGGTTTTATAAGACTTATATACTCCTAGTGGTAGGATTGCTTGGTCCAATGGTCTGTCAGATTTAGCCTCATGTATTTTGATACTCTGTTCTTAGGCACATAGACATTAATGATTTTTATGCCTTTTGGAAAAACAGACCCTTTTAATCATGTAATGGCTCTCTTTATCCCTAGTAATGTTTCTTGCTTTGAAGTGTGTTCATTTTTGTTGGTGTTGTCATAGTATATCTTTCTTCACCCATTTACTTTTTTACAGTTTTTTCATTTTTATTTTTAAAGAAGCTTTATATTACATAAATCTTACATTGAAAATATAGGGAATCCCCATACATATCCCCACCACTTCCCCCTCCCATAGATTCCCCCATTAACATCTTTCATTAGTGTTGTATATTTGTTACAATTGATGAACATATATTGAAGCATTGCTACTAACCATAGTTTATATTATAGTTTACACTTAGTGCTACACAATTTTATAGATTTTTAGAAAATGTATAATGGACTGCATCCATCATTGTGATGTCATGCAGGACTACTCCAATGTCCTCAAAATGCCCCATGTTACACCTATCTATTCTTTCCTTTAATTTTAATCTATCTTTTCTTTAATACTTAAACTGGATTTCTTGTAGACAACATATAGTTAGGTCATGCTTTTTTAACTGTTCTCACTGTCTCTAGTATATTTAGACCATTCACATTTAAGTGACTATTGATAGGGAAACGGACTTGACCCAGTGGTTAGGGCGTCCGTCTACCACATGGGAGGTCTGTGGTTCAAACCCTGGGCCTCCTTGACCCGTATGGAGCTGGCCCATGTGCAGTGCTGATGCGTGCAAGGAGTGCCGCGCCACGCAGGGGTGTCCCCCGGGTAGGGGAGCCCCACGTGCAAGGAGTGCACCTGTAAGGAGAGCCGCCCAGCACAAAAAGAAAGTGCAGCCTGCCCAGGAATGGCACCGCCCACACTTTCCGTGCCACTGACAACAACAGAAGCGGACAAAGAAACAAGATGCAGCAAATAGACACAGAGAACAGACAAGCGGTGGAGGGGGAGAATTAAATAAATAAATCTTAAAAAAAAATAAAGTGACTAAAAATAAAGTGATATATTTAGATTAATAGCTACAGTATTTGTAACTATTTTCCATTCATTGCCCTTTTTCTTTGTTTCTTTTTCTGCCTTTTCTGGTTTTAATTTAGAATTTTATATGGTTCCATTTTTTTCTCCTAGCTCAGCAAATTGGTTATACTTCTTTTGAAAAAAAGAAAGTGATTGCGCTAGAGTCTAAAATACATACTTAAAATTAATCTAATTCCACTTTCAAACAATACTATACTGATTCACAGGTTGTGTAGTTACCTGATGATTGAGCATTCTCAATTCCTCCCTCCTGCCCTTATTATATTGCCATCTTGAATTCATAGATAAAATCACCTGATACATTATTGCTACTATTATTTTTAAACAAACTGCTTACTATCATATCAATTGAGAATAAGAAAATAAAAATGTTTATTTTCCCTTCATTTATTAATTCCTTAACACCCTTCAATTTTAGTAGATGGGTTTCTATTTCATTAACTTTATCTCTGAAGAATTTCTTTTATCATTTATTGTAAAGTAGGTCTACTAGACAAATTCCCTCTGTGTGTGTGTGTGTGTTTCCCTTCTAAACCTTTCTGCTTGTTTTCAAATTTTATTTTCTTTATGAGTTTTATTGAGTTAAAACCAGAATTTTGTTAAAGGAAAAATTTTTGAATGATGACAGGACTCCCGGGAAGATGGCAGGTACACAGGGCTCAACTCTCTTACTAAAACAATGGAGCAAGGTCAAAAGCTATCAAAGGGAGCTGCTTTGAGAATCTGCAGACCAGGAGAGTGCTGTGCATTATCCAGGAGGGAGAGGGACAGAGAGACCAAGAGGCCAAAGGAAAACCAGAGGGACTTACCCCTGTGGCTGGGACTGGCAAACATATGTAACCCTCAAGGCAAACAGCCTTGGTAAATCCCCTGGTTCACTGCAGCCAACTGAGTGGGAAAGAATATTCCCTGGGAAGAGAAGGGGGTCTGTCAGAGAGCAGAGATTGGCTTCTCTTCAGTGAGTTTGGCCAGCTGAGCCCTCTTTGAATATCAAAAAGGACAACTGTTAGCACTGAAATGGCCTTGGGGAGAGGGGAGTGGCAACTGATAAGGCAGCCTGTCATACACTACTGCCCCAGGAGAGAGAGGAACTAGGTCAGTGAGGCAGTCGGTGGGGAGAGGTGCCTAACCAGCCAGGAAAAGCAGGAAACCAGGAAAGACAGCTGGTAAACTGTTAGAAGTCCAACTTGCCTGAAGGAAAGGGGTCAGGAGAGCCAGATAAGTTTTCAGAAGACTCCCTAACCTGTGGAGTGGGTATTGCTCACTGTAGGAACACCTGCCTTGCACATACTCATACCTTGTTTGATTCCCGGTACCTCCTACTAGAAAGGTTGCAGAGACTGATCAAACAATTTGTCAGACACCCAGCCAGCACCCTATGACAGGGAACTTACAGACTGAGAATTTTTGTTACAGGTTTTGTGATGTTATTTTTTATTTTTATCATTTTTAATTTTTTAAAAAATTATTTTATTCACTAAAACTGGGTCCCTTATCTGTGGTGGGTAAACTGCAGTGTGATTGCCTAATGAGCATGAGCAATCTGAGGCAGTTCCTAGGAGTCTAAGAGGGCTTATTTTTTCTCCTTAGTTTCTTTATATTTCTTTTCTTTCATTTCCCCCTCTTTCATTGCTTTATGTCATTTCACCTTCTCTTGTTTGGTCTTCTTTTTTTCTCCTAATCTTTCTGGTCTTTAATTTTTTTCTAACTTTTTCTCATTTCATTATTACTATTTTTCTTAAAAAGAGAGATCACACAAAATGTTACTTTAAAAAATATGAGGGCGGCAGACTTGGCCCAGTGGTTAGGACATCCGTCTACCACATGGGAGGTCCGTGGTTCAAACCCCTGGTCTCCTTGACCTGTGTGGAGCTGGTTCATGCACAGTGCTGATGCGTGCAAGGAGTGCCCTGCCATGCAGGGGTGTCCCCCATGCAGGGGAGCCCCACATGCAAGGAGTGCTCCCCGTAAGGAGAGCCACCCAGCACGAAAGAAAGTGCAGCCTGCCCAGGAGTGGTGCCACACACACGGAGAGCTGACACAACAAGATGCCACAACAAAAAGAAACACAGATTCCTGTGCCACTGACAACAGAAGTGGACAAAGAAGATGCAACAAATAGACACAGAGAACAGATAACCGGGGTGGGGGAGGGGAGGGGAGAGAAATAAATGAATAAATCTTTAAAAAAATATATGAGGTTCCCATATACCTCACTCCCCACACCCCCCTCTCCTTCCAAATTGACAACTTCTTACATTAGTGTAGTGCATTCATTGCATTTGATGAGTACATTTTGTAGCACGGATGCATGGATTATAGTTTACATTGTAGTTTACACTCTCCCCCAGTCCATTCAATGGGTTGTGGCAGGTTATATAATGTCCTACATTTGTCCCTGCAATATCACTCAGGACAACACCAAGTCCCAAAAATATCCCAATATCACACCTCTTTTATCCTCTCCTGGCCTTCACCAACTCCTGAAGCCACTGTTTCCACATCAATGATATAATTTCTTCCATTTCTAGAGTTACAATAATTCTATAGTAGAATACCAGTAAGTCTACTCTAATTCATATTTTATTCCTCCATCCTGAGAACCCTGGGAAGGTGATGTCCACTCTACCTCTGAATTGAGAGGGGAACTAGATCCCACATGGCTGATGGATGGAATTCTCCTGCTTGCAGCTGTAGACTCTCTCAGTTCCCTGGTGTGGTGGTTGACCATCCTCACCTCCCTCTCAGGTGATCTGGGTGAGTCCAATGAACCAGGGAGTAGGTTCTGCAACTCCGCTGAGGTATAGAACCCATCTTGCACATAGATAGTCCAGAGGTTCAAGTCTCCTGAGCATATACCTGCCCCAGCACCAATGACAGGTTCAGTCAAAGTGACAGAAGAGGCATGCATAGAGAGGTCAGATCTGAGTCCAACTCTATCACACTCAGGAGCACAAATTCCAAAGTAGAGCCCACTAACAAGGCACAGAACTCCAGAGCCATATGTCATAAATGTAGGAGCTAGTGTATCTCTGTAGCCCTTAGAGACACCACTACCTAGGGTTCTATCTACTTTGGCTGTCTCTGAGTTCCTGCTGAGATGTTTGTAAGCACAATCCTTCTGATGCCCTCCCAACTCATTTTGAATTCTCTTAGCCATATAAACTCATTTGTCTTCAGCATTTCCTCCTTTTATTCAAGGTCTTTTTCTAGTTGCATCACCAGCTGATGCTTGGTAATAATCCCTCAGCACCAGGGAGGCTCATCCCTAGGAGTCAGGTCCCATGCTGGGGGGGGGGGGGGAGGTAATGCATTTACATGCTGAGATTGCTTAGAGAATGGCCACATTTGAGCAACAGGGAGGCTCTCAGGAGGTAACACTTAGGTACCCTGCAGCTCTAAACCTTCTTGAAATTTCAAGCACACAGGTTCGTAAACATAGTCATCAGTATCAAGGGTCCATCATTTGACCATCCTTCTTCACTGGTCTTTGCCCTTGTACTTGGGGGATTGTTCCTGCTCCACTGGGGAGTGTCACAGAGTTTCCAGGAATGGGAACTCCACACTCCCTCAGTTGTCATGTGAAGTTGTAACCCTATGTCAATACCCAATGGACATCTGAACATATCTATATGCCCTATATGCATCCCTGGAGAAATCCTTCCCATCAATGCATCCTTGGTCAATGACATCCCACATCAGTGCTCCTTCTCAGCCATAATTGAACCCCTCTGTGATTCAAAACTTCTTCAAAAATGAAGTCTAATATATTGCAAAATTCAACTCATAGGAAAATGAAATAGTAGTGATAGGATTAAAGATTAGAAATAGAATATATAATAATTTATAAAAACTAAAATAAAGTAAAAAATAAATTGAGGTATTAGAAAATGAAAAATATCATAAAAAATTGTTTTGGATGTTTTGCCTTTCATCACTGTAATAGGTGTTGCCCTGTATGTATAGTGGCAAGGTAATCTCTTCCATTTCTTCCTCAGTGTCTATGTCCTTTTTTAAAATTATGTCTTCAAAAAAGTTTTAGGTCATAGAAAAGTCACGTATAGAATATAGGGAACTCCCTTATACTCAACATCAAACCTCTTTCCCCCTTCCCTAGCAATGATCTTTTTACATGTGGATGTTACATTTGCTGCAATTGATTTAGAGATATTGAAACATAGCTACTAGTCATGATTCCGTTAGACAATATACCTTTATAAATTTTTGGTGATATTTAACATGGCCTGTATCCATCATAACAGGACTATGTAGAACACTTCCATTGCCCCCCAGTTACCCCATCTTCCATCTATTCTATTCCTCTCTCCCCCTCTCCTCAGGGCCCACAGTGACAACCAAGCTTCATTGCTTGAAGGACCAGACTCATAGATACTTGTAACAATACTGAAGGCTTGACACACTAGTCTGTCTTCCCTTATTGGGAGCCACCCAAGCTCTTGAGAGATACCCTTTTCTATGTTCCAGAACATCAGGTCTCCCCAGGATGGAGGCATAACACCTTCCCGCTCATTGTATGGGTCTCCACCCCCTGATATAACACACTATGACATGATGTGCACTCACTCACTCCCTAGAAGCCTTCCTCATGTGCACCCTGTGCCAGATGCCACCCATCAAACACCCATCAAACACCTTAAACCAGTAGCCCTTCCTCATTATATTTTCTAAAGAGTTTTCTCAGCCTTATAGTTTCAAATACATACCCAACAATCTCCGGTGTTCACTTGCTAACCCCCAACCCTCTCCTCAGTTCCTTGGATCATCTGAACCACACTCCCAACCCAGGCTCCAGTCAAGCCTGCAAAACCCAACCCAATATTGTCCCTATGCCCGTGTCTTATCCCTTCACTGCACAACTACTTACTTCCACTTTATCATAGGTTTTGCACATGTGGGCAATAGCTCACAACCTTCCTCTCACCACCTAATTCCTGTAAGCCTATCTTCCAGTCTCTAGCTCTCTGAGACAGCTTGGTTTGCTTAATTCATATCACAGAAGTCATGTAGTATTTGTCCATCAATGTCTGGCTTCCTTCACTCAACATAAGGTCTTCAAGATTCATTCATGTTATTCCATGTGTTAGTACTGTATTCCTTCTTATAGTTGAGTAGTATTCCATCGTATGAATATACCACATTTTGTTTATCCCTTCATCTATTGATGGGCATTTGGGTTGATTCCAACTTTTGGCAATAGTGAATAATGCCGCTATGAACATTGGTGTGCATATATCCATTTATGTCCTTGTTTTCAGTTCTTCTGAGTATATACACAGCAGTGGAATTGCTGGGTCATATGGCAAATCTATAACTAGTTTTTTGAGGAACCACCAAACTGTCCTCCAGAATGGCTGGGTCCTTCTACATTCCTACCAGCAGTGGGTGAGGGTTCCCATTCCTCCACATCCTCTCCAACACTTGTAGTCCTCTGTTTTTTTAATAGCCACCAGTCTAATGGGAGTAAGATGGTATCTCAATATAGTTTTGATTTGCATTTCCCAATAGGTAGTGATTTTGAGCATCTTTTCAGTGCTTTTTAGCCATTTTTATTTCTTCTTTGGAGAAATGTCTCTTCAAATCTCATACCCATTTTTAAAAAATGGGTTGTTTGTTTTTATTTTTGACATATATTATTTTTTTCCTCTGTTGGATATTTGGCTCCTATCAGATATACTGTTACCAGATATTTTCTCCCATTGGGCTGGCTGTCTTTTCACTTTCTTGATGAACTTGTTTCAGGTGCAAAATTTTGAGGAGGTCCTACTTATTTATTCTTTCACAGCTCATGCTTTGGGTGTAAAGTTCATGAATCCATTTTCTATTACAAGGTCCTACAGATGCTTCCCTACTTTGTCTTCCAAGGTCTTTATGGTCCTGGCTCTTATAATTAGATCTTTAATCCTGCCTGAGCTGATTTTTGTAAAAGGTATGAGATAATAATCCTCTCTCATTCTTTTGCATATGGATATCCAATTCTCCAAGCACCATCCGTTGAAGAGGCCATTCTCCCCCAGTTGAGTGGGCTTGGTGGCCTTAGTGAATATCAGATGATTGTCTACATGAGGATCTATGTCAGAACTCTCAATTCAGTTCCATTGGTCAGTATATGAATTCCTGTGCCAATACCATGCTGTTTTCACTACTATAGCTTTGCAGTATGTATTAAAGTCGGGTAGTGTGATTCCTCCAATTTCATTTTTCTTTCAATATGCCTTTGGGTATTCAGAGTCTCTTTCCCTTCCAAATAAATTTCATAGTTAGTTTTTCCAGTTCATTAAAAAATGCTGTGTTGATTTTTATTGGGATTGCATTAAATCTGTAGATCAGTATGAGTAGGATAGACATCATAATGATATTTAGTATTTCTATTCATGAACAGGGAATATTCTTCCATTTATTTAAACCTTATTTATTTCCCCAAACACTGTTGTGTAGTTTTCTGTGTGTAAGTCTTTTATTGTTTAGTTAAATTTATTCCTAGGTATTTGATTTTTTAATTTACTATTGTAAATGATATTTTTTTCTTGATTTCCTCCTCAGATTGCTCATTACTATTGTACAGAATGCTACTGATTTTTGCACATTGATCTTATAACCTGTGACTTTACCTAACTCATTATTTGTACTAGAAGTTTTCTTGTGGATTTCTCAGGGCTTTCTACGTATAGGATCATGTCATCTGCAAATACTGAAATTTTGACTTCTTCCTTTCTAAGTTGTCATATATTTTTTCAAAGTATCATCTTATAATATATTTTTTCTGTGGAATCAGTGGTGATACCTCCTCTCTCATTTTTTATTTTAATTGCATCTTCTGTCTCTCTCTCTTTTGTTAGCCTGGCTAAGGGTTTGTCTATTTTTTTAAACTGCTTTTTAAAAAATTTACTTCATTATCCCTCTCTTCCCCCAGATGATTATCTCATCTGTGTGCTATTTGTTTGCTCATCTTGCTCAGGAAGTCTTGGGAACCACACCTGGACCTCCCGCTTGAGAGGGGAGTACCCAAAGAATAGCCACATCTGTTGCTGTGAGCATGATGTCTACTGGTTTGTGGCCTCTGCTGTTGCAGTGGGGCAAATCTAGCTCTGTTGTGGTGAGGGATAGATTCTGCCATCTTCTGGCATCCTGGACATCCCATATGGTTGAACCATATCTGCTTCCTAGGTTTGTCAATTTCATTAAACTTTTCAAAGAACCATCTTTGGATATGTTAATATTTTCTTTTCTTTTCTTTTTTTAAAATTCTCATGTCATTTAGTTCTGCTCTAAATTTTGTGATTTCTTATTTTCTGTTTCTTTTGGGATTAATTTTTTGTTCTTTTCCTAGTTTCTCCAGGTGTTCAATTAGGTCTTTGATCTTCACTATTTCTTTCTTCCTTCCTTCCTTCCTTCCTCTCTCTCTCTTTCTTTCTTTCTTTCTTTCTTTCTTTCTTTCTTTCTTTCTTTCTTTCTTTCTTTCTTTCTTTCTTTCTTCCCTTCTTTCTTTCTTTCTTTCTTTCAATATAAGCCTTTATGGCTATAAATTTCTTCACTGCTTTGCTGCATCCCATGCGTTTTGACATGTTCTGCTCTCATTTTCATTCATTTCAATGTAGTTACTGATTTATTTATCAATTTCCTCCTTTACCCTCTGACTGTCTAAGAGTGTGTTGTTTAACTTCCATATCCTTATGCCTGTTACGGTTCTCTGCTCCTTATCAGTTTCCTCCTTGACCCACTGATTGTGTAAGAGTGTGTACTTCCATATCTTTATGCTTGTTATGGTTCCCTGCACCTTATTCATTTCCTGCTACATTCTGTTGTGGTCAGAGAAATTACTTTGTAAATTTAAATCTGTCCAGTTTTGTTGAGACTAGGTCTGTTAACAAGCATATAGTGTATCATGGAGAAAGTTCCAGGTGTGCTTGAGATGAATCTTCACCAGGAATAGATTATATTTCAAGACTCCATTTTCTTTCTTCATTCAGAAGAAGCAACTCCTCATCGATTAAATATGTACCATGAGATTGCAGAAGTTTAGTCCCATCTTCAGGCTCCACTTCTTACTCTAATTCTCTTTCTCTTTCCTTTTTTTGTAATTAAAAATGTTTTTACTAAAGACATTGTGAGCTTACAAAACAATCATGTATAACATGCAGAACCCCCAAATATCACCCCTCCACCAATACTTTGCATTGTTGTGCAATATTTGTTACAGATGAGAGTAGCAAAGCCAGGAAGAGAAACCAGATGGTGTCACACATGCCCTTGTTCATATTTCAAATAATATCCTGCACAATTAGCTTGTAGGAGAAATGAAGAAGCTAAGACATAGTAGAAAGAATAAAAGAATCACTACTAAAAAGCTGTTGGTTTATGTCCTCAAGATCTCAAACTTTTATTTTCTCTGGACCTCCCTTTCCTTATTCATACAGTGAACTAAAAATATCTACTTTGGGAAAATTCAACACGATTATATAATACATATGTTATATAAACTGTGAATGACTTAAGACATGTTCAGAATCATATTTCTTTTCTTTTGTGAAGGTATATCTAGATAGAGGGAAGAAGAGATATGATGTGGGAGCATTTTCAGGACTTGGAGTTGTCCTGATGTAGTACTGCAGGAACAGATGCTGGACATTGTATGTCCTGTCATGGCCCACTATGTGGACTGGGGGATACTGTAAGCTAGAATGTAAACCACTATCCATGTGGTGCAGCAGTGCTCCAAAATGTATTCACCAAATGCAATGAGTGTGCCGCCATGATGAAAGAGGTTGTTTATGCGGGAGGAGTGGGATGATCAGTGTGGGAGGTATATGGGGACCTCATATTTTTTTAATGTAACATTTAAAAAAAAAGAAGGAAAAATTATTTAAAAAGAAATAAAATGAGGTATAGATAAAAATAATCAAGTCAGAAAAATTTTATGAAGGAATTTGCAAAGCTTAAACATTCTATATCTCAGATGATTTTACTTCTTATTTGAGTAAATGCTGTATTCATTCTTTTAAAATGAAACAATGACATTCTAGTTCTCTTTCTATATCCATACCATCTACAGTTACTTCCCCTAAACATTTTTCATGGGATTTGGAATCAAATTCTTCCAAAGTCTTGTTAATTTTGTTAGTTTGAACTCTTCCCATGACTCACAAATGAACTAATGTCATCTATAATGGTGAATCATTTTCACTATTTTTTCCATTAACTTTGCTAAGATCCATAAGAAACCTCAATGTCTATAGTAGCTGAAACTTATAAAATGTATTTTTTACGTAATAAGGTCTGAATTCATAATGACTTCTCCATCCATGGTTTACAGAATGGATGTTGGGTTATCGGGCATGAAAACGATATGGATTTCATTGTACAAATCTATGAGAGCTTTGGTGACTAAGTGCATTGTCAGTGTGCAGTAATATTTCAAAAGGAACCTTTTGTTCTGAGCAGTAGTTCTCAGCAGTGGGCTTAAAATTTTCAGCTAATCATGTGAACAGATGGGCTGCTGTTCAGCATTTCTTGTTCAATTTTTAGAGCATAGGCAGAGTAGATTTTGCAATTTTTAAGGGTCCAGGGATTTTCCAGGGGGCAAATGAGCATAGGCTTCAATTTACAACCACCTGCCACATTATCACCTAACAAGTGAGGACAATAGAGAAAGAAGGAAGCACCTTCAAAGAGAAAGTGGCTTTTATTTTTACATTTCTACTCCCAATTTTCACAGACTTACCTGCAAACTTTTGACAAGATGTTCTCCTTTCCTCTAAAAAGATGTACATTACATGAATTCCAGGAATTTATTTGCTTGAGATGAGGTCTAAGATCCAAACTAATACATTATTTCATCCAAATCAAAGGAATCCTTGTGAGGCAACATCAATATGGTTTTATCATAAGCCCTTTCCCAATATAACAGAGATTTAGTACTCCTTTAGGAGAAATACTAGCAGAGAAGGTTCTGGCTTCCAAATTAGCTAAACATATATTGTTTCTCATGGGATTAGAGATTCTGTATTTCCCAGACTTTTTAATAGTGTGTTTTATCTGCTTGGTATTCCAAAAAAATGAAGGTCTAATAGGGACACTGACTAGTTCAGGATCCTTTACCTGATTGCTATGTGCCCACAAGTCCAGTAAATTATGTTTAATTCAGTAAGTTTCCAGCTAATTCAATCAATTTCATCAGATTTGGGGAAAATATAATTCAAAACAAAACACCTTGCCAATCATGAAACTACTCCAAAAAAGTAGATGAGAAAAGAAACAGTTTGATTAGTAAATTAAAATGGGAAAATGCACATTCAGACAGTACTCTAAAGAGGCTGCATAGATAGAACAAAATATCATCTCTTTAGACATTGGTAGGAAAACAACTGATTACACACATGTTCTCAAGGTAAATGATTACTGGTTCTCCAGTAAGAAAACTGACAGCTCCATTCATCACAAATAGTTCATCTTAAACTCATCTGACAATGGAGGTGAGCCTCTGGCTTAGTTAATTGGCATTTTCCAAGGAAATATAAAGAGAAATATAAAATTCTCATATTTTAGGGAATAAGGTAGTTTTGCAACTTGGAGCTAGGTGTCCATTTATGTCTTGTACCTACTCTCCCACAGAAAATGGGAGAAAAGGACATTATCTTCCTGATTATTCCATTTCCAAGAGATGGTTCCCAGGTGACTGAGAAAGATATTCCTTCTATTTATATAGAAGTTTTAGATTACATAAAAGTTACATAAAAAATATGAAGGAATCCTATATAACCCATCTCTCAAAATTCCCCCCTTTAAAAAACTTTCATTAGGTGGGAGGGAGGGGCAACATACAAACATGGGAGAGTGCCAGAAGTTCATTGAGAACTAAATGCTGAGTAAAACGTATCAAAGTATAAGTAGGAGGGTCACCTTGTTAGGATGCTCAGGGGGTATGGTCTGATGCGGGACGGACTCCGGAGGGAATAGCTGAAGGCTCATTTTGCCAAGGTGGGTTCTCCCATTGGGTGGGGTGGACCCATATCCTGGGGAAGACTAATGCCGTCGAATAGAGAGAACTGTATCTCTCGTGAGAAAGGACGGCTCCCAGGGCATTAGATTGGCAGGCGTTGTGGGCCCTAAGGGGAGGGGAAAATGGACGTGCAATGGATAGAACAAAGGTAAATAAGGGGACAAAAGAGGAGTTATGTGAGAGTACACGAGGATGAATATAAAACAGCTAATATTACACCAAAAACATATAGGGGACGACAGACTAATAATGAAAACCATAAGACAAAACATAGGATAACTAAAAAATTTAGAAAACTGTACAACCTAAAGTATGGACCACATAGTAAGCACAAATGTTACCTTGTTTGAAAACTATAGTTTTGGAATCTGTACATCAGTTTCAGGAAATATGATATGAATAAGTTAAAAGATTATTGCTATGGAAGGGAAAAGGTTTTATGGTGGATCTGGGGAAATACTGTATATTGTATATATGAATTTTGGTGATCTAAGACTCTTCTGAAGCTGACATTATGTTGGGATTCACTTTACGGGAAGTTTTGGATCACAGAGTGGTTCAACAATGGCAGCGGAGGAATACTGATATGGGATGTTATTGACAGGATATATTTGGTTGACAGGGAGTTATACAGGGCATATGCCCAGGGTATATGGTAATGTCTATATATACTCATAGTGGAAACAATTAAAAACAACAGCTGGGGGGGTACTGGGCTCCTGGCCGGGGGATCACTGTTGTGGGCCCCGGGAGAGCAGCGGCAATCCTCCAGGTGCAACGGCAAGAACCAGGAAGGAAGGAGGGCCCAACAGTGGGCTCTTGATACTAATGGCTACACTTTTGAGCCTATGCACCTGCAATAAGAACAAGGCCTAGAGTAGCATTGTGCCTGGGGGTTTCCTCCTGACAGCCTTCATGTTACTCAAATGTGGCCACTCTCACAGCCAAACTCAGCGTGTAGATGTGATGCATTCCCCCCAGCGTGGGACACGACACCCGGGGATGAGCCTCCCTGGCACCGAGGGATCACTACCACATACCAGCTGAAGAAGCAACTAGAAAATGACCTTGAATTAAAGATTCAATGCGGAACAGCAGAATATACCTGTCTACATATAATAACATGACTTCGGGAAGCGGTTTGACCTAATGTAAGGGGGAAATGGAAAGGATAAATGAGATTATAAGGCTGTGAGTCTCTAAAAAAGAGTCTGGAGGTTGTCAGAAGGAATACCCCTATGTACAACTGAACAGAGTCTAAGAGACAGATAAGGTAGATACAACCCCAGGTATTGGTTCTTTTGAGGGATAAAGAGACCCACGGGTCCTATGGTCATGGCAGAAGGGGTTCACTGCCATGTCAGATGGCCCTTCTTTGGAGCTGGTGTTTCTGCGTGATGGAAATGGACTCAGAGGGGATCTCTTTTCACAAGACTTGCATGCTACTTTATTGGAATTGTAGTTGGTGCTGAGTTTAAGATATATGTAGGGGATTTGAATCTCTGGACTGATAATATGACACCCAGGCCCAGAGCCTCAACAGACTTCAGCTCCTACACTTTGACTTATTGGACTTACTCCACTCAGCTAACATGGAGTTGAAGAAGGTCAACCACCACAACATGGAGCCTAGAGTGTCTACAACTAGAAGCGGGAAGAGTGCATCCAGTACCCATGTGGAATCTAAGCCCTCACTTGACATAGGTGTGCAATGGACACAACCAATCCAATGTCCACAGAGAAAATGTGGAATGGGTGTGGGAACAGTAGCCATGGGGGCTGCGGGGTGTGGGGAACGGGAGGGAGAGATGAGATGTGGAGGCGTTTTCGGGACGTGGAGTTGTCCTGGATAGTGCTTCACGGACAATTACGGGACACTGTAGATCCCCCCAGGGCCCACTGGATGGAACGTGAGAGAGTCTGGGCTATGATGTGGACCATTGACTATGGGGTGCAGTGATGCTCAGAGATGAACTTACCAGGTACAATGGATGTATCACGATGATGGGAGAGAGTGTTGCTGTGGGGGGAGTGGGGGGCGGGGGCGGTGGGGTTGAATGGGACCTCATATATATTTTTTAATGTAATTAAAAAAATAATAATAAATAAATATTTAAAAAAAAAGAAAAAAAAAACTTTCATTAGTGTGGTATATTTATTGCAAATGATGAACAAATATTGAAACTTTACTATTAACCATGGTCTATATCTTACATTATGGTTTACACTTTGACCACACAATTTGAATCACATGATAATTGTACCAGTTATCCTTCCTGCCATAGTTGTAAATTTTATGAAATCCAAAACTTCCCCCAAAAACAAAACCAGTTTTTTTGTTTTGCACCTTTCATCACTCTATGATCTCTCTTTTATGAATATTGATAATTTCTTCTGTATGTTCCCTCAGTGTCTTATTTATGTTTATAATTTTATTTTCAAAGAAGCTTTAAGTCACAGAAATGTCACATAGAAAATAGAGGGGCTTCCTATACACCCAACCCCTCCTCTCACATTTTAACCTATTAATAATATCTGACGTGAGTATGGTCCATTTGTTACAATTGATGAACAAATATTGAAGCATTGCTACTATCAGTGGACAATGGTCTTCATTACAGTTTATACTTTGCACTGCACTATTTTATGGGTTTTGACATAATGTATCATAAGGCACCCATCATTGAAAAGTAATGCAGAACAATTCCAGTGATCTCAATATGCCCTATGTACCTATTCTTCCCTCTCTGTCTCCTTGGAGCCATTGGTAACCACTAAGTTTCAGCCTTTCAAGAGAGTTTCATAGTTTCACATTAATATAAGGTCTTGAATATGTTCATATTGTCCTAGGGAGTCATTTTTTTGGGTGGAGACCCACAAAATAAAAAAGAAAATAATAAATTCCCATCCTGTTGTGTCCTGCTACATTCTCAATTAGAGTGTCAAGAATCTCAAGAGTACATATGTAGTATATGTTAAGCAACTATTTATCTTTTAAAAATACATACCTTTGTAGAGTGGGGTGGTGTGGGATGTGGGGTATATGGGAACCTCATATTTTTAATGTAACTTTTTTTGTGATCTGTATATCTTTTTTAGAAGCCAATTAAAACAAACAAACAAACAAACAAACAAATAAATAAATAAAACAAAAAATATACATACCTCTGTAAAAGATAGAGAACTCATTTAAAATCTGAATTTTTCTAAAATTAGTGAACTAAGGAAAAGGAGAAGAGTAAAGGCATCTACCTTCTTGTATGAGGCCAAATCAGATTTTCTTTTTTTTAACATTTGATTTTACCTTTCTAGATGACTGCACCATTCATTTCATATCCTATTTTAGTATGATGAACTTTATATTTGTACAGGAGGATGACCTTCCAAGGAAAATACCATGTTCAAGTTTGCACAAATTCTCTCATCTGAAACACAGCGGAGCGGGAGCCTGAGGTTTGGAAATGGTGTCATCATCTTGCAGCCTTTCTTTGTTTCTTGAAAACCTGCAATCAGAGCAATTTTCTATGGTTGCCTTGTTTTGATAAATGGAATTCCCACGACAAGCTCATATTTAAGAGAAAAGCAAATGATCTGTGCTTCTTTGTAGGAAAAGTTGTAAAGGAATTTTTCATGAGCATGGAACACGGAGGAGTTAAAAAATTGGAGACCATGGAATGTCATGGACTACTCTACTGAGAAGGAATAATTTGATCAAAGTCTTAATGTTGTGAGAAAATGATGGGACTGAACCAGAGATGTTGTTCAACTCATGATAGGAAAAATGGTAGCATTTGAGTCATATCCCATTTAATATCTTAGATCTACCTGAATATGAGGATCATGTAATAGGAATATTTCAAGTTTATAAAAATTCTGTAATAAGATCACGGTAGAACAGGAGCCTGAGTATTTTTTAGTTTATTTCTAATTGTTGTTTTTCTGGCCAATACCTCAGGTAAAAGGCCCCATTTGTGAGGCTCAGACCAACAATGCTGCTACAAATTGGCTGAGGGATGTTCTTGGAATGAACCAGTGAAGGTGAAAATGAAATTATCAGAGCACAGTGTTTGGGGTTAAAACCTTGTAACCTGGTCTCTCTCTCTCTCTCTCTGTATATATATATATATATACACATGTATATGTATATACATATATAAATACATTTACATTAATTGAAGTATATCAGTCATAAACACACATACGTAAACAATCAGTGTATAGTAACAGTTGTGGACTTACAACTCAAACATACATAATCTCATAGAGGTCTCTCATACCACAACCTACCAAAAATACCTTGCATTGTTGTGAAACATTTTTAACTAATGATTAAAGAGTAACTTCAAAATATTTCTGCTCACCAAAGTATTTTTCCCCAACCACCCTATTATTATTTTTATATCATTTATACATGAACATGCATAAATAATAAATGTATAGTACCAGTTGGAAACTTACAAGCAAACATGCATAACATCATACAGGGGTCCCATATATCAACCCCTCCACTAATACCTTGCATTTTTGAGATATTTGTTACAAATTATGAAAGAATATTGCTAAAATCTTGCTAACTACAGTCATTATCTTACATTTGGTGTGTTTTCCCTCAACTTACCCTGTTATTATTTTTTAAATATATTTTTATAACAGAAGTTGTAAGCTTACAAAACAATCATGCACATGTACAGAATTCCCAAACAACACCCCTCTATCAACACACCATACCATGGAGGAAAATTTTTTAGAGATTATGAGATAGTATCCTCAGATTATTACAAGGTCCTTAGCATACATTTGCAAACCTTTTCCATACTCCTCTATTATCAGCACAGTACATCTTGGCATAGATCCATGAATATTACATTATTACTATTAGCCAGAGTCCATAGGTCATTCCAGTTGTATTTTTCCCATGCTTCTCCACATTCCCACTACCCTGGAATAATGATGTACACCTGCTCTAGCTCACCAAGGACACTCTTGTCTCTGTAACATCAACCACAAATCTCATCCACTTCTGGGTTTACTGTGCTATTCATTCCCTAGATTATTCTCTAGCTTTCTTTCATTTTGCATTTGCATCCCTAGCCTACCATTTTCTGCCACATTCCAATTTTTAAACCAGCTGTTACTCACTAAATGTGTTACCATCCACTCTATACATTTCCACACTTTTACAGTAAAGTTGACTAAAGCTTATACATACATTAAATATCAGTAGGCCATCTCAGTCCTCCTCTTATCTCCTTTAAGAAACCACCACCTACTACTAGGTCTTGCAGACATTTTCCTACATTTTCTTCTAGAAGCAATATGGCTCTTGCTTTTATATTTAAGTTTTTTATCCATTTTGAGTTAAATTTTGGATAAGATATGAGATAGGGGTCCTCTTTCCTTCTTTTGGTATGGATATCTGGTGCTTTCAGCACCACTTGTTGAATGGACTTTTCTGCCAGACCTGAGTATGTTTGACACGCTATCAAAAAACACTTGACCATAGATGGGAGTGTCTGTTTCTGAACCATCAATCTGGTTCCATCGGTCTATGTGTATGCCTTTACAACAGTAGCATGCTGTTTTTAGCAAGGTAGCTAGGTAATACAATTTAAATTCTGGAAATGAGAATTCTCCAACTTTGCTTTTCCTTTTTAAGATGCTTCTGCCTATTCAGGACCCCTCACCCTTCCACATAAAATTGATAATCATTTTTTCCATTTTTAAAGAAATTCTGGTGGAGTTTTTATCTGGATTTTATTGAATCTATATATCAATTTCAGTAGAATTGACATCTTAATGATATTTCATATTTTAAACTATGAGCATGGAATGTTCTTCCAATTATTTAGCTCTTTCTGATTTCTTTTTACCAATTAGTTGTATTTTTCTGGATACAAGTGCTTCACATCATTGGTTAAGTTTATTTCTGAATATTTGTTTTTTTTTTTCTGTCATATTATTTTCACCAGTCTTCTGATACTTTTATTTTGCTGATATAATCTTCATTTCTTTATGCACTTCCAAGCTTCTTTCTCCAGTCATTTGTTTTCAGGCTGTAGCACACTCTTTAGTATTTCCTACAATCCTGGGCTCTTGGTTTATTTGGATGGGAGTATGTTGTGTTTCTTCTTCTTCTTTTTTTTTTTTTTTAGTTTTTGTTTTGCTTGTTTTTTAAAAATGTCTTTGTCTTTATTTTTTAATGTTTCATTCAAAAAATATGAGGTCCCCATATACCCCCCACCCCCCTGACCCCACCCCTCCCATAACAGCAACCTCCTCCAACATCATGGGACATTCATTGCACTTGGTGTATACATCTCTGAGCACTGTTGCACCACATGGTCAATGGTCCACCTTATAGATGCCAGTCCACCCAGTTGGACATTGGCCATGGGATGACATGCAATGTCCAGTAACTGTCCCTGCAGTATCACCCAGGACAACCTCAAGTCCTGAAAATGCCCCCACATCTCATATCTTCTTCCCATTCCCCACCCTCACAAGCTACCATGGCCTCTTTCTCCATCTCAATGCTACATTTACTTCCATTACTACTCACAGTAGTTCCAGAATAGAATATCAGTAAGTCCACTCTAATCCATACTTTATTCCTCCATTCTGTGGATCCTAGGATGGTTATGTTAACTCCACTTTTATATCGAAAGGGTGCTTAGATTCCACTTGAATGATGGATACAATTCTCCTGTTTACAGTTGTAGGCACGCTTGTGTCGTTGGTGTGATGGGTGACGTTCTTCACCTCCCTGTTAGCTGGCTAGGTTAAGTCCAATAACCCAGAGGGTAGGAGTTGCAAGACTGTTGAGGCTCAGGGCATGGCAGTTACATTGACTGCCCAGAGAGTCACTAAACCCCAGCACCAACTACCGGTCTGGTAAAAGTAAATGGAGAGTCTTGTGAACAAAGATCACATCTCAATCCAACTCCATCACACTCAGGAGCACAAATTCCAAAGCAGGGTCAACTGACATTGCACTGAAGTCCATCTGCCATGACCATAGAGCCTGTGAGTCTCTGTAGCCCTCAGAAGATGTAGTTCTTCTTGATATGGAAATCTCTGTCCTCAATAGGTTTGGGATATTTTCTACCATTATGTCTTCAAATCTTCCTTCTGCCCCTTTCACCTTCTCTTCTCCTTCTTTTTTTTTTCTTCCAAATTCTACTCAATTTATTCATTTTTAAAAAAAATATTACATTTAAAAAATATGAGGTCCCCATTCACCCCAACCGCCCCCACCCCACCACTCCCCCCACAGTAACACTCTCCCCCATCATCATGATACATCCATTGCATCTGGTGAGTACTTCTCTGGGCATCGCTGCACCCCATGTCCCATGTTCCACACCATAGCCCACACTCTCCCACGTTCCATCCACTGGGCCATGGGAGGACATACAACATCTGGCAATTGTCCCTGGAGAACCACCCAGGACAACTCCAAGTCCTGCGAATGCCTCCACATCTCATCTCTTCCTCCCATTCCCCGCACCCAGCAGGCACCATGGCCACTTTTTCCACACCAATGCCACATTTTCTCAATTATTAACCACAATAGTTCATGAATAGAATATCATTAAGTCCACTCTAATCCTTACTGTATTCCTCCTTCCTGTGGACCTTGGCTTGGTTGTGTCCATTCCACATCTATGTCAAGAGGGGACTTAGATTCCACATGGATACTGGATGCAATCCTCCTGCTTTCAGTTGTAGGCACTCTAGGCTCCATGGTGTGGTGTTTGACATTACTCAACTCTGTGTTAGCTGAGTGTTGTAAGTCCAATAAATCAAAGTGTAGGAGCTGAAGTCCGTTGAGGCTCAGGGCCTGGCTATCATATTGTCAGTCCAGAGATTCAAATCCCCTAGATATATCTTAAACCCCAGCACCAACTACAATTCCAGTAAAGTAGCATGAAAGGTTTGTGAAAAGAGATCACATCTGAGTCCACCTCCATCATGCAGAAACACCAGCTCCAAAGAAGGGCCAACTGACATGGCTGTGAACCCCATCTGCCATGACCATAGAACCTGTGGGTTTCTTTAGCCCTCAAAAGGACCAATACCTGGGGTTGTATCTACTTTATCTGTCTCTGAGACTCTGCTCAGGTGTGCATAAGGGCAATCCATCTGACAACCTGCACTCTTTTTTAGAGACTCATAGCCATATAAACTTGTTTGTCCTTTCCATTTCCCCCTTACTTTAGGTCAAACAGCATTTTTAACTCCTGTTATTATATTTAGACAGGGATATTCTGCTGGTCCATGTTGAACCTTTAATTCAAGGTCATTTTCTGTTATGTCATCAGCTGGTACTTG
Source organism: Dasypus novemcinctus (assembly GCF_030445035.2). NCBI lineage: Eukaryota > Metazoa > Chordata > Mammalia > Cingulata > Dasypodidae > Dasypus > Dasypus novemcinctus. The sequence goes on along the minus strand of NC_080689.1, from coordinate 85,165,803 downwards.
GTAGTGATCCCTTGGTGCCAGGGAGGCTCTTTCCTGGGTGTCATGTCCCACGCTGGGGGGAAGGCATTGCATTTACATGCTGAGTTTGGCTTCAAGACTGGCCACATTTGAATAACACGGAGGCTGTCAGGAGGGAACTCTTAGGCACAGTGCTACTCTAGGCCTTGTTCTTATTTCAGGTGTATAGGCTCACAAGCATAGTCATTAGTATCAGGGGCTCACTATTGGACCCTCATTCTTTCCTGGTCCTTACCATTGCACCTGGGGGACTGCCGCTGCTCCCCTAGGGACCACGACAGAGTCCCCCCTGGCCAGGAACCCTGTACCACCCCAGCTGTTGTTTTTAATTATTTCCACTATGAGTATATCCAAACATTTCCATGCACCCTGGACACATGCCCTGTATAACTCCCTGTCAACCAAATATCGCCTGTCAATAACATCCCATACCAGTATTCCTCCACTGCCATTGTTGAACCACTCTGCGATCCAAAACTTCCTGAAAAGTGAAGCCCAATATAATGTCAGGTTCCCTTACTAGTAAAATGGAATATAGTGATGAGTTTAAAGGTTAGATATAGAATACATATTGATTTGGAAAAATTCTACATCCTATCTTTTTCTTTTCTTTTTTCCTAATTATTGAGCTTCTCTTCACAGGAGCCTTAGGTCACAGTAATTCATAGATACAATTTACAGTACTCCCACATATCCATTATAAAACCTTTTCCCTTCCACAGTAATAATCTTTTAACTTATTCATATCAAATTTACTGAAACTGATGTACAGATATTGAGACAATAGCTTTCAAACAAGGAAACATTTGTGTTTACATTGTGGTTTATACTTTAGGCTACACAGTTTTCTAAATTTTTTAGTTATCCTATGTTTTACATTATGGTTTACATTATTAGTCTGTCATCCCTTATACGTTTTTCGTGTAATATTACATATTTTACATCCATCCTTGTGTACTCTTGTGAAACACTTCTTTTGCCCTCACATTTACTTTGGTTCCATCTCTTCAATATCTATTTCCCCCTCCCCTTGGGGCCCACAGTGACAGTCAATCTTCATTTCTTGAGGAGCCATGTTCAGAGATACTTGTAACAGTGTTGAGGGCTTGACTTGCTCAACTGCTCTAATGCCCTGGGAGTCACCCTTTCTCTTGAGAGATACGGTTTCCTCTATTTGGTGGCATTAGTCCTCCCCAGGATGTGGGTCTATCTTCACTCTCATTATATGGGTCTCTACCCAATGGTATAACCCACTCTGGCAAAATGAGCATTCAGATATTCCCTAGGAGTCTGTCCTGTGTCAGATTATCCCCTTTCAGTATCTTAAACAGGTAACTTTCCTAATTATATTTTGTAAAGGTTTTGTCAGCATTTTACTCTCAAACAACAATCTCCTATGTTCATATGTTTCCCCTCCCTCCCCCCAATTTCTTGGGCAATATTACCCACCCTCCCATCCCTAGCGCACCTCAAAACCGCAAAGCCCCACCCAAAGGTTAACCCTATGGCCCCATTTTATCTCTTCCTTATGCACATACTTACCTCCAGCTTATCATAGATTTCACCCATGTTGATGTCAGCTTACATCCTTCCTGTACCCCCTGATTTCCTGTAAGCCTATCTTCCAGTCTCTAGCTCTCTGAGGCAGCTTGCTTATTTCATGTCATTGAGGTCATGTAGTATCTGTCCTTCAATGCCTGGGTTGCTTCACTCAACATAAGGTTCTCAAGATTCATCCATGTTATCACGTGTGTTTTGAGTGTATTTGTTCTTAAAGCCTAGTAGTATTCCATTGTATGTATATACCACATTTTATTGATCCTCTCATCTATTGATGGGCATTTGGGTTGATTCGAACTTTTGGCGATAGTGAACAATGCTGCTAAGAACATTGGTGTACATATATCGGTTTGTGTCCTTGTTTTCAATTCTGCTGGGTATATACCCAGCAGTGGTATTGCTGGGTCATATGGCAAATCTATGGTTAGTTTTTTGAGAAACTGCCAAACTGTCCTCCAGAATGGTTGGATCCTTCAGCATTCCCACCAGCAGTGGATGAGTTTTCCATTTCTTCACATCCTCTCCAGCATTTGTATTCTTCTGTTTTTTTCATAGCTGCCAATCTTATGGGAGTAAGATTGTAGTTTTGACTTGCATTTCCCTGATAGCTAAAGATTTGAAGCATTTCTTCATGTGCTTTTTAGCCATTTGTATTTCTTCTTTGGAGAAGTGTCTGTTTAAATCTTTTTCCCATTTTTTAAATGGGTTGTTTATCTTTTTATTTTCAAGATATAGGAGTTCTTTATATATGCAAGTTATAAGTCTCTTATCGGATATATGGTTGCCAAATACTTTCTCCCATTGTGTAGGTTCCCTTTTCACTTTCTTGACAAACTCCTTTGAGGTGCAGAAGGCTTTAATTTTGAGGAAGTCCCATTTAACTATTTGTTCTTTTGCTGCTCGTGCTTTTGGTGTGATGTTCATGAAGCCATTTCCTATTACAAGGTCCTGTAGATGTTTCCCTACACTGCTTTCCAAGGTTTTTATGGTCTTGGCTCTTATATTTAGGTCTTTGATCCATCTTGAGTTGATCTCTGTAGAAGGTGTGAGATGGTAATCCTCTTTCATTCTTCTACATATGGATATCCAGTTCTGCAGGCACCATTTGTTGAATAGGCCATTCTCTCCCAGTTGGGAGGGTTTGGTGGCTTTATCTAATATTAAATGGCTATATATATGAGGTTCTATATCAGAACTTTCAATTCAATTCCATTGGTCTGTGTGTCTCTCCTTATGCCAATACCATGCTTTTTTCACTACTGTAGCTTTGTAGTATGTTTTGAAGTCAGGTAGTGTGATTCCTCCAATTTTGTTTTTCTTTTTCAATATGTCTTTGACTATTTGGGACCTCTTTCCTTTCCAAATAAATTTCATAGTTAGTTTTTCTAGTTCCTGAAAGAAGGCTGTGTTGATTTTTATTGGGATTGCATTGAATGTGTAGATCAGTTTTGGTAGGATAGACATCTTAATAATATTTAGTCTTCCTATCCATGAACAGGGAATATTCTTCCATTTATTTAGGTCTTCTTTGATTTCCTTGAACAGTCTTGTATAGTTCTCGGTGTATAAGTTTTTACATCTTTAGTTAAATTTATTCCTAAATATTTGATTTTTTAATTTACTATTGTGAATGGTATTTGTTTCTTGATTTCCTCCTGATCTTGCTCATTATTGGTGTACAGAAATGCTCCTGATTTTTGTGCTTTGATCTTATAACCTGCAACTCTACTAAACTCATTTATGAATTCTAGAAGCTTTGTTGTCGACCTCTCAGGGTTTTCTATGTATAGGATCATGTCATCTGCAAATACTGAAAATTTGGCTTCTTCCTTTCCAATTTGAATGCCTTTTATATCTGGCTCTTGTCTCAGCGCTTGAGCAAGTACTTCTAAGACAATGTTAAATAGAAGGGGAGAGAGTGGGCATCCTTGTCTTGTTTCTGACTTTAGAGGGAAGGATTTTAGGATTTCTCCATTGTAGACGATGTTTGCTGTAGGTTTTTCATATATACTCTTTATCATGTTCAAAAAATTTCCTTGTATTCCGATCTTTTGGAGTGTTTTTGTCAATAAAGGCTGCTGTATTTTGTCAAATGCTTTTTCTGCATCTATAGATATAATCATGTGATTTTTTTCCTTCAATCTGTTTATATGGTGTATTATATCGATTGATTTTCTTATGTTGGACCAACCTTGCATACCAGGAAAGAATCCCACTTGGTCGTGGTGTATAATTCTTTTAATGTGTTGTTGAATACGAGTAGCAAGTATTTTGTTAAGGATTTTTTCATCTAGGTTCATTGGAGAAATTGGTCTGTAATTTTCCTTTCTTGTGGTGTCTTTGTTTGGCTTTGGTATGAGGGTAATGTTGGCACCATAGAAGGAGTTAGGCAATGTTCCTTTTTTTTTTTTATTTTATTTTATTTTTTTTTTATTTTTTATTGACTTTGTAATAATATTACATTAAAAATATATATGTGAGTTCCCATTCAACCCCACCCCCCCACCCCCCCTCTCCCCCTCCCCAACAACACTCGTTCCCATCATCATGACACATCCATTGGATTTGGTAAGTACATGTTTGGGCACTTCTGCACCTCATATACATTGGTTCACATCATGGCCCATACTCTCCTCTATTCCATCAAGTGGGCCCTGTGAGGATTTACAATGTCCGGTGATTACCTCTGAAGCACCATCCAGGGCAGCTCCATGTCCCGAAGACGCCTCCACCTCTCATCTCTTCCTGCCTTTCCCCATACCCTTTGTCCATTATGTCCACTTTTCCCAATCCAATGCCACCTCTTCTATGTGGACATTGGATTGGTTGTGTCCATTGCACCTCTATGTCAAGAGGAGGGTCAGATTCCACCTGGATGCTGGATGCAATCCTCCCATTTTCAGTTGTAATCACTCTAGGCTCCATGGTGTGGTGGTTGTCCTTCTTCAACTCCATCTTAGCTGAGTGTGGTAAGTCCAATAAATCAGATTGTAGGTGCTGGAGTCTGTTGAGGCTCAGGATCTGGCTATCATATTGTCAGTCCAGAGATTCAAATCCCCTAAATATATCTTAAACCCCAACATTAACTGCACCTCCAGCACATTAGCATGAAAGTCTTATGAAGGGAGATCCCATCTGAGTCCAGATTCATCACACATAAACACCATTTCCAAAGAGGGGCCATCTGCCCTGGTAGTTAACCCCATCGGCCATGACCATAACTCCCATGGGTCTCTTTAGCCCTCAAAGGAACCAATATCTTGGGGTTGTATCTGCTTTATCTGTCTCTCTGACTCTGCTCAGTTGTGCATGAGGGCAAACCTTCTGCCAGCCTCCAGACTCTTTTTTAGAAACTCGTAGCCATATAAACTCATTTCTCCTTTCCATTTCCCCCTTACTTTAGGTCAAACAGCATTTTAAAGTCATGGTATTTTATGTAGACATGGATATTCTGCTGATCCGCATTGAACCTTCCGTATAAGGTCATTTTCCAGTTGCATCATCAGTTGGTAGTTGATAGTGGTCCCTCGTTGCCAGGGAGGCTCATCCCCGGGTGTCATGTCCCGCGCTGGGGGGAAGGCATTGCATTTACATGCTGAGTTTGGCTTCGAGACTGGCCACATTTGAGTAACATGAAGGCTGACAGAAGGAAATTCCCAGGCACAAAGTTGCTCTAGGCCTTGTTCTTATTTTGGGTTTATCAGCTCACAAGCATAGTCATTAGCATCTGGGGCTCACTGTTGAACCCTCACTCCCTCCCGGTCCCCACCACTGTACCTGGGAGACTGTCGCTGCTCCCCTAGGGACCACGACAGAGCACCACTGGCCAGGAACCCAGTACCCCCTCTACTGTGGTTTTTAATTGTTGCCACTATGAATATATCCAAACATTACCATGCACCCTGGACATATGTTCTGTACAGCTCCCTGTCAGTCATATATCACCTGTCATTGGTATCCCATACCAGTATCCCTCCATTGCCATTGTTGAAACACTCTGTGATCCAGAACTCCCCGAAATTTGAAGCCCAATATAATGTCATGGTCCCTTACTAGGGAATGGCATATAGCGATGAGTTTAAAGGATAGATAAAGAACTTGGATAAAGTTAGATAAAGAACTTAGATAAAGAATGTTGACTTGAAAAAATTCCACATCCTATTTTTTTCTTTTCCCCCCCCCCCCTAATTATTCAGCTTTTCTTCACAGGAGTCCTAGACCACAGCAATGTATATATATAATATACAGCACTCCCACACATCCACCAGAAAACCTTTTCCCTTCCACAGTGATACTCTTACGCCCTATTCATATCATATTTACTTAAAGTGATGTACAGAGTCTGAGACATTAGCTTTCTAACAAGGTGACATCTGTGCTTACATTATGGTGCATACTTTAGGATACACAGTTCTTTACATTTTTAGTTATCCTATGTTTTACATTATGGTTTACATTATCAGTCTGTCATCTCCTATATGTTATGGTGTAATATTACATGTTTTATATCTATCTTGTGTACTCTCAAGAAACTCCTCTCTTACCCCCCATTTACTTTGGTTCCACACATTTAACGTCCATTTTCCCTTCCACCTTGGTGCCCTCAGTGATAGCCAACCTCCGTTTCCTGAGGAGCCACTTCCAGAGATAGATGGAATAGTGTTCAGGGCCTAACTTGCTCAACTGCCCCAATGCCCTGGGAGCCACCCTTTCTCTCGAGGGATACAGTTCCCTCTATTGGATGGCATTAGTCCTCCCCAGGATGTGGGTCCACCCCCACTCTCACTACTTGGGTTTCTACCCCATGGTGTCACCCACTCTGGCAGAATGAGCATTTAGACATTCCCCAGGAGCCCGTCCTGCATCAGACCCTCCCCTCCGAGCATTCTAAACAGGTAACCCTCTTTATTATATTTTGATATGATTTTCTCGGCATTTTACTCTCCACCAACACCTGACCCTCTCCTGGTTCGTATGCTACCCCTCCCTCCCCCCACTTTTGGGCAACGTTACCCATCCGTCCCTCCCCAGCCACCCTCAAACCCGCAAAGCCCCAAGCAAAGGCAACCCCTTGCCCCCCTTTTATCTCTTCTTTGTGTTCATACTTACCACCATCTCGTCTTAAATTCCACCCCTGCAGACATCGGCTCATATCCTTCCTCCACCCTCCGATTTCCTGCAAGGCTATCGTTCAGTCTCTTGCTATCTAGGGCAGCTTGTTTATTTCATATCATTGAGGTCATGTAGTATTTGTCCTTCAATGTCTGGGTTGCTTCACTCAACATAAGGTTCTCAAGATTCATCCATGTTATCACATGTGTTTGTAGTGTGTTTGTTCTTACAGCCGAGTAGTATTCCATTGTGTGTATATACCACATTTTATTGATCCACTCGTCTGTTGATGGGCATTTGGGTTGATTCCAACTTTTGGCAATAGTGAACAATGCTGCTATGAACATTGGTGTACATATATTGGTTTGTGTTCTTGTTTTCAGTTCTGCTGGGTATATTCCCAGCAGTGGTATTGCTGGGTCATATGGCAAATCTATGGCTAGTTTTTTGAGAAACCGCCATACTGTTCTCCAGAATGGTTGGATCCTTCTGCATTCCCACCAGCAGTGGATGAGTGTTCCCCTTCCTTCACATCCTCTCCAGCACTTGTATTCTTCTGTTTTTTTCATAGCTGCCAATCTTATGGGTGTAAGATGGTATCTCATTGTGGTTTTGATTTGCATTTCCCTGATAGCTAGATATTTGGAACATTTTTTCATGTGCTTTCTTGCCATTTGTATTTCTTCTTTGGAGAAGTGTCTGTTTAAGTCTTTTTCCCATTTTTTAAATGGGTTGTTTATCTTTTTATTTTCAAGATATAGGAGTTCTTTATATATGCAAGTTATAAGTTTCTTATCAGTTATATGATTGCCAAATATTTTCTCCCACTGTGTGGGCTCCCTTTTTACTTTCTTGACAAACTCCTTTGAGGTGCAGAAGGCTTTAATTTTGAGGAAGTCCCATTTATCTATTAGTTCTTTTGCTGCTCGTGCTTTTGGTGAGATATTCATAAATCCATTACCTATTACAAGGTCCTGTAGATGTTTCCCTACACTGCTTTCTAAGGTTTTTATGGTCTTGGCTCTTATATTTAGGTCTTTGATCCATCTTGAGTTAATCTTTGTATAAGGTGTGAGATGGTAATCCTCTTTCATTCTTCTACATATGGCTATCCAGTTCTCCAGACACCATTTGTTGAATAGGCCACTCTCTCCCAGTTGAAAGGGTTTGGTGGCTTTATTGAATATTATGTGGTTGTATATGTGAGGTTCTATATCAGAGCTTTCAATTCGATTCCATTGGTCTATATGTCTCTCCTTATGCCAATACCATGCTGTTTTCACCACCGTAGCTTTATAGTATGTTTTGAAGTCAGGTAGTGTGATTCCTCCAATTTCGTTTTTCTTTTTCAGTATGTCTTTGGCTATTCGGGGTCTCTTTCCTTTCCAAATAAATTTCATAGTTAGTTTTTCTAGTTCCTTAAAGAAGGCTGCATTGATTTTTATTGGGATTGCATTGAATGTGTAGATCAATTTTGGTAGGATAGACATCTTAATAATGTTCAGTCTTCCTATCCATGAACAAGGAATAGTCTTCCATTTATTTAGGTCTTCTTTGATTTCCTTGAACAATATTGTATAGTTCTCAGTGTATAAGTTCTTTACCTCTTTAGTTAAATTTATTCCTAAGTATTTGATTTTTTTATTTACTATTGTGAATGGTATTTGTTTCTTGATTTCCTCCTGATCTTGCTCATTATTGGTGTACAGAAATGCTACTGATTTTTGCGCATTGATCTTATAACCTGCGACTTTACTAAACTCATTTATAAGTTCTAGAATCTTCGTTGTAGATCTCTCAGGGTTTTCTATGTATAGGATCATGTCATCTGCAAATAATGAAATTTTGACTTCTTCCTTTCCAATTTGAATGCCTTTTATTTCTGGTTCTTGCCTCAGTGCTCGAGCAAGTACTTCTAAGACAATGTTAAATAGGAGCGGCGACAGTGGGCATCCTTGTCTTGTTCCTGAGTTTAGAGGGAAGGAGTCTAGGATTCCTCCATTGTAAACAATATTGGCTTTAGGTTTTTCATATATACTCTTTATCATGTTCAAAAAATTTCCTTGTATTCCAATCATTTGGAGTGTTTTTATCAAGAAAGGGTGCTGTATTTTGTCAAATGCTTTTTCTGCATCAATAGATATAATCATGTGATTTTTTTCCTTCAATCTGTTTATATGGTGTATTATATCGATTGATTTTCTTATGTTGAACCAACCTTGCATACCAGGAAAGAATCCCACTTGGTCGTGGTGTATAATTCTTTTAATGTGTTGTTGAATACGAGTAGCAAGTATTTTGTTAAGGATTTTTTCATCTAGGTTCATTAGAGAAATTGGTCTGTAATTTTCCTTTCTTGTGGTGTCTTTGTTTGGCTTTGGTATGAGGGTAATGTTGGCACCATAGAAGGAGTTAGGCAATGTTCCTTTTGTTTCAATTTTTTGGAAGAGTTTCAGCAGGATTGGTGTTCGTTCTTTCCTGAATGTTTTGTGGAATTCACCTGTGAAGTCGTCTGGCCCTGGGCTCCTCTTAGTTGGGAGGTGTTTAATGACTGATTCTATCTCTTTCCTTGCGATTGGTTTGTTGAGATCATCAATTTCTTCTTTCCTCAATATAGGCTGCTTATGTGTTTCTAGGAATTTGTCCATTTCCTCTGAATTGTCATTTTTGTTGGAATATAGGTTTTCAAAGTATCCTCTTATGATAGTCTTTATTTCTGTGGGGTCAGTGGTAATATCTCCTTTCTCATTTCTTATTTTGTGTATTTGCATCTTCTCTCTTTTTTTCTTTGTTAGTCTTACTAAAGGTTTGTCAATTTTATTGATCTTCTCAAAAAACCAGCTCTTGGTCTTGTTTATCTTTTCAAGTGCTTTCTTATTTTCAATTTCATTTAGTTCTGCTCTTATCTTTGTTATTTCCTTCCTTCTTCCTGTTGGATTACTTTGTTGATTTTTTTCTAATTCCTCCAAATGTGCAGTTAGTTCTTCAATTTTTGCTCTTTCTTCTTTTTTGATGTATGAATTTATGGCTATAAATTTCCCTCTCAGTACTGTTTTTGCTGCATCCCATGAGTTTTGATATGTTGTGTTATCATTATCATTTGGTTCAAGGTAGTTATTGATTTCTTTTGAGATTTCCTCTTTGACCCACTGTTTTTCTTTCTTTTTTTTTTTAAATTTATTTATTTAATTCCCCCCCTCCCCTGGTTGTCTGTTCTTGGTGTCTATTTGCTGCGTCTTGTTTCTTTGTCCGCTTCTGTTGTCATCAGCGGCACGGGAAGTGTGGACGGTGCCATTCCTGGGCAGGCTGCTCTTTCTTTTCACACTGGGCGGCTTTCCTCATGGGCGCACTCCTTGCGTGTGGGGCTCCCCCACGCGGGGGACACCCTTGCCTGGCACGGCACTCCTTGCGCGCATCAGCACTGCACATGGCCAGCTCCACACGGGTCAAGGAGGCCCGGGGTTTGAACCGTGGAACTCCCATGTGGTAGACGGACGCCCTAACCACTGGGCCAAGTCCGTTTCCCATCCCCCATTGTTTTTCTAAGAGTGTGCTGTTTAATTTCCAAATCGTGGTGTGAAATCTGGGCCTCTGTCCCTTGCAAATTTCCAGCTTCACTCCACTGTGGTCAGAGATATTATTTTGTATGATTTTGATCTTTCTGAATTCATTAAGCCTTTTTTTGTGGCCTAGCATATGGTCTATCTTGGAGAATGATCCCTGTGCACTTCAGAAAAGTGTATATCCTGCTGTGTTTGGGTATAATGATCTATATATGTCTATTAGATCCAGCTCCTCTAATACACTGTTCAAATGTTTTGTTTCTTTAGTGATTCTCTTTGAGGTGTTCTGTCTAGAGTTGATAGTTGTGTATTAAAATCCCCCACTATAATTGTAGATGCATCTATTCTTTCACTTAGTTTTTCCAGCATTTGCCTCACGTATTTAGAGGTGCCCTTGTTAGGAGCATAAATATTTATGATTGTTCGATCTTCTTGACAGATAGTCCCTTTCACTAATATGTAGTATCCTTCTTTGTCTCTCACAATTGTTTCACATTTAAAGTCTATTTTGTCTGATATTAATATAGCTACTCCTGCCTTTTTTTGGTTATTGTTTTCTTGTAAGATTGTTTTCCAACCATTCACTTTCAGCCTCCATGAATCTCTGGGTCTAAGATGTGTCTCTTGTGGACAGCATATAGATGGGTCATTTTTCCTTATCCAATGTCCCAGTCTGAATCTTTTGACAGGTGAGTTTAATCCATTGACATTCAGTGTTATTACTTTCAAGGAATTATTTATGCTAGCCATATTTTGATTGGACTTGTGTTTGTTACATTTTGTTTGTTTGTTTTTCTTCTCTTTTGGTCTTTTTTATTGCTCTTACACTCTCCTCCAATGCTGCCTGTCCTGTTTTTTCCTTTCTTCCTGCAGAACTCCCTTTAGAATTTCTTGAAGGGGAGGTTTCATGTTGGCATACTCTTTCAATTTCTGTTTATCTGTGAATATTTTGAACTCTCCATCATTTTTGAATGCTAGTTTAGCTGGATACAGTATTCTTGGTTGGAAATTTTTTTCCTTTAGTACCTTGACTATATCATACCACTGCCTTCTTGCTTCCATGGTTACAGATGAGAAATCAGCACTTAATCTTATGGAGCTTCCCTTGTATATGATGGTTTTCTTTTCTCTTGCTGCTTTTAGAATTTTCTCTCTGTCTTGAGCATTGGATTATTTGACAAGTATATATCTTGGGGTGGACCTGTTGGGGTTTATGATGTTTGGGGTGTGCTGTGCTTCTTGAATATAAACATCTGTCTCTGTAGATTTGGGAAGTTTTCAGCCATTATTTCCTGCAACTCCTTCTGACCCCTTTCCCTTCTCTTCTCCTTCTGGGATGCCTATAATACGTATGTTTGTCCATTTTGCGTTATCATTCAGGTCCCTAAGTCCTACCTGGATTTTTTCTATCTTTTTATCGATCAATTCTATGATCCGTTTGATTTCCGACGTACTGTCTTCCACATCACTAATTCTCTGCTCTGCCTCTTCTAGTCTGCTGTTATTTGCTGCAATTGTATTTTTGATTTCTTGAACTGTGGTGTTCATTCCCATCATATCTGTCATCTTTTTGCGTATGTCTGCAATTTCCCCTCCAAATGTTTTCTTCATATTGTTAACCTCTTCCTTTACTTCATTAAATTTATCTGTGATTTATGTTCTGAGATCTTTAGTTACTTGTGCGAAATTCTGCTCCCCTTCCTGGTTTTTAGTTTGTTCATTGGATTCAGCCATGTTTTCCTGATTGCTCGTTTGGTTTGTAGATTTTTGTTGCTGTCTGGTCATCATTTGATCTTGATGTGTTTAATCAGTTCCTTAGCTTCTTTGTCTAGTCTTGGGGATTAATTAGCTGTTGTTTTTGCATAAGTGTTATATCTTCTCTTTGTCACTTTGTTCTTCTTATTCTAATTTCTTATTGCTGGGTGAGTTCACTCTGAAGGAAAGTATTAGGGCCAGGGAAAGGCAATTGTGTAAGAAAGGAAAATGTGTAAAGTAGTATTGGTAATAAATGTTAACAGAGCATCAATATGAGATCTGGGAGGATGGATATTAGATTCATATAAGTTGTGTAGAGTTATAGCAGTAGGTAGAGTAGCTATCATGAGGTAGTCAACTGAATATGGGAGGAATATGGTATGAATTAAAAAGCTAGTACTTTTGTGAGAGAGGGAAAGAGAAAAGAAAGGCAATAGTTTCAAGAATGGATAAAAGACAGAAAAAAACCAAAGGTATTAGAAATTAAGAGTTAGACAATTTGGGGATCAAAGAAAGGGAGGTGGAATATAGGAGAGACAGTAGATGATGGAGAGTATCAAGATGTGGGGGAAAGGGGATAGTGTAGGTAGCCAAAATCAGTTTACACAGAAATGAGGCAATGGAAGATGAGGAAACCCAGCAAATGTGAGGTGTTACCTGCAGCACCTATTGTATAATTAAGATAAAATAAAATAAGAAGAAAATGAGGGACAAAAAAAAAAAAGAGAAGAAAGAAAGAAAGAAAAAGGGGGGTGGGTAAAGGGAGGGGAACAAGGAAAAGAAAAAAAAAAGATAAAGAACAACCACAACAACAACAACAAAAAACCCCCCTAAATAACTGAAAAAAAAAAAAGACCTTGGGTGATACAATAGGAGAAAAGACTAGGAGATAATGCAATGTTGGCAATCAGGACAATAAAAAATGAAAAATAAAATAAAAATAAGAAAACAAAACAAAACAAAGCAAAACATAAACAAAAACAAAAACACAAACTTGAGGGCTAGGACATTCAAGAACCTCAGATGGACCTCAGGGCATGGTGGATTCTGGGATGGAAAGTCTGTGATATTGCAGGCTCGAGAGGTGTGAGTTTCTGAGATGTGGGCCACCAGGGTTTAGGGGAGACAGATCTGGCAATCTCAAATCTGGTTAACAGGGAGCCTGGGAGCACCGCAGTGCAACACAGCCTTCAGGGATCCCCACAGCTGGGTGCCAGCCCTATGGGGGAGGTCACATCTGCAAACTCTGACCTATGTGTTAGAAACCCACAATTCACCCTCTCACTAGGGTCTGTTCTGTGGCTGTATCTCCAATTTGACTTCAGGATACCTCCTGCCCTGTAAGCCCCCAAAACAGCCACCTGGGGGCGCCTCTACACTGCAGCCAATTTAATGATGCTGCAGATCAGTAGCCAGGTCCAGGGGGCGGTGCTCCAGCCGGAAGTGCCAATATCAGTGTCCGAAACCAAAATTCCCACGCTTCGCAAAATATTCCCCTAATCAGCTTCCAGACATCTCCCATCCTGCCAACCCCTGAAACAGCCTCCTGGTGATGTCTCTTTATTGCGAGTGATTTAAGGCTGCTGCAGATTGACAGCTGGCCTTGGGGGCAGGGCTCTAGGCAGAAGCGCTATTATTTGTGCCCGCAATCAAAAATTCCCCGCCTCGAAATAAAACTCCCGTCTGTCTCCCCAAATTGGTCTGCGAAGGCCTCCTGCCCTGTTAGCCCCCCAATAGTCTGCTCAGGGTTTATGAATTCCCCAGTACTGCCCAGCCTCCAGGAATCACCGCCAGGGTGCCAGTGCCGTGCCTGCGACCACCCCAGGAGGAAGCATCCCGCATGCAGCCCCCACCTCCTTGTAATAGAGCCTCAGTTTTATCTTATACATGAATTTTCTGTTACCTTCCCACCAAATTGATGTCCAGACACCTCCTGCCCTGCAAAATCCTGAAACAGCCTGGTCCTGAAGAATTTCCAATGCTGCCCAGCTGCTTCTTTGCAGGTGCACTCACTAAGCCACCATCTTGCCCCATCCCCCCCCTCTCTCTTCTCCTGGGACACCCATGACACATGTATTTACATGTCTCTTACTGTCATTTATTTCCCTGAGATGCTGTTCAATTTTTCCCTTCTTTTCTTCATCTGTTCTTTTCTTTGTTCACTTTCAGAGGCCATTTACTCAAGCTCACCAATCTTTTCTTCTTCTTCCTCAAATCTGCTATTATATGACTCTAGTGTATTTTAAATTTCATTTATTGTGTCTTTCATTCCAATAAGATCTGCTATTTTTCTACGTATACTTTCAAATTCTTTTTTATTCTCATATAATGTCTACTTAATATCTTTAATCTCTTTAGCCATCTCAATGAATTTATTAAGGAGATTTGTTTGAACATCTATGATTAGTTGTTTCAACTCCTTTATGCCATCTTGAGGCCTATCTTGCTCCTTTTTGTGGGTCATATCTTCCTGTTTCTTGGCGTGGATAGAAATTTTTTGTTGGTACCTTGATGTCTGGCTTCCTAGAGTATTCATTCTGGTGCAGTTTTGCTCTTTAGTTTAGGGCTTTCTTGTCCTTTCTTCCTTGCTGGTTGTGTAGTAGGAGCCAAAGATGCAGTTATTATTGTGAGCTGTGGAGGCTCAAGCTGCCCTCAGTGCCTCAGGGCCTGATGAAATTTCTTCCAAATTTCTTCTTGCCAGGTGTTTGGACCAAGCTACTTCTGTGTGTAATAATCCAAGTTGTGCGGTTCTAGACTGTGATTGCCCAGAGAGACTTATGAAGCTTCAAGTGTCTTTCTCCCCTTCCTGGGACTGGGGTGGAGCTACCGGTATGGAGAGCAATCTATGCGTTACAGGTCCAAGGTGACCGCAGTTGCCCCTGTACATATCATACTATTCTGTTTGTGAAATGTGCACTTTCTTTTACCTGGAAAGGCAGTTTCAGGGCACAACAGCTTTCTCCCTGCTAGAGATGGGGCTGAAGCCTAGGCTTGGGCTGCAGGCCCACCTGGGAGAAAGATACCTGTCCCTTCAGTCATGGTGCTTTTCAGTGAGCCTGCTTGTCCTCATGTTGTGTGCATAGTCAAAATGGTGGCTACCAGTCACTTTCTGACTTGGACATTTTAAAACTTTAGCTATTTTTAGTGTTATACTCTAACCATCCAAATTCATTAATCAGTACCTGAAATCAGTGGTCAACTGCCTCTTCCTCCCTGTTTTTGGGAAATGGAGATTCAAATTCCAGCCACAGGGTAGCCCCTGAGGTGGTGTACGTGGCCAAGTAGGATGATCACCAGCCTCCTTGGTGTGGCCTATATTTTTCTGGATAAGCTGGCCTTTTCAGCTATGTCCCTGCCAGAGGTGGGGCTGGGGTTTATGCTAGAAGTCCAGTTTGGTCAGGATGGAAAGAAGCTGGTCCCTAGCAGCATTGTGATTTTCAGTCCATGCTGCTTCCCCGTGTGCCAGAGGTACAGTTAAAATGGTGCTACTGGCCACTTTCTAACATGGACAGGTTCAAAATTCAGCTCTTCTTAGGTTAGATGATAGCACACCAGATTCACTGATCAGTATCTTAAGTTGGTGCACAACCGTCTCTTCCTCCCCCATTTTTGGGAAGTGAAGCTTCGAGTTTCAGCCATGGAATTACTTCTTAAGCAGCACGTGTAGCCAGTGGAAGATGGGCACCAGTCTCTGCGATATGGAATGTCCTACTCACAAGTCTTCTCTGCAGATGGGGATTATCCTCCTTCCAATCTTTCAACGATGTTGCATGATGACCTTCTTGTCTCCTGGAGCCACCAGACAGGTGCTTTAGATAGCTCTGGGGATTACTAACTGCCCTGTAGCATGAGCTGACTCTAGGAGCTCCTTACTCTGCCACCATCTTGCTGGTCTTATTTCTCCTTACTTATATACTAATATGCAGGAAGAGGACATATCTTGTTGTGCATTCTCTAATAACACTAAGTTGGAAAACTAATTGCATTTAGCAATTTATTTACAGTTGCTAGATTCACACAATTTTGACATAACATGTAGAAATTTTTAAAATATGCATCTCTGAGTATAAAGTATTTCATACTGAATCCTCTGCCATGATGGCAGCAGTAGATGTCTTCAAACTCCAATGTCTCATGACTGGCATCCAACATTGATGTTGCCATCAGGAGTGTCCACCATCCATCTGTGGTAGGAGAGGGCTCATGTCTTTCTCTTTTTGTGATGTCCCAGACTGTGTTAATTCCATCGAACTTCCAACACATTTCCTATATGCTGCCCCAGCTTGTGATCAGATCTGTAAGCCACATGATATTCATTTTGTACTTTCATATGAGTTAGCTTAAACCCACTCCATTTCTGTTGTTTGCATCTAAGAACACTAATCTCCAAAATATTTTTCATATTTGGTAGCATGGCTCTGTATCAAAATTTATTTTTCCTGAATATTTATGGCTATGCTAACCTATTTTCATTTCTGCAAATTTATGAAATAACAAAAAAGTCTAAAATTACTCATTAGTTTATTTCTTAGAATTCTGTTTTACTTGTAAATAAAGTTGACATAATTGATTTATATCAATTATTTATTTATCTTTTCATTCATATACTTATTAAACAAATACTAGTTGCAATCTCATACAGTCCTGGTACTTCTTTTTGTACTAGGATTTTAATAATGGCTGTTAATGAATAACATGACTTTTGAATGAGAGAGAATGGGAGATAAACCCAACAAAATACAGGGTTTTTCCATCTCAGTGTGTTGGTCCTATGAGGGCTCACTTACCTTGTCAACTAGGTGACAGTGCCTGCAGGACTGGGGCGATGCTTTCCAGGAAGCTTTTTTATGCTCTGAACCAGCATTCAGTCTATGGTGCTATTTCTCCCCTAGCTGAGAGTCACAATCCTGGAATCAAGCGGTGGAAATGCGAGGGGCACCACTCACTAATACCTTAGTTATCCACAGACTAGTGTCCTGTGCCTAGAAGTGTTCATGAAATTGTTATCTGCATAGTTCTAAAAGTATCATTAGTTTTGGGTAGGAGTAAATGAACTGCTTTATCAGACCTTCAGAGCTGAAGCTATTTTACATATGACCACTAGGTGGAGGTGTTACACTTCAGTTCTGCTAATCACTCTATTAGTGATTTTAGAAAGTGGTCAGCTTAAATGACAGTCCTAAGGGTGACTTGTAAATATTTGGTGACTCATTTCTGGGAGTAGTACTGTATTAAGGGCAATACAGAGGACTAGTTTGGGATATATTAAGTGAGATTCCTTTGGGATATTGAAGAGGAGCTTCAAATATCTGTTTAAAATTTAGACTGAAATAGATACACCATACGTGCACTGCATCTTAATCTATCCAATGATATGAGTCTATTCCACGTATATTTTGGCACCATATTTATAACATTTAATTAAGTTATGATATTACACTTACAGATGCATGTATTTTCTTACAAATTCATTTTTTCAAGATGGCTGCAGTTGATTTGAAAGGATACAACTGCTGATAAAATATTTCATTTTCTGAATTGTGCTGAATAGTTTTCAAAATTGTGGTGTTAAGTTGATGTCTCGCCTTTTGCAGGAGTGTAGTTACATTTCCTGTGGTCATGATATTTTTCCCTTTCCATTATTTATCTTCACAACTCACTGCACAGGTACGTTTGACTTTATACTCTCTATGGATTTGCATATGCTCCTTGGGGACTTGGTTGTCTGCTCAGAGCTCTATTAATGCAGGTTCCCTGGAGATGGGGCCTGAGTACATCAGACGGGTGAGCAAGATGATGTCACATTCCCAACTGCTTGTCCTGCTGGTGTTCTGGGCCTCAGGTGAGAGGTTTAGAAGAGTATTATCTTTATAAAGCTGGAGGATTGTTTTAACATGCAGAGTGAGCAAACCATTTCATCTAAAGCAGATCTGAATATATATGATAAATAAGAAAACCTACATTTTGATTCATATTTTATACATTCGTGATTTAATGTATGCTCTATGTTCTTCTCTGGTTGCAGGTGCCAGTGGGGACATCGTGATGACCCAGTCTCCAAGCTCTGTGGCTGCATCTGCAGGAGAGACCGCCACCCTCAAGTGCAAGGCCAGTCAGAGTGTTAGCAGCTACTTAGCCTGGTACCACCAGAAACCAGGACAGGCTCCTAAACTGCTCATTTATCGTGCATCCACCCGGCCATCAGGGGTCCCTGATCGATTCAGTGGCAGTGGGTCTGGGACAGATTTCACTCTCACCATCAGCAGATTCCAGCCTGAGGATCTGGGAGATTATTACTGTCAGCATGGTTATGGCTATCCTCCCACAGTGCTTCAACCTCGAACATAAACCTCCTCCCCAGGGCTGTAGGGCAGTGAATCTTGCAGCACCAGCTGCTTCCTCTTCAAATAAACTTGAATATATTTGTGTCCCTCATCTGTATGAGAAACCACATCCTTTAGGGGACTGTATCGTAGAAATCTTTTTTTCATTGAGGAGATCAAAGGACAGGGTGAATTGACTGTCTAGGCTAGGGTCTTTTAAATTTACAGCCTGATTGATTGATTTTTTCTTCACTGTATCTCCTTAATTTTTAAAATTCACCATCTTCTTTCCTTACCCCTTCCATCTTCTTCCTTCTCCCCCATGATCCTCCAACTCTGTTCCTTCCCAAGGTTAAATCCTTGATCCTTCATATTCAAACCTTCCCCTGTGGAAGGTCATTTACCTCCCTTACTCTTTCCTTCACTGGACCCTTTCCCATCCATGTCTTTCTTTTCCTTTTCACAAAAGATGGTTTGATTTGCTACTCTAACTTCTTTTTTAATTTAGATAGCTATTTTCATTTCTTATTACCATCAAATAGTAACTGTGGGTGCCTTAATATACTATACTCATTGAAGAATGCTTAGGTTATAAGGGATGATGCTCAGTCAGTGACATATGTTGATTTCAGTTTGGCCTCTGTTCTGTGGCTGGAACTGAAAGCTCCACTTTCAAAATATGGGGGAGGAAAAGACTACTAATGAGTAAATTTGGTGGACAAAAATATAAACCTAAGAACAGCTAAACTTTGAAATTTTTCAAGTGAGAAAGAGGCCGGTAACTGGCATCTTAACTCAGCGCCTGGCAGAGGGGAAGCTGGGATGACTGAAATTCACAGTGCTGGTAGGAAGCGGCTTCTTTCCATCCAGGCCATATTGCAGGTCTAGCCTAGGCCCCAGCCCCACCTGTACAGGGAGGAAGCTGGGGGACCTGCAGCAGCCTCTCTAGGAAATTACTGGCCAGGACTTGGAGGCATTTGATCACCCGATGTTGGCAATGCAAGTCACCCAGTGCAATTCTGTGGCTGGAATTGGAAGCTCCATTCTCAAAAACAGGGGAGGAGGAAATGCTTGACCACTACTTGCAGCTACTGATTAGTAAATTTGGCTGGCTAAAGTATAATGCTAAGAACATCTAAAGTTTGAAACTGTTGAAGTCATGGAGAGGCCATTGCCTTCCATTTTGACCCTTTTCCCAGCATGTGGCCAAACCATACTGAACAAAAATGACAGTGACTCTAGTAACCAGTTTATTTCACCCAGATAAACCTGCAACCTTAGCCCAGACTTCAGCCCCAACTTTGGCAGGGAGGATGCTGTCAGGCCCTGCACAAGCCTATCCAGGTAACGAACGGTACATTTGGCTGGCAAAGACTGAATAATGAGAATTCTACTGGGGCAACTGTGGTCATCTTTGGACCTGAACTGCATAGATTGTTGCCCACATATACAGCTCCACCCCTACCCAAGGCAAGGGAGAAAGGGGTGTGAAGCTTCATCAGTCTCTCTGGGCAGCTACAGTCTAGGCTAACACAACTTGTATTATTCCACAAAACTGTGACTTTTTCCCTACCCCTGGCAAAGGAGAAAGTTGGGAGAAGCTTCCTTGGTACCTTGTGCAATGAGCGCAGCTTCAGCCTCCATATCTTGTAACACCAACTGCATCCTTGGCTCCTACTGCACAACCAGCAAGGGAGAAAGGGCAGGAAGCCTGAAACTAATGAGAAAAACTACACCCAGAGTAAATACTCTAGTAAGCCAGATGCCAAGACACAACAAAAAATTATAATCTACACCAAGAAACAGGAAGCTATGGCCCAGTTAAAAGAACAAGATAAGCCTCCAGATGACATAAAGAAGTTGAGACAACTAATCATAGTTGTGCAAACAAATCTCCTTAATAAATTCAATGAGATGGCTGAAGAGATTAGGATATTAAGAAGACACTGGATGAGAACAAAGTAAAATTTGAAGGCATACATTGAAAAAAATCAGATCTTATGGGAATGAATGGTGCAATATGTCAAATTAAAAAATATTGGAATCACAAATAGCAGATTTGAGGAAGCAAAAGAAATGATTGGTGAGCTTAAAAATTCGCCTCTGAAAGTGAACATAGAAATAAACAGATGAAGAAAAGAATGGAAAAAATTGAACAAGGTCTCAGGGAACTAATGACATGAAAAATTGTGAATACATACATGTCATGGGTATCCCAGAAGTAGAAGGGAAGGGAAAGGGGATAAAACTAATATTTGAAGAAATAATGGTAGAAAATTTCCCAACCCTATTGAAGGACGTAGATATCCGTGTCAAAGAAACCTAATGTACTCCCATTCAAAATACTCCAAATAGACCAACTTCAAGACACACACTGACCAAAATGTCAAATGCCAAAGACAAAGCGAGAATTCTGAGAACAAGATAAAAGCATGCAAAAAAAGTAAGGATACCCAATAAGATAGAGTGCTGATTTCTCACAAGAAACCATGGAGACAAGAAGACAGTGGTATGATATATTTGTGATACTACAAGAGGAAAACCTCCATTTGAGAATCCCTTGATCAGAGGATACATAGGAGGGACTTCTGGACTTGTTCCTCATTTTTTAGCATTTTAAAATTTTTGTACTTATTTTTTCTTTAGTTAGGCCAGTAAATTATTCAGGCAGGGAAGGGAGAGAAATGAGAGAAAAAAATATATCATGGGTCCCAAGTAGAAAAGAAGGGTCTGACAAGTGATAAAGTGAGTTAATTTACAGACAATAATTTCCCAGTATAGATTGTAAATGCCCATGATTTTTTTTTTACTAGCATGTTCATCCATGTGGGGGACGTTAGAACTTGAAAGATAAAAAGAATGAGTAGAGAGTGAAGGGTCCTGGGAAATTATGTGTGATTGAGAGGCAAGATTCAGCACCCTAATGAGGTGAGTGGTCATAAATTTAAAGTGAGACAAGTTAGAACGTTTCTCCAACCACAGAGACATGGATATGGGCATGTGAAGTGTGGGGTTTTTACCATGGGTAGTGTTTTGCTGGATGAAGATAATAAAATACAGGAAGGGCAAGTGATTTCTTGATGTATGTAAGGGAATCACTATTAAGCAGCATCACAGAATTTAATCTTGGTAAGTAGGGAAGTGAGAATATGAGGCA
This sequence comes from Dasypus novemcinctus, assembly GCF_030445035.2. NCBI lineage: Eukaryota > Metazoa > Chordata > Mammalia > Cingulata > Dasypodidae > Dasypus > Dasypus novemcinctus. The sequence continues at coordinate 85,144,315 of NC_080689.1, read as the reverse complement.
TTATGGAAAATGAAAATAGATTTGTTAAAATGTATTTTTCAAAAAAGTAAAATCATGATTTTCCTAAGGAATATAAAAAATTTTGTTAAAATTTTTATTTTACTCATATGATATGAGGGAACCAGACAGAGATTATACAGCACAGATCTATATGGAATACAGGAATGTAAAGATGAATTACAAATGGAGACAAAATGATATTTTAAAGAAAAAATCAGATATTTATTTTTATTCATTTAAATTCATACTGAAGAGGAATGTTTCAATATTGCAAAGGGTTAGAGTGTTCAATTTGATTTTATCTTATTCCTGAAGAGTTCTTCCCCTTTCAATTTTTAAAAATCAATTTTATTGCTACATATTTTTAAACAAATAAATTCTATTGATACATGCTAACAAAGCATACAATTCACCCAAATCATACAATCAATGGTATTTGGCTTAATTACATAGTTGTGCATTCACCACTACAATCATTATTAGAGCATTTGTAGAATCTAATAATGATTGCTAGATGAGTCTGCAGGGAACCTCTGGTTCAGGCAGAGAGCTTGGTGCACAACAGGGACACTGGAGATTTCATGGCTTACTTTGCCCTTTCCTAGAGATCCTGAGAAGCAGCTGGGGGCAGATAGCCCTGCTCAACTCTACCATTAGCTTGGTCCAATCTCTCTTCCTATAAAAGTCAGAGGACCTGGAGGGAGAGTGGGAGCCAAACTCCCTAGGCACCAGGAGCTGCAGTGAGGCACTACTGCATCATGTCACCCAGGGACGTCTGTGACCACTACAGGGGTGCTGTGAGCATGCCCATCCCAGTAGGAGGGAAAGGAGGGAAGGGGGCAGTGGGCGCCACCTTGAGGGATCTGCCTCGGCTTCCTGAACCAGAAAGGCAAGTCAGAGGAGAAAAGAGCTCTGGTACCTGCACTGCGCACCTAGCACACAGGAGAGGAAATCTCAGAGTAGCAGGATGAGAGTGGATGCAGAGATATCATTTGTTTATTGTCTGTCCCACCCAGTAAAATGAAACCGTTATGAGGTCAGGGCTTCTTTTTATTTCTTTCTAAGTTAATGTCTTAAGTTTAAAAATGTTCCTGATGTTGTTTGCATAAGTCTAGAAATATCACTGATTTTGGGTGGGAGTAAATGAAGAACCTGCTCTATGACACCTTAGGAGCTGAAGCCATTTTACCTATCACCAGTAGGTGGTGAAGCTGCACTTTAGGTTACTAATTACTTTGTTATTTGACAAACTGACCTAAAGGGCAGTGCTAAGGGTGACATCTAAGTATCTCGTTGCTCATTTTCACAGATAGTATTTGCTGTGAGGGCAATGCAGGGGTCTGATTCTGGATATAATGAATAACTGGAGAGGAGTTAGCAGCAATTCTTTTGGGATTCAGGTTTCAAACAGCATATGAACAATTCGAAGACATTAGACTCTGAGAGATACATTTAATAGGTATATTTAAAATTATAGGTTCAAATAAAAGGAGTACAAGAATCATAAGTAGTTAGTTGTATTATGAATGAGTATAGCTTAGTTATATTGGAGAAGTAGATTATCATGTATTACCAAATAAGGCCCACCAAAGAGATGGTGATCATGAGGCAGTGTTCCTTGTCTCTGGTTTGAAGTCTTGTCTTTTGTGATGGTTGGATTCATGTGTCAACTTGTCCAGGTAATGATGCCCATTTGTTTGGTGAAGCAACCACTGGACTAATTGTTGCTGTGTAGATTTAAATTATCAGTAAATTGAAAGCAGTCAGAAGAGAGAACGTCCATCTCTACTTCTGCCTGCCAGTTTCTCCTGGGAATTTCATCAAAACCTTTCTTTGGAGTTCCCAGCTTACAGTGCTCTATAGAATTTGTATGTGTGCATCCCAACAGTCATTTTAGACAATTTTATAAGACCTTGTAATATTTTTATGTCAGTGCAAAGAAATTGTGGTTTCAGACTGTTAATTTTACATCACCATAACCAGGCTCAAACACATCTTTGTTAATCAAAATAGGAATCATTACAATCAACACATTTTTGTTTATTCCCGTAGCATAAAAATCTATGCTTTGGAATTCGAAGAACTCTTGGAAAGCATTTTCTGCATCCTGCTGGTTGTGGAAGTGTTTTCCCTGCCAAAAGTTATTAAGATGCTTGAAGAACTGGTAGTCGATTAGCAAGAAGTCAGGTGAATAGGGCAGATGAGGCAAAACATCGTAGCCCAATTCGTTCAACTTTTGAAGTATTGTTTGGGTTACCTGAAGTCGAGTGCTGTCATGGAGAAAAATTGGGCCCTTTCTGTGGACCAATGCCAGCTGCAGGCATTGCAGGTTTCAGTGCATCTCATGGATTTGCTGAGCATGCTTCCCAGATGTAATGGTTTCACTGGGATTCATAAAGCTGTAGAGGATCAGACCGGCCAGATGAGCAAACAGTGACCATGGCCTTTTTTTTTGGGTGCAAGTTTGGCTTTGGGAAGAGCTTGGAGCTTCTTTTTGGTCCAGCAACTGAGCTAGTTGTCACTGGTGGTTGTATAAAATCCACTTTTGCCCCTGTCACAATCCAATCAAGAAATGATTCATTCTTGCTAGAGTAAGATGACACTTCAAAATGATGATTTTTAAAATTTTAGGTCAGCTCATGAGACACTCAATTATCAAGCTTTTTCACCTTTCCAATTTGCTTAAAATGCCATAAAATGGTCGATGTTGAGTTCTTCAGCAACATCTTCTGTAGTTGTCAGAGGACCAGCTTCTATGATAGCTCTCAATTGGTTGTCAACATTCAGTGGCCAGTCACTATGCTCCTCATCTTCAAGGCTCTCATCTCCTTTGCAAAACTTCTTGAACCACCACTGCACTGTACGTTAGTTAGCAGATCCTGGCCAAACGCATTGTTGATGTTGCAAGTTGTCTCTGCTGCTTCTGACCCATTTTGAACTCAAATAAGAAAACCGCTCAAATTTGCTTTTTGTCTAATATCATTTCCATAATCCAAAATAAATATAAAATAAACAGCAATTAATAAGTCAATTGCAAAATTTCATGAAGTGAGAAATGCACATTAAAACAATTTATAACATAACTACATTTATTTAACAATATATGCCAATATCAAATGGCAATTTCAACAATGTAAAACCACAATTACTTTTGCACCAAACTAATAATTACAGATAGCTCTTGTCTTTTCTGTTTTTCTTTATACCACTAATATATCTTTTATTATCCATTTTGTAACAAAACTAGAGCCTTCCTATTAGTTCCTCTCTGTTGCAGAAGGATAGGTTCCACGTTTATTTTGGTTCACATTTACTTTGTGATTTGTCCCCATCTAGCCCATAGTACATTGCAGGTTCCTTCAGGGTAATGTACCCCACATAGGTAAATTCTTGACTATCTTTTATCACTCAGATTCTTGTATAGCCTTGGAACCAGAGGTCAAATATTTATACTGTCCTTGAATAACTACAGGATAAAAATGGCTTTAGAGGTAAACATTTTTTGGTCCTTTTATAAAATTTGTACCCAAGGTTATACATTTTCTTCTTTTCCCCTCTTCTTTTTTGTCATCTTCTATCTAATCTTCTCTAGTCTTCTTTCTTTCTTCTTTTTTTCCCACCCACAAGCATGTATTATTATTCTTTCACCAAGATTCCTTCTGGAAACTAAACCCATTTGCATCTATTTATTTTGGAAATTGTCTGTAAATTCACAAGTGGTAAGGCACATTGCTGCAAAATCAGAAGGGTGAAGATTTTAAGAGTCCTGCTAAATGGCAAGGGACACACACTTGTAACTGTGCAAAACTTACTTGTTTATCCTTCCCTCCACCTATGTCAGCACAAAGTGTCTTCTAAAGAAACCCAATTTTAAAAAGAAATCCTTGGTGTGAAAGGGATTATAAGATGCCCCAAAACACAGTCTAGGAATTCACTTTTCCTGCTGAACGTTAGTATTCCCCAAGCATTGATATAGAGCAAGAGGCCTAGATTAAAGCTCTTGGCATAATGAAAAATCCAGCAGATGAAGCTCAAGACATCAGTTCTGGTAAGTAATGGTGAGCTGCTGTTGTAGGGCACAAGATCACAGAGCTGTGCAGTTTATCTGTACAGGTCCTTCTGTCCTTGAACATATTAACCTTGTCTCCATCAAGTCAATACTGTAGCTGCAGGGAGCAATGGGAACTATATGGTAATTAAAATACAACATATTAATATCAGAAACCAAGTTTTTCTTTTTTAATTAAAATAAAAAAGGAAGTTATTTCTATGTTCTTCTTGACAAATGACAAATTGAAGACCATTCAGAGGATTCATTGACTGATATACTGGTGTGCTGAGTCTCCTCCTAGGAGGAGGAGGTAAAAGAGATGCCAATACAGAAAGGACAAATTAGAAAATGTGATGAATCATCATTGGATTCAGGTGAGTCAGAAACCTGCCCCCTCATACAGATGGATATGAATTTCCCCAGAACATATCTAAAAGATACAGTGATTGTTCTATTCATCCATCGTATTCTGTTTGCAATCAGCTTATTTGTCAGGATATGAGATCAGAAAGAGTTTTGATAAACATGGTGACATTAGTGCATCTGAACACAAACAGATCCACAGAAGTCATTGTGCATTTCAGCTCCATGTACAATTCCCATGCAGTTCATCAGCTTGCTTCCTTTTGACTATAGAAGACGTAGGACATTAGCAAGAAATTGCAGAGGAAACCCTCTTTTGTACTATTTCAGTGATTACATTTCTTGTTCCATTCAAATTACAGTTGTTGCTGGATAAATCTTTCAAATACTGTCCCAGGAAATTAGATCACTAGGGAAATGGTGATAATTTAAGGGCAGTTTCCCAGAAGAAAAGAGCATCTAGAGGGATGAGGGATGATAGGATGGAGCCTGTACACAAATGAAATTGCACAGGCCACTTTACCAGTAAAGCAGGAGACCACCAATTGTTCACCAAAAGTCTTGAAGAGCAGGTAGCAGCACGTGGCCCCCACAGACCTAACCACACAGCACAGCAGGTACCCCAGCAATGGCCCTAAGAAAGGCCCAGCTAAAACACTGAGGAGGTGGAGCCTGGTAAGGCGAAGCCCTGTTTGTAGAGGTAGGAGCTGCAAAAGGAGGAAAACAGAGGCCTGGGGCCCCTCCTGTGCTCTCTAAGGACTTCACATCTGAGGGAACCACACTGCCTTGCTGCCAGCCCCCTTGGCCCATTCCTGTCTTGGCCTAAGGGGCGGTCACTTTGAAAGGAAGTTCAGGTCGAAGATGCAGTTTGCAGAGATCAGGAGGAGGTGAAGAGGGTCACAGGTCGACATCAGCAAACCTACCATCCTAAATATATTTTAAACTTAAGGTAAAATCTCTTCATTAGATACTTGCTTGTAGTTTTAGAGACTCTATCTTTGTATTAAAGCTTCTGAGTTGTCACAAATTTAGACTCTCTGTGATGATATTTTTAACTCTTATTTGCATTGGATAGTTCACCACTCACTTCCCATACAATTTTCTCCACATGCAGTGATTGCTTTGCATAGGCTCCCCCAGGCCCAGGTCAGCTGCTCAGATTCTATAAATGAGCCCTTTGCAATGTGAACTGAGCAGCATTGTGCAGGCAGAGCAGCAAGATGATCTCAAAGATGCAGGTCCTCCTGTCCCTGCTCCTCTGGATTTCTGCTGAGAAATTTAAAAGTGCCTCAATGTCTTCAGAATAATATCATTGAAGAATTGAGAAATGATTTTAAAATGCAGTGGACATAATGCCTCTTTCCAAAATGGCCCAATTATGTGCTGTTACTTAATTAGAAACCATTAGAGAGCACATTTTAAATGATGCATTATGTTCTCCTAGATTCAGAAATTTTCTGCTGAAGTGTATTAACTTAATTTTCTAATAATATAACAGTAATTGAGAGCTTATTTTGTTTGTTGAGAGCACAGCAGAGGAACAAGTGTCTGAAACCATGTACAATTCCATGAGGATTGTGAAGGTTGTTAAAGCTGGCAGAGTGTAATCAAGCCTTCTACACTCATTCGTTCTGATGGTATGTCTCCCCAAGACCCTGATGTGTTGTGTGTTACCTGGGTAAGAGCAAGAAGTGTGGGAGCTGGTGATGTAATGTTCAATGGGAGAGCTTCCAGTAAGATGAAAGATTAGAGAGGCACAGAAATCACTTCTCTTACAGAAAACAGCTAGAGAACAGGCAGACATTGCCAAAATACTATTCTATGGTTTAGGGCAGCAGGGGAAGGGGGTTCGGGACCCAGAAGAGAGGGGGGTGAAGAAAAGGAAGTTCTGTGAAGAAGATCCTTGAGTAAAGCTGCATTTGTTGGCACCTAATCCTTCACCCTCAGAGCAGACAGTATTCGATCCTTTGGTCCTTGGCTGGAGGTAACAGAATTAGGGGTCACATAGATCCAACTCCTCAGGTGAAGGGAGAGGTAAGGACATAGCCTAGGGCAATCCAGCTTTTAGCCAGGGAGTTTGATCTGCTCTTTTCCATGGGTCATGCCATTCCAGGTTAGGTGGGGCCACGGAATTGCTTTTCCTGGGAGCCAACAGGGAACTAAAGATAACCTGCCTTCTCAAACACCCTTCCTACTGACCTGGATTGTTTGCTGATGATGCAAGGAGGAGGAAATATACTTCCTTCCTTAGGAAAGGAGAGGTGTGACTGGTCAAGGGAGGAGGATAACTTCTGAGCAAGTTTGATTTGTCAGGCTTGGGTCTGAATAGACAGCCCAGAGCAGGAACTCTCCAGGATTGATTCTCCACCACTCAAGGGCAGGGCAGGGTTCCAATGAACACGTAATACCCTAGTGTGTGTGTGGAGATATCAGTGAAAGTATGCCATCTGCTGGTAGGCCAGGAAAGTGCATAAAAGGAGTAAAATACATATTTTTTGCTACCTTTACTATCTCCCTCCCCAAGGCCCTTGGAAATTGTTCTTCACCCAATTACTCAGTCCAAAGTTCAGGTATGAGCAGTGAAACAGGACCTCAATTCTAAATCCCAGACAAGAGAGAGAAACTCTCAGAATAAATGCAACATGATAATTAAATGTCAAGGTATCAGTAAAATATTAAAAACCCTACTGTAAAAAGGAAGACATGGCTAAGGCAAAGCAACAAATCTAAGCCCCAGACAAGACCTAAGATTTGCAATAACTAATTAATTATTTTCATATAAAGCTCCTAAATCAAATCAAGGTATTGATGGTCAATATGTCTAAGGAGATAAAGACTTTAAGAAGAAAATGAGCAGGCACAAAGAATTTGAGTGAGAAAATATAAAAGGTTATTGGAATTAAAAACAAAATAGGTAAGATAAGAAGAATATTAGAGGCAACAATAGCAGTTTTGAAATTGCAGAAGAAATACTCAGTGATGTAGAAGATAGAAGAGCTGAAAATGAAAAGAAGGAGGAACAGAGAGAGAATAGAATGGAAAAAAATTGGTTGGGGTTGCAGGAAGTAGAGTGAAAGCATAGGGAACAGCAGTGTATGTGTTATGGGAAGTTCAGAAGGAGAAGAGATGGGAAAAGTGGCAGAAAATATATTTGAGGAAATAATAGCTGAAATTTTCAAAACTCTCTAAAAGACATGAATATACACGTCTGAAATGTGCAGTGCAATCTAATCTGGATAAATTCATGTAGACCTAATCGAAGATACGTACTGTTCAGAATGACAAATGATTAATTCAATGAGAAAATTCTGAAAGCAGAAAGGGAGATGGGAAACATCATATATAAGTGATACCCAGAAAGATTTATGCAGATACCTCATCAGAAACCATGGAGGTGAGGTAAGATACTGAAAAAGAAATATTGTCAGCCAAGAATTTTTTATCTGACAAATCTGTCCTTCATATAGTAGGTGAGTTTAACATATTCACAAAAAACAGAAACTAAGAGTTTGTAACAAGAATCAAACTCTTTAGGCACCAGTAAAAGGAGTTCTGCAGCCTGAAAGGAAAATACACAAAGAAAGAATGGCTTGGTGGGGAATTTAGAAATGAAGATTATCAGAAAGGGTAACCAACATTTTTAAAAGAAGGACAAAGATACGATATGATATATAAAAATCAAAGAATTAAATTGTTTAAGTAAGTAATGATGTTATAATAATAACATTAAAAGCTAATTAACCTCTCCAATCAAATGAAGAAGGATAATAGAATGGAATAAAACAAAAACAAAAACATGAGCTATCTATATGCTGTGTACAAAAGAGTCATATTAGACCAAAGCATACAAATAGGCTGATGTTTAAAGGATGGAAAATGATATTTCACTCAAAAATAAATTAAAAAAGAGCAAAGGTAATTATACAAATGTAAAAGATATTTTGCATGAAAAGTGTTGCATTAAGCCACTATAAATTAATAAAAGGGACAATTCACCTGGAAGACGTAACAGACATTAATATCTATGGACCTAACCAAGGAGACTCAAAATATATGAGGCAAACTCTGCCAATACTGAAAGAAGAAGATATCTCTGCATTAATTAATAAATAGAACAACTAGACCAAGGATAAAAATATAAGCAGAGAACTTGAACAATATGATAACAAGCTAAACTACAAGATATATTAAGAAAATTGCACAAAAATGGGCATGATATGCATTCTTCTAAACTGTTCATGGATCTTTCTCCAGGAGATACCACATCTGATGTTGCCAAAAGATAATCTCAATAAATTTAAAAAGATTGAAATTATACATTGCATTTTCATGCACCATAAATGGAATGAAGCTGGAAATCACAATAGACAGAGAATGGGAATATTTGCAAATATATAGACACTAAACAATACATTTTTAAACAAACAGTTGGTCAAAGAAGAAATTGGAAACAAAATTAGTGTCTAAAGATAAATGAAAATGAAAAACTCATAGGATAAACAGAAGTTCTGAAAGTTAAATTTTAGCCCTAAATATCTATATAAAAAAGTACAAAAGAGATAAAATCAAAGACCTGATTGATTTCCATAAGGTGGAAGGAAAAGAACAGCATACCAATCCCAAGCAAGCAGAAAGAAAGAAATAACAAATATTAGAGCAGAAATAAATGAAGTTGAGATGTTTAAAAAATCTACAGAGAAGTTCAGTAAAACCAAGACATGGTTCTTTGAAAAAATCCATAAAATGAACAAACACTTAGGTAGAGTAACCAAGAAAAAAAAAGATAAAATGCAAATAAATAAATTCAGGAATGAAGGGGGGATGCATTATGACTGACACCAAATCATTAAAATGGATCATAAGAGGATATTTAAATAAAACTTTGTGCCAATGCATTAGACAACACATGGGAAATGGACAAATTCTGAAGAAGCACAAAAAACTACTTTGAATTTACATGGAGTCAAAAAGTAAATCCCAATAAAGAAATTGAATTAGTCAAGAAAAATCTACCAACAAAGAAGTCCAGGACCACTGGCTTTAAGAGGAAATTCTATCAAACATTTATAGAAGAATGAAGACCAATCCTGTTTAAACTCTTCCAAAATATTGAGGATTATGGAACATTACTCAGCTCATTTTTATGAAGGCAAATATTGCCTTAATACCAAAATCATATTAGATATTAGGAAAAAAAAAATATAGACCAATCACTGTCTTGGCAAGAAAAAACCAGCAGATGAAGCTCAAGGACAACAGTCTGGTAGGTAGTGGTGAGGTCCTCTTGTAGGGCACAAGATCACAGAGCTGTTCAGTTTATCTGTCCATGTTCTTCTGTCCTTGGAAGTATTAACATGGTTTGTGCCAATTCAATACTGTAGCCTCAGGAAGCATCGGGAACTTTATGATAATTATTAATAAATTATGACATAATAAATTCAGAACCCAAGGTTTTCTCTTTTATTTAAAATATAAAATAAAGTAATTCCTCAGTTCTTTTTGTCAAATGACAAATCAAAGACCATTCAGAGAATACGTTGATTGCTATCCTGGTGGGTTGAGTCTTTCTTCCTAGCAGGGGCAGGTAAAAGGGATTCCAATACAGAAAGGACAGATTAGAAAATGTAATGATGGTCACTGGAGTCATGTGAATCAAGGGCCCTGCCCCCACTCACCCAGATGGATAAGAATTTCTCCAGAACATATCTAAGTCATACAGTGATTGCTCCATTTATCCTTTGTAGTCTGTTTGCAATCAGCTTAATTGTCAGGACATGAGATCAGAAGGAGGTTTTATGAACATGGTGACATGAGTGCATCTGAACACAAACAGAACCACAGAAGTCATTGTGCATTTCAGCTCCATGTGCAAGTCTCATGCAGTTTGTCAGTTTGCTTCTCCTGGATTGTAGAAGAGGTAAGTTATTAGCAAGAAGTTGCCGAGGAAGCACTCTTTTCTACTATTTCAATGAATAGAGTTTCTTGTTCCATTCAAATTACAGGTGTTTCTGGCCAAATTTTTGAAAAAGCATCCCAACAACTAAGGTCATTAGGGGAATGGTGAGCAATTTAAGGGAAGTTTCCGAGGAGAAAAGAGCATCCAGAGAGGTAAGCTGATGATAGGATGGAGGCTGTCTGTATACAAACGAACTGGTTTGGGGCACTTTACCAGGAAAGCAGGAGACCATCAAGTGTTTGCCAAAAGTCTTGCAGAGCAGGTCGCAGCTTGTGGGCCCCACAGACATACCCACACAGAGCACCTGGCCAGCCATGGCCATAACAGATCCCCAGCTAAAGCACCGAGGAGCTGGAGCCAGGGAGGTGAATCCCTGTGTGTAGAGGTAGGAGCTGCAGTAGGAGGAAAACAGAGGCCTGGGGGTCATTCTTGTGGTCTCTGAGGACTTCACATCTGGAGGGAACCACACTGCCCTGCTGCCAGCCTCCTTGGCCCAGTGCTGTCTTGGCCTAGGGGCCAGTTACTTCCAAAACAAGTACAGGACGAAAGTGCAGCTGGCAGAGACCGGGAGGAAGAGAACACGTGGCACGGTATGACATCAGCCAGCCCGCCAGCTGAAATATATATCTATACACTTTCTCCATTTTATTACCTTTTAGAAAAAGATACATAGATCCCACAAAATGTTACATTAAAAAATATGAGGTTCTCACACACCCCACTCCTCACATCCCACACTCCTTCCACATCAAATACTTCTTTCATTAGCATTGTACATTCATTGCATTTGATGAGTACATTTTGGAGCATTGCTGCACAGCATGGATTATAGTTTATGGTACAGTTGACAGTCTCTCCAAGTCCTTTCAGTGGGTTATGGCTGGTTATATAATGTCCTATATCTGTCTCTGCAATATCACTGAAGACAACTCCAAGTCCCCAAAATGCCCCAATATCACAGCTCTTTTTCCCTCTCCCTGCCTTCAGCAATTCTCAATGTTCAGTTTCCCTTTTCATTATAGGCACTCCTCTTTTTTATTCCTACAACTCTGCACTGCTTACATGAGTTTAATATTCATTCTCTGAGGTCTCATATGGTTCTTCTGCTAACAGTTACTATCAATTCTACTATTATACTGTGGAGAGCACTGGAAAGCAGGCTCCAAAGTTCACGGGAAGAATGTAGATAAAGAAGGAAGTGCCCCTGGGCAAGGTTATGTGCTGAACAAAATATGTTAAGTGTGGATAAGAATTCCAAGAGAACTGCTATCACAGGGCTATTGAAAAGAAGAATAACCATTGCATTTGCAGAGACCTAGAAATGAGCTTCCCCGGAGAACTGCTGAATGTGATGATGCCACTTAAGTTAAAAATAATGTGCCTGATTAAACTGGGTGTGTGAGGTAGCTGCTGCACTCCTGCAGTCTCCTCACAGCCCACCTGGTCATGGCTATTTTGTGTCCTTCATTTCTTTACCCTCTCAGATCCCTCTCAGGATGGCGTGGAACCTGTTCAGCTGCAACTGAACTGGGCGTGTCCCAGCATTATACTTTTTCTTTCATAACCTCCTTTGCTTTGCCTGGCCCTAATTTTTTTCCTTCAAGGGAACTTAGACAGCAACAAGGAAATAGAATAAGAAGAACAAAGTGTCAAAGAGAAAACTTAACACACACACAAAAACAGCACCTAAATAAAACCCGAGACTAGAGGGAGAAGCTAATCAACTGACTCATCCCATTAAGATAAAATGATGACCAGACAGCAACAAAAAATTCTGAACCATACCAATAATCAGGAAGACATGGCCTAGTCCAATGAACAGGAAGAGGAGCAGAACATCACTTAATGAAAGCTTTCCAAACAAGTAGCATGCATCAACAGAATGAGGGGAAGGAAAAGATTAAGGATATTAAGAAAACACTTGGAGAGCATATTTAAGAAACTGTAAAACACTCAAAAAGGTAACGGATATGATGGAGATGAATGGCACAATTCAAGAAATCAAAAATACACTCCTAACAAATAAAAGCATATTTGAAGAGGCAGAGGAAAGAAATAGTGATGTGGAAAATGGTACATATAAAATCAAACAGATAGTAGAATTGGTAGATCAAAAGATAGAAAAAATCTAGCAAGGATTTAGGGCTCTGAATGACAACACAAAATGCACAAACATATGCATTATAGGCATTCCAGAAGGAGAAGAGAAGGACAAGGGCACAGCCATGGTTTGGGAGGAAATAATGGCTGAAAATTTCCCAAACCTATTGTGGGAGGTGGGTGCACATGTCCAGCAAGTGCAGCCCATCCCAAGAAGCACAAAACCCATTAGGCCTATACTTGGGTGACATGTACTTGTCAAATTGTCCAATGCTCAAGGCAAAGAGAAAATACTGAAGGCAGCAAGAGAAAAGAGAACCATTACATACAAGGGAAGCTCAATGAAATTAAGGGCTGATTCCTGCTGATTTTAGCAGGAAGCCCGTGTGAGAGCTCTCCTCCCAGATTCAAATGGGACCCTGATGAACCAACTCACCACAGAAAGTATTGCCTTTCAGTCTTTTTGAGAGAGAGAACCAACACATTGCCAGGAACCCTAATTATGCTCTTGGAGGCCTGCCAAGCACTTCCTATTGTCCCCCTGCCTTAGGAGTGCTGCACAGGACTAGTTAATTGCCTGACTCCTCTTTCTCTTAGACCAATTTTCCCTATCCCAGGGAGCTAGGTAAATCAGGCTGCCTCAGCAGATTCACCTCTCACCTCTTCCTAGTTTCTCCTCAAGCCAGCCAATATGCTGCTTACAGCTCAAAAAGGGGGTCCATACATTTGAACCCACACTCAACAGACCCCTCAGCACCCTGCACCAGAACTCTCCCACTCTCGGAGTTTGTCTGAGACCCGTGGTGTTCGGGACCACCAGGTTTCAGGGTTTTGGGAACGGTGGGTTTGGGGTATGTGTGTTCGGGGAACGCAGGTTTAGGGAACGTGGAGTTTGGGAAACGCAGTTTCAAGGATCACGGTTTCATTGAATGCCATGGCTTCCTGCCCCAAGAGAGGGGCTTTGCCTTCCTCAGCTCCAGAAGCACCAGAAACTTAGGGTTTTACCTTGACCGTTTTGTTGCACTCTCTCCAGATTGATGTCCAGAAGTGTTCTGCTTTGTGGGTTCCCAAAACACCTCAGTCAGGCAGGATTTTGTCCCCACTCAGCCGTTTTTCATAGAAGAGATGATGTGGGTGCACTTAGTCCCATGTCATTTTGCCCCACCTCTGTGCTGTGGGTTTTTCATAAATGCCCTTAATCCTGTTGAGAAATTTCTCTTCTATACCTATCTTTTGAAGCATTTTTATTAAAGAAAAATGATGCTCTATTTTTGTCAAATGACTTTTCCGCATCACTAGAGATGATCATGTGATTTTTCTTCTTTTGATCTGCTAATGTGGTGTATTATATTTGTTGATTTTTTATGTTGACCCATCCTTGCATGCCACAGATGTAACCCACTTGATCATGGTTTAAAATTATTTTGATGTGCTGCTGAATATGTTTTGCACATATTTTGTTGAGGATTTTAGCATCCGGGTTCATTAAAAAGATTGATCAGTGGTATCTTTTCTGGTGGCATCTTTACATGGTTTTGGTATTGGGGTTATGGTGGCATCATAAAATGACTTGGATAGACAATGTTCCCTCCGCATCTATTTTTTGGAAGAATTTAAGTAGGATTGCTATTAGTTCTTTCTGGAATGCGTGGTAGAATTCAACTGTGAAGCCATCTGATCCTGGGCTTTTCTTGGTTGCAAGGTTTTTGGAGACTAATTCAATATTGTAACTTGTGATTGGTACATTGAGTTCATCAGTTTATTCTTTTCTCAATGAAGTTTTCTTGTGTGTTTCTAGAAAGGTGTCCATTTCATCTAAGTTAGCCATCTTGTTGGCATACATTTTTTCAAAGTATAGTCTTATGATACTCTTTTTTTCTGTGGGATCCTTGGTCATATCTACTCTCATGTTTTTTATTTTAAATGCATCTTCTTTCCCACTCTTTTTTGTAAGTCTAGCTGATGGATTGTCAATTTTTTTAACCTGTTTTTTAAAAAATTTACTTTATTTATCCCTCTCTTCCCCCAGATAGTTCTTTCATCTGTGTGCTCATTGTTTCCTCACCTTCCTCAGAGGTTCTGGGAACCACACCTGGACCTCCCACATGAGAGGGAAGTGCCCAGCAGACTGAGCCACATCTGCTCCCTGTGAGCTGTAGTGTTTGCTGGTTTGTGGCCTCTGCTGTTGCAGTGGGGGCAAGTCTAGCTCTGTTGCAGTGGTATCTAGCTCTGTTGTTGTGAGGGGTGGCTTTTGCTCATTTTCTTTTTTAGGAGTCACTGAGACCTGAACCAAGGACCTCCCATATGATAGGCAGCTGCCCAAGTGTTTCAGCCTCATCTGCTTCCCAGGCTTGTCAATTTCATTAATCTTCTCAAAGAAACAGCTTTTGAATTTGTTAATGTTTTCTTTTCTTTTTTTAATTCTCCTGTCATTTAGTTCTACTCTAAATTTTGTTATTTCTTATTTTCTGCTTGCTCTGGGATTAATTTTTTGTTCTTTTTCTAGTTCTTCCTGGTGTTCAGTTAGATCTTTCATTTTATATCTTTCTCTCTTTCTTTCTTTCTTTCTTTCTTTCTTTCTTTCTTTCTTTCTTTCTTTCTTTCTTTCTTTCTTTCTTTCTTTCTTTCTTTTCCTTCCTTTCATCCTTTCATTCCTTCATTCTTCTTACTTTTAATATAAGAATTTATGGCTATAAATTTCCCTTTCTTCACTGCTTTTGCTGCCTTCCATCTGTTTTGATATGCTCTGTTTTCATATTAATTCATTTCAAGGTAATTACTGATTTCTTTAGCAATTTCCTCCTTCACCCATTGATTGTCAAAGAGTGTGTTGTACAACTTACATATCTTTCTGCCTGTTATGATTCTCTGCCCCTTATTAATTTCCAGCTTCATTCTGTTGTGGTTAGAGAAATTAGTTTGTAAATTTCAATCTGTCCAATTTTGTTGAGACTTGTTCTCTTAACAAACATGTAGTGTATCCTGGAGGATGTTCCAGGTGTGCTTGAGATGAATCTTCACCAGGAATAGATTCTATTTCAATACATCATTTTTTTTTTCATTCAGAAGAAGTAACTACTCATCTGTTAAACATGTATCTCATTAATATAGCCTATGCATAAATTCAAATTATTTTATATCCAAATCTGCCTAGAAAGCAAATTGAGCAGTATAAACTCTATAAGCTTTGGATATTCAGGGAGGATGCAAGCCAAATGTGTCAAGCTTACCTGGAATGTGGTGATTTCATGCTAAAAGCTTACCTGGAATGTAGGGGATATGTATTAACTCAAGCTTACCTGGAATGTGGGGCATATGTGTTAAATCAAGCTTACCCAGAGGAAATAACATATCTAGTACTCAGATAAAACACTTGAAGAAACTAGCAAAAAGTTCTTTTGCATAAAGCACCATTTGACTCCACACTCTTATATCCTCTGTATAAAAGGGACTCAAAAATTCTAGTCTGGGCTCAGTTTTTATCAGGACAAGAGTCTGCCGCATCCGGCCTGTTGAAATAAAGCTTCCTTCTCAGAATTCTCATGTCTTGACCTTCAATACCATGTACACTTGAATTCTCTCTGCTACTACATCATGAGATTCCAGAAGTTCAGTCCCATCTTCAGGCTCTTCTTCTTACTCTAGTTTTCTTTCTGTAGCCACACCATCTGCAGTTACTTCCTCTCTACATTTTCCATGACAGTTGGAATCAACTTATTCCAAAATTTTGATAGTTTGAGCTCCTCCCATGAATCACAAATGTACTTAATGTCATCTATAATGTTGAATTATTTTCACAATTTTTGCCATTTAATTCTGAGATCCATAAGAAATCTCAATATCTATAGCAGCTGCAACTTATAAAATATATTTTAAAATAAAAGACCTGAATTCAAAACGACTTCTCAATCCATGGCCTGCAGAATGGATGTTGGGTTATCAGGCATGAAAACGATATGAATTTCATTGTGCAACTCCATCATAGCTTTGGGTGACCAAGTGCGTTGTCAGTGTGCAGTAATATTTTGAAAGGAATCTTTTGTCCTGAACAGTAGATCTCAACAGTGGGCTTAATTTATTCAGCTAACCATGTTGTAAACAGATGGACTGTCATTCAGGATTTCTTGTTCAATCTGTAGAGCATAGGCAGAGTAGATTTTGCATATCTTTAATGGTCCTGGGATTTTCCCAATGGTAAATGAACATAGGCTTCAATTTAAAACCTCCCGCCACATTGGCCCCTAACAAGAGAGTCACCTTCTCCTATCAAGTAAGGAAAATAAAGAAGGAAGGCACTTCAAAGAGAAAGTGGCTTTTATTTTTACATTTCCTCTTCCAATTTTCACAATCTTGTCCTTAAGCCTTCAACAAGATTTTCTCCTTTCCTCTAAAATGATGTACAGTACATACATCCCAGTAATTTATTTGCTTGAGATGAGGCCTATGATCCCAACAAACATATTAATTTATTCAAAGCAAGGGATCATTGTCAGGCAACATCAATACTGTTTTCTCATAAGCCTTTGCCCAATATAACAGAAATACAGTACTCTTTTTAGAGAAATACTAGCAGAGAAAATTCTGGCTTTCAAATTAGCTAACCATATGTTGTTTCTCATGGGATTATAGAGTACGTATTTCCCAGACTTTTTAATCATGTGTTTTATATGCCTAGCATTCCAAAATTATGAAGATCTAAAAGGGATACATTATAATTCAGGGGTCTTTTTTTTTTTTTAAGGTTTATTTATTTATTTATTTATTTCTCACCCCTTCCCCCTCCATCCCGGTTGTCTCTTCTCTGTGTCTATTTTGCTGCATCTTGTTTCTTTATCCGCTTCTGCTGTTGTCAGCGGCACAGGAATCTGTGTCTCTTTTTGTTGCGTCATCTTGTTGTGTCAGCTCTCCATATGGGTGATGCCCTTCCTAGGCAGGCTGCACTTTCTTTCATGCTGGGCAGCTCTCCTTGCAGGGCGCACTCCTTGCAGGGCACACTCCTTATGCGTGGGGCTCCCCTATGTGGGGGACACCCCTGCATGGTGCGGCACTCCTTGCACGCATCAGCACTGCATGTGGGCCAGCTCCACACAGGTCAAGGAGGCCCAGGGTTTGAACTGCAGATCTCCCGTCTGGTAGATGGACGCCCTAACCACTGGTCAAGTCCATTTCCCAATTCAGGGTCCTTTCCCTGATTGCTACATGCCCACAATTCCTGTAAATTTTCTGCTTAATTCAGTAAGTTTCCAGCTAATTCAATTCATGTCATCAGAATTGGGGAAAATATAATTCAAAACAAAACATCCTGCCAATCATGAAGCTACTCCAAAAAGGTAGAGGAGAAAGGAAATTTTTTGATTCATAAATTAAAATGGAAGAATGAAGCACATCCAGATAATACTTTACAGAGTTTGCAAAGACAAAACAAAACATCACTTTTTAGACATTGGCAGGAAAACAACTCATTATACACATGCTTGGGAAAGAGGTTAACTTTGTCTTTATTGGAAATGGTGCACCTGTTCTATTGTTGTGGATGTGGCAGTTGTTCCCTATTATTGTCCATGATGTTGCAGTTCAGATAGCAAACAGCTGTTCAGTGGTTTCCAATAAACATGAGGTGGAAATTAGGGTTGAGGCTCTCAGTTCCAGAAGCTGTGAGTCCCGTGGTCCCATCTGTATCTCCTCTCTTGTGACTCCCTCTGTCCTTTGATTTCTTAAGTTCTGTGTCACCTTCCCTTTGAGCCTACATATTGCTGAGCTGATCGCAGCACACATGTTCCAAGGTAAATTATAACTGGTTCTCTAGTAAGAAGACTTGACAGCTCCATTAATCACAAATAGTTCATCTGAAACTCATCTGGCAATGGAGTTGAGGCTTTGCCTTAGTTCATTGCCTTTTTCCAAGGAAACATAAAAAAGAAACATAAAATTCTCATATTTTCATGGCACAAGGTAGTTTCTCAACTTGGAGTCAGGTGTCCATTTAAGTTTTCCACCTATTCTTCCACAGAAAATGGGAGAGAAGGGCATTATCTTCCTGATGATTCATTTCTAAGAGATGGTTCCCACGTGATTGAGAAAGATATTCCTTCTATTTTTAAAAAGTTTTATATTACCTAAAATTTACATAAAAATATGAGGGATTCCTATATACCCCATCCCTCATACTTTCCCCCATTAACAATCTTTCATTAGTGTGGTACATTTGTTGCAAAAGATGATCAGATATTGAAACATTGTTATTAACCATGGTCTATAGCTTACACTATGGTTTATACTTGGACCACACAATTTGCACTACACAATCATTGCATCAGTTATCCTTCCCTGCCATCGATGTAACTTTTATGTAATCCAAAACCTCCAAAAAAGCAAAGCCAAATTTTGTCTGTATTGCATCTTTCTTCACTGTATGATCTATCTTTTATGTATATTGATAATTTCTTCTGTATGTTCCCTCAGTGTCTTATTTGTTTTTTTATTTTATTTTCAAAGAAGGTTTTAGTCACAGAAACATCACATAGAAAATATAGGGGCTTCCTATACACCCCACCCCCCCTCCTCTCACATTTTAACCTATTAATAATATCTGACATGACTATGGTCCATTTGTTGCAATTGATGAACAAATATTGAAGCATTGCTACTCTCCATGGACAGTGGTCCCCGTTATGGTTTACACTTTGCACTTCACTATTTTTTGGGTTTTGACATAATGTATCATAATGCATCCATCATTGAAAAGTAATGCAGAACAATGCCAGGGTTCTAAATATGCACTATGTACCTATTCTTCCCTCTCTGTCCCCTTGGAAGCTTTGGTAACCACTAAGTTTCAGACTTTCAAGAATAAGTTTCATGGTTTCATGTGAATATTAAAGTCTTGAATGGGTTCATCTTGTCCTAGGGTGTCATCTTATTGGGTGGAGATCCACAAAATTAAAAAAGAAAGTATTAAATTCCCATCCTAGTGAATGCTGCTACATTTTCTAACAAAGTGTCAAGAATCTCAAGAGTACATATGCAGTGTCTAATAAAGGAAAAAAGATCAGTATGTTAAGCAACTATTTATCTTTTAAAAATAAATACCTTTGAAGAGTGGGGTGGGTTGGGGTGTGGGGTATATGGGAACCCCTTATAATTTTTAATGTAACATTTTTTTGTGATCCATATTTCATTTTTCAAAAGCCAATGAAAAATAAATAAAAATTAAAAAATAAAAACAAACAAAAATATACATACCTCTGAAAAGGACATAGAACTCTTTTATAATCTGATTTTTCTAAAATTGGTGAGCTAAGGAAAGGAAGGAGAGTAAAGGTATCTACCTTCCTTTGTGAGGGAAAATGAAATTTTCTTTTTTTTTTTTCATTTGATTTTACCTTTATAGGTGATTGCACCTTTTATTTCATATCCTATTTTAATATGATGGGTTTTATATCTGAACAGGAGGATGACCTTGGAAGGAAAATGCCATGTTCAAGTTTGCACATCTTCTCTCATCTGAAACACAGAGGAGCAGGAGCCTGAGGTTCTGGGATGGTGTCATCATCTTGCAGCCTTTTGTTTCTTGAAAACCTAGAATCAGAGCAATTTCTTATTGCATTGTTTTGATTAATGGAATTCCCAGAACAGGCTCACATTTAAGAGGAAAGCAAATGGCCTCTACCTCTTTGTAGGAAAAGTTGTTAAGACCCATGTTCATAAGCATGGAACATGGAGGAGTTAAAAAATTGGGGACATGGAAAGTCATGGAAGTCTCCACTGAGGAGGAATGATTTCATCAAAGTCTTAATATTGTGAGGAAATGACAGGGGACTGATGCAGAGATGTTGTTCAACTCGTGATAGGAAAAATAATCAAGCAAAAACACAGTCTCTAACTGTGTTAGGCAGAGAAGCTTGTGTTGCTGGTAGCATTTGTGTCATATCCCATTTAATATCTTGGATCTACCTGAATAGGAGGATCATATACTAGGAAAATTTCAAGTTTGTAAAAACTGTAATAAAAGCACAGGTGAAGAGGATTAATGATAAGCTGAGTACTTTTCAGCTTATCATTAATTGTTATTTCTCTGGCCATATACTTCAGATAAAAGGCTCCATTTGTGAGGCTCAGATCAACAATACTGATACAAAATGTATGTTGGCTGAGGGACGTTCCTGCAATGAACCAGTGAAGATGATGGTGAAATTCTCAGAGCATAGTATTAGGGATTAAATCCTTGTAAGCTGGTCTCTCCATACACACACACACACACACGTATATACATAAATATATGAATACATATATATTTAAATTTATTGGAGTATATCAGTCATCAATACACATATGTAAACAATAAGTGTATAGTAACAGTTGTGGACTTACAAGTCAAAAATGCATAATATCATAGAGGTCTCTCATACCTACACCTACCAACAATACCTTGCATTGTTGTGAAACATTTTTAACTAACAATTCAAGAGTAACCTCAAAATATTATTGCTAACTGAACCAATGTACTTTTCCCCAAACCACATTATTATTATTTGTATATCATTTACACATGAACATGCATCAATAATAAATGTATAGTACAAGTTGGCAACTTAATAGCAAACATGCATAACATCATACAGGGGTCCCATGTGTCAACCCACCACCAATACCTTGCATTGTTTTGAGATATTTGTTACAAATTATGAAGGAATATTACCAAAAACTTACTAACTATAGTCGTTATCTTACATTTGGTGTTTTTTCCCTCAACCCACCCTATTACTATTTTTAAAATATATTTTTATGACAGAAGTTGTAAGCTTACAAAAGAATCATG
Organism: Dasypus novemcinctus; assembly: GCF_030445035.2. Lineage (NCBI taxonomy): Eukaryota > Metazoa > Chordata > Mammalia > Cingulata > Dasypodidae > Dasypus > Dasypus novemcinctus. The sequence goes on along the minus strand of NC_080689.1, from coordinate 85,123,027 downwards.
CACATGTGCAGAATTTCCAAACAACATCCCTCTATCGACACAACACACCGTGAAGGAATATTTTTTAGATATATGAGAAAGTATATCAGATTCTTACAAGGTCCTTAGCAGACATTTGGCACACCTTTTCCATACTCCCCTCTTATTAGCACAGCACATCTTTGGCATAGATGCATGAATATTACATTATTTCTATTAACTACAGTCCATTAGTCACTCCAGTTGTATTTTTCCCATGCTTCTCCACATTCCCACCACCCTGTAATAATGATGTATACCTGCTCTAGCTCACCAAGGACACGCTTGCCTCTGTAACATCAACCACAATCCTCATCCACTTGTGGGTTTACTCTGCTATTTATTCCCTAGATTATTCCCTAGATTTCTTTCAATTGTCATTTACATCCCTTGACTACCATTTTTTTTTAAATGGATTTTTTAAAAAAGATTTATTTATTTATTTAATTCCCTCTCCCCCCCCCCCCGTTGTCTGTTCTCTGTGTCTATTTGCTGCATCTTATTTCTTTGTCTGCTTCTGTTGTTGTCAGTGGCACGGGAAGTGTGGGCGGCACCATTCCTGGGCAGGCTGCACTTTCTTTTGCACTGGGCGGCTCTCCTCACGGGTGCACTCCTTGCGGGTGGGGCTCTGCTACGCGGGGGTCACCCCTGCGTGGCAGGGCACTCCTTGCGCACATCAGCACTGTGCATGGGCCAGCTCCACACGGGTCAAGGAGGCCCAGGGTTTGAACTGCGGACCTCCCATGTGGTAGGTGGATGCCCTAACCACTGGGCCAAGTCCGTTTCCCTCGACTACCATTTTCAGCCACATTCCAATTTATAAACCAGCTCTTATTAAATGTGTTATGATCAACTCTTTACATTTCCACACTTTTACAGTAAATTTAATTAGAACTTCGACATAAATAAACATCAGTAGCCCAATTTCAGTCATTTTCTTATCTCCTTTAAGAAACCCCCACCTATTACCATGTCTTGAAGATATTTTCCTATATTTTCTTCTTGAAACAATATGATTCTTGCTTTTATATTTAGGTTTTTGATCCATTTTGAGTTAAATTTTGGATAAGGTGTGAGATATGGATCCTCTTTCCTTCTTCTGGGTATGGCTATCCAGTTCTATAAGCACCATTTGTTGAAAGGACTGTTCTGCCAGTGCTGTGTGCTTTTGACAGGCTAGTGAAAAATCTCTTGACCTTTGATGTGCCTGTTTCTGAACCATCTATTTGGTTCCATTGGTCTATGTGTCTGTCTTAATGACAGTAGCATGCTGTTTTTACCAAGGTTGCTAGGTAATACAATTTAAAGTTTGGAAATGAGAGTTCTCCAACTTTGTATTTCTTTTTAAGAAGCTTCTACCTATTCAGGACCATTCATCCTTCCACATAAAATTGGTAATCATGTTTTCCATTTATTTAGAAATTCTGGTGGAATTTTTATCTGGATTGTATTGAATCTGCATATCAATTTGAGTAGAATTGACTTCTTAAGAATATTTGGTCTTCTAAACTGTGAGCATGGAATATTCTTCCAATTATTTAGATCTTTCTGATTTCTTTTAATGATTAGTTGTATTTTTCTGGGTACAAGTGCTTTACATCTTTGATTAAGTTTATTCCTGAATATTTTTTTCTGTCTTATATTATTTTCACCACTCTTCTGATACTTTTATTGATATAATCTTCATTTCTTTATGCTTTTCCAGACCTCTTTCTCCAGTCTATTGTTTTCAGGTCATAGCACACCCTTTAGTATTTCCTGCAATGCTGGTCTCTTGGTTACAAACTCCATTTATTTGGATGGGAGTATGTTGTGCTTCTTGATATGGAAATCTACGTCCTTCAATAAGGTTGGATATTTTCTACCATTATGTCTTCAAATATTCCTTCTGACCTTTTCCCCTTCTCTTCTCCTTCTGGGACACCTATGGACATGTGTTTGCACATCTCTTGTTGTCATTTATTTCCCTGAGATGTTGTTCAATTTTTTCCCTTCATTTCTTCATCTGTTCTTTTGTTTGTTCACTTTCAGAGGCAATTTCTTCAAGCTTTCCAGTGCTTTCTTCTGCTTCCTCAAATCTGCTATTATATGGCTCCAGTGTATTTTAAATTTTATTCTTTTATTTATTGTGTTTTTTGTTCCAATAAAATCTATTTTTCTATGTCTGCTTTCAAATTCTTCTTTGTGCTCATCCAATGTCTTCTTAATATCCTTATTCTCTTCAGCCATCTCAATGAATTTATTAAGGAAATTACTTTGAACATCTATGATTAGATGTTTCAACTCCTTTATGCCATCTGGAGGCCTATCTTGCTCTTTTAACTGGGTCACATCTTCCTGGTTCTTGGTGTGGATTTAAAAGTTTTTGGTGCCTTGATGTCAGGCTTACTAGAGTATTCATTCAGGGTGCAGTATTGCTCTTTAGTTTAGGGCTTTCTTGCCCTTTCTCCCTTGCTGATTGTGTAGTAGGAACTAAGGATGCAGTTGGTGTTGTGAGCTATGGAGGCTCAAGCTGCCCTCAGTGCCCCAGGGACTGATGAAATTTCTTCCACATTTCTCCTTCCAGGTGTTTGGACACAGCTACAGCTGTGTGTAATAATCCAAGTTGTGTAGTTCTAGATTGTGGTTGCCCAGAGAGACTTACGAAGCTTCAAGTGCCTTTCTCCCCCTCCTGGTGCTGGGATGGAGCTACCGGTATGGAGAGCAATTTATGCTTTACAGGTCCAAGGTGACTGCAGTTGCCCCTGTACATATCATACTCTTCTGTTTGTGAAATGTGCACCTTCATTTACCTGGAAAGGCAGTTGCAGGGCACAACAGCTTCCTCCCTGCTAGAGATGGGGCTGAAGCCTAGGCTTGGGCTGCAGGCCCACCTGGGTGAAAGATACCTGTCTCTACAAGCATGGTGAGTTTCAGTGACCCTGCTTGTCCTCATGCTGTGTGTGTAGTCAAAATGGTGACTACCAATCACTTTCTGACTTAGACATTTTAAAGTTTTAGCTATTTTTAGAATTATACTTTATCTAGCCAAATTTATTAATCAGTAGCTGAAATCAGTGGTCAATTGTCTCTTCCTCTCCTATTCTTAGGAAATGGAACTTCCAATTTCAGTCACAGGGTAGCCGCTGAGGTGGCCTGTGGTGCCCAAGTAGGATGATCACCCGCCTCTTTGGTGTGGTCTATATTTTCCTGGATAGGCTGGTGCATGCCTTTCCAGCTACGTCCCTGACAGAGGTGGGGATGGGGCTTATGCCAGAACTGCAATTTGGTCAGGATGGAAAGAAGCTGGTCCTCACCAGCACCGTGATTTTCAGTCATTGTTGCTTCCCCTTATGCCAAAGGTGGAGTTAAAATGGTGTTGCTGGCCTCTTTCTGACTTGGGCAGGTTCAAACTTTAGCTCTTCTTAGGATTATAATATAGCCCACTGCATTTACAAATCAGTATCTTAAGTTGGTGCCCAACCATCTCTTCCTTCCCCTTTTTTGGAAGTGAAGCTTCCAATTTTAGGCATGGAATTACTCCTTAGGCAGCTTGTGTAGCCAGTGGAAGATGGACACCAGGTTCTGGGATGTGGAGTGCCCTAATTACACATATTCTCTGCAGATGGGTAGTATCCTCCATCCAATCTTTCAACAATGTTGCAGGATGACCTTTTTGTCTCCTGGTGCCAGCTGACAGGTGCTTTAGATAGCTCTGGGGGGTTACTAACTGCCCTGTAGAACGAGCTGACTCTTGGAGCTCTTTACTTGCCACCATCTTGCTGGTTCTATTTCTCCTTACTTATATATGGGAAGAGGTCATATCATGTCTTGGTTTCTCTAATAACACTAAGTTGGAAAACAGCAATTGCATTTAACAATTTTTTACAGTTGCTAGATTCTCACAATTTGGGCATAACATGTAGTAATTTTTCTAATATGCATTTCTGAGTCTAAAATATTTCAGACCGAATCCTCTGCCATGATGGAATAGGAGCAGGATCATGTCTTTCCCTTTTTGTGATGTCCCAGACTGTGTTAATGCCATCTAACTTGCAACACATTTCCTATGCTGCCCCAACTTGTAATCAGATCTGTAAGCCACACAATATTCATTTCATACTTTCATTTTTGCTTAGCAAAACAAACTCCATTTCAGTTGCTTGCATTCAAGAGTACTAATCCATAAAATATTTTTCATATTTGGCAGCATTATTCTTTATCAAAATTTATTTCTCCTTGAATATTATGGCTATGCTAACCTCTTTTCATTTCTGCTAATTTATGAAATAGCAAAAAAAAATCTAAACTTAATCAATTTATTGCTTAGAATTCTGTTTTACTTGTAAGTAAAGTTGGCACAATTGATTTATATCATTTATTTATTTATCTTTTTGTTCACATACTTATTAAACAAATACTAGTGGCAATCCCCTACAGGCCTGGTACTCTTCTGTGTACTAGCGTTACAATAATGGCTCTTAATGAATAACCTGACTTTTGGATGAAAGAGAATGAGAGATAAACCCAACAAAGTACAGGGTTCTTCCATCTCAGTGTATTGGGCCTAAGAAGGCTCACTTAGCTTGTCACATAGGTGACAGTACCTGCAGGACTGGGGCGATGCTTTCCAGGAAGCTTCCTATACTGTAAACCAGCATTCACTCTACAGTGCTATTTCTCCCCTAGTTGGAATTCACAATCCTAGAATCAAGGGGTAGAAATGCAAGTGGCACCACTCACTATTACCCCAGGAATCCACCAGGAAAGTTTTTGTTTCCTTTCCCTGCAACCTTAAGCTCAACTGGTCTTCAGGTCTTTGTCCCAAAAGGAGGAGTGTTTCCACCAGGAAACACAAATACGATTCCATTGATCTTGATGGTAAGACTGTAGCCTCCCCACTTTGGTCTTTTCGTGCCTCTGAATCAAAAGAGAAAGAAGTGAATTATGGTGTTGGCTGGGGTGATTGATCCTATCAAGAGGAAAAGGACTGCTAGTACACAATAGTGGTAAGGAAGAGTTTGTCTGGGATGCAGATGACCTAGGGCACCTCCTAGTATGACTGTGCTCTGTGACTACAGTTAATGGAAAACTGCAACAAGTCAACCTAGGCATGACTATCAATGGCCCAGAATCTTCAGGAATGAAGGCTTGAGTCATCCCATCAGGCAAAGAAACACTGCCAACTGAGGTGCTGGGTGAGGGTGAAGGGAACACGGAATAGGTAGTGGAAGAATGTAGTGATGAATATGTACTTTGCTGTGTGACCAGTTACAGAAATGAAGTCTACAATGGTTATGAATATTTATTCCTAGCTAGAGTTAATAAACAATTTCAGTAGAGTGTTTGGATCCATGAAAAATATGCAAAAATCATGCTAAATGTAATTTATACCAGATATGTTTGTACACTTTGGATGGATTCATGCTTTATCCATATATATCCATAAAATTGATTTTAAAAAAAAGAAAGCAAGACACAAAAGATGGGCAATCATCTCTTTCTTTCATAATCCTACTATCCACCACCCTATTTTGTAAATATGTCTACCAATAAACGAGTACAGATTTCTCTATGAATTTGATCCCTAAAGTATGATGTTTATGTTTATAGTTCTGGCACTTCCTAGTCCCAGAAATTGAAGCTACTTTACTACTCTGTGGTACAAGTATATACAAATTGTTTTATTTTTATTTTTAGCATTGTTGTGAGGCTCAGTGAGTCTATACATATAAAATATGTGAGCATTGCCTGGCACTAAGACCACATTTGGGCACTGTCTTCATTTTCAGAGTCTACAGGTGCCTTTTCCTTCTCAGTGTATTGTGTCCTGTGTCTTTATGATAATAAAAATATATCCTCACATCTCATAATCCTCTAGTTTCTGATGTAACCTATTTTTTGTCTGTTCTTCTATTGAATACTCTGCACATTCCTGCTTTTTGCCAAGATCACGATAAAGTCAGAAATTGATCTTTAATTTCAGAATCACATCTACATTTTTTCAATCCTTAGCCAGGTTGTCATTTCTTTGCATTTAAGATAAATATAAAGATGATCATGTTATGCTCTATTTATCTCAATCTTCATAAAATCTTCCTAAAAACATTTAATTTTGTCCTTGATGCCACTGGGAGAGCTTATAGGTTGCAGGATTAGTTTCTAAATGCCCATTCATGGACTTGTGCAGACAGGCTATAAATTTGGTTACTTTGCTCAGAACAGATTCCTGAACTCCAGTTCTGGCAAGTCTGAATGGTTGGCCAAATGTCGCTCAAGATTCATACTTCCAATCATTTTGACTCCTGATTCTGATATTCAGCTAATTTGAGATGCCGAGATGATCTTAGTTGATTATGTAATTGTTCAACTTTCAGATATTGAGTTCTTTTGTCTATTCCTCAACATTCTCTCTTCAAGAATGGCTAAAAAAATCTCTTTATATGAATTGTTGTAGTGTACTTTGCATTTTAACATTTGTTCCAGATTTTTTGTTGCCTAGAAAGAGTCATTAATAGGTACAATTGAAAAAATCATTTTGATTTTAGTTTATGTTTTTGCTTCTAGCTTAAGTTCTGGTCTTAGTAAATGAAATCCCAGTGCAGAGAACAGAGCTGTATCTACCTTGTGGTTAAGTCTGAGAGAGACCTGTATCAACCATTCTTGTGTTACTCAGCATTTCCTTATCATCTTGGGAAAACTAACTCCATCTAGTCTCAGAAGATGTTACATGAAATATTTGATGCACCTCAAAACCCCCATTCTCTTGGGTACACTACTGGGTCTGTGCTGTCCACCTTGATGCACGAAGATGCCAAGTTCGACTTGGTGTAAATAGTGGCAAACATGGGAACTTATAGGTTAATCAAATGTACAATATTTGCTGGATGAGAGACACAGGATTCCTGCCATGGAAGTAATAAAGGACAATGTAAATCCTCTTGCTAAAGTTGCTCTGTTATTCAGTGTCTGGGGTCCATATTAACTATTTTATTGTTTCCCTCCAGCCTTTTGTTCTCAAAAACCTTTTAGGCAGCAATAAATAAAGAAAAATGAATGCTAAAAAGCAAAAATTAATGAATATTTTTCTTTTTTAAAATGGGTTCATTTCTTTTTTGTACTTTAAAAACTTTTAAAAATATTTGTATTGCATAAATGTTATGAAAATATTTCTCCTGATCCTTTCCACATTTTCCCATATTAACAACATCCTTCATTTTTTTGTGGTTCATTTTTTATCATTAATGAACACATTTGGGAACACTGCCACTTGGCATGGATTTTAGTTTACAACTGTAGTTTATACTATCTCCTGCACAATTTTGTAGATTATGACAAGATATACAATGCCACGTATCTGTCTTTACAATGTCATTCAGGATGATTCCCACATCCCAAAACTGCCCACATAGGACAGCTTTTTTTCCCCCTCCCTCCTTTCAGAAACTCCTGTGTCCAGTGCCTCCATATCTATGAGAAAATTTCTTTAATCGCTAGAACTACGTCTATAGTGGCATACCAGTAAGTCTACTTTAGTCCATTATTCATTATCCAATCCTGAGGATTCTTGGAAGGTTATGCCCATTCTCCCTCCAATTGTCAGTGGGATTAGAGCCCATGGAGGAGATGGATGGGACTATCTTGCTTGTAGGTGCAGACTCTCTTTGTTCCTTGAAATGTTCATTGTCCATCATCATCTCCTTGTCAGTTGTCCTGGGTGAGTCCAATAACCTTGAAAGTATGTGTTGGTAACTGTTGAGATAAACAGTTACAACTGGCACATGGACAGCCCAAAGATTTGTCTCTTGGGCTTACAGTTATCAACACTATTACTAACTCTAGGTTCAAATAGAAGAGCCATGTTTAGGGAAACTGAATCCATCTCTGTCACACCGGGGAGTATAAGTTCCAAAGTAGGGCTCAGTGGCAGGGCACCAAACTGCTGAGCTGCTTGTCCTGCTTCTAGTGTCTGGATGACTTCAGGGTCCTCAGGTGCCCTGCTATTTAAGGCAATATTTACTTGGGCTGTCAATGAGATCTTGTGGCAATGTGCATAAGCATAACCTCTGGAATGCCCTCCACCTCACTTTTAAGTCTCTTAACCACATAAATTCATTTTAGTCTTTCCCCCTTTTTGCTGAGGTCTTTTTCCAGTTGCATTGCTATTTGGTGCTCAGTAGTAATCCCTCACTGCCAGGGAGGCTCATCCCTGTGAGCCGTTTTCTCCACTGAAGGTAGGTAATGAATTTACATGTTTAGTTTGACTTAGAGAAAGGCCACATTTGAGCCACGAGGAAGATCTCAATGATCCTTTTTACAAAGAGTAGAAGATAATAAAAGTATAACTTGCACTAAAGGTTTGTTGAAATTTACAGTATGGTGTGAGTGCTAACCTCATTGAAACCAGAACACACATCAGTGACAGAATACTAGCATATGTATCTCAGGGAAACTTTTATTTTAATAACACTATTCCTAACACCAATTTACCACATGTATCTGCTGAGGATGTATTTAAGTATCTCTGACATGTGAGATTTCAATTAGATCAAATGGGGGTTCTTCTAAATTAATTTTGCTTATCTTTAATTCCATGTGCTTTTTGTGCAAGTATGAAATATAAAGTGACCTTTTTTCCCTCCAATAGAAAAAGAATGGTTTTGCAAACAGTTCAATGATGTCTCTTTTCCATCAATAACCTCAGATGCTTCCATTAGAAAATAGTTTAGTTCCAATACTGATTTCACTTTTCATCATATTTTTACTATCTTTCTAGATGAATGAGCTCTTGGTGGCAGTCATCAAGTTTGACCACGGCATTGGGCTGGACCACATCGAGGCCCCGCAGTCCAACATGCGGCCACACCCTTAAGAGCCGGTGGGCGCCCCCTGCGCTCCGGGCTCCCCAGAAGGATGAAGTGTGCACCTGGCAGCTGCGGGGCGTGCGGGAGTTCATGTCCCCAGTGCACCACTGGATAAACCTCCCCTCCTGGGGGACCCGAGAGAAGAGATCCAGCATCCCACTCTTAGGATGTGCTCTCAGGTGTGACAGTGACTCTGTCACAGTGGCCTCGAACTGGGGGAGCCTTTTTCACAGGCAGGTACTTCTGGGACTGACCCTGGCTGGCACCTGGGGTTGCTGTGGCCAGTGCATGTGCACTGCCTCTGGTGGGCCTGGGCTGCACCTGGACAGCGTGGACACCTGCACTAGTGCACCAGCAAAGCCAAGGGCATCTTCTTCAAAGTTCTGGATGCAGGGGCCCAAAATCCTGGTGTCATCATTGCAGGGCCCTTCGAGGCTGCGAGGGGAGCCCCTCCCTGCCCAGGGGCTCCAGTCTTGGGTGGTGCCTGGCGTGGGGGCCCCTGCCTCTCTGCCTGTCTTCACACCGCCCTCCTCCGTGGCTCCAGTCTCCACGTCCCCTCCTTAGAAAGACACCAGCCCCTGGATCGGGTCCCCTATTCCAGGACGGCCTCATCTTAATTTAACTAACTCCATCTGCAGAGACCTAATTTCACATTCTGAGGTTCTCTGTGAGCATCAATTCCGTGGGGAAGGGGAGTGAAAAAGGTTCTTAAAATTAATTCTGCTGGAACTGTGCCTGGGAATTTCCTCCTGACAGCCTTCATGTTACTCAAATGTGGCCAGTCTCGAAGCTTAACTCAGCATCTAAATGCAATGCCTTCCCCCCAGCGTGGGACATGACACCCGGGCATGAGCCTCCCTGGCACCGAGGGATCACTATCAACTAACAACTGATAATGCAACTGGAAAATGACCTTGAATTGAAGGTTCGATGCGGATCAGTAGAATATCCCTGTCTACATAGAATAATATGACTTTAAAATGCTGTTTGATCTAATGTAAGGGGGCATTGGAAAGGAGAAATGAGTTTATATGGCTATGAGTCTCTAAAAAAAAAAAAGAGTCTGGAGGCTGTCAGAAGGATTTCCCTTATGCACAACTGAGCAGAGTCTAAGAGACAGATAAAGTAGATACAAACCCCAGGTATTGGTTCCTTTGAGGGCTAAAGGGACCCACGGGTTCTACGGTCATGGCAGATAGGGTTCACTGCCATGTCAGATGGCCCTTCTATGGAGCTGCTGTTTATGCGTGATGAAACTGGACCCAGAGGGGATCTCTTTTCATAAGACTATCATGCTACTTTACTGGAATTGTAGTTGGTATTGGGGTTTAAGATATATTTAGGGGATTGAATCTTTTTACTGACAATATGATAGTCAGGCCCTGAGCCTCAACAGACTCCAGCTCCTACAATCTGAATTATTGGACTCACCTCACTCAGCTAAGATGGAGTTGAAGAAGGGCAACCACCACAGCATGGAGCCTAGAGTGCCTACTACTGAAAGCAGGAGAATTGCATCCAGTATCCATGTGGAATCTGAGCCTCCTCTTGACATAGAGGTGCAACGGACACAACCAATCCAAGGACCTCAGAGAAAAGGTGGCAATGGAGTGGGAAAAGTGAACATGGCGGCTGATGGGTATGGGGAATGGCAGGAAGAGATGAGATGTGGAGGCGCCTTTGGGACTTGGAGTTGCCCTGGATGGTGCTTCAGGGGCAATCACCGGACATTATAAATCCTCCCAGGGCTCACTGGATGGAATGGGGGAGAGTGTGGGCCATGATGTGGACCAATGACCATGAGGTGCAGAGATACCCAGAGATGTACTTACCAAATGCAATGGATGTGTCATGATGATGGGAGTGAGTGTTGCTGGGGGGGGGGGGAGGGGTGCGGTGGGGGTGGTGGGATCGAATGGGACCTCATATTTTTTTAATGTAATATTTTTACAAAAACAATTAAAAAAATTAATTCTGCTGGAGGCCCAATGTCCCCTCTTATTAACACTATTGTAAATTAAATAAAAACTTTAATACTGAAGGAAACAGATCTACATGTGTGTGGATATGATAGGACAAATTTCTGCAAAGCAAAATGTGGTGTTAAGAATAAATTTCTTTCCAATTTAAGAATGCAAAGATGATGAGATTTTCTTTTATTTGATCTTGGTAGAAAATTCTTCATACTTTGATCCAAGAAACCTGTGTTGTTCTATTCACCCAAAGAGAAATTATAGTGATTGAAATTTATAAATGTTTTTTACATAAATAGTATAATACATATATATTAAAAAATATATATGTCTAAGCACACATATCTGTACACATATGCACACACAGAGTAATTGAATAGGGACCTAGACTATTTGATATTGAATTAAAACAAAATAATCCATTCCACACCTTCTCTGTTGGCTAATTATAGGTTAATTTCCAAAAAATTTTGAGCCTTTGTTTAAATGCATAAAGTAACCAAGGTGCTTTCTATGTTAATGAACATTTTACAAAGAAACCATGTAAATTTTTCTGAAATTATATTCAAAATTAGTCGGGAATCTAATCCCTTTATTCAAAAAAGTGGGAAATTCCAGCTTGTACGGTTTAACTAGATCCAATTAGTGAATAGAAAGTTTTCAAACAGGTTGTTATTAAAATACAGAAGAGACAAGAATAAACAAGGTGGACTCAAGCGATGAATTTTGAAATTTCCTGATTGCAAGTTGGAATATTTGGTGTAACAACTCAAGTAGATCTTCCTTCAGTTTTTTGGGAGTGAAATATTTGTCACCACAGGAGATTTGCCAGTTTCTAGAGTCATTCACTTTCTGTATGTTGATGCACGTGGATCTCTGAAAAATCCCTGCATTTCTTGCTGTATATCTTTTTGGAACCTACGGAAATGTTTATGGTAAGATGAGTGACTGTCCACTTCTCTTATTAAAGACGTTAAGGGTGATTGTGCACATGAGGTGGGAAAGGAGAATCAGCAGCACAACTTGACAGTTCTTGGAAAGATCCAATTTAAGAAAGAATCTGAGCAGAATACATAGATCTAGAAATGTATACCATTAAACTTACTCTTGGCCATGAACCCCTGTGAAAAACTTTTTGCTTACCCTTGGGACACATACCTTGGTTGAAGAGTATACCTAAAGTAGGTTTGGAACAAAGGATCCAATGAGGTGAGGAAAATCAGGAGTCAAAAAGTCACTATTTCAAGTTGTGCAACTCTCACTTGTCATGGGAGATGCTGAATGTCTGGAGCAAGCATTTTAATGTCACTGCAGATGGGGTCTGGCTTTAGAATAGGATTATCTTACATGACTTCATCATTTCAGACCTCACTTAGTTAAATACAGTGTTCACTCAGCTATACTGAGATCTCTCTCCTCGTATTTTGTTAAACAGTTTTTTATTTTTGAATAATTTTAGATTCATATATAAGTTGTAGAAGCTGTCCAGAGCTGTCCCATTTCTCCCTAATGTTAAATTCTTATATAATCACAGTACATTGGTCAAACTAAAAGATTTACATTGGTACAAATTTAGTAACTATACTCCTGACTTTATTCAGATATATCTAATTTTTTACTCTTATCCTGTGCCCCTTCCATGTTCCAATCCAGGTCACCACATGCATTTGGTTTCCATGAATCTGTTGCAGGAATATTGTGTGAAAAATGTCTTGGGCACTGCTAATGCATTGTTCCCATCTTAAGGGAACAGCATCATATTTTATTCTGTACATCAGTATTCTATGCATTTGGCAACAAGCCTCATCATTTCAAGTTTAAAGATTAATGTTGCCTTCATGTTATGAATTTGCTAACACATTCCTTTCATCCATTCATGCCCAAACTCATTGAGCACATTCACTGGGGTCCTGTATCTATATTGGGGGAAAAGAATTCCATAGATAATGTAGAATTGTTTGAGAACCCTGAAGCATGTTAGATCTGGCTGCATGTGAACTTTGCCTCATATATCGATCAGCCTGATTTCATGTCTGCAACACTTGGCTTTATTGACCTCTGGTAAGTTCATGGGGAAGGTAGAGCTGAGCCCAGAAAATACACTTGCTAATTTGATTTTATCTATAATTAATTAAGTTTTTTTTGTCACTTGAACAACAGGAGTATACAAAATTAAATAAAACATGTAGAATTGTAAACTCTAAATAAATGGAAGCATAAGACAGTTTATCGCTTAGATCAAGACAAAATGCAACATTTCCATTTTGTCTCATGTAGAAGGAAGGAATCATTCACATTAGGAATCTGAAGCTCTCCAGGGTTTAAGCAAATGTGAAGACAGCAGCTTGGTTCAGGTCTACCTGGGAGTCCCCAGTTCACTGCCCTCTTACCAACAGCCCTGTCTAGAATTTCTTCAGTTGTCAGAGAACATGGCCATGGAAGCAGAGTGGAGAGATCCTGGCCACCTTCAAAGCTGGTTCTGCTCTTACCTGTATTTTCTTTTTTTTTTCTTTTTTCTTTTTCCTTTTTTTTTTTAATTGACTTTGTAATAATATTACATTAAAAATATATATGTGAGGTCCCATTCAACCCCACCTCCCCAACCCCCTTTCCCCCCCCCCAACAACACTCGTTCCCATCATCATGACACATCCATTGGATTTGGTAAGTACATCTTTGGGCACCTCTGCACCTCATAGACAAAGGTTCACATCATGGCCCATACTCTCCTCCATTCCATCCAGTGGGCCCTGTGAGGATTTACAATGTCCGGTGATTACCTCTGAAGCACCATCCAGGCAGCTCCATGTCCCAAAGACGCCTCCACCTCTCATCTCTTCCTGCCTTTCCCCATACCCTTCGTCCACCATGTCCACTTTTCCCAATCCAATGCCACCTCTTCTATGTGGACATTGGATTGGTTGTGTCCATTGCACCTCTATGTCAAGAGGAGGCTCAGATTCCACCTGGATGCTGGATGCAATCCTCCCATTTTCAGTTGTAATCACTCTAGGCTCCATGGTGTGGTGGTTGTCCTTCTTCAACTCCATCTTAGCTGAGTGTGGTAAGTCCAATAAATCAGATTGTAGGTGCTGGAGTCTGTTGAGGCTCAGGATCTGGCTATCACATTGTCAGTCCAGAGATTCAAATCCCCTAAATATATCTTAAACCCCAACATTAACTGCACCTCCAGCACATTAGCATGAAAGTCTTATGAAGGGAGATCCCATCTGAGTCCAGATTCATCACACATAAACACCATTTCCAAAGAGGGGCCATCTGCCCTGGTAGTTAACCCCATCGGCCATGACCATAACTCCCGTGGGTCTCTTTAGCCCTCAAAGGAACCAATATCTGGGGGTTGTATCTGCTTTATCTGTCTCTCTGAGTCTGCTCAGTTGTGCATGAGGGCAATCCTTCTGCCAGCCTCCAGACTCTTTTTTAGAAACTCGTAGCCATATAAACTCATTTCTCCTTTCCATTTCCCCCTTACTTTAGGTCAAACAGCATTTTAAAGTCATTTACCTGTATTTTCATAGCACAGTATTTGCTCTGACCCTGTGGATGTGGTAACACATCAGGAAAACATCTGTGAGTAAAAGTGGCATAAAACACAGCACATTTCATGAGAAGAGACATGTGTCAGCATCATTCAACCATGAGCTAAATGGAATGATAACTCTTGTATCTGGATTTCTGACTTCCCTTTTATCATGTGGTTCATTTTAATACACACACACATATCACTTTTCTCTCATTTCATAACTAATAAGCAATTTATTAGGTCAGAGTTTTGTATATCAGGAGTCTGGGTCCAGTGTTGATGATTCTCTTCTCAGGTTCCTACATGGTTAAATAGGGCTGCGTTCTGTCCAGAGCACAGAGTTCTCTTCCAAGCTCATGGGGTTTGGCAGATGCAGTTCCTCAGGTGGCAGTGCTGAGATCCCATGTCCTTGCTGGCTGTCAGCTCTCTCCTCCTAGAGCCTGCCCACATTCCTTGCCACATGGTCCCTGGAACTCCACAATCAACTTCAGATGTAATCTTCCATTTCAAATACCAATTATTTATGAATTTCTCTGAGCTCTTTCTCTCTGACTAGTAGAGCAAGATTTAACGGACTCCCCATCTTAAAATCAACAGCTTTAAGGATATCTGCAAAATCACTTCACAGCAGCACCTGAATAATGTTTCAACAATTGAGAGAAGGTGTGTATATACTGGGGGCAGGAGTCCCCAGGCTTTTTTAGAATTCTACTTAATACAAAGTGTTCTTTTTAAATCATTTCCCAAAGACTGATTGGGCTTAAATTGGATCTTTGGCATTGGGAGGGCATTTGGAAAATTTCACTTTTTAAAATCATTGTATGACTTCATGAAAGAAGATGATAGAAAAGCTAGTTTTCCAGCTGCACTGAAGCATTAGTGGCATCCACTGTATCTGCATCTTCGGAGTGTTATTGCTTGTAAAATGACCCAGAAGTACCTGCTAAAATGAAAAATTAATTCTAACTCTTTTTCCATGGATTCTCATAGTACATAACCTAAGCCTCAACCTTTCATCGAATTAATTTTCCTCTTGGATCATGCCCGTTCTGCTTTCATGCTCTGTTTCTTTAGTCTTTATTAAATATCCAGCCCATCTTTTCCCAATCCTGTTCATTTTCTGAAGTGCTCTTCCCTGGGCTTTGAAGGACAGCCCCCTCCTCTATTCACGCATTAGGTCAACTCTCCCCTACTTGAAGACAATATTTCCTTACTCCACATTTTACGTGGACCCCTCTGGGCCAGTTACCCTGCATGACACATCCTGTTTTATCATCCTGTCATCCATGGTGACTTTAAATTTTTGAATGTGTATAAGAATGGGAAGGAAATTATATTGCACTGATGTAGGAAACCTATCAATTAAGGAGTAGAAATTCAAGCAAAATAAGTAAACTTAAGAATGTATATTAAATGCAACTTCATGGAAGAAGAGGAAAAAATACATGGGCTTAAAGAACAAACCTGAATTAATTATTAACATCTTCTTAACACAGATATTTTGTGGTCTAAGAACAGGTGGATTGTAGATGAGAAGAAATGCCTTCCCTGAGGATGTGGGTATGTGCAGCACCATTCCTGAATGCTGGAGGGGACCCTCTCCTAAGGTAAAGTGCTCATAAGGAGACAAACTACAGAAAATGAACTTATTAATTAGAATTAGAACAATACATGCCTTGGGACATTCTACATCATGGAAAACCTCAGGAGCTTTGGAAAAAGTCTGCAGGAAAAGTTATACTCATGATAGTGGCAGAATTTTTTATCTACATAATTGTTAAAGTGTCCTAAATTTTCTCTTACCTCTGACTGTTCATGCAGAGGGTTGATCCTGAAATGGACCAGGTTCACATGGCCCTAGGTTTCCTGAGTAACATCTTAGCTCAGAGGAGGAAATCTCAAAGAAGCAGGTTAGTAATGGCTGCAGAAATTTTACTTGTTTACTGTGTAACCTCCCAGTAAAACGAATCGTTCTACTTGTTCATAATTTAATATCCTATGCCTAGAAGTGTTCGTGACATTGTTATTTGCATAATTCAAAAAGAATCATTAGTTTGTGCAGGAGTAAATGAAGAAATGCTCTATCTGAACTTGGGAGCTGAAGCCATTTTACCTACTACCACTAGGTGGAGGTGTTACACTTCAGGTGTGCTAGTCCTTACATTAGTGATTTTTGAAAGTGGTTGACTTAAAGGATAGTCCTAAGGGTGACTTGTAAATATTGGTAACTCCTTTCTGGGAGTAATATTGTGTTAAGGGCAATATAGAGGACCTGTTTTGGACGTATTAAGTGAGGTTCTTTTGGGATGTTAAAATTTAGAATAGACTGAGATAGATACACAATATGTGCACTACATCTTAATCTATCCAATGATATGAGTATATTCTACCTAGGTTTTGGCACCATATTTATAATATTTAACTAAGTTCTGATATTACACTTACAGATGCATGTATTTTATTACAAATTCCTTTTGTTTCAAGATGGGTGCAGTTGATTTGAAAGAGTACAATTGCGTATAAAATATTTCATTTTCTGAATTGTGCTGAATGGTGTTGAAAGTTGAGTTGTTAAGTTGATATCTTGCCTTTTGCTGGCGTGTAGTTACATTTCCTCTGGTCATGGTATTTTTATCTCCATCTCTTATTTATCTTTACAACTCACTGAACAGGTACATTTGCCTTTATACTCTCTATTGATTTGCATATGCTCCTCAGGGAATTGGTTGTCTGCTCAGAGCTCTATTAATGCAGTTTCCCTGGAAATGGGGCCTGAGTACATCACTCGGGTGAGCAAGATGATGTCACATTCCCAACTGCTCATCCTGCTGGTGTTCTGGGCCTCAGGTAAGAGGTTTAGAAGAGCATTATCTTTATAAAGCTGGAGAATTGTTTTAACATGCAGAGTGAGCAAACCATTTCATCCAAAGCAGATCTGAATATATACGAAAAATAAGAAAACCTACATTTAGGTACATATTTTATACATTAGTGATTGAATGTATGATCTATGTTCTTTTCTGGTTGCAGGTGCCAGTGGGGACATCGTGATGACCCAGACTCCAGGCTCTGTGGCTGCATCGGCAGGAGAGACCGTCACCCTCAAGTGCAAGGCCAGTCAGAGTGTTAGCAAATACTTAAACTGGTACCAGCAGAAACCAGGACAGGCTCCTAAACTGCTCATCTATTATGCTTCCAATCGTCAATCTGGAGTCCCTGATCGATTCAGTGGCAGTGGGTCTGGGACAGATTTCACTCTCACCATCAGTAGATTCCAGCCTGAAGATCTGGGAGATTATTACTGTCAGCAGTATTACAGCTCTCCTCCCACAGTGCTTCAACCTCGAACACAAACCTCCTCCCCCAGGGCTGTAGAGCAGTGAGTCTTGCAGCACCAGCTGCTTCCTCTTCATATAGACTTGAATATGTTTGCGTCCTTCATCAGTCTGAGAAACCACACTCTTTGGGGAACTATACCATAGAAATCTTTTTTCCACTGGGCCAGATAAAATGACCCTCTAGCCTATGGTCTTTTAAACTTTACACCCAGATGAATTGATTCTCTATTCATTATTTCTCCTAAGTGTTTAAAAATTCACCATCTTCTTTCCTTATCCCTTCCATCTTCTTCCTTCTCCCGCATCATCCTCCAACTCTGCACCTTCCCAAGATAAAATCCTTGATCCTTCATATTCAAAAATTCTCCTATGGAAGGTCATTTTTCTCCCTTACTCTTTACTTCCCTGGACACTTTGCCATCCAAGCCTTTCTCTTCAGTGTCACAAAAGATGATTTGATTTGCTACTCTACCTTGTTTTTTTATTTAGATAACTATTTTCATTTCTTATTGCCATCAAATAGTAATTGTGGGTGCCTTAATATACTATACTCATTGAAGAATGTTTAGGTTATAAGGGATGATGCTCAGCCAATGAGGTATGTTGATTTTAGCTTGGATATAAAATTTTCCAGTGAGCTTTATATTCCTGGGATTGTCCCACTATTTCTATAGTTCTTTTATAAAATCGTTGAGCCATAAAATGCCAAAAATTAAATGTTTTCTATATTGTTATAAGATCTGGGTTTACTTCATCTTATTCCCATAATTTGAAATGGCACATACATAATTTTATTCTTTACAATATTACTTAATGTTGTATGCTCCATCTGTTTAAAAAAGAAAAAATAATTCAAATAGAATATATGTATGTTTGATAGTGTGAAGCACTGTGGACCTCAGTAAAGTAGGATCTTAAGGTGAATCTTTTCTGCAGGTGTAACCTATTGTAGGTTGAATCATTTGAGTAGGTTACTTCAGTTCATGCCTGGATCACTGTGGGTCTCAGTCCCTATACTTGAGTCTTTTATAAGAGAATGAGATCCAGACAAAGAAGGAGAAATCCATGGCAGCAAGAATCTGAAGCAATGAAACCTGGAAGTTACAGAAGAAACAAGCAGATATCTCCATGTGTCTTACCATTTGATAGAGGATTCTAGCATCACTGGCAGCTGGTCTCTGGGGAGAAAGCATTGCCTGATGATGCCTTGATTTAGACAATTTCCTTAACTCAAAATTGTAAGCTTATAAGTTAATAAATATCTCTTGTGGAAGCCAACCCATTTCAGCCTGGCTAACTAGAACAGTCTATATCCAAATATTTATAGAATAACTGAAAGTCTGCCTCCTTTTGTAAAGCCCTTTTTCTTTTCTCCATCTCTTTCAGCAATTCTCATTCTTTCATGGCAACTCTAATTCTTCAGCTTTAACCTTCTAGAAATGTGTGAGAACTTTCCTCGTGAACTCTTTCACCAATTGTCAACTTTCTCTCTTACCATCCTCTGGCCCTGAAGGAATTCATGGTTCTTAAGTCTGCTGTAACCTGAATAATTTGAATTAAGTTTATTTATTATTCTTTTATTTATTTATTTATTTCTCTCCTTTCACTCCCCTAGCCCCGTTGTTTGTTCTCTGCATCTATTCCCTGTGTATTCTTCTCTGTTCACTTGTATTCTTATCGGTGGCACCAGCAATCTGTCTCAATTTTTGAATCATCTTGCTGCATCAGCTCTCCAGGTTGTGATTTTTTCACATGGGGTGGCTCTCTTTTTGGGGTGTACTCCTTGCACATTGGGCTCCCCTACATGGTGGACACCCCTGCGTGGCTTGACACTCCTTTTGCCCATCAGCACTGTGCATGGGCCAGCTCACCCCACGGGCCAGGAGGCCCTGGGTTTGAACCCTTTCCCTCCTAAGTGGTAGGTGGATGCTCTATCAGTAGAGCCACATCAGGTTCCCTGGATAAACTTTAATTAACACATTATTCTCAGTGTGCTGGGGGAATACTCCAGATATTCTAGTATTATTTCTGAAGTTTCTTCACAAATATTTTGGTGGATGAAATTTAGTTTTACCAAATGTCTCATCAAACCAGAGGATAATACACCAAACTCTCTGACACACATAACTGCTCTTACTCTTAGTAATGAGAGGTATTTTAATCATTAAATCCATGTCTTTCATTCACTCAAGAAACATTTATTGACTGGTTCCTCTGTCAGTTGCAAAAATCCCTCCTATCATTGTAGTTGATGAGAAAAAACCACATATGAAAAATATACACTATGCTGATTTTGGGTTTTAGGATAAAAAATAAATCAGGTGTGGAGAGGAGATTGTGGCTTAACAATGAATAGCAATTTAAAAGATGTTAATATATCAATTAGCTACTGTCATGTAAAATACCATGCCCAAAACCAGTGTCATAAAGAGTTAGCTGGTGAGTCTTTTGTGAGCTGTGCAGTCTGTTCATATGGAGGCCTGACTGACTCATCTGGGACTACTCTTGGTGTGTAGTTATCTGGCAGGCCCCCTGAGGTCTGTGTGTTCTAGGCTCAATCATCTTTGATCTCCTTCACCTGCTCCTTAGCTAGCCATCAGCCTGACTTTGGGTTGACTGCACCACATGTCTTTTACCACCTGGCAGACTAATTCTAGATTCTTCTGATGGCTATTTTCATGCTCCAAAAGATGAAATGAAAGCCCATTTCAGAGTGTTTTATTTCCTGATGTATCAACTACCTCTTCCCTGTGCCTCCTTTATTTAAACTTTCCTATTTTCACTCTTTCTCATTCTCCTTCCCTTCCTCTGGGCCCTGCTATTTTCTTCCATGTATGAAATAAAGGTATAATCCTGGCCAGCACATGTTCAGACTCTCCTCTGAAGGTCTTGTCTGTCACTCTCCCTCCTTACCTACTGGACCCACTGTTGGGGCAGGTCCTTCTGCTCAGCATCTCCTGATTGTATTTTACAGGCCTAGCTTAATACTTCAGGAGGCATTGAGGCATTGGATCTCAGTACGATCAGATCTGGGGTAAATTCATTTCTCTCTATAGACCAGTAACAAGAAAAGCACCTTACTGATTCCAAAATACCCGGCTGGAGCAGGCACAGTATAAATGTTGCAGACATCCTGATTCCAAAATGGAGAGGATGAAAAGAAGAAGAGAAGCACTGTTCCCAAGCAATTTTGAAATCCTGAAGTTCTGTTAGGTTCATTGCCTGGGGTCATCTCTGTGGCCTATGGCTTGTCCTTGGTGACACATCTCTGCCCTCTGGACTTCTGGCTTTGGCTTCTGTACCCAGGTCTCTGGCCTCTGAGCCCATGTTTGTTATAACTCTCCCTGCAGAGCTGACCTCTGTCTTATCAGGTGTAGATTGAATTACATATGTATTCTTAGTCATTGTCAGTATTCCTGTCTGTGTGGGCATATTGAAGGTAGGATATCGAATATGTTATTTGAGTTAAGGTGTAGCCGGCATGATTGGAAGGGGGCCTTAATCCAGATCATTGGATTCTGTTAAAAGCATGATAACTTCATTCAAAGATATAGAAGCTATAGGGAGGATCCATAAGGTGGAAGACAGCAGAAACCAGAAGAGAAAGAAGAAGACATTGCTATGAACGCAAGGCAGGGATAGTAGCCAAGAAACCTCAAGGATCTCTGGTATCCAGCACGGGAATGTTACCGAATTTGGGGAGAAAGCATTGCCTTGCTGCTGTCTCAGTAGTGGAGTTCTCCTAACCTGAAAGCTGTCAGTCTAAAAATTCCCAGTGTACAAGCCATCCCATTCTGTAGTACCTATGATAGCAGCAAAATAAGGTATCATACTTTGTTTTTCTTCAAAATTTTAAAGTTCATAGTTTTATCAGTATATAGAATTTTGTAATTCCACAGCTTTCTTTAATTTTGTCCTCTTTTTGCCCCTTTCAGCTCTGCTGACATTGTTTTTGATTATATAACATTCTCAAAAATCTTCTGATTTAGGAAATCACAAACCAATAATGTGGGAAAGGGGTCTGGATACGGAGTCTGAAATTTCATAAATCCTGAGGACCTCTAATAGACCTTTAGCTTAAATAGAAAAGTTTGTTTACAACTGGATTCTATTAGAGGGACATGGTGCTGTACAAGAAACAAGTGCATTAGGATCAAATAAATGGGAACTTTTGAATATTTCCAATTCCTCACAATATCCTCAACTATATTTCTACATATATTCTTTTAATGTGCATAACCTGATAGAACAGCCGGCAAGATGAGTCAGAGGAAGGAGCGCCTAGACTCAGGTCCTTCTACAGGGCACAGTTAGTAAACATGCAGAGCTCTGGAGCTAGCTGATGCACCTGCTTGGGGGCTCCAGGAAACCAGAAGCGCATCCTGCAACATCCTTGAAGGAATAGAAGGACGAGACTGCCCATCTGCAGAGAGGACTCATAAGTAGAGCACTCCAAGCCACTGGGGCTGGTGCCCATCCTCCACAGTAGGCCCAAGCCACCTTAGGAGCTGTTCCAAGGCTGGAATTGAAAGCTCCAATTCCAAGAAACAGGGGAGGAAGAGACGCTTGGGCACCAACTTCAGCTACTGCTGAGTAAATTTGGCAGACAAAAATATAACCCTAAGAACAGCTAAAGTTTGAAATTGTTCAAGTGAGAAAGAGGCTGGTAGCTAGCATCTTAACTCTGCACCTGGCATAAGGGGAAGCAGGGAGGACTGAATATCACAGCGCTGTGGGAACCGGCTTCCTTCCATCCAGGCCATATTGCAGGTCTAGCCTTGGCCCCAGCCCCACCTCTACAGGGAGGAATGTTGGCAATGCAAGTCACCCTGGAGGAATTCTGTGGCTGGAATTGGAAGCTCCATTCCCAAAAACAGGGGAGGAGGAGATGTTTGGCCACTGCTTACAGCTACTGATTAGGAAATTTGGCTGGCTAAAGTATAACACTAAGAACATCTAAAGTTTGAAACTGTTGAAGTCTGAAAGAGGCCTTTGTCCTCCATTTTGACCCTGCTCCCAATGTGAGGGGAAACTGGGCTGAACAAAAATCACAGTGACTGTAGGAAGCAGTTTATTTCACCTGGATCACCCTGCAAACTATCACAGGGAGGTGGCTGGTGGGCCCTGCACAAGCCTTATCCAGGTAACCGCGGGTACATTTGGCTAGCAAAGACTGAATAATCTTAAGTCTATGGGGGCAACTGTGGTCTTCTTTGGACCTGAACTGCATAGATTGTTGCCCACACCTGCAGCTCCACCCCTACCCAAGGCAAGGGAGAAAGAGGTGTGAACCTTCATCAGTCACTCTGGGCAGCTACAGTCTAGGCCAGCACAACTTGTATTATTCCACAAAGCTGTGACTTTGTCCCTACCCCTGGCAAAGGAGAAAGTTGGGAGAAGCTTCCTTGGTACCTGGTGCAATGAAGGCAGCTTCAGCCTCCATATCTTGTAACACCAACTACATCCTTGGCTCCTACTGCACAACCAGCAAAGGAGAAAGGGCAGGAAGCCTGAAACTAATGAGAAAAACTGCACCCAGAATAAGTACTCTAGTAAGCCAGATGCCAAGACACAACAAAAATTATAAGCTACACTAAGAAACAGGTAGACATGGCCCAGTTAAAAGAACAAGATAAGCCTCCAGATGACATAAAGGAGTTGAGACAACTAATCATAGATATTCAAACAAATCTCCTTAATAAATTCAATGAAATGGCTAAAGAGATTAAAGATATTAAGAAGAGATTGGATCAGCACAAAGTAAAATTTGAAGGCATACATAGAAAAAAAGCAGATCTTATGGAAATTAATGGTGCAATAAGTCAAATTAAAAAATGTTGGAATCATAAATAGCAGTTGTAAGGAGGCAGAAGAAAGGATTGGTGAGCTTAAAAAATGGCCTCTGAAAGTGAACATACAAAAGAACAGATGAAGGAAAAAGTGGAAAACATCGAACAAGGTCTCAGGGAACTAATGCCATGAAAAATCGTGCAAACATTCAGGTCATGGGTGTCCCAGAAGGAGAAGAGAAGAGATAAGGGGCAGGAGGAATATTTGAAGAAATAATGTTAGAAAATTTCTCAACCCTGTTGAAGGACATAGATATCTATGTCTAAGGAGCCCAATGTACTCCCATTCAAAATACTCCAAATAGACCAACTTCAAGACACACACTGATCAAAATGTCAAATGCCAAAAACAAAGTGAGAATTCTGAGAACAAGATAAAAGCATGCAAAAAAAAATAAAAAAAAAGAAAGAAAGAAGGATATTCAATAAGATAGAGTGCTGATTTCTCACAAGAAACCATGGAGACAAGAAGACAGTGGTATGATATATTTATGATACTACAAGAGAAAAACTTCCATTCAAGAATCTTTTTTTTTTAATTATTTATTTATTTTTAAAAATTACATTAAAAAAAAATATGAGGTCCCATTTAACCCCACCACCCCCACCCCCCACTCCCCCCACCGCAACACTTGCTCCCATCATCGTGACACATCCATTGCACCTGGTAAGAACATCTCTGACCATCATTACACCCCATAGTCAATGATCCACATCATAGCCCACACTCTCCCACGTTCCATCCAGTGGGCCCTGGGGGGATCTACAATGTCCCGTAATTGTCCGTGAAACACCACCCAGGACAACTCGATGTCCCAAAACCAGCTCCACCTCTCATCTCTTCCTCCCATTCCCCAAACCCAGTAGCCACCATGGCTACCCTTTCCACACCCATTCCACATTTTCTCTGTGAACATTGGATTAGTTATGTCATTGCACATCTATGTCAAGTGGGGGCTTAGATTCCACATGGATACTGGATGCACTCCTCCTGCTTTCAGTTGTAGACACTCTAGGCTCCATGGTGTGGTGGTTGACCTTCTTCAACTCGATGTTAGCTGAGTGGGGTAAGTCCAATAAATCAAAGTGTAGGAGCTGAAGTCTGTTGAGGCTCTGGGCCTGGGTGTCATATTATCAGTCCAGAGATTCAAATCCCCTAAATATATCTTAAACCCCAGCACCTATTACAATTCCTATAAAGTAGCATGGAAGTCTTGTGAAAAGAGATCCCCTCTGAGTCCAATTCCATCACGCAGAAACACAGGCTCCAAAGAAGGGCCATTTGCCATGGCAGTGAACCCCATCTGCCATGACCATAGAACCCGTTGGTCTCTTTATCCCTCAAAAGAACCAATACCTGGGGTTGTATCTACTTTGTCCATCTCTCAGACTCTGTTCAGTTGTGCATAAGGGCATTCCTTCTGACAACCTCCAGACTCTTTTTTAGAGACTCATAGCCTTATAATCTCATTTCTCCTTTCTATTTCCCCCTTACATTAGGTCAATCAGCATTTTGAAGTCCTGTTATTATATGTAGACAGGGATATTCTGCTGATCCATATTGAACCTTTAATTCAAGGTCATTTTCTAGTTGTATCTTCAGCTGATATGTAGTAGTGGTCCCTCGGTGTCAGGGAGGCTCATCCCCGGGTGTCATGTCCCTCGCAGGGGGGAATGCACTGCATCTACATGATGAATTTGGCTGTGAGAGTGGCCACATTTGAGTAACATGAAGGCTGTCAGGAGGAAACTCCCAGGCACAGTGCTACTCTAGGCCTTGTTCTTATTGCAGGTGTACAGGCTCAAAAGCATAGCCATTAGTAGCAGGAGCCCAGTGTTGGGCCCTCCTTCCTTCCTGGTTCTTGCTGTTGCACCTGGGGGACTGCCACTGCTCCTCCAGGGTCCACGACAGTGACCCCCCGGCCAGGGGCCTGGTACCCCTCCAGCTGTTGTTTTTAATTGTTTCCTCTATGAGTATATCTAGACATTACTATATACCCTGGACATATGCCCTGTATAACTCCCTGTCAACCCTATATATCCTGTCAATAACATCCTATATCAGTATTCCTCCGCTGCCATTTTTGAACCACTCTGTGATCCAAAACTTCCCGTAAAGTGAATCCCAACAAATTGACAGCTTCACAAGAGTCTTAGATCACCGAAATTCATATATACAATATACAGTACTTCCCCAGATCCACCATAAAACCTTTTCCCTTCCACAGCAATAATCTTTTAACTTATTCATATCATATTTCCTGATACTGATGTAGAGATTCCAAGACAATAGCTTTCAAACAAGGTGACAGCTGTACTTACTATGTGGTCCATACTTTAGGTTGTACAGTTTTCTAAATTTTTTAGTTATCCTATGTTTTGCCTTATGGTTTACATTATTAGTCTGTCATCCCCTATATGTTTTTGGTGTAATATTACATGTTTTATAGTCATCCTCGTGTACTCTCACAAAACTCCTCTCTTGCCCCCATATTTACCTTGGTTCCATCCATTCCACATCCATTTTCCCCTCCCCTTGGGGCCCACAACACCAGCCAATCTCCATTTCCCAAGAAGCCATGTCCAGAGATACTTGCAGCAGTATTCAGGGCCTGACTTTCTCAACTGCCCTGTTGCCCTGGGAGCCATCCTTTCTCATGAGAGATACAGTTCTCTCTATTTGACGGCATTAGTCTACTCCAGGATGTGGGTCCACCCCAACTCTCACTTCTTGGGACTCTTCCCAATGGTACTACCCACCTTGGCATAATGAGCCTTCAGCTATTCCCCTGGAGTCCTTCCCACATCACACCATACCCCCTGAGCCTCCTAAACAGGTAACCCTCCTAGTTATACTTTGATACGAGTTTCTCAACATTTTGTTCTCAACAAACACCTGACATCTCCCATGTTCGTATGTTGCCCCTCCCTCCCCCCATTTTTTGGATAATATTACCCCTCTGCCCATCCCCAGCCCCCCTCAAACCCACAAAGCCCCATCCGAAGGCAACCCCTTGCCCCCATTTTGTCCCTTCTTTGTGCTCATACTTACCGCCAGCTCATCACAGATTCCCCCCCTGCAGACGTTAACTCACATCCTTCCTCCACCCCCCGATTTCCTGTAAGCCTCTTTTCCACACTCTAGCTCTCTGAGGCAGTTTGCTTATTTCATATCATTGAGGTCATGTAGTATTTGTCCTTCAATGCCTGGGTTGCTTCACTCAACATAAGATTCTCAAGGTTCATCCATGTTATCACATGTGATTGTAGTGTATTTGTTCTTACAGCTGAGTAGTATTCCATTGTGTGTATATACCACATTTTATTGATCCACTCGTCTGTTGATGGACATTTGGATTGATTCCAACTTTTGGCGATAGTGAACAATGCTGCTATGAACATTGGTGTACATATATCAGCTTGTGTCCTTATTTTCAGTTCTGATGGGTATATACCCAGCAGTGGTATTGATGGGTCATATGGCAAATCTATGGTTAGTTTTTTGAGAAACCGCCAAACTGTCCTCCAGAATGGATGGATCCTTCTGCATTCCCACCAGCAGTGGATGAGTGTTCCCCTTTCTTCACATCCTCTCCAGCATTTGTATTCTTCTGTTTTTTTCATAACTGCCAATCTTATGGGAATAAGATGGTATCTCACTGTAGTTTTGATTTGCATTTCCCTGATAGCTAGAGATTTGGAGCATTTTTTCATGTGCTTTTTAGCCATTTGTATTTCTTCTTTGGAGAAGTGTCTGTTTAAATCTTTTTCCCATTTTTTAAATGGGTTGTTTATCTTTTTGTTTTCAAGAAATAGGAGTTCTTTATATATGCAAGTTATAAGTCTCTTATCAGATATATGGTTGCCAAATATTTTCTCCCATTGTGCGGGTTCCCTTTTTACTTTCTTGACAAACTCGTTTGAGGTGCAGAAGGCTTTAATTTTGAGGAAGTCACATTTATCTATTTGTTCTTCTGCTGCTCGTGCTTTTGGTGTGATATTCATGAAGCCATTTCTTATTACAAGGCCCTGCAGATGTTTTTCCTACACTGCTTTCCAAGATCTTTATGGTCTTGGCTGTTATATTTAGGTCTTTGATCCATCTTGAGTTGATCTTTGTATAAGGTGTGAGATGGTAATCCTCTTTCATTCTTCTACATATGACTATCCAGTTCTCCAGGCACCATTTGTTGAATAGGCCATTCTCTCCCAGTTGAGAGGGTTTGGTGGCTTTATCGAATATTATATGGCTATATACTTGAGGTTCTACATCTGAACTTTCAATTCGATTCCATTGGTCTGTGTGTCTCTCCTTATGCCAATACCATGCTGTTTTCACTACTGTAGCTTCGTAGTATGTTTTGAAGTCAGGAAGTGTGATTCCTCCTATTTCGT
This sequence comes from Dasypus novemcinctus, assembly GCF_030445035.2. Taxonomy (NCBI): domain Eukaryota; kingdom Metazoa; phylum Chordata; class Mammalia; order Cingulata; family Dasypodidae; genus Dasypus; species Dasypus novemcinctus. The sequence continues at coordinate 85,095,067 of NC_080689.1, read as the reverse complement.
TTTTCTTTTTCAATATGTCTTTGGCTATTCGGGGCCTCTTTCCTTTCCCAATAAATTTCATAGTTAGTTTTTCTAGTTCCTTAAAGAAGGCTGTGTTGATTTTTATTGGGATTGCATTGAATTACACATTCAGTTTTGGTAGGATAGACATCTTAATAATATTCAGTCTTCCTATCCATGAACAAGGAATATTCTTCCATTTATTTAGGTCTTCTTTGATTTCCTTGAACAGTCTTCTATAGTTCTCAGTGTATAAGTTTTTTACATCTTTAGTTAAATTTATTCCTAAGTATTTGACTTTTTTATTTACTATTGTGAATGGTATTTGTTTCTTGATTTCCTCCTGATCTTGCTCATTATTGGTGTACAGAAATGCTACTGATTTTTGCGCATTGATCTTATAACCTGTGACTTTGCTGAACTCCTTTATGAGTTCCAGCAGCTTTGTTGTAGATCTCTCAGGGTTTTCTATGTATAGGATCATGTCATCTGCAAATAATGAAATTTTGACTTCTTTCCTTCCAATTTGAATGCCTTTATATCTGGTTCTTGCATCAGTGCTTGAGCAAGTACTTCCAAGACAATGTTAAATAGGAGCAGAGACAATGGGCATCCTTGTCTTGTTCCTGAGTTTAGAGGGAAGGATTTCAGGATTTCGCCCATTGTAAACAATGTTGGCTGTAGGTTTTTCATATATACTCTTTATCATGTTCAAAAAGTTTCCTTGTATTCTGATCTTTTGGAGTGTTTTTATCAAGAAGGGGTGCTGTATTTTGTCAAATGCCTTTTCTGCATCTATAGATATAATCATGTGATTTTTTTCCTTCAATCTGTTTATATGGTGTATCACACTGATTGATTTTCTTATGTTGAACCATCCTTGCATACCTGGAATAAATCCCACTTGGTCATGGTGTATAATTCATTTAATGTGTTGTTGAATACGATTAGCAAGTATTTTGTTAAGTATTTTTGCGTCTAGGTTCATTAGAGAAATTGGTCTGTAATTTTCCTTTCTTGTGGTGTCTTTGTTTAGCTTTGGTACTAGGATAATGTTGGCATAATAAAAGGAGTTCGGCAATGTTCCTTCTGTTTCGATTTTTTGGAATAGGGTTAGTTCTTTATGGAATGTTTTGTAGAATTCACCTGTGAAGCCGTCTGGCCGTGGGCTCTTCTTAGTTGGGAGATTTTTAATGACTGATTCTATCTCTTTGCTTGTGATTGGTTTGTTAAGATCATCAATTTCTTCTTTCGTCAGTATGGGCTGCTTATGTGTTTCTAGGAATTTGTCCATTTCCTCTAAATTGTCATTTTTGTTGGAATATAGTTTTTCAAAGTATCCTCTTATGATAGTCTTTATTTCTGTGGGGTCAGTGGTGATATCGCCTTTCTCATTTCTTATTTTGTGTATTTGCATCTTTTCTCTTTTTTTCTTTGTTAGTCTCGCTAAAGGTTTGTCAATTTTGTTGATCTTCTCAAAAAACCAGCTCTTGATCTTGTTTATTTTTTCAAGTGCTTTCTTATTTTCTATTTCATTTAGTTCTGCTCTGCGGTCGGTACGTCCTGTCCGGTGGACGATGGGGCAGGAGAGGCCTAGGCTCCTGCGGGGGCTTGCAGGCGTGGAGGGCGTGCGGTGGAGAAACCACCACGGAGACGAGGTCAGCACGCAGGTCTAATTTATTAAGGGAAGTACATGTGTTTATATAGGGTTATGGGTGAGTGAGCAGGGGACTGATTGGCTGTGGCCAAAGGGGGATTGGATTGGCGGTGGCGAGCAGTTGGTGGGGGGAAGAGGCAGATTCTAGGTTGGTGAAGGGGCGGCACCGTCGGGAAAGGGGAACGGGGCTGGTAGTGATTGGTAGGGACTGGTTCCTTGCCTTTTATGGTGCGGCTTGTGCTGCGGCTTGACAGTGCGGGAGGGGGGATGTGAGTGTAGGCAGCTTCTGCTGGCTATCAGCAAGCCGATGTCGGTTGCTTGGGCGGGGCCGAGGGCAGTGCCCCCGGTTCCATGGCTGAGGGCAGTTCACCCGTTCCAGCTGCCCTACACCCGAGTGGTGGGCTGCGCATATCCCCCACTGGGCACGGCTATGCTTGCCAACCAGACTTCAACCTGCCTCACCTCACTGCTCTTATCTTTGTTATTTCCTTCCTTCTTCTTCCTGTTGGGTTACTTTGTTGTTGTTTTTCTAATTCCGTCAGAAGTGCAGTTAGTTCTCCAATTTTTGCTCTTTCTTCTTTTTTGATATGTGAATTTATGGCTATAAATTTCCCTCTCAGTACCGCTTTTGCTGTATCCCATAAATTTTGGTATGTTGTGTTATCATTATCATTTGTTTCAAGGTAGTCATTGATTTCTTTTGAGATTTCCTTTTTGACCCACTGTTTTTCTAAGAGTGTGCTGTTTAATTTCCAAATTGTGGTTTGAAGTCTGGGTCTCTGTCCCTTGCAAATTTTCAAATTCACTCCACTGTGGTAGGAGATATTGTTTTGTATGATTTCGATCTTTCTGAATTCATTAAGCCTTTCTTTGTGGCCTAGCATATGGTCTATCTTGGAGAATGTTCCATGTGCACTTGAGAAAAATGTATATCCTGCTGTGTTTGGGTGTAATGATCTATATATGTCTATTAGATCCAGCTCTTCTAATATACTGTTCAAATGTTTTGTTTCTTTAGTGATTCTCTTTTGAGATGTTCTGTCCAGAGTTGATAGTGGTGTATTAAAATCCCCCACTATAATTGTAGATGCATCTATTTTTTCACTTAGTTTATCCAGAGTTTGTCCCACATATTTAGAGGCGCCCTTGTTAGGAGCATAAATATTTATGATTGTTCGATCTTCTTGACAGATTGTCCCTTTCACTAAAATATAGTATCCTTCTTTGTCTCTCACAATTGTTTCACATTTAAAGTCTATTTTGACTGATATTAATATAGCTACTCCTGCCTTTTTTTGGTTGTTGTTTGCTTGTATGATTGTTTTCCAGCCATTCACTTTCTTTTTTTTTTTTAATTTATTTTTTTTAATTGACTTTGTAATAATATTACATTAAAAAAAAATATATATGAGGTCACATTGAACCCTACCACCCCCACCCCACCTCTCCCCCCCCAGCAACACTCCCTCCCATCATCATGACACATCCATTGCATTTGGCAAGTACATCTCTGGGCACCCCCGCACCCCATGGTCAACGGTCCACACCATGGCCCACACTCTCCCCCATTCCATCCAGTGGGCCCTGTGAGGATTTACAATGTCCGGTGATTACCCCTGAAGCACCATCCAGGGCAGCTCCATGTCCCAAAGACACCTCCACCTCTCATCTCTTCCTGCCTTTCCCCATACCCATCAGCCATCATGTCCACTTTTCTCAATCCAATGCCACCTTTTCTATGTGGATATTGGATTGGTTGTGTCCATTGCACCTCTATGTCAAGAGGACAGCCATTCATTTTCAACCTCCATGAGTCTCTGGGTCTAAGATGTGTCTCTTGTAGGCAGCATATAGATGGGTCATATTTCCTTATCCAGTGTCCCAGTCTGAATCTTTTGATAGGTGAGTTTAATCCATTGACATTCAGTGTTATTACGTTCATAGAATTATTTGTGGTAGCCATATTTTGGTTGGATTTGTGTTTGTTATATTTTGTTTGTATTATTTTATTTTCCCCTTCTATTTTTGTCTTTTTTGTTGCTCTTACACTCTCCTCCATCTCTGACTGTCCTGTTTTTTCCTTTCTTCCTGCAGAACTCCCTTAAGAATTTCTTGAAGGGGAGGTTTCTTGTTGATATTCTCTTTCAGTTTCTGTTTATCTGTGAATATTTTGAACTCTCCATCATTTTTGAATGCTAGTTTAGCTGGATAGAGTATTCTTGGTTGGAAATTTTTTTCCTTTAGTATCTTGACTATATCATACCACTGCCTTCTTGCCTCCATCGTTTCAGATGAGAAATCAGCAATTAATCTTATGGAGTTTCCCTTGTATGTGATGGTTTTCTTTTCTCTTGCTGCTTTTAGAATTTTTTCTTTGTCTTGAGCATTGGATAATTTGACAAGTATATGTCTTGGGGTGGGCCTGTTGGGGTTTATGACCAGTGGAGTGCGCTGTGCTTCTTGGATATGTACATCTGTCTCTTTCAGTAGATTTGGGAAGTTTTCATTCATTATTTCCTGCAACACTCCTTCTGACCCCTTTCCCTTCTCTTCTCCTTCTGGAATGCCTATAATATGTATGTTTGAACGTTTTGTGTTATCATTCAGGTCCCTAAGGCCTATCTGGATTTTTTCTACCTTTTTATTGGCCACTTCTACTATCTGTTTGATTTCCAATGCACTGTCTTCCACATCACTAATTCTCTGCTCTGCCTCTTCTAGTCTGCTGATATTTGCTGCAAGTGTATTTTTGATTTCTTGAATTGTGGTGTTCATTTCCATCATATCTGTTATTTTTTTGCGCATGTCTGCAATTTCCCCTCCACGTGTTGTCTTCATGTTGTTAATCTCTTTCATTACTTCATCAAATTTGTCGGTGATAAATGTTCTGAGATCTTTTATTGCTTGTGTGAAGTCCTGCTCCCCTTCCTGATTTTTAGTTTGTTGATCGGATTCAGCCATGTTTTCCTGATTACTTGTTTGGTTTGTAGATTTTTGTTGCTGTCTTGTCAACATTTTTTCCTTGATGGGTTTAATCAGTTCCTTAGCTTCTTTGTCTAGTCTTGGAGATTAATTAGCTGTTGTTTTTGCATAAGTGTTATATCTTCTCTTTGTCACTTTGTTCTTCTTATTCCAATTTCTTATTGCTGGTTAAGCTCACTTTAAAGGAAAGTATTAGTGCTGGGGAAAGGCAATTGTGTAAGGAAGGAAAAAGTGTGAAGTAGTATTGGTGATATATGTTAACAAAGCAACAATATGAGTTCTGGGAGGATGGAGGTTAGATCATGTAAATTGTGTAGAGTTATAGTAGTAGGAAAGTACCTATAATGAGGTAGATGACTGAATATGGGAGGAATATGGTACGTACTAAGAAGCTATTGTTTTCGTGAGAGAGGGAAAGAGAAAAGAAAGGTAATAGTTTCAGGGACGAATTCCAGATGGAAAACTAAACAAAGGTATTAGAAATTAAGAGTTAGACACTTTGTGGATCAAAGAAAGGGAGGTGGAATATAGGAGAGATAGCAGTTGGTAGAGGATATCAAGTTGTAGGGGAAAGGGGATGTGTAGATAGGCTAAATCTATTCACAGAGAAATGAGGCAGTGGAGGATGAGGAAACCTAGCAAATGTGAGGTGTTTCCTGTAGGACCTTCCCTCTAAATCGATGTCCAGACACCTCCGGACCAGGAAAAATCCCAAAACAGCCCAGTCGCAAAGAGTTTCTGACGCCGCCCAGCCAATTCCCCCCAGGAGCTAGTAACCGGGAAGTTCATTCAGCCGCCATCTTGCCCTCTCAAGAATCTTATATTTGGCAAGATTATATTTCAAAAAATGAGGGTGAGTCTAGAATATCAGAAAAAACAGAAGTTGGGAGAATCTAAGGAAGAGATCAGATTTTCAGGAAACACTAAAGGGTGTGCTAGAACCTGAAAAGAAAAGACAGGAGAGAGAGGCCTGGAAGAGAGTCTAGAAATGATTATATCAATAAAAGTACCAAATATTAAAAGAGTGGTGAAAACAAAATATGGTAGATAACACTCAAATAGGCAGGAATAAATGTTACCAATGATGTAAACCACTAGTATTCAGAAAACTTCAACTCAGTGTGAAAAGAAATAAAATACAGCCTAATTAACTGGAAGAACACTCCATGCTCATGCATTGGAAAACTAAATATCTTTAAGATGTCAACTCTACTCTAATTTATGTGTAGCTTCAGTGCAATCCTGATAAAAATTCTACCAGCATTTTTTTCCATTGAAAACACGATTATCAAGTTTTTTTGGAAGGGTTAGGGGTCCTGAACAGGGAGAACATTTAGAAAGGAAAAGCAAACTCTCATCTTCAGATTTTAAAGCATGTTATCTAGCTATAGTGGTAAAACAGCATGGAACTGGCATAAAGAGAGACACATAGACAAATGGAATCCAACTGATGCCTGAAAAACAGACCTTCACATGTCTGGGCAAGTGATTTTTGACTAGCTTATCAAACCTACACATCTTGTGCAGAACAGTCCATTCAACAAATGGTGCTGAAAGAACTGGATATCTATAGCCAAAAGAAGAAAAAAGGACTCCTGTCTCACACTTTATCTGAAAATTAATTCAAAATGAATCAAAAACCTAAAAATAAAAGAAGAACCATAAAATTTCTAGTAGAAAATGTAGGAAAATATCTTCAAGACTTGGTGGTAGGAGGTATATTCTCAAAGATGATAAGAGGAGGGCAGGGACGGACTACTGATATTTAATATGTGTAGAAGTTTTATTTAGCTTTACTGTATAAGTGTGGAAATGTAGAGAGTGGATGATAATACATAGTGATTAACAGTTATTTTATAAATGGGGTTGTGGCTTAAAATATTTGTCTAGGGATATGAAAGTCAATTGACAGAATGCTAGAGAATATTCTAGGAACGGAATAGCATGGTAAACCAAGAGGAGGATGGGAATTGTGTTTGATGGTACAAATGCAAGGGTGCTCTTTGTTAATTGGACAAATGTACATCATTATTGCAGGGTGGTGGGAATGTGGGGAAGCATGGGAAAAATAAAGCTGGAGGGAACTATGGATTGTGGTTAGCAGTAATAATATAACATAACATAACATAACATAACATAACATAACATAACATAACATAACATAACATAACATAACATAACATAACATAACATAACATAACAATATACTATAAAGATGTACTTTATTGATAATGGACCAGTATGCAAAATGTGTGCTAAATGTACACTATGGAGATGGTAGTAATCAGATGACATTATCTTACCTGTAACAAATATCCCACCACAGTGTGGTGTGTTGCTAGAGGGATGTTGTTTGGGAATTCTGCACATGTACAAGATTGTTTCATAGGATTATGACTTCTATCATAAAAATATTTTTAAAAATAATAACAGAGTGTTTTGAGGGATAATACACCAAATGTAAAATAATGACCATAATTAGTAGTAAGATTTTGACAATATTCTTTCTTCACAAGTAACAAACATCTCACGATAATGCAAGGTGTTGGTGAAGGGTGGATGTATGGGACACCTGTATGATGTTATGCATGTTTGTTTTGTAAGTTCACAACTTTTCTATACACTTCTTGTTTTTCTATCTTCAAATATAAATGATACAAATATAATAATAGTAATAGGGTGGGTGGGGGAAAATAGTAGTAATACATTGACAATGATCTTTAATAACTAGTTAAAAGTGTCTAATAACAATGCAAGGTACTGGTGTTAGGGTGAGGTGTGAGAGTCCTGTATGATGATATATATGTTTGTTTTGTAAGTTCATAGTTATTACTATACACATATTGTTTATGTAAGTTTATGTATGAGTGATATATTTCAACAAATTAAAAAATGTGCATAACCTGTAAACAATTTCATAGGCTGAAATAACTGGTGACTTAATGTTGTCTGTTCATTCAACAGGAACTTTTAAGTAGCATCTCTTTGCTTGACTCAGATTTTTTATACTGCTACAACGCAGTATAAAAATCCAAAATTTGGAATATGTGTGTTCCCGACATAGCAACATGGAAGGTTCCAGGAAGTTTATAAGATAAGACAAGCTAGGATCAATTCAATCTAAAATTTGATTAAAAAATGGGTTGAAATCTATTTGGGTAGCTATAGATATTCTTCTTAAGATCAGTAAAAAATGTCCATTAAGCAACTATTGCTTGTATGATGGATGATGTATGTATGTCCAGTTGAATAATGTCACTACAGTGAATTATACATCTTTTTATGTTATATTACAAAAAATAAGTGAAATGTTATTTAAAATTTAATATCTGATAGAAAGGAGTATTAGGTATTAAATTTGCACATCTCTCCAATTCACATATCATTAGACAAGAGGGTCCTCCACAGATCTTTCCAGGATATTCCCATCTGTGTTCCTCATTTCTGCTCCTCGGCTGAAGTGATCTATATGTACATGCCTAATGTCTTTTCACTTGCAAAAGTTGTAATGTCTCCCTTGACCTTATCTCCAGTTCATTCTTTCTTTACAGTTGATATCTTTGTTTTAGCATCTTTTGCAATTTAGACAGATGGGGTATTATCCAAATCATAATTCATAGTTCCTTTTTACTTAACAATATTTTTTTTTCATTTTACAATTTTACCTTTCCTCCGGTAGCTTACATACGTAGCAAGATGAACCTGGGACATGGCATGGACTCTTTGCTTGGAAATCTCCAAGGCTATGCATAGAAGTTTATTGATTTTGAGTTCTGCTTTTCACACAAAACACCCTCAGACAAAATTCAGCAATGTTCTGCTTCTATGTAAAAATATTGTTACCTTGCCTTTTAAGGAATAGTTCGTTATTTTCTTTGAGCCCTCAACAGAAGTGAATGTCTATATTTCTAAGGTTCTGCGTGAGGAAATCTAGACCTCAAATCAGAGGCCTCAAAATTCTTCCAGTCTTTACCTATCAACCATTTTCAATGTCACTTCCACATATTTTATATTTGTTAGAGCACTTTCCCATGCTTGGTACTAAAGTCCATCAGGATTCCACCACAGAAGACCTATATTAAGAGCCTTACTGAAATGAATAATTTGATTGTTGTGGCTGACTTGCTTCAGTCCTCAAGGATTCTAATTAATGTCTTTACTGTTTAAATACCACTTTATTTTCTATATGTGGTCAAATGTCCCTCCTGTGAGAATATATGTGATGGCATTGTGGGGCCAGTGTTTTGATCCAGGCATTTCTCCCTTTTGAAGTTTTAACTTAATCACATCTGCAGAAATTTTACGTATGAGATAATTCATATAGATTTCCAGGATTAGGATTGTTTTCTAGGGTCTCCTTCAGATGACTACAAACACAAAAAAATATATCTTTATTGGATGTGTTATGAAATATTTTCTCCAATTCAGTAGGCTGTCTTTTCCTTTCAAGATAATGTCCTTTGATGCACAATGAGTTTTAATTTTTAGAGGGACATATTTATCTATTTTTTCTTTTGTTGCTTGCACTTTGAGTGTAAAGTGTAGAAAATCAATGCCTAACACAAGATCCTGAAGACACTCATCTCTTTTTTCTTATAGGAGATTAAACAATATATTGTTTATTTATTTATTTATTTATTATTTATTTTTACCCCCCACTTGTGTTTGCACTTGCTTTTGGTCCTCTATGTCTGTCATTGTGTGCTTTCTGTGTCTGCTCATCTTCTTTCAGGAGGCACCGAAAACAAAATCTAGGACCTCCCATGTGGGAGGGAGGCACCCAATCTATTGAGCCACCTACACTGCCTTCTTGTTGTGTCTCTCATTGTGTTTCCTCATTGTGTCTTTTTTTTTGCATAATCTTGTTGCATCATCTTATTGAATCAGCTCTCTGTGCCAGCCCATCCTGCCAACTCACTGTCTTGTTCATCTTCTTTAGCAGGCACCAGGAACTGAACCTGGGACCTCCCATTTGGAAGATGGGTGCAAACTTCTAGGAGATTTAGAGTCCTATTTCTTATATTTAGGTCTTTTGTCCATTCTGAGTTAATTCTTGAAGATGGTGTGACATGGGGATCCTTTTTCATTCTTTTGCATGTGACTATCTAGTTTTCCCAGCACATTTGTTGAAGCAACTTTTCTTTCCCAATTGAGTGGATTTGGATAACCATGTTAAAAATCAGTTGGCCATTTGCTTCCTCAGCAAGCTAAATATAGAACTGCCATATGATCTGGTAATTCCTCTACTAGGAACATGTCCAGAAGAACAGAAAACAGTGTTTGAACAGATACTGCACACCAGTGTTTATAGCAGCACTATTCACAATTGCCACGAGATGAATACAATCCAAGTGTCCATCAACTGATGATTGGATAAACAAAATGTGGTATATACATATGATAGAATACTATGCTGCTATAAGAAGAAATGGAATTGGAACACATATGATAACATGGATAAACCTTGAGGACATTATGCTGAGTGAAATAAGCCAGATACAAAGGAACAAATATTGTATGGTCTCACTAATATGAACAAAATGCAAAGAATAAACACAGAGTTAAAACCTAGTGTATAGGTTACTAGGAGATAGGATGAAGTCTGAGAAGGGATACTGTTTCTTAATTTTGTGGAAATGAATAAAGTTTATGGTAACATATTATAATGTGTATAACTGAAATGGCTGGCTAATAAATGGGACTATGGCTGAAAGGGATGGTCTAGTGACGTAAATGTCAGTCAAAAGAAAGCTAGAGAATAATCTAAGGACTGAATAACATAGTAAAACCAGAGGTGCATGAGGATTGTGTTTAATAACAGAAATTCAAGAATATTGCTCAATGAACTATAAAAAATGTTTGCCATTCTTCTATGGTGGTAGGAATATCATGATGCATGGGAAAATACAAATAATGTATCTAATGGATTATAGTTAATAGCAATATTGTAATATTCATTCAATAATGTCAAAGAAGGTATCAATGTTAAGGGCAATAAGAGGAAGATATGTAATTTTTTCTTTTGGACTAAGGAAAACTTTCAGAATTTACGGAGGCAATGACTGCATAACTCTCTGATGAAGGTGAGAGCCATGGGGTGTACACTTTGGAGAGATTGTACAAGGCATGAGATTGTATAACACAGTGAACCATGTGGTAGAAGATAGACTGTGGCTAAAAGTACAAACATGAGTGTTCTGTTATGAATTATTAAAAAATGTACAATACTAATACATGGTGTTAATAATAGGGGGTGTATGGAAAAATACAAATGTATGCCATGGACATTAGTTAGTGGTAATAGTCTGATGTGTTCTTTCATAACCTGTAAAAAATGTGCCAGCTCTGCCTTGAGCCTCACCAGAGGGTCAACACCTACTCTCCAGCTCATTGGACTTATCCAGTTCAGCTAACAGGGAGGTGAGGATGGTCAACCACCACACCAGGGAACCAAGATAGTCTACAATGGCAAGCAGGAGAATTCCATCCATTAGCCATGTGTTATCTAAACACCCTCGCAATTTAGAGGTGGAGTTGACATCCTCAGGATGGAAGAATAAAATGTGGATTAGAGTGGACTTACTGGTGTTACAATAGAATTATTGTGACTCTAGCATTGGAAGAAATTTTACCATTGATGTGGAGACAGTGGCCACGAGAATTGCTGAAGGCAGGGAGAGGAAAAAAGAAATGTGATTTTGGGGCACTTTTGAGACTTGGAGTTGTCCTAAAATGATATTGCATGGGCAGATGCAGGACATTATATATCCTGCCATAACCCACTGAATGGACAGGGAGAGAGTGTAAACTACAACATAAACTATAATCTGTGCTGTATAGCTATGCTCCAAAATATACTCATCAAATGCAATGAATGTTCCATAGTAATGAGAGAAGATGTTAATGTGGGAGGAGTGAGTGGTGTGGGAAGTGGGGTATATGGGAACTTATTATATTTTTTTTAATGTAACATTTTGTGTGATCTATGTATCTTAAAAAAAAAAGATAATAAAAAAAGAAAAAAGTTCCACAACAATATAAGGTGTTAGTGGAGGAGTGTTATATGGGTATTATGTACATTTTGCATAATTGTTTTGCTACCTCACAACTTCTCTAAAAAGATAAATATTTAAAAAATAAAAAATCCACTTTTCCATATAAACAAAAACAAACCTAAACCCCAAAAGGACAATGGAGATGGTAAGGTCATGATGGTGATGGTGGAGGAGGGGAGACAGCATGGTTTCTCCCATTAAAGATGAACAATAGGCAAAATTAAAAAGCATTAAAATGTGACTGAAATCTTTTCCCCTAAAATCAGGAACAAGACAAGGATGTCCACTGTCATCACTGTTATTCAATATACTGGAGGTACTTGTCTGAAGAACTCGACAAGAAAAAGAAATAACAGGCATTCTAATTGGAAAGGAATATTTCCCTTTTTGCAGATAACATATTATATCCAGAAAATCCTGAAAAATACACAACAAAGACCATAGGGCTTATATGTGACCTTGGCAAAGTGGCTGGATACAAGATCAACAACCAATAATCAGCCATGTCTTTACACACAAGCAATGACCAATTGGAAGAAGAAATCAAGACCAAAATTCCATTTACGATAGCAACAAATGAATAAAATATATAAGAATAAATATGCCAAGGATTTAAAGGACTCTTACAGTAAAAACTATGAAACATTACTAAAAGAAATCAAAGAAGACCTAAATCAGTGAAAGGACATTCTGTGTTCTTGGAACTAAACATTGCCAAATTTAAATGCTATCCAAAGCAATTTGTAGATTCAGTGCAATCCCAGTCAAAATTCCAACAACCTTCTTTGCAGAAATGGAAAAGCCAATTATGAAATGCTGAAAGCACAACACCCACCCCAAGTAACAAACATCTTCTGCAACTGCAAGCAAAATAGTTCTATCCATCTGCCCCATGGGAACTAAGCTCTTCTCAGTTAGAAGCACTGGGTATCACCATCCTGGGGACCTCAAGATTGGGGTATGGGGGGTGGGGCAAGATGGTGGTTGAAAGAGTGCACCTGATAATCTTTCCTGCAAAGAAGCAGCTGGGTAGCATTGGAAATTCTTCAGGACCAGGCTGTTTCAGGATTTTGCAGGGCAGGAGGTGTCTGGACATCGATTTGGTGGGAAGGTAACAGAGTAAATTCGTGTATAAGATAAAATTGAGACTCTTTTACATGGAGGTGGGGGCTGCGTGGGAAGCTCCCTCCTGGCATGGACAGAGCCGCAGCACTGGCACCACGGCGGTGATTCCTGGAGGCTCTGCAGTACTGGGGAATTCATAAGCCCTGAGTGGGCTATTGGGCAGCCAACAGGGCAGGAGGCCTTCCCAGACTGATTTGGGGAGATAGACGGGAGTTTTATTGTGAGGCCGGGAATTTTTGATTGCAGACACAAATAATAGTGCTTCAGGCTAGAGCCCCACCCCCAAGGCCGGCTGCCGATCTGCAGCGGCCTTAAATCGCTTGCAATAGAGACATCACCAGGAGGTTGTTTCAGGGGCTGGCAGGGTGGGAGATGTCTGGAAGCCGATTAGGGGAATATTTTGCCAAGCGTGGGAATTTCAGTTTCGGACACGGATATAGGCACTTCCAGCTGGAGCCCCGCCCCCTGGGCCTGGCTACTGATCTGCAGCGTTATTAAATTGGTTGCAGTGTAGAGGCGCCCCGAGGTGGCTGTTTCAGGGGCTTGCAGGGTGGGACGTGTCCTGAAGTCGAATTGGTGATACAGCCACAGAAGAGACCTTAGTGAGACAGGGAATTGTGGGGTTCTGACACATAGGTCAGAGTTTGCGGATGTGACCTCCCCCATAGGGCTGGCACCCAGCTGCGGGGATCCCTGAAGGCTGTGTTGCACTGCGGTGCTCCCAGGCTCCCTGTTAACCAGATTTGAGGTTGCCAGGTCTGTGTCCCCTAAACCCTGGTGGCCCACACCCCAGAGACTCACACCTCTTGAGTCTGCAATATCACAGACTTTCCATCCCTGAATCCACCATGCCCTGAGGTCCATCTGAGGTCCTTGAATGTCCTAGTACTCAAAATTTGCGTTTTTTCTTTTTTCTTTTTTGCTTTGTTTTTTTATTTTTATTTTTTATTTTTTTATTTTATTTTAATTATTTTTTATTTTTTATTGTCCTGATTGCTAACATTGCATTATCTCCTAGTTTTTTATCCCATTGTATCACCCAAGGTCTTTTTTTTTCGGTTATTTAGGGTTTTTTTGTTGTTGTTGTTGCTGTTGTGGATGTTCTATATATTTTTTTCTTTTCCTTACTTGTTCCCCTCCCTTTACCCACCCCCCTTTTTCTTTCTTTCTTTCTTCTCTTTCTTTTTTCTCTCTTGTCCCTCATTTTCTTCTTATTTTATTTTATCTTAATTATACAATAGGTGCTGCAGGGAACACCTCACATTTGCTGGATTTCCTCATCCTCCGTTGCCTCATTTCTGTGTGATTTGATTTTGGCTACCTACACTATCCCTTTTCCCCCATATCTTGATACCCTCCATCATCTACTGTCTCACCTATATTCCACCTCCCTTTCATTGATCCACAAATTGTCTAACTCTTAATTTCTAATACCTTTGTTTTGTTTTTTGTCTTTAATCCACTCTTGAAACTATTGCCTTTCTTTTCTCTTTCCCTCTCTCATGAAAACCCTAGCTCTTTAATTTATACTATATTCCTCCCATATTCAGTAGACTACCTCATTATAGGTACTCTAATTACTGCTATAACTCTACACAACTTACATGAATCTAATATCCATCCTCCCAGATCTCATATTGTTGCTCTGTTAGCATTTATTACCAATACTACTTTACACATTTTCCTTTCTTATACAATCGCCTTTCCCTGGCCCTAATACTTTCCTTCATAGTGAACTCAGCCAGCAATAAGAAATTAGAATAAGAAGAACAAAGTGACAAAGAGAAGATATAACACTTACACAAAAACAACAGCTAATTAATCCCCAAGACTAGACAAAGAAGCTAAGGAACTGATTAAACCCGTCAAGATAAAATGATGACCAGACAGCAACAAAATCTACAAACCAAACCAGCAATCAGGAAAACATGGCTGAATCCAATGAACAAACTAAAAACCAGGAATGGGAGCAGAACTTCGCACAAGTAATTAAAGATCTCAGAACATATATTACAGACAAATTTAATGAAGTAAAAGAAGAGGTTAACAATATGAAGACAACACTTGGAGGAGAAATTGCAGACATATGCAAAAAGATAACAGATATAATGAGAATGAACACCATAGTTCAAGAAATCAAAAAATACACTTGCAGCAAATAGCAGCAGATTAGAAGAGGCAGAGCAGAGAATTAGCTATGTGGAAGACAGTACATCAGAAATCAAACAGACAGTAGAATTGATCCATAAAAAGATAGAAAAAATCCAGCTAAGACTTAGGGACCTGAATGACAATGCAAAACACACAAACGTAAGTATTATAGGCATCCCAGAAGGAGAAGAGAAGGGAAAGGGGTCAGAAAGAGTGTTGCAGGAAATAATGGCTGAAAACTTCCCAAATATAGTGAAAGAGACACATGTACATATCCAAGAAGCACAGTGCACCCCAAACATCATAAATCCCAACAGGCCCACCCCAAGACATATACTTGTCAAATTATCCAATGCTCAAGACAGAGAGAAAATTCTAAAAGCAGCAAGAGAAAAGAAAACCATCACATACAAGGGAAGCTCCATAAGATTAAATGCTGATTTCTCATCTGTAACCATGGAGGCAAGAAGGCAGTGGTATGATATAGTCAAGATACTAAAAAAAAAAAAAATTCCAACCAAGAATACTCTATCCAGCTAAACTAGCATTCAAAAATGATGGAGAGTTCAAAATATTCATAGATAAACAGAAACTGAAAGAGTATGCCAACAAGAAAACTCCCCTTCAAGAAATTCTAAAGGGAGTTCTGCAGCAAGAAAGGAAAAAACAGGACAGGCAGAGTTGGCGGAGAGTGTAAGAGCAACAAAAAAGACAAAAAGAGAAGGAAAAACAAACAAAATATTGCAAACACAATTCCAATCAAAATATGGCTAACATAAATAATTCCTTGAAAGTAATAACACTGAATGTCATGGACTAAACTCACCTATCAAAAGATTCAGACTGGGACATTGGATAAGTAAACATGACCCATCTATATGCTGTCTACAAGAGACACATCTTAGACCCAGAGATTCATGGAGGCTGAAAGTGAATGGTTGGAAAACAATCTTACAAGCAAACAATAACCAAAAAATGGCAGGAGTAGCAATATTAATATCAGACAAAATAGACTTTCAATGCGAAACAATTGTGAGAGACAAAGAAGGATACTACATATTAGTGAAAGGGACAATCTGTCAAGAAGAATGAACAATCATAAATATTTATGCTCCTAACAAGTGCACCTCTAAGTACATGAGGCAAACGTTGGAAAAACTAAGTGAAAGAATAGATGCATCTACAATTATAGTGGGGGATTTTAATACACGACTATCAACTCTGGACAGAACATCTCAAAAGAGAATCACTAAAGAAACAATATATTTGAACCGTATATTAGAGGAGCTGGATCTAATAGACATATACAGATCAGTACACCCAAACACAGCAGGATATACATTTTTCTCAAGTGCACATGGATCATCCTCCAAGATAGACCATATGCTAGGCCACAAAGAAAGGCTTAATGAATTCAGAAAGATTGAAATCATACAAAATAATATCTCTGACCACACTGGAGTGAAGCTGGAATCCTGTAAGGGCCAGAGACCCAGATTTCACACCAAGATATGGAAATTAAACAGCACACTCTTAGAAAAACAGTGGGTAAAAGAGGAAATCTCAAAAGGAATCAATGACTACCTTGAAACAAATGATACTTATAACACAACATACCAAAATTTAAGGGATGCAGGAAAAGCAGTACTGAGAGGGAAATTTATAGCCATAAATTCATACATCAAAAAAGAAGAGCAAAAATTGAAGAACTAACTGCACATTTGGAGGAATTAGAAAAAAACAACAACAAAGTAATCCCACAGGAAGAAGAAAGAAGGGAATAACAAAGATAAGAGCAGAACTAAATGAAATTGAAAATAAGGAAGCACTTGAAAATATAAACAAGACCAAGAGCTGGTTTTTTGAGAAGATCAATAAAATTGACAAACCTTTAGTGAGACTAACAAAGAAAAAAAGAGAAAAGATGCAAATACACAAAAGAAATGAGAAAGGAGATATCACCACTGACCACACAGAAATATCATAAGAGGATACTTTGAAAAACTATATTCCAACAATATCAACAATTCAGAGGAAATGGACAAATTCCTAGAAACCCATAAGCGGCCTATATTGAGGAAAGAAGAAATTGATGATCTCAACAAACCAATCACAAAGAAAGAGATAGAATCAGTCATTAAAAACCTCCCAACTAAGAAGAGCCCAGGGCCAGACGGCTTCACAGGTGAATTCTACAAAACATTCCAGAAAGAATTAACACCAATCCTGCTGAAACTCTTCCAAACAATTGAAACAGAAGGAAGATTGCCTAACTCCTTCTATGGTGCCAACATTACCCTCGTACCAAAGCCAAACAAAGACACCAGAAAAAAGGAAAATTACAGACCAATTTCTCTAATGAACCTAGATGCAAAAATACTTAGCAAAATGCTTGCTAATAATATTCAACAACACATTAAATGAATTATACACCATGACCAAGTCGGAATCATTCCAGGTATGCAAGGATGATTCAACATAAGAAAATCAATCGATGTAATACAGCATATAAACAGACTGAAGGAAAAAAATCACATGATTATATCTATAGATGCAGAAAAAGCATTTGACAAAATACAGCACCTTTCTTGATAAAAACACTCCAAAAGATCAGAATACAAGGAGATTTTTTGAACATGATAAAGAGTATATATGAAAAACCTACGGCCAACATCGTTTATAATGGAGAAATCCTAAAATCCTTCCCTCTAAAGTCAGGAAGAAGACAAGGATGCCCACTATCTCCCCTTATATTTAACATTGTCTTAGAAGTACTTGCTCGAGCACTGAGGCAAGAACCAGATATAAAAAGCATTCAAATTGGAAAGGAAGAAGTCAAAATTTCATTATTTGCAGATGACATGATCCTATACATAGAAAACCCTGAGAGGTCTACAACAAAGCTTCTAGAACTCATATATGTCTAGTAAAGTCGCAGGTTATAAGATCAATGCGCAAAAATCAGTAGGATTTCTGTACACCAATAATGAGCAAGATCAGGAGGAAATCAAGAAACAAATACCATTCACAATAGTAAATAAAAAAATCAGATATTTAGGAATAAATTTAATTAAAGATGTAAAAAATACATCTTATACATTGAGAACTATACAAGACTGTTCAAGGAAATCAAAGAAGACCTAAATAAATGGAAGAATATTCCCTGTTCATGGATAGGAAGACTAAATATTAGTAAGATGTCTATCCTACCAAAACTGATCTACACATTCAATGCAATCCCAATAAAAATCAACATAGCCTTCTTTAAGGAACTAGAAACACTAGATATGAAATTTATTTGGAAAGGAAAGCGGCCCTGAATAGACAAAGGCATATTGATAAAGAAAATCGAAATTGGAGGAATCACACTACCTGACTTGAAAACATACTACCAAGCTACAGTAGTGAAAACAGCATGGTATTGGATAAGGAGAGACACACAGACCAATGGAATTGAATTGAAAGTTCTGATATAGAACCTCATATATATAGTAATATTCGATAAAGCCACCAAACCCTCTCAACTGGGAGAGAATGGCCTATTCAACAAATGGTGCCGGAGAACTGGATATCTATATGTAGAAGAATGAAAGAGGATTACCATCTCACACCTTATACAAAGATCAACTCAAGATAGATCAAAGTCCTAAATATAAGAGCCAAGACCATAAAGACCTTGGAAAGCAATGTGGGGAAACACCTACAAGACCTTGTAATAAGAAATGACTTCATGAACATCACACCAAAAGCACGAGCAGCAAATGAACAAATAGATAAATGGGACTTCCTCAAAATTAAAGCCTTCTGCACCTTAAAGGAGTTTGTCAAGAAAGTAAAAAGGGAACCAAGGCAATGGGAGAAAATATTTGGCAACCATATATCTAAGAGATTTATAACTTGCATATATAAAGAACTCCTATACCTTGAAAATAAAAAGATAAACAACCCATTTAAAAAATGGGAAAAAGATTTAAACAGACACTTCTCCAAAGAAGAAATACAAATGGCTAAAAAGCACATGAAAAAATGCTCCAAAATTTAGCTATCAGGAAAATGCAAGTCAAAACTACAATGGGATACCATCTTACTCCTATAAGATTGGCAGCTATGAGAAAAACAGAAGAATACAAATGCTGGAGAGGATTTGAAGAAATGGGAACACTCATCCACTGCTGGTGGGAATGCAGAAGGATCCAACCATTCTGGAGGACAGTTTGGCAGTTTCTCAAAAAACTAACCATAGATTTGCCATATGACCCGGCAATACTACTGCTGGGTATTTACCCAGCAGAACTGAAAACAAGGGCACAAACCGATATATGCACACCAATGTTCATAGCAGCATTGTTCAATATCACCAAAAGTTGGAATCAACCCAAATGCCCATCAACCAATGAGTGGATCAATAAAATGTGGTATATACATACAATGGAATACTACTCGGCTTTAAGAACAAATACACTACAAACACACGTGATAACATGGATGAATCTTGAGACCCTTAATTTGAGTGAAGCAACCCAGGCATTGAAGGACAAATACTACATGACCTCAATGATATGAAATAAGCAAGCTGCCTCAGAGAGCTAGAGACTGGAAGATAGGCTTACAGGAAATCGGGGGGTAGAGGAAGGATGTAAGCTGACATCTACATGGGTGAAATCTATGATAAGCTGGCGGTAAGTATGTGCACAAGGAAGAGATAAAATGGGGGCATAGGGTTACCTTTGGGTGGGGTTTTGCGGGTTTGAGGGGTGCTAGGGATGGGCGGATGGGTAATATTTCCCAAGAAATTGGGGGGAGGGAGGGCAACATACTAACATAGGAGATTGTCAGGTGTTGGTTGAGAGTAAAATGCTAAGAAAACCTTTTCAAAATATAATTAGGAAAGTTACCTGTTTAAGATACTCAAAGGGGAAAATCTGACACAGGACAGACTCCTAGGGAATATCTGAATGCTCATTTTGCCAGAGTGGTTTATCCCATTGTGTAGAGACCCATGTAATGAGAGTGAAGGTAGACCCACATCCTGGGGAGGACTAATGCCATCAAATAGAGGGAACTGCATCTCTCAAGAGAAAGGGTGGCTCCCAGGGCATTAGGGCAGTTGAGCAAGTCAAGCCCTCAACACTGTTGCAAGTATCTCTGAACATGGCTCCACAAGAAATTAAGATTGACTGTCACTGTGGGCCCCAAGGGGAGGGGGAAATAGATACTGAATAGATGGAACCAAAGTAAATGTGAGGGCAAAAGAAGTATTTCACAAGAGTACACAAGGATGGATATAAAACATTACACCAAAAACTTATAATATAGGGGACGATAGACTAATAATGTAAACCATAATGTAAAACATAGGATAACTAAAAAATTTAGAAAACTGTGTAGCCTAAAGTATAAACCACAATGTAAACACAAATATTACCTTGTTTGAAAGCTATTGTCTCAATATCTGTACATCAGTTTCAGTAAATATGATATGAATAAGTTAAAAGATTATCACTGTGGAAGGGAAAAGGTTTTATAATGGATATATGGGAGTACTGTTTATTGTATCTATGAATTACTGTGATCTAAGTCTCTTGTGAAGAGAAGTTCAATACTTAGGAAAAAAGAAAAGAAAAAGATAAGATGTAGAATTTTTCCAAATCAATATGTATTCTATATCTAACCTTTAAACTCATTGCTATATTCCATTTTACTAGTAAGAGAACCTGACATTATATTGGACTTCACTTTTCTGGAAGTTTTGGATCAGAGTGGTTCAACAATGGCAGCGGAGGAATACTGGTATGGGATGTTATTGACAGGCAATATTTGGTTGACAGGGAGTTATACAGGGCATGTGACCAGGGTGCATGGAAATGTTTGGATATACTCATAGTGGAAACAATTAAAAACAGCAGCTGGGGGGGGTATTGGGTTCCTGGCAGGGGGGGGGGTCTCTGTTGTGGTCCCTAGGGGAGCAGCGGCAGTCCCCCAGGTGCAATGGTAAGGACCAGGAAGGAATGAGGGTCCAATAGTGAGCCCCTGATACTAATGACTATGCTTGTGAGCCTATACACCTGAAATAAAAACAAGGCCTAGAGCAGCACTGTGCCTAAGAGTTCCCTCCTGACAGCCTCCGTGTTACTCAAATGTGGCCAGTCTTGAAGCCAAACTCAGCATGTAAATGCAATGCCTTGCCCCTGTGGGACATGACACCCGGGGATGAGCCTCCCTGGTACTGAGGGATCGCTACCAAGTACCAGCTGATTACATAACTAGAAAATGACCTAAAGGGAAACGGACTTGGCGCAGTGGTTAGGGCGTCCATCTACCACATGGGAGGTCCCCGGTTCAAACCCGGGCCTCCTTGACCCGTGTGGAGCTGGCCCACATGCAGTGCTGATGCACGCAAAGAGTGCCGTGCCACGCAGGGGTGTCCCCCGCATAGGGCAGCCCCACGCACAAGGAGTGCACCTGTAAGGAGAGCCGGCCAGCGCAAAAGAAAGTGCAGCCTGCCCAGGAATTGCGCCGCCCACACTTCCAGTGCTGCTGACGACAACAGAAGCGGACAAAGAAACAAGACACAGCAAATAGACACAGAGAACAGACAATGGGGGTGGTGGTGGAGGGGGGGGAGGACAACTGGGGGAGGAGGGGGAATTAAATAAATAAATAAATCTTTTTTAAAAAAAGAGAAAATGACCTTCAATTAAAGGTTCAACGCAGACCAGCAGAATATCCCTGTCTACATATAATAACAGGAGTTTAAAATGCTGTTTGACCTAAAGGGGGGAAATGGAAAGGCCAAATGAGTTCATATGACTATGAGTCTCTAAAAAAGAGTCTGGAGGTTGTCAGAAGGATTGCCCTTATGCACACCTGAGTAGTCTCAGAGACAGATAAAGTAGATACAACCCCAGGTATTGGTCCTTTTGAGGGCTAAAGAGACCCATGGGTTCTATGGTCATGGCAGATGGGGTCCACTGCCATGTGAGTTGGCCCTTCTTTGGAGCTGGTGTTTCTGCGTGATGGAGCTGGATTCAGATGGGATTTCTTTTCACAAGCCTTTCATGCTACTTTACTGGAATTGTAGTTGGTGCTGGGGTTTAAGATATATCTAGGGGATTTGAATCTCTGGACTGACAATATGATAGCCAGGCCCTGAGCCTCAACAGACTTCAGCTCCTACATTCTGTTTTATTGGACTTACCCCACTCAGCTAACATGGAGTTGAGTAATGTCAAACACCACACCATGGAGCCTAGAGTGTCTACAACTGAAAGCAGGAGGATTGTATCCAGTATCCATGTGGAATCTAAGCCCCCTCTTGACAACAATGTGGAATGGACACAACCAAGCCACGGTCCACAGAAAGGAGGAATGCAGTAAGGATTAGAGTGGACTTAATGATATCGTATTCATGAACTATTGTGGTTAATAATTGAGAAAATGTGGCATTGGTGTGGACAAAGTGGCCATGGTGGCTGCTGGGTGTGGGGAGTTGGAGGAAGAGATGAGATGTGGAGGCATTTTCGGGACTTGGAGTTGTCCTGAGTGGTGCTGCAGGTACAATTGCCAGACATTGTATGTCCTCCCAAGGCCCACTGGATGGAACATGGGAAAGTGTGGTCTATGGTGTGGACCACAGGCCATGGGGTGCAGCGATGCCCAGAGATGTACTCACCAGATGCAATGGATGTGTCATGACGATGGGGGAGAGTGTTACTGTGGGGGGAGTGGTGAGGTGGGGGCGGTGGGAGTGAATGGGGACCTCATATTTTTTTAATGTAATATTTCTTTAAAAAATGAATAAATTGCATAGAATTTGAAAAAAAATTAAAAAACAGAAAAAAAAGATTGGGGAATGGGGGCCTCATAGTTTTTTAATGTAATATCTTTAAAAAATGAATAAATTGAGTAGAATTTGGAAAAAAAAAACAAAAAACATATACCTTTAATATATATCAATAAAACTGATTTGTTAACAAAAAGAAAAAGAAAGAAAAAAAAAGATTGGGGTATCAACAATGGATTAAAGTAGATTTATCATTTTTCTACCACTGACTTATTTTTATTCTAGAAATGGAAGAACGCTTTATCATTGTCCACCAGAGATTCTGTGGGATGAGAGAGGGAAGAATGAGTGTAATATGGGGCAATTTTCAGGACTTTGGAGTTGCACTGAATGACATTGCAGTGATGGATACAGACCATTGTATAGTTTGTCATAACCTACAAACTTGTGCAGGACAAGGTTTAAATTGTAATGTAAACTGTAGTCCATAGATAGTAGCAATGCTTCAATGTGTGTTCATCAATTGTAACAAATGTACTACACTAATGAGGGATGTTGTTGATGTAGGAAATTGTGGGAGATGGAAGGAATGGGTCATATGCGAATCCCTCATATTTTTAATGTAATATTCACGTAATCAAAGTCTTCTTTAAAAAAAAAAAAATAATAAAAATGTATATGGAAGGGTAAAAGGCCCCAAATAACTAAAGCTTCTTTCTTTAAAAAGAAGAATAAAGTTGGAGGAATCACACTTCCGGTTTTAAGAACTTATGATTAAAGAGTAACCTCCAGGCGACAGACTTGGCCCAGTGGTTAAGGCGTCTGTCTACCATATGGGAGGTCCATGGTTCAAACCCCAGGTTCCTTGACCAGTGTGGAGCTGGTCCATGTGCAGTGCTGATACGCACAAGGAGTGCCCTGCCATGTAGGGGTGTCCCCCTCAAAGGGGAGCCCCACCTGCAAGGGGTGTGCCCCATAAGAAGAGCCACCCAGTGCAAAAGAAATTGCAGTCTGCCCAAGAAAGGTGCCACATGGACGGAGAGCTAATGCAGCAAGATGACGCAACAAAAAGGAACACAGATTCCTGTGCTGCTGACAACAACAGAAGCGGACAAAGAAGATGCAGCAAATAGACACAGAGAACAGACAACCGGGGGAGGGGGGGAAGGTGGAAGGGGAGAAAAATAAATAAAAAAAAAAATAAATAAATAAATATTTAAAGCATTTAAAGAGAGTAACCTCCAAAATATTACTGCTAATCAAACCAAAGTATTTTTCCCCATACCATATTATTATTATTTGTATACAACTTACTTATGAACATGCATCCTTAGTAAATGTATAGTACACGTTGGCAACTTAATAGCAAACATGCATAACATCATACAGGGGCCCCTTATGTCAACCCACCACCAATACCTCGCATTGTTTTGAGACATTTGTTACAAATTATGAAAGGATATCACTAAAGTCTTACTAACTATAGTCGTTATCTTACATTTGGTGTATTTTTCCTCAACACACACTATTACTATTTTTTAAATATATTTTTATGACATAAGTTGTAAGATTAGCAAAACAATCATGCACATGTGCAGATTTCCAAACAACATCCCTCTATCAACACACCCCACCATGGAGGAACATTTTTTAGAGATTATGAGATAGTATATCAGATTACTACAAGATCCATAGCATACATTTGGTACACATTTTCCATACTCCCCCATTAGTAACACAGTACATCTTTGGCATACATGTGCACATATTATATTGTTACTATTAACAACAGTCCATTAGTCATTCCAGTTGTATTTTTCACTTGCTTCTCCACATTCCCACCACCCTGTAATAATGATGTACACCTGCTCTAGCTCACCAAGGACACTCTTGTCTCTGTAACATCAACCACAATTCTCATCCACTTCTGAGGTTAATGTGCTATTTATTCCCTAGATTATTCTCTAGCTTTCTTTCAATTGGCATTTACATCCTTAGACTACCATTTCCAGCCACATTCTAATTTATAGACCAGCTCTTACTACTAAATGTGTTATGATCAACTCTGTACATTTCCACACTTTTACAGCAAAGTTAATTAAAACTTCAACATATGTTAAACATCAGTAGCCCATCTCAGTCATTCTCTTATCTCATTTAAGAAACCCACACCTATTACTATGTCTTGAAGATCTTTTCCTATATTTTCTTCTGGAAACAATATGGTTCTTGCTTTTATATTTAGGTTTTTGATCCATTTTGAGTTAAATTTTGGATAAGATGTGAGATATGGGTCCTCTTTCCTTCCTTTGGGTATGGATATCCAGTTCTTTCAAGACCATTTATTGAAAGGACTGTTCTGCCAGAGCTGATTTGACACACTGGTCAAAAATTTCTTGACCACAGATGTGAGTGTCTGTTTTTGAACCGTCAATTTGGTTCCATTGGTCTATGTGTTTTTCTTTATGACAGTAGCAAGCTGTTTTTACCAAGGTAGCTAGGTAATACAAATTAAAGTCTGGAAATGAGAGTTCTCCAACTTTGCAGTTCCTTTCTAAGAAGCTTCTGCCTATTCAGGACCACTCACCATTACACATAAAACTGATAATCATGTTTTCCATTTACTTAGAAATTCTGGTGGAATTTTTATCTGGATTGTATTGAATCTGCATATCAATTTGAGTAGAATTGACATCTTAATGATATTTGGTCTTCTAAACTGTGAGCCTGGAATGCTCTCCCAATTATTTAGGTCTTTCTCATTTCTTTTAAGAATTAGTTGTATTTTTCTGGATACAAGTGGTTTACATCTTTGATTAAGTTTATTCCTGAATATTTGGGGTTTTTTTCTGTCTTATATTATTTTC
This sequence comes from Dasypus novemcinctus, assembly GCF_030445035.2. Taxonomy (NCBI): domain Eukaryota; kingdom Metazoa; phylum Chordata; class Mammalia; order Cingulata; family Dasypodidae; genus Dasypus; species Dasypus novemcinctus. The sequence goes on along the minus strand of NC_080689.1, from coordinate 85,069,447 downwards.
AGAATTCTTTTGATACTTTTAGTTACTTTTATTGATATAATCTTCATTTCTTTATGCTCTTCCAGCCTCTTTCACCAGTCTACTTTTTTTCAGGCTATAGAATACCCTTTAGTATTTCCCACAATGCTGGTCTCTTGGTTACATACTCAGTTTATTTGGATGGGAGTATGTTGTACTTCTTGATATGGAAATCTATGTCCTTCAATAGGGCTGGGATATTTTCTACCAATATGTCTTCAAATATTCCTTCTGACCTTTTTCCCTTCTCTTGTCCTTCTGGGACACCCATGACACATGTGGTTATACATCTCTTGCTGTCATTTATTTCCCTGAGACACTGTTTAATTTTTCCCTTCTTTTCTTCATCTGTTCTTTTGTTTGCTCACTATCAGAGGCCATTCCTTCAAGCTCAACAATCCTTTCTTCTGCTTCCTCAAATCTGCTATTATATGACTCCAGTGTATTTTAAATTTCATTTATTGTATCTTTTGTTCCAATAAGATCTGTTTTTCTATGTATGCTTTCAAATTCTTCTTTGTGCTCACCTAATGTCTTCTTAATATCCTTAATCTCTTTAGCCATCTCAATGAATTTATTAAGGAGATTTGTTTGAACATCTATGATTAGTTGTTTCAACTCTTTTATGCCATCTGGAGGCCTAGCTTACTCTTTTAAATGGGTCATATTTAACTGGTTCTTGTTGTGGATTGAAATTTTTTGTTGGTGTCTTGACGTCTGGCTTACTAGAGTATTCATTCTGGGTTCAGTTTTGCTCTTTAGTTTAGGGCTTTCCTGCCCTTTCTCCCTTGCTGGTTGTGTAGTAGAAGCCTAGGATGCAGTTGGTGTTGTGAGCTGTGGAGGCTCAAGCTGTCCTCAGTGCCCCAGGGACTGATGAAACTTCTTCCACATTTCTTCTTGCCAGTGTTTGGCCGGAGCTACAGCTGCGTGTAATAAACCAAGTTGTGTAGTTCCAGACTGTGGTTGCCCAGAGAGACTTATGAAGCTTCAAGTGCCTTTCTCCCCTTCCTGGGGCTGGGATGGAGCTACTGGTATGGGGAGCAATCTATGCAGTACAGGTCCAAGATGACTGCAGTTGCCCCTTCCATATAATAATATTCTGTTTGTGAAATGTGCCCCCTCATTTACCTAGAAAAGCTGTTGCAGGGCCCGCTATCTTCCTCCCTGCTAGAGGTGGGGCTAAAGCCTAGGCTTAGGCTGCAGGCCAACCTGGGTATAACATACCTGTCCCTACAATCACGGTGATTTTCAGGAACCCTGTTTGTCCTCATGCTGTGTGTGTAGTCAAAATGGCAGCTACAAATCATTTTTTGCCTTAGACATTTTAAAACTTTAGCTATTTAGAGCTAGAGCTCATTCTATTTCTCCTTACGTATATATTTATAAGCTGGAAGAGGTCATATCTTGTTTTGGTTTCTCTAATAACACTAAGTTGGAAAGAAGTAATTGCATTTAACAATTTATTTACAGTTGCTAGATTCACACAATTTGGACATAACATGTAGACATTTTTCTATATTCATCTCTGAGTCTAAAATATTTCAGAATGAATCCTCTGCCATGACGGCGGCAGGAGATGTGTTCAACCTCCAACCGGCATCCAGCATTGATGTTGCCATCAAGAGTGTCCACCATCCATCTGTGGTAGGAGTGGGATCATGTCTTTCTCTTTTTGTGTTGTCCCAGACTGTGTTAATGCCATCAAACTTCCAACACATTTCCTACGCTGCTCCAACTTGTGATCAGATCTGTAAGCCACACGATATTCATTTTGTACTTTCACTGTTGCTTAGCAAAACCCAGTCCATTTCTGTTGTTTGCATTCAAGAGCACTAATCCATAAAATACTTTTCATATTTGGTAGCATTATTATTTATCAAAATTAATTTCTCCTTGAATATTATGGCTATGCCAACCTATTTTCATTTAGGCTAATTTTTGAAATAGCAAAAAAAAAAAATCTAAAATTACTCATTAGTTTATTGCTTAGAATTCTGTTTTACTTGTAAATAAAGTTGACACAATTGATTTATGTCATTTATTTTTTTATCTTTTCATTCACATACTTATTAAAGAAATATTAGTTGCAATCTCCTACAGGCTTGGTACTCCTTTGTGTCCTAGGGTTATTATAATGGCTGTTAATGAATAACTTGACTTTTGGATGAGAGAGAATGGGAGATAAACTCAACAAAATACAGGGTTCTACTTCAGTGTATTGTTCCTATGAGGGCTCACTTACCTTGTCAAGTAGGTGGCAATACCTGCAGGAATGCAGCGATGCTTCAAGGAAGGTTTGTATGCTCTAAATCAGCATTCACTCTATGGTGCTACTTCTTCCCTAGCTGGGAATCACAATCCTAGAATCAAGGGGTATAAATGTGAGTGGCACCACTCACTATTACCTCAGTGATCCAGCAGGAAAGTTTTTGTTTCCTGTCCCTGCAAACTTAAGCTCAACTGGTTTTCAGGTCTTAGTCCCAAAGGAGGAGTGCTTCCACCAGGAAACACAAACACGATTCCATTGATCTTGATGGTAAGACTGCAGCCTGCACACTTTGGTCTTGTCTTGCCTCTTAATCAAAAGAGAAAGAGGGAATTACCATACTGGCTGGGAGATTAATCCTACCAAGAGGAAAAAGACTGCTACTACACAATGGTGGTAAGGAATAGTTTTCTGGATGCAGATGACTTGGACACCTCCTAGTATTATTATGCTCTGTGATCAAAGTGAATGGAAAATTGCAACAAGTCACCCCAGGAATGACTATCAATGGCCCAGAATCTTCAGGAATGAAGGCTTGAGTCATCCCATCAGACAGAGAAACACAGCCAGCTGAGGTGCTGGGTGAAGCTGAAGGGAACATGGAATAGGTAGTGAAAGAATGTAGTGATCAATATGTACTTTGCTATGTGACCAGTTACAGAAATGAAGCTACAGTGGTCATGAATATTTGTTCCTAGCTAGAGTTAATAAACAATTTCAGTAGAGTGTTAGGATATAGGATTAATATGCAAAAATCAGGCTAAATGTAATTTATACCATATAAGTTTGATTGTACACTTTGGATGGATTCATGCTTTATTGACATGTATCCATAAAATTCATTTATTTAAAAAAAAGGAAGCAATACACAAAAGACGGGCAATCATCTCATTCTTTCATACTCCTACTAAGAACCACTCTATTTTGTAAATATACCTATCAATAAATGAGTACTGATTTCCCTATGACCTTGATCGCTCAATTATGATGTTTATTTTTAACATGATTTAAAATATTTGAACATTGCCTGGCACTAAGATCACATTTCGACACTCTTCATTTTCAGGTTCTACAGGTGGCTGTTCCTTCTCAGTGTATTATGTCCTGTATCTTTATGATAAAAAAAAAATATCCTCACATTTCAGAATCCTCTAGTTCCTGATGCAACCTATTTTTTTTACCTGTTCTTCTCTTGAATACTCCACATATTCCTGCTTTTTGCCAAAGTCACAATAAAGTCAGAGATTGATCTTTAATTTCAAAATCACATCTACATTGTTTCAATCCTTAACCAGGTTGTCATTTCTTTGCTATTAAGATAAATATAATGATTATCATGCTATGCTCTATTTATCTCAATCTTCATAAAATCTTGCTCAAAACATTTGATTTTGTCTTCGATGTCATTGGGACAGCTTATGTTGCAGCATTAGTTTCTAAATGCCTATTCATGGTCATGTGCAGACAAGCTATAAATTTAGTGACTTTGCTCAGAACAGATTCCCATAATCCAATTGTGAATATTCTGACTAGTTTGTCCAAATGTGGCTTACAATTAATATTTTCAACCATTTTCACACCTAATTCTAATATTCAGGTAATTTGAAGTGCCAGGATCTTAGATGATTATGTAATTTGTGAATTTTCAGGAATCGAGTTCTTTTGTGGATTCCTCAAACTTCTCTCCTCAAGAATACCTGAATGGGAAACGGACTTTGGCCCAGTGGTTAGGGCGTCCGTCTACCATATGGGAGGTCCGCGGTTCAAACCCCGGGCCTCCTTGACCCGTGTGGAGCTGGCCATGCACAGTGCTGATGCGCGCAAGGAGTGCCGTGCCACGCAAGGGTGTCCCCCACATGCGGGAGCCCCACGCGCAAGGAGTGCGCCCGTGAGGAAAGCCGCCCAGCGTCAAAAGAAAGAGCAGCCTGCCCAGGAATGGCGCCGCCCACACTTCCCATGCCGCTGACGACAACAGAAGCAGACAAAGAAACAAGACGCAGCAAATAGACACCAAGAACAGACAACCAGGGGAGGGGGGGAAATTAAATAAATAAATAAATCTTTAAAAAAAAAAATACCTGAAAAAGTCTATCTTTATATAAATTGCTGTAGTGTACTTTCCAGGTTAACATTTCTTCCAAGTTTTTTATTACCTAGAAAGTGTCATTAATAGCTAAAATTTTAAAAAGGCATTGTGGTTTTATTAAATGCTTATATTTTTGCTTCTAGTTTCTGCTACAGTCTTTTTTTAAAAAATTTATTTATTTATTTTTCTCCCTTCCCCCCTCCACCTGGTTGTGTGTTCCCTATGTCTATTTGCTGCATCTTCTTTGTCCACTTCTGTTGTTTTCAGCGGCATGGGGATCTGTGTTTCTTTTTGTTGCGTCATCTTGTTGTGTCAGCTCTCCCTGTGTGTGGCACCATTCTTGTGCGGGCTGCACTTTCTTTCTCGCTGGGCAGCTCTCCTTATGGGACACACTCCTTGTGCACAGGGCTCCCTATGTGGGCGGCACCCCTGAGTTGCATGGCACTCCTTGTGTGCATCAGCCCTGCAAATAGGCCAGCTCCACATTGGTCAAGGAGACCCAGGGTTTGAACTGTGGACCTCCCATGTGGTAGATGGATGCCCTAACCACTGGGCCAAGTCCACTGTCTGCTACAGTCTTAATTAATGATTTCCCAGTGTAGAGAACAGAACTGTCACTCTACCTTGTGGTTAAATCAGAGAGGCCTGTATCAACCCTCCTTGTCTTCCTGGCCCTTTTCCTTATCATCTTGGGAAAGCTAACTCCATCTAATCTCAGAAGATGTTGGGTGTAATATTTGATGCATCTGAAACCCGCATTTTCTTGGGTACACTACCTTGGTCTGTGCTGTCCACCTTGATGCACGAAGATGCCAAGTTGGACTAGGTGTCAATAGTGGCAAACATGGGCAATTATAGGTTAGACAAATGTCAAATATTTGCTGGAGAAGAGACACAGGAGTCCTGCCATGGAATTAATAAATTGCAATGTAAATTCCCTTGCTAGAGTGGCTCTGTCATTTAGTGTATGAGGTCCTTTGTGACTATTTTATTGTTTCCTACCAGCACTTAGTTCACAAAACCTTTTTAGGCAGCAATAAAAAAAGAAAAATGAATGTGAGAAAAGCAAAAATTAATTAAATCTTTAAAATGAGCCTACCTCATTTTTATATTTTAAAATTTTTTAAAAATATGTATATTACACAAATGTTATATAAAAAATATTGCTCCCTACCCCTTTGACATTTTCACACATTAACAGCATCCTTTGTTTTTGTGGTACATTTGTTATCATTGATGAACACATTTTTGAACATTGCCAGTAGGCATGAATTTTAGTTTACATTGTAGCTTACACTACAATTTTGTAAATTATGACAAGGTATACAATGTCCTGTATCTATCTTTGCAATGTCATTCAGGATGATTTTCATGTCCTGAAAATGCCCACATAGGACATCTGTTTTTCCCTCTCCCTTCTCTCAGAAACTCCTGTGCCCACTTCCTCCACATCAATGAGAAAAAAATTCTTCCATTGCTGGAATCACGTCTATAGTAGAATAAGTCTATTCTAGTCCATCATTCATTCTCCAATCCTGAGGATTCTTGGATGGCTATGCCGACTCTGCCTCCAATTGTGAGTGGGATTAGATCCTATGGGGCAGATGGACAGGACTATCTTGCTTGCAGTTGCAGACTTGCCTTGTTCCTTGAGATGTTCTTTGTCCATCATCATCTCCTTGTTAGTTGTCCTGAGTGAGTCCAATGAAATGTAGAATAGGTGTTTCTAAAAGTTGAGATAAACAGTTATAACTGGCCCATGGACAGCCCAAAGATTTGTCTTTTGGGCATACACCTATCAGCTCTAGTCCTAACTCTAAGTTCAAATAGAGGGGATAGTAGAGCCATGTGTAGGGAAACCACAACAGAGTCCATCTCTGTCACACTGAGAAGTATAAATTCCAAAATTTTAAAAATCATTATATGACTTCAGTGAAGGAGATGATAGAAAAGCTAGTTTCCCAGCTTCACTGAAATGTTACAGACTTCCACTGTGTCTGCATCTTCGGAGTGTTACTGGTTGTAAAAGGACTCAGAACTACCTGATAAAATGAAAAAATAATTGTAACTCTTGTTCCATGGATTCTCATGGTACATAACCTAAGCTTCAAACTTTTCATTGAATTAATGTTCCCCTTGGACCATGCCTGTTCTGCTTTCACACTCTGTTTCTTTAGTCTTTCTTAAATACCTAGGACCATCTTTTCCCAAGTCCTGTTCATTTTCTGAAGTGCTCTTCCCTGGGCTTTAAAGGACAGCCCCCTCCTCCTTTCACACCTTAGGCCAACTGTCCCCTACCTGAAGACAATATTTCCTCATTTTAGGTGGACCCCTCTGGGCCAGTTACGCTGCATGACACATCCTTTTTTATATCACCCTGTCATCTATGATGACTTTAAATTTTTGAATGTGTGTAAGAATGGGAAGGAAATTATATTGCACGAATGCAGGAAACCTATCAATTAAGTAGTAGAAATTCGAGCAAAATAAGCAAACTTAAGAATGTATATTAAATGCAACTTCATGGAAGAGGAGGAAAAAATACATGGGTGGAAAGAGCAAACCTGAATTAATTATTAACATTTGTAAACACAGATACTTGGTGTTCTAAGAACAGGGTGGAAAGTAGATGAGAAGGAATGCCCTCCCTGATGATGTGGCATCTGTAGTACACCTCCTCAATGCTGGGAGGGGACCCGCTCCTAAGGTAAAGTGCTCATAAGGAGACAAACTACAGAAAATGAACTTATTAATTAGAATTAGAACAATACATGCCTTAGGACATTCCCCATCAAGGAAAACCTCTTAGGAACTTTTGAAAAAGTCTGCAGGAAAAGTTATACTCATGATAGTGAAAGAATTTTTTACCCATACAATTGTTAAAGTGTCCTAAATTTTCTCTTACCTCTGACTGTTCGTGCAGAGGGTTGATCCTGAAATGGACCAGGTTCACATGGCCCTACCTTTCCTGAGAAGCAGCTTAGCTCAGAGGAGGAAATCTCAAAGAAGCAGGTTAGAAATGGCTGCAGAAAGGTTACTTGTTTATTGTATAACCTCTCAGTAAAATGAATCATTCCACTTGTTCATAATTTAATGTCCTATGCCTAGAAGTGTTCATGATATTGTCATTTGCATAATTCTTAAAGTATTAGTTTTGGGTAGGAATAAATGAAGAAATGCTCTATCAGACCTTGGGAGCTTAAGCCATTTTACCTACGACCACTAGGTGGAGGTGTTACACTTCAGGTCTCCAAATCACTAATGAGTTTAGAAAGTGGTCCACTTAAATGATAGTCCTCTCCCTGGTTGTTGTTATGGGGGGAGGAGTGGGGAGAGGAGGAAAAGAGGTATATGGGGACCTCATATTTTTTTGAATATAACATTAAAAAAATAAAGAAAGAAAAAAATGATAGTCCTAAGGGTGACTTATAAGTATTTGGTGACTCATTTCTGGGAATAATACGGTATTTTTTTTTTTTTAAGATTTATTTTTATTTATTTAATTCCCCTCCCCTCCCCCAGTTGTCTGTTTTCTGTGTCCCCTTGCTGCGTCTTGTTTCTTTGTCCGCTTCTGTTGTCATCAGCTGCACGGGAAGTGTGGGCGGCGCCATTCCTCGGCAGGCTGCTCCCTCCTTCACGCTGGGCGGCTCTCCTTATGGGTGCACTCCTTGTGCGTGGGGCTCCCCTACGCGGGGGACACCCCTGTGTGGGACGGCACTCCTTGCGTGTATCAGCACTGCACATGGGTCAGCTCCACACGGGTCAAGGAGGCCCGGGGCTTGAACCGCGGCCCTCCCATGTGGTAGACGGATGCCCTAACCACTGGGCCAAAGACCGTTTCCCAGTAATACGGTATTAAGGGCAATACAGATAGCTTGTTTTGGATATATTAAGTGAGGTTCCTTTGGGATGTTGAAGAAGAGCTTCAAATATCTGTTTAAAATTAAGAATAGACTGAGATAGATACAGAACACTTGCTCTACATCTTAATCTATCCAATGATATGAACATATTCCACCTAGGTTTTGGCACCATATTTATAACATTTAATTAATTTATGATATTACACTTACAGATGCATGTATTTCATTGCAAATTCCTTTTGTTTTCAAGATGAGTGCAGTTGATTTGAAACAGTATAATTGTTGATAAAATATTTCATTTTCCTAATTGTGCTAAATATTGTTGAAAATTTTGGTTGTTAAGTTGATTTCTCAACTTTTGCCAGACTGTAGTTACATTTCCTGTGGTCATGATATTTTTATCCCCTTCCATTATTTATCTTTACAACTCACTGCACAGGTACGTTGTGACTTTATATTTTCTATTGATTTGCATAGACTCATCTGGGACTTGGTTGTTTGCTCAGAGCACTATTAATGCAGGTTCCGTGGAGATGAGGCCTTAGTGCATCAGACGAGTGAGCAAGATGATGTCACATTCCCAAATGCTCATCCTCCTGGTGCTCTGGGCCTCAGGTGAGAGGTTTAGAAGAGTATTATCTTTATAAAACTGGGGAATTGTTTTAACATGCAGAGTGAGCAAACCATTTCATCTAAAGCAGATCTGAATATAAATAAGAAAACCTACATTTAGATATTTATTTCATACATTTGTGACATAATGCACGATCAATGTTCTTTTCTGACTGCAGGTGCCAGTGGGGACATCGTGATGACCCAGTCTCCAGGCTCTGTGGCTGCATCTGCAGGAGAGACCGTCACCCTCAAGTGCAAGGCCAGTCAGAGTGTTTCCAGCAGCTACTTACATTGGTACCAGCAGAAACCAGGACGGGCTCCTAAACTGCTCATATATAGTGCATCCAACCGGCCATCTGGGGTCCCTGATCGATTCAGTGGCAGTGGGTCTGGGACAGATTTCACTCTCACCATCAGCAGATTCCAGCCTGAAGATCTGGGAGATTATTACTGTCAGCAAGGTAGCAGCTATCCTCCCACAGTGCTTCAGCCTCGAACACAAACCTCCTCCCCAGGGGTGTGGGACAGTGAGTCTTGCAGCATCAGCTGCTTCCTCTTCAAATTGAGTATGTTTGCTTCCTCCATCAGACTGAGAAACCACATTCTTTAGGGGACTGTACCACTGAATTTTTTTTTCTCTTAGCCAGTTCAAGTAACAGGGTGAATTGACACTCTAGGCTGGGGTCTTTTAAACTTTATAACCTGATGGATTGATTCTCTCTTCATTGTACCTCCTTAATGTTTAAAAATTTATCATCTTCTTTCCTTATCCCTTCCATCTTCTTCCTTCTCTGCCTTCTTCCTCCAACTCTGGTCCTTCCCAAGATTAAATCCTTGATCCTTCATAAGCAAAACTTCCCCTGTGGAAGGTCATTTTCCTCCCTTACTCTTTCTTCCCTGGACACATTGCCATCCAAGCCTTTCTTTTCAGTGTCACAAAAGATGACTTGATTTGCTACTGTTCCATCTTTTTTAAATTTAGATAACTATTTTAATTTCCTATTGCCATCAAATAGTAATTGCCGGTGCCTTAATATGCTATACTCATTGAAGAATGCTTAGGTTATAAGGGAGGATGCTCAGCCAATGACATATGTTGATTGCAGTTTGGGTATAAAATTTTCCAGTGAGCTTCATATTCTGCGATTGTCACCCTATTTCTATAGTTCCCTTTAAAAATAGTTGAACCATAAAACTTGCCAAAAATTGAATGTTTTCCATATTGCTATATGGTCTGTGTTTATTTCATCTTGTTCCAATATATTTGAAATGACACGTATATAATTTTAGTCTTTACAACATTACTTAATGTTGTATGTTCCATCTATTTAAAAAAGAAAAATAATGCAAATAGAATATATATGTATTTGATGGTGTGAAGCAGGGTGGACCTCAGTAAAGGAGGATCTTAAGGGGAATCTATTCTGTGGATGTAACCGATTGTAGTGGAAATCTTTGAGTAGGTTACTTAAGTTCATGCCTGGACCACTGTGGGTCTCAGTCCCTTTACTTGAGTCTTTTATTAGAGAATAAGATTCAGACAAAGAAGGAGAAAGCCATGGCAGCAAGAATCTGAAGCAATGAAACCTGGAAGTTACAGAAGTAACAAGCAGATGCCACGTGTCTTGCCATGTGACAGAGGATTCCAGCTTCACTGGCAGCTGGTCTTTGGAAAGAAAGCATTGTCTGATGATGCGTTGATTTAGACATTTTTCTCAGCCTCAAAATTGTAAGCTTGTAAGTTAATAAATACCTCTTGTGGAAGCCAGCCCACTTCAGCCTGGCTAACTACAATAGTCTATATCCAAATATTTATAGAATAACTGAAAATCTGCCTCCTTTTGTAAAGCCCTTTTTCTTTTCTCCGTCTCTTTCAGCTATTCTCATTCTTTCATGGCAACTCTCTAATTCTTCAACTTTAACCTTCTAGAAATGTGTGACAACTTTCCTCCTGAACTCTTTCACCAATTGTCAACTTTTTCTCTTACCATCCTTTGGCACTGAAGAAATTCATAGTTCTTAAGTCTGCTGTAACCTAAACACTTTGGATAAACTTTTATTTATTCATTTATTTATTAATTTATTTTTAAAATTTATTTTGCTTCTCTCACCCCCCTCCCTGTCTGCTCTCTGCATCCATTTGCTGTGTATTCTTCTGTGTCTGCTTGTATTCTTATCAGTGGTACCAGGAATCTGTCTCTTTTTGTTGCATCATCTTGCTCCATCAGCTCTCTGTGCGTGTATTGCCACTCCTAGGTAGGCTGTGCTGTTTTTGCATGTGTGGCTCTTTTCAGGAAGCACTCCTTGTGCATTGAGCTCCCCTACATGGTGGACACCCCTGCGTGGCTTGATGCTCCTTTTGCCCATCAGCACTGCACATGGGCCAGCTCACCCCAGGGGCCCAGGGGCCTGGGTTTGATCCCTGCACCTCCTAAGTGGTAGGCAGGTACTCTGTCAGTTGAGCCACATCTGCTTCCCTGGATAAACTTTAATTAAAACATTATTCTCAATGTGCTAGTGTAAATACTCTGGATATTCTAGTATTATTTCTGAAATTTCATCATATGTTGGTGGATGAAATTTAGTTTCACCAAATGTCTCATAAAACCAGGGGCGAACACACCAAACTCTCTGACATATATAACTGCTCTTAGTCTTAGTAATAAGAAGTATTTTATTCATTGAATCCACATCATGCATTCAATCAAGAAACATGTATTAAGTGGTTCCTCTCTTAGTTGCAAAGATCCCTCCTATCATTGTAGTTGATGAGAAAAAAACATATATGAAAAATATACACTATGCCATTTTTTAGTGCTAGGTTAAAAAATAAATCAGGTCTAGGGAGGAGACTGTGGCATAGAATGAATAGGAATTGAAAAGATGAAAACATATCAGTTAGCTACTGTCATGCAAGATATCATGCCCAAAACCAGTATTATAAAGCCTTAACTGGTGAGTTTTTGGGAGCTGTGCATTCTGTTCATATGGAGGCCTCACTGGCTCATCTGGGCCTACTCTTGGTGTGTAGTTATCTGGCAGGGCCCTGAGTCCTGGGTGTTCTACACTCAATTGTGTTTGATCTCCTTCACATGTCCCTTAGCTGGCCATCAGCCTGACTTTGGGTTGACTGCACCACATGTCTTTTACCACCTGGAAGACTAATTCTAGATTCTTCTGATGGCTATTTGTATGCTTCCAAGGATGAAATGAAAGCCCATTTCAGAGTGTTTTATTCCCTGATGGATCAACTACTTCTATCCTGTGCCTCCTTTATTTAAACTTTCCTATTTTGACTCCTTCTCACTCTCCTTCCCTTCCTCTGGTCCCTGCTATTGTTCTCCCCATACGACATAAAGGTATAATCCTCGCCAGTGCAGGTTCAGACTCTCCTCTGAAGGTCTAGTGTCACTCTCCCTCCTTATCTACTGGACCCTCTTTTGGGGCAGGCCCTTCTGCTTCATGTCCCTGATTGTATTTTACGGGCCGAGCTCAATGTCTTTATCCTTTATTCCTTCTCATTTGAAAATAAAGAAAATAAAGAAAATTATCTCTCTCTGTCATTCTTTTCCTATTAGTGGCCATTCCCCTTTATTCTAATCCTAATTATAAATGCGTGCAAATCTCCCCATGACCCTTTCCCTTCAAGTATATATTTAGTTATTTTTCTGGTACATCTTTGACACTTTCTGCCCATGTGTCCTCAATTAAATTACTTAACCTCTCAGTGTGAAGGTTTTTCTCAGATATAAAGTGTATATTATAATTGTTCCTGTTTTGTGAGGATGTCATGAGGCAAAATGAGTCAACACACTCAACACACATAACAGGCTATGAGCCAAACCTGATACAAAGAAAATCCTCGTTTCCAATGATTAATAATCTTTTCATATCTCTTTTAAAAATCCCACAATTATTAATCAATTATTAATGATTAAATTAGCTTTCTGTGGCTGCTTCAACAAATTGAAAAGAAACTTGATAACTCATAATAATAGAATTCAAGTCACTCACAGTTTTGGGAGCTGGTAAATTAAAATCAGTATCCCAAGGCTGGAATCAAAGATTTTAAAGGCCACACTTCTGGGAGGTCTTCAGAAGCATATATTCCATGACTCTACCAGCCCATGGAGGCTGCCAGAATTTTTTGTTTTGGGACTTCATTACTCCAGCTTTCAAGTCCAGCATCTTCAAATTACTCTATGCTCTTTTCTCTCTTACATTTTTATGTTAGTCTGTCAAATTATCCTGCATCCCTTTTATAGGAATACATGTGATTGCATTTTTGCCTAATCTGAAATCCCAGGATGATCTCTCCATCTCAGATTAAATAAAGTATGATGAATATTTCATATGAGGAAACATGCATGGGCACCAGGATTTAAGACAAGGTATTTTCAGGTGGGTATTCAGTGTATAGTGTGTTTCTTTCAACCCCAATGATGCCCATTTATCCCACATGCAAAATACCTTGTCCTCATCCCAACATTCCCAAATATCTAAACAAATTATAGCCTCAACTCACTTCCCAAAACTCATCTGAATATCATCTCCCGAACAGTCACAAGTCACCATCTAAATCATCTAAATTAGGTATTTATTACATTCTCAGTAGGATCCAATCTGGCATAAATTCATTTCTCTCTGTAGACCAGCAATTAGAAAAGAATTTAATGATTCTAATATACCCTGGTGGGGCAGGCATAGTATAAATGTTGCAGACATCTTAATTCCAAAAGGGAGAGGATGAAAGGAAGAAAGGAAGCACAGCTCCCAAGCAATTTTGAAATCTTGAAGTTCTGTTAGGTTCATTGCCTGGAGTCATCTCTATGGCCTACGTATTGTCCTTGGTGACACATCTCTGTCCTCTGGACCTCGGGCTTTGGTTTCTGTACCCAGGTCTCTGGTCTCTGAGCCCATGTTTGTTATAACTCTCCCTGAAGAGCTGGCCTCTGTCTTATCTGGTGAGATTGAATTATATACACATTCTTAATCATTGCCAGTATTCCTGTCTGTGTGGGCACATTGTAGATAGGACCAGGAATATGTTATTTGAGGTAAGGTGTGGCCCATCTAATTGAAAGGAGCCTTAATCCAGATCATTGGATTCTGTTATAAGCATGATAAAGTCATTCAAAGAAAGAGAAGCCACAGGGAGGAGCCAGAAGATAGAAGTCAACAGAAACCAGAAGAGAAAGGAGAGGACATTGCTATGAAAGCAAGGCAGAGATAATAGCCAAGGAGCCTCAAGGATCTCTGGTAGCCAGTACTGGAATGTTATAGAGTTTGGGGAGAAAACATTGCCTTGCTACTTTCTCAGTAGTGGCTTCTCCTAATCTAAAAACTGTGAGCCTATAAATTCCTAGTTTTCAAGCCATCCCATTCTGTACTACCTAAGATAGCTGTCTGGCAAAGTAAGGTATCTCAATTTGTTTTTCTTCAAAGGGTTTTTGAAAGTTCATAGTTTTATCAGTTTATAGAATTTTGTAATTCCATGGTCTTCTTATCTTGCCCTCTTATTGTCCCTTTCAGCTCAACTGGTAGTATTTTTGATAATATAATGTTCTCAAAAATCTCCTGGTTTGTGAACAAAGATCACTTCTGAGTCCAGCTCCATCACACAGAAACACAAACTCCAAAGTAGGGACAACTGATATGGCACTGAACTCCATCTGCCATTACCACAGAACCTGTGGGTCTCTGTGGCCCTCAGAAGAACCAATACCTGAGTTAGTATCTACTTTATCTGTCCCTGGGTCTCTGCTGAGGTGTGCATAAGGGTGGCCCCTCTGATAACCTCCCGGCTCTTTTTGGAGACTCATAGCCATATAAACTCACTTATCCTTTCCATTTCCCCCTTTTACCCAAAGTCAAAAAGTAGTTTTTAACACTTGATATTACATCTAGGCTGAGATATTTTGCAAGTCTGAGTTGACCCCTTTAATCAAGTTCTTTTTCTAGTTACATCATCAGTTGGTGTTTTGTAGTAATCCCTCTGTGCCAGGGAGGCTCAACCCCAGGAGTCATGTCTCAAGCTGTCATGAAGGCAATGCATCTACATGCTGAGTTTGGCTTAGAGTGTGACCATATTTGAGCAAAATGGAGGCTCTCAGGAGGTAACTCTTAGGCACCATGCAGCTCTAGGCATAGTCATATTTCAGGCACACAGGCTCATAATTGGAGCCATCAGTATCAAGGGCTCATAGTTGGACAATCCGTCTTTGTTGTTCTTGGACAGTGCACTTAGGGGATTGTTGCTGTTCCATTGGTGAATGTGATAGAGCTCCCCTGGCCAGGAACTCAACACTCTCTCATCTGTCATTTCCAACTATAACCACTATGAAAGTATCCAAACCTTTCTACGTACCCTGTATACATGTCCTGGAGAACTCCCTCCCAACCATGTGCCCCCCACCAATAACACCCCACACGAGTGCTCCTCCCCCACCATAGTTGAACCTCTCTGTGATCTAAAACTTCTTCAGAAAGAAAGCTCAATATATTACCAGGTTCCATTAAGAGTAAAATGGAATATAGTGATGGGTTTAAAGGTTAGATATAGAATAGACAGCAATTTAGAAAAATGAAATAAAGAAAAATAAATTGGGTATCAAAAAATTAAAAAATTAAAAGCTTTGTTTCTGGCATTTTGCTTTTCATCACTGCTGTAATTGTTGCCCTGTATGTAGAGTGGCAAGGAAATTTCTTCCATTTCTTCCTCATTGTCTACATCCTTTCTTTTCTTTTTTTCTGAGTATTAAGTTTGTCTTCACAAATTTTTAGATCACAGTAATTCACATATACAAAATATGGTACTACCACATATCCAACATCAAACTCTTTCTTCCTTCCCCAACAATGATCTTTTTACATGTTCATATTATATTTGCTGGAGTTGACGTACAGATATTGAAACAATAGCTTTCAAACATGGTTCCGATTGGGTTTACATTATGGTTTGTATTTTAGACTATACATTTTTCTAAATTTTTAGTTTCCTTATGTTTTACAGTATGGTTTACATTTTAGCGTAGAGGCTTTTATACATTTTGGTATAATTTAACATGTCCTATATTCATCATTGCATGATCTTGTGGAAAACTTCTATTGCCCCACAGTAACCCTGATTCCATGTATTCAACCCTCTTTCCCCCTCCCCACAGGGCCACCATGACAATCACAAAGATACTTGCAACAATGTTAAGAGCTTGACATACTCGACTGCCCTAACCCATTGTGAACCACCAATTCTCTCAAGAGATACAATTCCCTCTGTTTGAGAACATTAGTCCTCCCCAGGATGTGGGTGTACCTTCACTTTCATTTTATGGGTCTCCACCCAATGATATAACCCATTATGACAAAATTAGCACTCACACACTACCTAGAAGCTTGCCCCATGTCACAAAGCCTCCCTTAAGCATCTTAAACAGGTAATCTTCTGTATTTTATTTTCTAAAGAGTTTTCTCTATATTGTAATTTCAACCACATACCTGAAAATCTCATATTTTCATATGTTCCCTCCATCATCCCCCCAATTTCTTGGGCCATCTGACCCATCCTCCCATCCCTAGCCCCACTGACGCCTACAAAGCCCCACCCAAAGTTTTCAATACGCCCCCATTTTATCCCTTCCTGTACAAATACTTACCTCCAGCTTATTATAGATTTCACCCATGTAGGATTCAGCTTGCAATCTTCCTCTATCCCCAATTTCTTTTAAGTTTGTTATCCTGTCTCTAGCTATCTGAGACAGCTTGGTTTACTTACTTCATATCAGAAGGTCATGTAGTATTTGTCCTTCAGTGCCTGGGTTGCTTCACTCAACATAAGGTTCTCAAGATTCATCCATGTAATCACATGTGTTTGTACTGTATTTGTTCTTGTAGCTGAGTAGTATTCCATTGTATGTATATACTGCATTTTATTTATCCATTCATCTGTTGATAGGCATTTGGGTTGATTCCAACTTTTGGCAATAGTGAACAGTGTTGCTATGAATATTGGTGTGCACATATCAGGTTGTGTCGTTGTTTTCAGTTCTACTGGGTATATACCCAGCAGTGGAATTGGTGGATCATATGGCAAATCTATAGCTATATTTTTGAGAAACTGCCAAACTGTCCTCCAGAATGACTGGATCCTTCTGCATTCCCACCAGCAGTGGATGAGTGTTCCCACTCCTCCACATTCTCTCCAACAATTGCAATCTTCTGATTTTTTGATAGCTGCCAGTTTTATGGGAGTAAGATGGTATCTCATTGTTGTTTTGATTTGCATTTGCCTAGCAGCCAGTGATTTTGAGCATTTTTTCATGTGTTTTTTTAACCAATTGTATATCTTTTTTGGAGAAGTGCCTGTTCATATCCTTTTCCCATTTTTTAAAATGGGCTGTTTTTCTTTTTTTTTTCTCAAGATATTGGAGTTCTTTATATATGCAAGATATGTCTCCTATCAGATATATGGTTACCAAATATTTTCTCCCATTGTGTAGGTTCTGTTTTCAGTTTCCTGACAAACTCCTTTGAGGTGCAATGGCTTTAATTTTGAGGAAGTCCCATTTATCTATTTGTTCTTTTGCTGCTCGTGCTTTTGGTGTGAAGTTCATGAAGCCATTTCCTATTACAAAGTCCTGTAGATGGTTTCCTACATTGCTTTCCAAGGTCTTTATTGTTTTGGCTCTTATATTTAGGTCTTTGAACCATCTTGAGTTGATTTTTGTATAAGGTGTGAGACGGTAATCCTCTTTCATTCCTTTACATGTGGATATCCAGTTCTCCAGGCACCATTTGTTGAAGAGGCCATTCTCTTCCAGTTGAGAGGATTTGGTGGCCCTGTAAAATACCGTATAGCTGTATATATGGGGATCTATATCTGTATTCTCAATTTGGTTCTGTTGCTCTGTGTGTCTATCCTTGTGCCCAAACCATGCTGTTTTCATTACTGTAGCTTTGTAGTATGTTTTGAAGTCAAGTAGTGTGGTTCCTCCAATTTCATTTTTCTTTTTCAATATGACTTTGGCTTTTCAGGGCCTCTTTCCTTTCTAAATAAATTTCATAGTTAGTTTCTCTAGTTCATTAAAGAATGCTGTGTTGGTTTTTATTGGGATTGCATTGAATCTGTAGACCAGTTTTTGTAGGATGGACATCTTAATGATATTTAGTCTTCCTATCCAGGAACAGGGTATATTCTTCCATTTATTTAGGTCTTCTTTGATAACCTTGAACAATGTTGTGTAGTTTTCAGTGTATAAGTCTTTTATCTTTTTAGTTAAATTTATTTGTAGGTATTGTTTTTTTTTATTTACTGTTGTGAATGGTATTTGATTCCTGATTTCCTCCTCAGATTGCTCATTATTGGTGTACAGAAATGCTACTGATTTTTATGCATTGATCTTGTAACATGTTACCTTACTCAACTCATTCATAAGTTATAGAAGCTTTGTTGCAAGTCCTTGTAAGACTATGTTAAATAGGAGGGATGATAGTAGTCATTCTTGTCTTGTTCCTGATCTTAAAGAGAAAGATTTCAGCATTTCACCTTTGTAAATAATGTTAGCTGTGGGTTTTTCATACATACTCTTTATCATGTTCAGAAAGTTTCCTTCTATTCTGATTTTTTGCAATGTATTTATCAAAAAATTGTGCTGTATTTTGTTAAATGCTTTTTCTGCATCTATAGATATGATCATGTGATTTTTCCCTTCAATCTGTTTATGTGGTGTATTACATTAATTGATTTTCTTATGTTGAACCATCGTTGCATACCAGGAATGAATCCCACTTCGTCATAGTGAATAATTTGTTAAATGTGTTGTTGAATACAATTAGAAAGTATTTTTATGAGGATTTTCACGTCTAGGTTCTTTAGAGAGATAGGTCTGTAATGTACCTTTCTTGTGTTGTCTTTGTTTGGCTTTGGTACTACAGTAATCTTGGCATCGTAGAGTGAGTTAGACAATGTTCCTTCTATTTTGATTTTTTTTTTTTGGAAGATTTTAAGCAAGACTTGTGTTAGTTCTTTCCAGAAAGTTTGGTAGAATTCACCCGTGAAGGCATCTGGCCCAAGGCTCTTCTTAGTTGGAAGATCTTTAATGACTGATTTTATCTCTTTACTTGGGACTGGTTTGTTGAGATTGTTAATTTCTTCTTTTGTCAATGTAGGCTGCTTATGTGTTTCTAAGAATTTGTCCTTCTTGTTGGCATATAAATTTTCAAACTATCCTCTTATGGTTGTCTTTATTTCTATGGGATCAGTGGTAATATCTCCTTTCTCATTTCTTATTTTGTGTATTTGCGTCTTCTCTCTTTTTTATCTTTGTTAGTTTAGCTAAGGGTTTATCAATTTTATTGATCTTCTCTAAGAACCAGCTCTTGGTTTTGTTTATTTTTTCAAGTGCTTTCTTATTTTCTATTTCATTTAGTTCTGCTCTGATCTTTGTTCTTTCTTTCTTCTTCCTTTGGGGTTAGTTTGTTGTTTATTTACTAATTCCTCCAAGTTTGCAGTTAGTTCTTCAATTTTAGCTCTTCCTTCTTTTTTGATGTATGAATTTATGGCTGTAAATTTCATTCTCAGTACAACTTTTGCTGCATCCCATAAGTTTGGATATGTCGTGTTATATTTTCATTAGTTTCAAGACATTTATTAATTTCTTTTGAGATTTCTTCCTTGCGCCAGTGTTTTTCTAAGAGTGTGTTGTTTAACTTCCAAATCTTGGTGCCAAATCTGGGTCTCTGGGCCTTGTAGATTTCCAGCTTCATTCCATTCTGGTAAGAGAAATTATATTGTATGATTTCAATTTTTCTGAATTCCTTGAGATTTTTTCTGTGGCCTAGCATGTGGTATATCTTGGAGAATGATCCGTGTGCACTTGAGAAAAATGTATACCTTGCTGTATTTGGGTGTAATGTTCTGTATATGTCTATTAGGTCCAGCTCCTCTAATATATTGTTCAAAGTCTTTGTTTCTTTATTGATTCTCTTTTGAGATGTTCTGTCCAAAGTTAATAGTGGTGTATTAAAGTCGCTCACTATAATTGTAGAGGCATCTATTCTTTCACTTAATTTTTCCAGTGTTTGCCCCACGTATTTGGAGGCGCCCTTGTTAGGGGCATAAATATTTATGATTGTTCATTCTTCTTGAAGGATTATCCCTTTCACTAATATTTAGCGTCCTTCTTTGTCTTTCCCAATTGTTTTGCATTTAAAGTGTATTTTGTCTGATATTAATATAGCTACTCCTGCCCTTTTTTGGTTATTGTTTGCTTGTAAGATTGTTTTCCAGCCATTCACTTTCAATCTCCCTGAATCCCCAGGTCTAAGATGTGTTTCTTATAGACAGCATATAGATGGGTCATATTTCCTTATCCAAATTTCTAATCTGAGTCTCTTGAGTCAGGTGCATTTAATCCATTGACAGTCAGTGTTATTACTTTTCATGAATTATTTATAATTGTTGGAAACTGAGACACAGTGGCCTCACAAGGAGAGACATGCTGTCTCAATGGCTATGCTTGCAACGTAAGGAATGCAGTAATTAAGAGTTCCCAGCAAGGGGATGAAGCTGTTCAAGGCTGAAAGTAAAGATGAGCACACACCTTTTGTAGTAAATAGAACACTTAGACTTTGTACCTTGAGATAAGATTTTTTTTAATTCCTTAGACTATGAGTAATGCTGATAGTTAACTGTGTATTGCTGCTTATTGTCACATAGACTGGGGTATACATTGAGCCGCTTGTAAACTATAAAATTGTCTGATGAGTCTCTATTGACAGACCCCCTGATCCCAGCTCTCACGTTCTTTCTTTCTTTTTCTTTCTTTCTCTTTTTTTCACTCTCCTTTTTCTCTTTCTTTCATTCGTGATACGCTTCGGTCCCAAATCCCCAACAATATTAGCCATATTTTCTATGGATTTGTGTTTGTCTTATTTTATTTTTCTGTTTTTGTCTTTTTAGTTGCTCTTACACTCTCCTCAACTCTGTCTCTCTTGTTTTTTTCTTTCTTTCTGTGGCATACCCTTTAGCATTTCTTGAAGTGCAGGATTCTTGTTGGTATACTTTCATTGTTTCTGTTTTTCTGTGAATATTTTGGACTCACCTTCATTTTTGAATGCTAACTTTGTTGGATAGAGTATTCTTGGTTGCCTTCCTGCCTCCATGGTTTCAAATGGGAAATGAGCACTTACTCTTATGGAGCCTCGTTTGTACGTGATGGTTTTCTTTTCTCTTGCTGCTTTTAGTATTTTCTCTTTGTCTTGAGCATTGGATAACTTGACAAGTACATGTCTTGGGGTAGAGTTGTTTGGCTATATACTGTTTGGTGTGCATTGTGCTTACTGCTGCTGATATTTGCTGAGTGTATTCTTGATTTTTTGAAATGTGCTGTTCATCACCATCGTATCAGTTACCTTCTTGTGTGTGATTGCAATTTCTTCTGTATTCTCTCCAAGTGTTTTCTTTGTATTCTTAGTCTCTTCCTTCTTTTCATCAAATTTGTCCCTAATATGTGTTTTGAGAGCTTTAATTACTTTTTTGATGTTCTGCTCCTCTTCCTGGTTTTTAGTTTATTTATTGGATTGAGGCATGCTTCCTAATTATTGGTTTGGTTTGTAGTTTTTTGTTCCATCTGGTCATTGTTTTTATCTTGATGGGTTTAATCAGTTGCTTAGCTTCTTTGTCTAGTTTGGAATTTAATCAGTTGTTTTTGCATGCATGTTAAGTCTTCTCTTTATCACTTTGTTCTTCTTATTCTATTTCCTTGTTGTTGGCTAAATTCACTTGAAGGAAAATATTAGGGCCAGAGAAAGCAAAAAGAGTAAGAAAAGAAATGAATAATAATGGTATTGCTACTAAATTTTAACAGAGGAACATTGTGAGATCTAGGAGAATGGATATTAAACTCATGTAATGTATGTAGAGTTATAACAGTAAGAAAAGTAGAGTATGTATAATGAGACAGAAAATTGAATATGGGGAGGAATATAGTGTGAACTAAAAGGCCAGTGTGTTCAGGAGAGAGGGAAAGATAAAAGAAAGGACAATAATATAAAGAGTAAATATAGGACAAAAACAGAACAAAGGTCTTAGAAATAAAATGTCAGAAAAATAGGGGGCAAACAAAGAGAGGTGCAATGTAAGAGAAACAATAAAAGATGGGGGATAGAAAGATGTATAGGAAAGGGGATAGTGTTGGTGGCCAAAATCAATACACACAGAAAAAAGCAAATGGAGGGTGAGGAAATATAGCAAATGTGAAGTGCTTCCTGTAGCAAATAATGTAAAAGAATAAAAAAGAGGAGGAAAAAAGAAAGAGAAAAAGGGGAGTAAAGTAAGGGGGGAAGTAAGCAAGGAAAAGAAAAAGAGAAAAAAAGGAAAAAAAGAAAAAGGGGCCTTGTGGATATAAAGAGGAAGGAAAAACAGGAACAAAAACCAACAAGATAATAGGCAAAGTTTCAAGCAAGGAATCCTCTTTCCAGTTAAATAAAAACACTTAGGGATCTAACATTCCCCTTTTTCACTACCTCATTTCCCTCTCTCCAAGGCAGCAGGAAAGCTGCCTGAGAGGTCCAGTAGGAGATTCAAGTGGGTCCTTATTGAATCAGTCCCACACAGAAAACAATAACTCTTAATTTCCAGAGAGAGAGCACCCCACCTCACTGGGAACCCCAAGTGTGCTATTGGAAGCTTGGAAAGCACCTCCTAGAGTCCCTCTCGTTTAGGTGTGCTATGAGAGGGCTAGTTGATTTTTCACTCTACCTTCTCCCAGACCAAGTTTCCTATCTCAGGGTAATTAGGTGAATTGGGTTTTCTCAGTAGATTCACCACTCATTTCTTCCCAGGCTGTGACCAAACCAGGTGGTATGCTCCTCCAATACAAAAAAAAATTTTTTTAATTAAAATTAAAAAAGGGTGGGGTGACCAGAAATTTGAACCTGTACTCACCTGGCCCCACTGTTTCACCTCCCACTGAATCCCACCCACTCACGGAGTCAGTTCAAAACCTGAGGCCTAGGGCAATCCCGGGCCTCTGGGAGTGCTGGACTGGGGAATGGTTAGTCCAGCACACTGCAGACTCAGGGTATGTGTGTCTCTGGAATGTGGGCTGCAGGGGCTTAGGAACATGGTCCTGGGATCACACACCTAGTGATCACAAGGTTCAGGAATGCTGCCGCACCACGGACAGTTCTCAGGGAACACCGTGGCAGCCAGCCCTAGGGAGAGGGGAAGGGGTCCTACCTTCCCGCAGCCTCTTACCTCAGTCCCTGCAACCCACAATTCTACCTTTAGCAAGCACTACCTCTGTCACTGTCTCTCCAAATCCACATCCACACACCTCCTGCCTTGCAAGCTCCCAAAACAGCCTACTTTGGCAAGCCTCCAACCGCACTCCACAGCCTCCATGCAGGAGAGACTGTGAGGTGCATTCACTCAGGCGCCATCTTGCCATAAAACTTTTTTGACACTGCCTTTCATCACTGTAAGATCTGTTGTTTGGCATGCACTGTGACATTTTCTTCTGTATAGTCCCACAGTGTCTCATTTAAAATATATATATTCAAAGAAAGATTTTACAGAACAGTCACATAGAAAATATAGGGGTTTCCCATGCCCCCCCTTTCCACTCCCACCTATTAAAAATATTTTACATGAAGGTGCATTTGTTACAGTTGATGCACAAATATTGAAGCATTGATACTAACCCTGGTCAATAGTTCATATTATGGTTTACATTTTGGACCATATATTTCTATAGGTTTTGGTGAAATTTAAAATGGCCTGTATCCATTATTTCAAGATCATGCAGAACAATTCTAATGCCTTAAAAATGCCTTGTGTTCCCTTTATTCTAGTCTTCCCTAACCCTCCCCTCAGAACCTATGGCCAGCACTAAGTTATAATTTTTAAAGAATAAGATTCATAGTTAGCTGCAATAATATTGAGGGATTGACATATTGGTCTGCTTTCTTTTATTTTCTTAAATATATTGTTTTAATTTTTTAAAAAGATACTTAGATTACACAAAATGTTACACAAAATATATACAGAATTCCCATATACCTCAATCCATACACCTCCCATCCTTCCCTACATTAGCAACATTTTTATTACTATGATATGTTCATTGCAATTGATGAACACATTTGGAGCATTGCTGTTAAGCATGGATTATACTTTACAATGTAGTTTACACTCTCTCCCATTCAATTCTGTAGGTCATGACAGGATATATAATGGTCTGTATCTGTCATCGCAATATCATTCAGGACAAGTCCAAGTCTCACTTGGGGTAGTATCTATTTTGGCGTCTATGAGATCCTGCTGACATGTGCAAAAGTGTTACTCTGAGATGACCTTTCAACTCACGTGATGCCTCTTAGTTATATAAATTCATTTGTCATTACACTTGCCCCTTTTATTCAAGGTATTTTTCCAGTTGCATTGCTTTTTGGTGCTTGGTAGTAACCCCTTGATACGATGGAGGCTCATTCCCGGGAGTCATGTCCCATGCTAGGGGGAATGTAAAGCATTTATATGATGAATTTGGCTTAGAGAGAGGTCACATTTGAGCAACATGGAGGCTCTCAGGAGGTGACTCCTAGGCATCCTGCAGCACTAGGCTAAGTTTCAAATTCAAGAGTAAAGTTTCATAAGCATAATCATCAATATCAAGGGCTCATCAGTGGACCATCCTTCTTCACTAGTCATTGTCCTGCACTTGGGGGATTGTTGCTGTTCCATTGGAGAGTGTGGAAGAACTCCCCAGGATGGGAATTCTTTTCTTATTTCACTTTTGTTTTTTTGAGCTATGCCAGTACTTTATTAAGGTAGGGAGGGAAGAGAAATGGGAGAATAACAGATCGTGGTTCCAAGGTAGAGAGGAAGGAGCTGAAAAGTGATAAAGCAGATCTAATTACAGATTAAAGTTCCACATTATAGATTATAAGTGCCCAGGTTCTACTTGCATGCTGACCATGGCAGGGGAAAACAGCAGCAGCAGGGCACAGAAAGCAGGAAGATGGGTCCAAAGGTGAGAGACCCAGGATGGAAATTCAATATTCTTTTGGTTATTGTGTGAATCTCCACCCATTGTGACAATGCCCCATGAACATTTGAACTTTTATATACCTTATATGTATGCCTAGGTGACCTTCCTTCCATGTATCCCCCAGTACTGCCACCCAACATCAATGATTCTCCCCTGCCACAGTTGTAACCCTTCTGTGGTCCAAAATTTCTTCAAAAATGAAGCCGGGAATATCACCAAATACAATTAATAGGATGGTGAAATAGTAGTGATAGGTTTAAACATAAAAAATAAACTACATAATAATTTAGAAAACCTAAATGTAAATTAAAATAAAAATTGGGATAGTAAAAAAATAATGAACAATCTTAATTTTATTGTTTTGCATTTCATCATTATAATTTCTGTTGTCATGTATGTACAGTGACATTTTCTTTCATTTCTTCCCCAGGTGTCTTATTCTTTTTCATTTTGTCTTCAAAGAAGTTTTAGATCAGGGTAAAGTCACATACAGAACACAGGGGACTCCTCTATACCCAACATCCTCCCCCTTTCTCCCTTCCCATATCAATAACCTTTTTATATGTGGATGGTACATTTGTTACAACTGATGTACAAATATTGAAACATAGCCACTAACCATGGTCAATGGTTTATCATATGGTCTACACTCTAGACCATACACTTCCATAAACTTTTTATGAAATTCAACATGGCCTGTACCCATCATTGCAAGAGTATGCAGAATTCTTCCATTGTCACTAAATATCTCCTCTTCCCACTACCCTGTTCTCCCTCCCCATTCCCTCGGGGCCCATGATGACCATCAGGCTTCACTCCTTGAAGGACAAAATTCAGTTACTTGCTTTGTCTGGAGTCTTGATACACTGGTCTGACCTCCCCTATTATGAACTGCGCATGCTCTTGAGAGACACCCACCACTCTGAAAACATAATGGGCCTCCCCGGGATGGGAGTCCAACTAATTCTCACTCGTGATGTGGGTTTCCACCCACTAATCCAACACAATATGACAAAGCTATCACTTACACATTCTTTAGAAGACTGCCCCAGGTGCACTCTGTCCTGAGTGCACCCCAATCCATTTCCCTAAACCAATAACCCTTCCTTGTCATATTGCCAAAAGATCTTTCCTAACATTGTAGTTTCAACCACATATCCACTAATCCCGTGTTCATCTGCTTCCTTTCCCAACCCTACACCATTTCCATGGACTGTCTAACCCACCCTCCCAATCCTACCCCACTTTCGAACTTGCATCACCCAACCCAATACTATCCCTACACCCTTGTCATATCCCTTCACTGCACAACTGTTCACTTCTACCTTATCATAGATTTTGTCTTATGGGGGATTGTTCACAACCTTCTCCCTTTCTGTTTCCTGTAAGTCTGTCTTCAGACTCTAGTTCCCTGCGTCTGCTGGATTTGTTTAATTCATGTCAGTGAGGTTATGTAATATTGGTCCTTCAATACCTGTCTTGCCTCACTTAACATAAGGTCCTCAAGATTCATCCATGTTATCCCATGTGTTAGTATTGTATTCCTTCTTACAGCTGAGTAATATTCAATTGTGTATATATACCACATTTTGTTTATCAGTTCTTCTCTTGATGGATGTTTGGGTTGATTCCAACTTTTGGCAATAGTGAATAACATATCAATGAACACTGGTGTTCATATATCTGTTCATGTTCTTGCTTTCAGTTCTTCTGGGTATATACCCTGCAGTGGAATTGCTGGATCATATGGCAGATCTACAGTTAGTTTTTGAGGAACCACCAAAGTACCTTCTACAATGGCTGGCTCCTTCTACATCCCACCAACAGTGGATGAGTGTTCCTATTCCTCCCCATCCTCTCCAAAACTTTAGTCCTCTGTTTTTTAAATGCCTACCAGTAGTTTTGATTTTCATGTCCCTAATAGCTAGTGATGTTTAGCCTCTTTTCAAAGGCTTTTTAACCATTTGTATCTTTTCTTTGGAAAAGTATCTGTTCAAATCTCTTGCCCATTTATTAATGGCTTATTTGTCTTTTTGTTCTAGAGACATAGGATTTCTTTAAATATACTGGATATTAGGCTCTCATCAGATATATGGTTATCAAATATTTCTCCACCAGGGTATGCTATCATTTCACTTTCTTGACAGACTCCTTTGCGGTGCAAATTTTTAAATTTTGATGAGAACCTATTTATCTATTTTTTGGGTGTGAATTTCATGAAACCATTTCCTATTACAAGGCCTTGTAAATGCTTTCCTACATTATCTTTCAAGGTCTTTATGACCTTGGCTCTTATATTTAGATCTTTGATCCATATTGAGTTGATTTTCATTTAAGGTGTGAGATGGTGTTCCCCTCTCATTGTTTTGAATATGGATATTCAGTTCTCCAAGCACCATTTGTTGAAGAGGCCATTCTATCCCAGTCGAGTGGGCTTGGTGGCATTGTCGAATATCACATGATATGTGTGAAGATCTAGATCAGAACTCTCAATTCAGTTCCATTGGTCACTATATCTATCCTTGTGACAATACCATGCCATTCAGACCACTATAGCTTTGTAGTATGTTTTAAAGTCAGGTAATGTGATTCCTCAAATTTCATTTTTCTTTTTCAGTGTGTCTTTGGCTATTCGGGGTGGCTTGCTCTTTCAAATAAATTTCATATTTAGTTGTTCCAATTTGGTAAAAAAAAAAAAGCTCTGTAGATTTTTTATTGGGATTGCATTAAATCTGTAGATCAGTTTAGATAGGATAGACATCATATTGATGATTAGTCTTCCCATCCATGAAAATGGAATATTCATTTATTTATCAGTAACTACTTTAGTTAAATTAATTCCTAGGTATTTTAGTCTATTTGTTGCTTTTATAAATGGGATGTTTTTCTTTATTTCCCCCTCCATTGGCTCATTATTGGTGCACAGCCATGCCACTGGTTTTTGTGCATTGATGTTATAACCTGAAACTTTACTGAGCTCATTTTTAAGCTCTAGAAACTTTGTTGTAGATTTCTCAGGGATTTTTATGTATAGGACCATGTAGCCTTCAAATAGTGAAATTTTAACTTCCTCCTTTCCAATTTGGATAACTTTTATGTATTTTTCTTTGCTCGGTGCTTAAGCAAGTTCTTTTAAACAATGTTAAATAGGAGGGGAGATAGTGGGCATCCTTTTCTTGTTCCTGACATTAGAGGGAAAGATTTTAGGATTTAACCATTGTTAATGATGTTAGCTGTGGGTTTTTCATATATCTTTATCATATTCAGAACATTTCTCTCTGGAATGTTCTGTAGAATTCACCTGTGAATCTGTCTTACTCAGGGATCTTCTTATTTGGAAGTTTTTAATGACTGATTCTACCTCTTTACTTGTGATTGGTTTGTTGAAGTCATCAATTTCTTCTTTCATCAATGTAGGCTGCTTATGTGTTTCTAGGAATTTGTCCTTTCCTCTAAATTTTCCTTCTTGTTGGCATATGGTTTTCAAAATGTCCTCTTATGATACTCTTTATTTCTGTGAAGTCAGTGGTGATATCCCCTTTCATGTGTATTTGCATCTTCTCTCTTTTTTTCTGTTTGTCTAACTAAGGGTTTGTCAATTTAATTGATCTACTCAATGAACCGACTTTTTTTTGTATATTTTTTCTAGTTCTCCCTTAATTTCTCTTTCATTTGGTTCTGCTCTGATATTTTTTATTTTTCTTTAATCTCCCCTTGTTGTTTTGGTTTTTTTTTTTTTTTTTTTTTTTACTAATTTCTCCAAGTGTGCAGTTAGGTCTTCAATTTTAGCTCTTTCTTCTTTTTTGATGTATATATTTATGATTATGGAGTTTTAAAGCAAGATTTGTGTTACTTCTTTCTGTGCAGTACAGCTTTTGCTGCATCTCATAAGTTTTGATATGTCGTGTTGTCTTTTTCATTGGTTTCAAGGTCATTACTGATTTCTTTTGAGATTTCCTCCTTGACCCACTGTTTTTCTAATAGTGTTTTGCTTAAATTCCATATCTTTGTGTCTAATCTGGTTCTCTGGCCCTTGCAAATATCCAGCTTTATTCCACTGTGACCAGAGAAATTATTTGGATAATTTAAGTTTTTCTGAATTCATTGAGACTTTCTCTGTGGCCTAGTATGTGGTATATCTTGCAGAATGATCCATGTGCCCTTGAGAAGAATGTATATCCTGCTGTATTTTGTGTAATGTTCTGTGTAGGTCTATTAGTTCCAGATCCTCATTTATGTTATTGAAAATCTTTGTTTTTTAATTGATTTTCTGTTGAGATGTTCTGTCTAATGGTGATAATGTATTAAATTTCTTCATGATAATTGTAGAGACATCTATTCCTTCACTTAGTTTTTCCAGTGTTTGCCTCATGTATTTTGAGGGGCTCTGGTTTAAAAGATTACCCCTTTTACTAATATGTAGTGTCCATCTTTGTCTCTCTCAATAGTTTTGCATTTAAAGCCTATTTTGTCTGATATAAGTATAGCTAGTCCTGCCCTTTTTTGGTTATTGTTTGTTTGTAAGATTGTTTTCCAGCTGTTCACTTTCAACTTCCTTGGATCCCTGGGTCTAAGGTGAGTTTCTTGTAGACAACATATAGATGGGTCATATTTCCTTAACCATTCTGACAATCTGTGTTTTTTGACAGGTGAGTTTTTTTTTAAAGATTTATTTATTCATTAATTTCTCTCCCTTCCCCCCTCACCCTTTTCCTGCTCCCTGTGTCCATTCTCTGTGTTTTTCTGTGACAGCTTCTATCGTTATCAGTGGCACAAGGAATCTGGGTTTCTTTTTGTTGTGTCACCTTGATTGTGTCAGCTGTGTGTGGGGCGCCACTCTTGGGTAGGGTGCACTCTCTATTGTGCTGGTCGGCTCTCCCTACAGGGAGCACTCCTTGCCAGTGGGGCTCCCCTATGCAGAGGGCACCGCTGCGTGGAAAGGCACTCCTTGTGCACATCAGCACCGTGCATGGGCTAGCTCCACATGGGAACTACTTACCTTAGCCATATTTTCATTGGATTTGTGTATTTCATATATTGTTTTTATTTCTATTTTTGCCTTTTTGTTGTTCCTGTGCTTTCCTCCAATAAGACCTCTCCTGCTTCCTTCTTTCCTCCTTCAGAACTCCCTTTAGTATTTCTTGAAGGATAGGTTTCTTAATGGCATACTCTCTTAGTTTCTGTTTATCTGTGAATATTTTGAACTCTCCATCATGTTTGAATACCATCTTTGCTGGTTAGTTTTTTCTTGGCTGGAATTTTTTTTTCTTTTAGGACCTTGACTATGTCATACCATTGTCTTCTGGCCTCCATGGTTTCAAATCAGATATCCAGACTTAAT
Organism: Dasypus novemcinctus; assembly: GCF_030445035.2. Classification (NCBI taxonomy): domain Eukaryota; kingdom Metazoa; phylum Chordata; class Mammalia; order Cingulata; family Dasypodidae; genus Dasypus; species Dasypus novemcinctus. The sequence continues at coordinate 85,039,212 of NC_080689.1, read as the reverse complement.
CTCATTTATCTTCCCTTGTATGTGATGGTTCTTTTTTCCTTTTCTGCCTTCAGTATTTTTCTCTTCTTCTTGAGCATTGGATAATTTGATAACTATATGTCTTGGGGTCTGACTGTTAGTATTTATACTGTTTGGGGTGCATTGTACTTCCTGGACATGTACATCCATCTGCCTTTTTTCCGTAGGGAAGTTTTCAACCATTAATTCCTCCAACACCCTTTGTGTCTATTTTCCCTTTTCTTCTCCTTCTGGGATGCCTATAATGCATATGTTTGTGCATTTTGTGTTGTCATTCAAATCCCTAAATACCTGGTGGATTTTTTAAAAATCTTTTTATCCATCAATTTCTACTATCTGTTTGATTTCAGATGTACTGTCTTTCACATCACTAATTCTTTACTTTGCCTCTTCAAATCTGCTGTTCTTTGATGAGAGTTTATTTTTTTATTTCCTGGCTTGTGCCATTCATGGCCATCATATCTGTGATGTTTTTGCATATGTTTACAATTTCTCCTATGATCTCCAAGTGTTTTCTTAATATTCTTAATCTCTTCCTTCACTTCATTATGCTGGCATATGATATTTGTTTGGTGAGGTTTGATTAATTGTTTGATGTTCTGCTCTTCTTCCTACTTTTTAGTTTGTTCATTGGTTGGGCTATGTCTTCCTGATTATGGGTATGGTTTTATAATTTTTTGTTGCTGTCTGGTCATCTTTTTATCTTGATGATTTTTTTCAGTTGATTAGCTTCTCAGTCTATTATCCAGTATTATTTAGATGTTGTTTTTTTGTGTGTGTTAAGTTTTCTCTTTGACATTTTGCTCTTCTTGTTCTATTTTCTTGCTATTGTCTAAGTTCCTTTGAAGGAAAAGGATTAGGGCCAGGGAAAGAAAGAGAGGTAAGAATGTAAAAAGTATCATAGTAGTATTGATAGTAAATGTTAGCAGAAGACCTAGGAGAATGAATATTAAACTCATGTAAGCTGTGTAGAATCATAGGAATATGAAAGTGGAGTACTTATGATGAAATGGGAAACTGATTATGGGAAGAATATAGTATGAATTAAAAGACCAATGTGATCAGGAGAGAGGGAAAAAGAAAAGGAAGGACAAAACAAAAAGAGTTAATAAAAGATAGAAATCGAATAGAAGTGTTATGAATAAAGAGTCAGAAAAATTGGGGTCTAAAGAAAGAGAAGTGGAATATATCAAAAACACTAGAAGTTGGAGGATAGAAAGATGTGGGAAGGAAAGGAGATCGCATTGGTAGCCAAAATCAGTACACACAGAAAAAGATGAAATTGAGAACAAGGAAGCACCAAAATCTAGAATCAGGGCCAACACCACCTAATCGAAAAAAAAAGGGGAGGGGGGGTGCAGGTAAATTAGAAGGAAAGACAAGAGATCAACAACAACAACAAAAAACAGAGAAGTCCTCAATCAAGGAGTCTTCTTTGCAATTGAATAAATTGATTAGGAATGTGTCCTTTCCCCATTCTCCCTTCCTTCTGTCCCTGGACTGCAGGAAGCCCATGTGAGAGCTCACCTCTGAGATTTAAATGGGACCCTGGTGAACCAACTCACTATAGAAAATAGTGATTCTCAATCTTTTTGAGAGAGGGCACCCATACCTTGTTGGAAACCCTAAATGTGCTCTTGGAAGCCTATCAAGTACTTCTTCCTCTGCCCTTCCCTTAGGTGTGTTGCACAGGACTAGTTAATTGCCTGACTCCACCTTATTCCCTATCCCTGGGCATTTAGGTAAATTGGGATGCCTCAACAACTTGCCTCTTACCTCTCCCAGGTTTCTCTTCAAGCCAGCTGGTATGCTTCTCAAATTTCAAAAACAGGGGTTCAGACAATTGAATCCATACTTCTTGAACCCCCTGCACTGTTTCCAAGAACCCTCCCACTCTTGGAGTTTGTCTGAGACCAAGACCAGCAGTCTCCAGGAACCCTGAAATTCAGGACTTAGGGAGCACTGTGTTCAGGGAATGCAGGTTCAGGGAACTCGGGGTTTGGGGGGTAGGGGTTCCAGGATTGTGTGTTCAGGGAACACAGGGTTTGTGGAATGCCATGGCTATCTGCCCTAAGGGAAGGGCTTGGCCATCCCAGAGCTTCAGGAACAAGCTCTGGAAATTCACCATTCTACCTTGAGCAATCACTCTTTTTGTTTCACTCTCTCCAGATCTATGTCCAGAAGACTCCAGCTTTGTGGGTGTCTAAAACAGCTCACTCAGGCAGGATTTTGTCCCCACTCAGCTGTTTTTTAGTAGGAAAGATGATGTGGGTGCACTTACAAATATCATCTTTTCCTACCTACTCAAGATTAATAATGTTTTAATGCAATATTTAAAAAATCAACTAATTCATGATGAAAAAATAGAAACAATTTACATTAAGAAAGTTATCTACCTTATGATGAAAAAAGAGTTATCATTGGGTACTGTTTTCTATTTTGGCAATAGTGCTTGCGAGACAGGATTTGATTCTGTGTGCTTTCTTGAGTTGTATTTCTTAAACTGTGGTGATGAAAATTTCCAAGGCTATGAAGTTTGTGATGACAACATTTTATAGTAAGCAACAAATGGACATTTTTTGGAAAAGAATGCAAAATTCCCATGAAATTTTGAAATAAATCACATCGAAGTCTTGGAAGGTATTTTTTCTCAGGTGACTTTAGAACAAGCTGTTAGAATCCTGAACTATGTGCATTCTCTTATCTCTGCCACTTGGCAGGTGTAGTCAGTAGGATGGTTTCAGAAACACTGTCATAAAACTTCTAAGCAAAGAAGATCATAAAAACAAGACAATGGAGTTGTTCTATTGTACAGAATAGCGTGTGTGCTGTACTTGGCTACGTGCCAAGTACGTGGGAGGTGGGTGGGAGTGTGACTTGAAATAATAGGAAAAGCAGTAAGAATTGAGGTTGATGCACTACATAAATGAACTTGTAAGGTGTGGGCTTCACTTTACGAAAGTCTGTCCTAAGTATAAACAAAGACCAACAATGGCCACCATTGTGTCTTTCCTCCTCACGGGGCTGGGGGTGTTTCCTCCAGTGTGTTTCTCACAGAAGCCCCCAACTAGTAAAATAGTGAGGGTTCAGCAGTGGGAACAGATCACCTTGTGCACAGACAATAAGGAGGTGCACTATGTGCCCACTGGTTTATACTGACATGTCTGAAATCTTAGCTGGGGCTATTTGATATGATACCCACATGCGACCTCTCCATGGGCTTGGGCTTCCTTAAAAATGGTTGCTATATTTCAAAGGTAAGCACTGGGCTAGGTGATAGATAGATAGATAGATAGATAGATAGATAGATAGATAGATAGATAGATAGATAGATATAGCTTGAGAGAGGGAGAGAGAAGAGGAGGGAGAGGAAAGGAGAGACAGTGAATGCTCGGGTTGACATCTTGACAACAATGCCATGATAAACTGTGAGCCAGAACTAACTAGCTAGTTATTTTCAAATTCCTGACACTCAAAAACAGTGTGAGACAACAGATATTAATAATTAAATCTTTTTTTAAACACAGAAATAGATAGCTGTTGCAGAGATGTAGTAAGAAGTGGAGTCAAATATGGGGATAAAGAAAGATGTCTTTGGAAAGACTAAAAGAAAAAATAATGGCTTACAAGGTTTAAAATATATGTAGGAGTAAAATGTGTGACAATAATAGCATGTAAATTATGAAGAAAGTCAATGGAGTCTTGTGCAGTCCTTGAATAATATAGAAAGAGAAAAAGGGCTAATTTACATGTTTTTGAATTTTTGTGTGTGGGGTAAGATAAAGAGGGTGATTTTCTAAGCTCCCTCTTCATGTAGAGGTGGAGTGGACATAACCATCCCAGGGTCAACAGGATGGAGGAATAGAATATGGATTAGAGTGGGCTTACTGGTTTTCTGCTGGGAAACTATTATGATTAGTAAGGAAAGAAATTGTAATATTGATGTGGAGAAAATGGCCACAGTAGTTGCTGATGTTAGGGAGAGGGAAGAAGAGATATGATGTGGGGACATTTACAGGATTTGGAGTTGTCCTAGGTGGTGCTGCAGGGACAGATGCTGGATGTTGTGTGTCCTGCCATGGCCCACTGGGTGGAATGGGGGAGAGGGTAGACTACATTTTAGACCATTGTCCGTGTGGTGCAGCAGTGGTCCAAAATGTATTCACTAGTTGCAGTGAATATGCCATGATGATGGAAGAGGTTGATGTGGGAGGAGTGGGGTAGGGGGGTGGGGAGTATATGGGGACCTCATATTTTTTGAATGTAACATGTTAATAAAGTAAAGAAGGAAAAAAAGTTTAAAAAATCACATCAAACTGTTTTCAGAAAAAAATTTTAAAAAGCAGATGGAGCCCTCCCTACTTGAGTTTTTGTGTCAAGTCTTTAATTCCTGTGGCAATTGGTGCCCAATGTGGGGCAGCTGATATTCCCCCTATCTGTGGGGGAATTTTTGGCACGGGCCCTGGGAACAGCCCAGTGTAAAGATGGTCCGGACCTTGGTCACTGCCAGTGATCAGAGCCGCCCTTGAGGTCAGCTGCTCCCTGGGTTCAGTCCTAGGAACACGTCTGCAGAGTGAGATTGGTTCAGAATAAGCATCCTGCACAGACAGGACATCAGCTGCACTGAAAGAGGGAAGCTGACTGCAGACGCTAGTGTAATATGGGAAATACATTATCAAAGCAACAGGCGATCTATCTCCACACTTTACAACAACTATTGTAAACAGCCAATTGTAAAGTGAAAGAAGAGCAAATGATTGCATTGCTTCAAACAGTACAGACCTTTTGTCCATACTCCCCTGATGAGGGAACCTTAGATTTTAAGTTATGGGAACTCTAAACCTAGAATCATGAATCAAATTGTAAACTTTCTATTTCTGTTGGTGTGTTACAATTATTTTTGGGTTTGTCTGTTTGTTCAATGTCAATGTATATTTTAATACCTCCTCATGGCAATATTAAATTAATAAATAAAAATTCCTAAAAGAGCTCTATTAAAATGGCCAAAAAATAAATAGTGCTTATATTAATACATAAGTATAAATGCTAATAAGATCTCTACCATGATAACAAAATTGTAAGTCTTAATGAAATTATTACAAGTCTCTTCATAAAAAAAGTTCTTGTCTAAATGAAAATGGTTTATTTTTCTTCACAGGGTAAAATGAAGGATGTAAAATTTAAATGAATATTTAAAAAGGTAAAAAGTTTCTCCAAATGCTATCTAAAATTTGATGTTTGTTAAAAAAGTGTATTTTGTCCTACAATAAAATGGCTATATTTTATAAAATCAAAATGGATATATGCATATGCAAGACAAAACTTAAATGCATACAGCAAGTTGTAAAACAGTGAGAGAATGTGCTCTGTGAAGGTAAAGTTTTTAAGATAAATTAATTATAGTCTATGTGGTTAATTGAAGTGTTTAAAGAGCTAATTTCAAGAAGTCATTATTAAACAAAAACTGAATTGATAATAATAACAAAAGGTAACTTCGGAACAGGAAAACTTATTAGCAACCAGCGTCCCCATGCCAACTTGCTGCTAAAAATCTGATTCTAGGATTATATGCTACTAGGTATTTGATATAAAGAAAAATTATATTTGTGTATAACCAAAGTGAATCATTATTTTAACAATTTCGTTTAGGGTTAATGGTAATAGCATGTTGTAAGATGTTTGTTTGGAGACAGTTTCCAAAATCATTTTGGTAACATGTGTGTAGGGTGTATAAAATGTGTTTTTATTATTAAGGAAACAGAAAATAATTTTATCCTAAGATAAAATGACTAGTTATTAAGGAAGTAAAATTTGGAACAAAATCCAAAGGAATACAGAAAATGCAGAATGTGTGTGGAAAGGGAATTTTTGTGGATAAAGTTAAATAAGATTTGATAAGTCTGTTTATTATGTTTTAAAAGCTTTAGTATCAAATAATATACTGATGCAAAGTTAAATTTCGTCCTCTTTCAAAGTCTGTTAAGTCATTGGTCTGTTTTAGTAAAAGTTTATAAAAAGTTTTTCTCATGAATAATCAGAATGCAAAAAAGTCTCTTTTATCAAAACAGCTTCTTGTATTTTAACCATATCATGTCCTTGGCTGTTTAAGAAAAAGCTAGTCTTACCACTTTTAAAGGAACATAATGTCCAAACATGCTTTCTCAAAGTCATATCCTATATAATATCTTTTATTTCAGGCTTTTGCAAAGGATTTACTCTTTTACTTTGAAAGAAATGAAGTAATAAAATAGTTAAGTTCATTTAATATAAGTTAAATGAACAATATTTAAAAGTACTATAAAATTAAAAGGGATTCTTTAACCTTCTGTTAAAGTTGTATGAGCAAAAATTTCATATAAATACTTAGAGTATATAAAATTCCTGAATATTTAATAATGTTCCAACATAATTTTAAATAAAAATATAATGTTGTTAATCATAATTTTAATTGTTAATAAAAATAGTATATATCCTAAAACCAAACTTTCTCCTTAAAAATCAAATAGCAAATGCTTTAACTCATACTCATCTAATTTACTCTAAAAGCTGCCACAAGGCAAATGCTTTAACTCATACTAGTCCAATTCACATTGAGAGCTGCCATGGAATGATATATAACAGTAAGCTATCAAAAACTAAAGTAACACCAGTGATGCTGTGTGCAGCAACCATCAATATTGTTAGTTTATTACAAATCTTAATATCCAATTATGTCACTATCACTTTATTTTAAAACTTGCTAAAGCTTTCTCTAGTATCTCCTTAAGCAATTCAAACCAGCCTGCATTCATATTTGAACAAGCCAAAAGTAAATTTTACAGTGCTTTCCCAAGGTGATGGACATAACCCTATCATCTATCCTAGCCTAGTAACAAAAATATATCTGTATAAAAACCTGTAGTTTTAACCCTATTTTATTATAATAATAATATTAGGTTAACAGCTTTTTTTTTTTTTTTTTTTTTTTTACAGAATAATCTCGCTCCGCCTTAAAACTATGCTTACAAAATAAAAGAGGGAGAATAGGGTGCTAGGTTCCATCAGTCAAAGTACATCATATAAATAGCCTTATGTACTTTAAGTTATTTAAATTGCAATGAGATGGTTATATAACAGCAGAATGACATTTTCTGACACCAATTATAAAAATTTATCCTAAAGTGTTGTACAAACCCCTGGATGGACAAGAAGCTAATAGTAATTGCCATGGTCCAGGATATTTATTAACATTGGGAAGAGTTCTCTCCCCAGGAGGACTTCTTTAGCTTTCAGCAAAGCGTGTGGAACCATAGCATGGCCTGGTGGAATCTGCAGCATCACCCAATACCAAGCCCAGAAACACTCAACCTGCAATTGACCAACATCTCCCTGAGGACTACTCAAGGAGCTGAACCAGTTACACAGGGGAGTCTTAAAAAATTGGGCAACCAAGCACAAGTTCTTATGGCACAAGTTAGGTGCCCCAAGATACCTAAAAATACTTTTTTAGCTTATTTGGCAGTAGCGACTACTGCTTCTGCTAAGGTGGGAGCATGAAAATGTACATATGGCTCATCCTTATGTCTTTTAACCCCTGCACAGCTAGTCACACCTATTGGGTGCATAGAACAGATCCACCCCTATTTGCTCTCACCTTTTGATAGGATCCTGACCCCCATTATCCTCAAATGATTCAACATGGACAGGAGGATACTGGGTTCCTCCTGCAAGGCCACTAATAATTGAAATGGACTGGAGGCATTCTAGCATTTGGGTCACTCCTTTAAAATGGAATGCACCTAACACATTTGAAACCAAATAAAGAAACACCTTCCAAGTGCCTTCTCCCATCATATATTGGATGAAGTGGAAGCTCTCCATTTCCAATGAGAGTGGCAATTATGGAACTCAAAAAATCAAACTCAACAAACAACACTAAAAATCTTAGCCAAACAGTTACAATGGCTGAACCCGTCAACATGGTTTTCCAATCTAAATTTTAAATGCTGGGCAACAAGAGTAGGATTAATTTGCTTCTGTCTTGTTATATTTATAGGATGCCAATGCTTCTTCCAACTATGGGAACATACCACACAATGCTATGAATACCTGGCCACCGTATATACAGCTACTCAAATAGAACTACTTGCTCATAAAAGAAAGGGGGGAGATGTGGGGATTAGTTCCAGCACCTCAGCAAGGTCATGGTTCAATGATTTATTAAAGCTCACCTGTTCTTGCTTCAGAGCAAAAATAGCTTTTTCCTTGCTTATCTCTGCACCAGATATCTCTTCTCACTTGACGTTTGAAAACTGCTTTTCTGGCCCTTTCTGCCACTAGATAGGGTGTGAGTCTAGAGATGAGGTTTCTTGTTCCAAGACAAAATATACTTGAGAAATTTATCTTTAACCACAACCCTTGACTGAATCCAAAAATACATGATATATAAGCAAAAATACATAAAGCAGATGGAGCCCTCCCTGCATATGTGTTTTGGTGTGTGAGACTTTTATTCCCGTGGCAGTTAATCTACCTAATTGTAGTCTATTTGTATCTAGCTATTTTAAAATATTTTTCCCATTTGTACCTTTTCTCCCTTTCCTCTTTTTTGCCTACCTTTCTGCAAAGTATATGAATCCTTTACCTGACATTTATTGACTTATTAGCTCTATTCTTTAATTTATCACAGTTTTCCTTCAAGTGATATTTGATGACCTGCTTTCATTTCTTTTGGGCATCTACCTAGTAATGGGATTGCCAGGTCATATAATTCTGTCCTTACCTTTCTGAGGAACCATCAAACTGTCCTCCACAGAGGCTGCACCATTCTATATGGTCACCAACAATGAATGAATGTTCTATTACTCCTTGTCATCTGCAGCTCTTGTAATTTTCCACTTTTCTTTAAATAGCCAATATAATGTATATGAAGTGGTTTCTCGTTGTGGTTTAGGTTTGCCTTTATGTGATGGTTAATGATGTTTAGGATCTTTTCATGGGTTTGGTGGCCATGTGTGTATCCTCTTTGGCAAAATGTGGAAGTCTTTTTGTCCATTTTTAAATTGGGTTTGTGTGCCTTTTTATTATTGAGATGTAGTATTTCATTATATATTCTGGATATAAGATCTTTATTGGATGTGTTTACCAAATATTTTCTCCAATTGAGTAGGTTGTCTTTTCCTTTCAAAATAATGTCCTTTGATGCACAATGAGTTTTAACTTTTAGGAGGACACATTTATCTATTTTCTCTTGTTGTTTCTCTTGTTGTTTCTCTTGTTGTGCACACTGAGTGTAAAGTATAAAAAATCAATGCTTAATGCAAGTTCCTGAAAACACTCATCTATTTTTTCCTCTAGGAGATTTAAAAACAGATTAATTAATTAACTAATTAATTATTTTTACCTCCCACTAGTGTTTGCACTTGCTTTTGGCTCTCTATGTCTGTCATTGTGTACTTTCTCTATCTTCTCATCTTTTCAGGAGACACCAAGAACAAAACCTGGAACCTCCAAAGTGGGAGGGAGGCACCCAATGGATTGAGCCACCTCCACTCCCTTCTTGTTGGGTCTCCACTGTGTTTCCTCATTGTGTCATCTTGTTGCATACTTTTATTGCATCATCTTGTTGAATCAGCTCACTGTGCCAGGCCATCCCATCATCTTCTTTAGCAGGCACCAGGAAATGAACCTGGGACCTCCTGTTTGGTAGGCAGGTGCACAACCTTGAGTAGATTTTAAGTCTGGTTTTTTATATTTACGTGTTTTATCCATTTTGAGTTACTTTTGAAGATGGTGTGAGATAGGGATCCTTCTTTTTTTTTTTGCATGTGACTATCCAATTTTCTCAGCATCATCTGTTGAAGCAAATTTTCTTTCCCAATTGAGTGGACTTGGATAACCATGTTAAAAATAATTTGGCCATTTGGATCCTCAGGAAGCTATATATAGAACTGCCACATGATCTGACAATCCCTCTACTCAGAATATATCCAGAAGTACAGAAAACTGTTTGAACAGGCACTGCACACCAGTGTTTATAGCAGCATTATTCACAATTGCCACAAGATGGAAACAACCCAAGTGTCCATCAACTGATGACTGGATAAACAAAATGTGGTCTATACAGATGATGGAATACTATGCTGCTGTAAAAAGAAATGAAATTGGGACACATATGATTACATGGATGAACCTTGAGGACATTATGCTGAGTCAAATAAGCTGGATACAAAAGGACAAATATTATACAGTCTCACTAAATACAAAGAATAAATGCAGAGGTTACTTGGAGATAGGAAGAAGGCTGAGAAGGCATACTGTTGCTTAATTCCTGTGGAATTTCAACTAGCTTGATGTAAAAATTTGTGGAAATGGATAGAGTTGATGGCAACATATTATAGTGAGTATAATGATAATGGCTGGCTTATAAATGGGGCTGTGGCTGAAAGGGGTGGTCTCGTGATGTAAATGTCAATCAAAAGAAAGCTAGAGAATAATCTAAGGACTGAATAACATAGTAAACCCAGAGGTGCATGAGGATTGTGCTTAATAATACAAATACAAGAATATTGTTCGATGAACTATAACAAATGTATGAGACTATTATATGCTGGTATGAATATGGTGTTGCATGGGAAAATACAATTAATGTGACTTATGGATTATAGTTAATAGTAATATTGTAATATTCATGCATCAATGTCAAAGAAGGTATAAATGTTAAGGGCAATAAAAGGAAGATATGGAATTTTTTCTTTTGGACTAAGGAAAACTTTCAAAAATTTACTATGGCAATGACTGCAAAACCCTGTGATGAAAAGTAGAGCCATGGAGTGTACACATTAGAGATACTGTAAAGGGCATGGGATTGTGTAACACAGTGGTAGAAAATGGACTGTGGTTAAAAGTACAAATATGAGTGTTCTCTCACAAACTATAATAAAAGTACAGTACTTATACATAATGTTAATAATAGGAGGTGTATGGAAAACATGCAAATGTATGCCAAGGACAGTAGTTAGTGGTAATGGTCTGATAGTGTTCTTTCATAACTTGTAAAAAATGAGCCAGCTCTGCCCTCTGCCTCACCAGAGGGGCATCCCTTACTTTCCAGATCATTGGGCTTATCCAGGTCAGATAAGAAGGAGGTGAGCATGGTCATCCACCACATGAGAGAACCAAGATGGTCTACAACAGCAAGCAGGAGAATGCCATCCAACAGCCATGTGCTATCTAAGCACCCTCTCAATTTATAGGTGGAGTGGACATTGCCATCCCAGGGTCCTCAGGATGGAGCAATAAAATATGGATTAGAGTGGACTTACTGGTGTTCTATGACAGAATTATTGTGACTCTAGCATTGGAAGAATTTATACCATTGATGTGGAGACAGTGGCCAAGAGAATTGCTGAAGGCAGGGAGAGGGAAAAAGAGGGCATTTTTGAGACTAGGAGGTGTCATCAATGATATTGTGGGGACAGATGCAGGACATTATATGTCCTGCCATGACTGACTGAATGGACAGGGAGAGAGTGTAAACTGCAACATAACTATAATCCATGCTTTGTAGCAATGCCCCGAAATGTACTCATCAAATGCAATGAATGTGCCATATAAATGAAAGATGTTGATGTGGGAGGAGTAAGGGGTGTGGGAAGTGGGGTATATGGGAACTTATTATATTTTTTAATGTAACATTTTGTGTGACCTATGTATCTTTTTTAAAAAAAATGATTAAATAAAGAAAAAAAATGATCCACAACAATATATGGTGTTAGTGGAGGGGTGTTACATGGGAATTCTGCACATTATGCATGATTTTTTCTCATCTCAAACTTCTGTAAATATATATATATTTAAAAAATAAAAAATCCACTTTTCCATATTAAACAAAAAAAAACTAAAACCCAATAGGACAATGGAGGTGGTGAGGTGGTGATTGTGATGGTGGGGGAGGGGAGACAGGATGGTTTCTCCCTGTATAGATGAACAGTAGGTAAAATTAAAAAAACATTAAAATGTGACTGAAAACTTTCCCCTAAAATCAGGAACAAGACAAGGATGTCCACGGTCATCACTGTTATTCCATATACTGGAAGTACTTGTTAGAGGAACTCGACAAGAAAAGAAATAATAGGCATTCTGATTGGAAAGGAATATTTCCCTATTTGCAGATGACATGATCATATATACAGAAAATCCTGAAAAGTACAGAACAAAACCCATAGGGTTAATATATGAATTTGGCACAGTGGCTGGATATAATATCAGCCACCAATAATCAGTAGTGTTTCTATACACAAGCAGTGACCAATTGGAAGAAGAATTCAAGACAAAATTCCATTTACAATAGCAACAAATGAATAAAATATCTAAGAATAAATCTGCCAATGATTTAAAGGACTTTTACAGTAAAAACTATACAACATTACCAAAAGAAATCAAAGAAGACCTAAATAAATGGAAGGACATTCTCTGTTCTTGGAACTAAGTATTTCCAAATGCCAGTGCTATCCAAAGCAATTTGTAGATTCAATGCAATCCAATCAAAATTCCAACAACCTTCTTTGCAGAAATGGAAAAGCCAGTTATGAAATTTATATGTCCTTCTTAAAGCACAACACCCACCCCAAGTAACAGCATCTGCAACTGCAATCAAAATAGCTCCATTCATCTGCTCCACGGGATCTAAGCTTCTTCTCAGTTAGAAGCAGTAGGCATCAGTATCGTGGAGTCCTCAAGAATGGGGTATGTACAATGGATTAAAGTAGATTTATTATTATTCTACCATAGACTTATTATTATTCTAGAAATGGAAGAACTCTTATCATTGTCCACCAGAGATTCTGAGGGATGGGAGAGGGAAGAATGGGTGTAATATTGGGGAATTTTCAGGACTTTGGGGTTGTCCTGAATGACATTGCAGTAATGGATGCAGACCTTTGTATAGTTTGTCATAACCTACAAACTTGTGCAGAAAAAGGTGTAAATTATAATGTAAACTGTAGTCCATAGATAGTAGCAATGCTTCAATGTGTGTTCATCAATTGTAACAAATGTTCTGCACTAATGAGGGATGTTTTTTATGTAAGAAAGTGAGGGAGAGGGAAATGGGGCATATGCAAGCCCTCATATTTTTATGTAATATTTATGTAATATAAATCTTCTTTAAAAATAGAAAAAAATTTAAAAAAAACTTTATATGGAAGTGTAAGGTGCCCTAATAATTAAAGCGATGTTTAAAAAGAAGAATAAAGTTGGAGAACTCACACTTAAGATTTTAAGAACTTATGACAAAGCCACAGCAATCAAAACAGCAAATTATTGGCCCAAGGACAGACATATAGGCCAATGGAATAGAACTGAGAGCTCAGAATTCAACCCTCACGTTTGTAGCCAACTAATTTTTTTTTTTTAGGATTTCACAATTTTATTCAGAGATGCATTAATTAAGCAGTCCATTTATAAAAGTAGAAGGGCGCTCCCTCAAATAATTTTTGACAAGGTGGTAAATACCACTCAACTGGTAAAGAATAATCTCTTCAGAAAATGGTGCTAGGGAACCTGAATCTCCATTTGAAAAAAAAAAATGAAGGAGGATTCTACGTGACACCATATGCTACAAAAACCAACTCAAAATGCTTCAAAGACCTTAATATAAGAGAGAGAACTACCGAACTCCTAGGTTAAAATATAGGGAAGTGGGAAACGGACTTGGCCCAGCGGTTATGGCGTCCGCCTACCACATGGGAGGTTCGCGGTTCAAACCCTGGGCCTCCTTGACCCGTGTGGAGCTGGCCCATGCGCAGTGCTGATGCGCACAATGAGCGCCATGCCACACAGGGGTGTCCCCCATGTAGGGGAGCCCCACACACAAGGAGCGTGCCCCGTAAGGAGAGCCGCCCAGTGTGAAAGAAAGTGCAGCCTGCCCAGGAATGGCGCCACTTACATTCCTGCTGATGACAACAGAAGCAGACAAAGAAACAAGATGCAGCAAATAGACACAAAGAACAGACAACTGGGGGAGGGTGGGGGAATTAAATAAATAAATAAAATCTTTAAAATATATATATATATATATATATATATATATATATATATATATATATATATATATATATATATATATATATATAGGGAAGCATCTTCAGGACCTTGTGTTAGCCAATGGTTTCTTAGACTTTAAACCCAAAGCATAAGAAGGAAAAGAAAAACAGAAAAATGGGACCTCATCAAAATTAAAAACTTGTGTGCCTCAAAGAACTTTATCATGAAAGTAAAATGACAACTTCCATATGGCAGAAAATATTTGGAAACCACATATCCAATAAAGATTTACTATCCAAAATATATAAAGAAATCCTTAAGTTAACAAGAAAAAGACAAAAACTCAGTTTAAAAATGGGCAAAAATTTAAATATACATCTCTCCAAAGAAGATTTACAAATGGTCAGAAAGCATATAGCTAGGTAAATACCCAAATTTATTGTTGAAAGCAAGGACTAAAACAGATTGCACACTGATGTTCAAAGTGGCATTACTCACAATTACCAAAATATGGGAGCAACCCAAATGTCTATCAACCAATGAATGGATAAACAAAATGTGATGTGTACACACCATGGAATATTAACCATAAAAAGGAATGAAGTTTTATACATCCTCAACCAGGATGAACCTTCAAGATATCATGTTGAATGAAGTAAGACTGTCAAAATAGAATAAATATTGTATGATCTCACTGATTTGAAATAATTGAATAAGGAAACTCATAGACTCATGAGTAGAATACAGGCTACCATGGGATGGGGTGGGGACAGGGAATGAGAAATTGAGGTTTAAAATGTACCGAGCTCCTATTTTGGAATGATGTGAAGGTTTTGGTATGGATGGTGGTGACGGTAGCACAATGCTGTGAATCCCATTAACAGCATTGAAATATCTATCTGAATTTGATCTAAGTGAGAAATATTAGATTGTATCTTCTTTTTTTTAATTATTTATTTATTTTTAAAAATTGCATTAAAAAAATTAGAGGTCCCATTTAACCCCACTGCCCCCACCCCCCACTCCCCCCACAACAACACTTGCTCCCATCATCGTGATAGATTGTATCTTCTGTAAGAGAATAAATAAAATTAAAAATCTATGATCTATACTACACAGTGAATCCTAAGTTAAACCATGGACTTTTAATTAATGGTATAATTATAAGAATGTGCTATCATCAATGTAATAAATGTTCTACAACAATGCAAAGTGTTTGTGGTGGGCAGTTTATGGGAATCCTATATTGATGCATGATTCTTCTATAAACCCACAAATTCTCTAATATAGAAAATAAAGATCGTTCCAAAAAATTTAATTGGGCATTGATGCAAAGGTTTATTTCTGAACTTTCTATTTTATTCCATTGGTCTATATATCTATCCTTGTGCCAATACCATGCTGTTTTGACCACCATGCCTTTGTAATAATTTTAATATCAGGAAGTGTATGTCCTCCAACTTCATTCCTCTTTTTCATGATGGTTTTGTCTTCCAAATAAATTTGATGATTTGCTTTTCCATTTCTGTAAAGTAGGCCGTTGGAATTTTGATTGGGATTGGATTGAAAGTTTAAAACATATTGGATAGAATTGACATCTTAACAATATTGAGTGTTCCAATCCATGAGCATGGGATGTCCTTCCATTTATTTAGATCTTCTTTGATGTAGATGAGCAAATTTTTGTAGTTTTCCAGGTATAAATCCTTCACATCCTTAATTAAATTTATTCTTGTATATTTCATTGTTTTAGTTGCTATTGTAAATGGAATTTTTTTCTTGATTTTTCCTCAGATTGTTCATTACTGGTGTGTAGAAACACTGCTGAACTTGTACCCTGCCACTTTGCTGAATTTGTGTATTATCTCTAGTGACTTTGTTGAGTATTGGGACTTTGTATATCTATGATCATGCCAACTGCAAATAGTGAAAGATTTACATCTTCCTTTTGATGTATTTTATTTAATTTTCTTGCTTAATTTCTTTTGCAAGAACTTCCTTTACAATATTGAATAACAGTGGTGACAGAGGTTATTCTTGCCTTATGCTATATCTTAGAGGGGAAGCATTCAGTCTTCATAACTGAGTATGTTGCTAGCTGTAGGGTTTTCATATAGGTCTTCTATCATGTTGAGGACATTGCCTTTTTGCCTATTTTTCTAAATTTTTTTAATCAAGAAAGGATGCTGATTTTTATCAAATGCCTTTTCTGTGTCAAATGAGATGAGAGATGATCATGGTTTTTTTCTCCTTTCTTGAAGTGGTGTATTACATTAATTGATTTTCTTGTATTAAAACACCCTTGCATACATGGGATAAAACCCACTTTATCATGGTGTGTAATTCTGTTAATGTGCTGTTTTAATCATTTTGCAAGTTTTTTTGAGAATTTTTACTTACATATTTATAAAATAAGTTAATGTGTAATTTCTGTAGTATCTTTATCTGACTTTAGTTTTAAAGTGATGGTGTCACAGAATGAGTTAGGTAGTGTTCCCTCCTCTTCAAGTTTTTTGGAAAAGTTTGAGTAAGCTTGGTATTAATTCTTTTGAAATAATTGTTAGAATTCCCCTGTGAAGTCATCTGGCCCAGGGATTTTCTTTATTGGGAGGCTTTTGGTGACTGATTCAACTCTTGGCTTATAATTTATCTGTTGAGATTTTCCATTTCCTGTAGAGTTAGTGTAGGTCATCTGTATGTTTCTAAGACTTTTTCCATTTCATCCAAGTTGTCTAATTTGTAGGCATTAACCTTGTTCATAGGATCCTCTGATCATCCTTTTTACATCTGTGTAATCAGTAGCAATGGATCACCTTTCATTTTTGATTTTATTTATTTTCATCTTCTCTCTTTGTTTCTTCATTAGTCTAGTTAAGTATTTGTCAATTTTTTTTATCTTTCTGAAGAACTAACTTTTGGTTTTGTCCGTCTCTTCATTTTTTTCCCTAATTACATTCATTCCCGCTCTAATCTCCGTTATGTCTTTTCTTCTGCTTGCTTTGATGTGGTTTTCTATCTTTTTCCTAGTTCCTGTGGGTGTGTAATTAGGTCTTTGAGTTTAGCTCTTCTTATTTACTGTAGGTATTTAGGAGTATAAATTTCCGTCTCAGCCCTGTCTACACTGAATTGCATGCATTTGGTATGTTGTGATCTCATTTTTATTCATCTCAAGATACTTACTAATTTCCCTGAATTTTCTTCTTTGACCCAGTGATTTTTTAGGAATGTTTTATTTAGTTTCTCTATATTTGTGGATTTTCCAGTTCTCTGCCTGTTTTTGATTTCCAGGTTTATTACATTCTGTTCAGAGAAGTTGCTTTGTATAACTTCAGGTGTTTTCAATTTACTGAAACTTCTTCGGTCATCAAACATCTGGTGTACCCTGGAGAATGATCCACAGTCACTTGAGAAGAATATAAATCCTGCTGTTTTAGGGTGCAATCTTTTGTATATGTCTGTTTGGTCTAGTACATTTATCATATTATTCAAATTCTCAGTTTCCTTATTGATCCACTATCTAGATCTATCAATTGATTAGAACGGCATATTGATGTCTCCAACCATTAGTGCTGAGGTGTCTATTTTTTCCCTTCAATTTTTTTGAGCAATTACCTGGTGTATTTTGTGACACAGTGGTTAGATGCATACTTATTTATGACTGGTATTTCTTGGTGGACTTTTATTATTTTATACTGACATTCTTTGACTATTCTAACATCTTAACTTAATGAATATTTTGTCTGATATTAGTATAGCCACTATCAGCTCTTTTTGATTATTATTTGTGTAGATGCCTAAGGTTTTATGGTTATTTTGCATTGGGTAAAGACTATTATGATGCTTGTTCCAACTTATTATAATTCTTTAGAGTACCCCGTGTTCAACTGTTCAGATTTTGTCAGCTCTTTTGCACTTTGTTATTTCCCTAGATTATGTGGTACAATTTTTAAAATGGTCCTTTAGCCTGCAATTGTTTTACCTCCAGGAGAAAGCTTCCTTTCCTCTTTTCATTCCCTTGGAAACCTACTCTTTTTTGTTTTTGCACAGAATTTTTTCTCAGTTCCCATGATTTGTTTAAATTCTCTCCCTTACTCAGGGCCCCCTTTTCATTACACTTTTCAGTTCTGTGACCCATCCACTGAGGCCAGATGGAGTCAATCAGGAAGATCTGTATTTTGTCTCTACATGGTGTCATAAACAGATTCAGGCTTGAGTGCGTGCACTTCTTGCCAACGGTCCTGCTGCAGTGTCTCTTTTTCCCTGTGACACTCCTCAGCTGCTTGTGTTCTGTCCTGGGTCCCTTTTGACTTGGAGCCCTTTACTTGGATATAACATGGTTTTAACTCACTGCTGTGAGTGGCTCCATGGTCTTTATTCATGTTAGGAGGGTTCCAGGTCAAGCCACTCTTTGTGACCATTAATCTTTGCAGAACCTAGTGACGGGGAGGGTTCTGGACTGGTGGGTCTGGAATGTAAATCTTTTACCTGATTTGGGTGTTTTATTTTTTCCTTAACTTTGATTCAGTGTTTGTGGGTTTCTTCGCCAGTTTCTATTGTGCTCCAGAGTTCCAAGCAAGTGGGATTTGTACTTTTATTAGTTGATTCTGAGGGGAGATATTTCCAGGGGATGTTGTACATCATCATGTTGATGACACCACTAAATATATGGGTTTTTTAAATTACATCATCAATTAACATTTCAAGAGATTTAAATAATAAGAAAAAATATGTATATTTACTAATGTAGATATCACTTCTAGGGTTATCGATATTTCCATCTGCTATCATTTTCTTTCTGTTTGTAGGATGTCCTATAATATTTCGAGTAGTGTGGAATTACTGATGATATATACATTCATGTCCTTTACATCTGAAAAGTTTAAGTGCATCTTTGCAGTTAAATCTGATAAACAAAACAATGAGTATTGAATAATGGATAATGGAAGAGGACCAGGAACTGATCTCTGAGGCAGGGACATGAGGCGGGACCAGGAAATAGTCTGTGAATGAGCAGTGTGTTTGGAAGACAAGAAAAAGAGTGTGATTGCATGGAGTGCATAGAGAAAGTTTCTCAAGTAGGTTGATGATATCAATATGTAAAGGATGCTGATGGGTCTATTAAAATGAGGACTGGGATGGATCCAATATGTTGGGGAATGTGGAGGCCTCTGTGGTTCTTGACTATAGCAGTTTCAGTGGGATGTTGGGGTAATGCCTGAGTGGAAGAAGCTTAAGAGTGTATGGGAAGAAAAGGTTTTGAGTTGGTGAGTATAGACAACTCTTTCCATAAGAATAAAGTAAAGTAAAGGAGAATTATGAAATAGGCCATAATTGGAAGGAGATGTGAGGTCAAGAGACTTTTAAAAATAATATTTGTGAACATCAGGCCTCCCTAGGATGGGTAACACCTTCCCACTCATTGTATGGGTCTTTGTCAAGATGAGCACACACACCTTCCTGGAAGCCTGCCCCTGTGCCAGACAGCCCCTGCCCCTTAAGAAGCTTAACAGTTAATACAGTCTTATTACATTTTCTAAAGTGTTTTCTCAACATTATGGTTTCAAACACATACCTAACAATCTCCTACATACAACTGTTCTCCTCAACTCTTCCCTCTACTTTTTGGCCCTCTTGAATAAAAGGGGAATATGGTAAAGACAAATGAGTTTATATGGCTAAGTCTTCAAAAAAGAGTTGGGAGGTAATAAGAGGAGTCATGCTTATGCATGCCTCAGCATGATCCCAGAGACAGCCAAGGAAGATACAACCCACTTACTGGAGCTCCTCAGGGCTACGGAGACACACAGGTTTAACAGTCATGGCAGTTGGCTCTGGAGTTCAGAACCTTGTCAGTTGGTCCCACTTTGGAATTTGTGTTCCTGAGTGTGGTGGACTTGGCCTCAGATATGACCTCTCTATTTATGCCTCTTCTGTCACTTTTCCTGATCCTGTGGTTGGTGCTGGTATTGGTGCATACCCAGGAGACCTGAATCTCTGGGCCGACCATGTGCCAGCTGGGTCTTGATCCTCAGCAGAGTTGTAACTCCTACTCTGTGGTTGTTGGCTTCCCTAGGTCAGCTAAAAGTGAGGCAAAATGGTCAACCACCAAACCAGGGGACTAAGAGTGCCTGCAACTGCAAGCAGGAGAATCACATGCATCAAGCATGTGGGATCAAATCTTCTCGATATAGTGGTGGGGTGGACATCACCATCCCATGGTCAACAGGATGGAGAAATAAAATATGGATAGAATGGGCTTACTGGTATTCTACTATAGAATTATTGTGATTAGTAAAGGAAGCAACTCTAGCATTAATGTGGAGAAAGTGGTCACTGTAGTTGCTGAAGGCAGGGAGAGGAAAGAAGAGATGTGATATGGGGGCACTTTTGGGACTTGGAGTTGTCCTAAATTATAATGCAGGTATGGATGTTTGATATTATATATCATCTCTTAAGCCACTGAATGGACTGGGGGAGAGTGTAAACTGCAATGTAAACTATAATTCAAGTGGTATAACAGTGCTCCAAAATGCATTCACCAGATGCAATGAATGTGCCACAATGATGAAAGAGGTTGCTGATGTGGGAGGAGTGTGGGTGTGGGATGTGGGATATGTGGGAACCTCTTATATTTTTTAATATAACATGTGTTGTGATCTATGTATCTTCCAAAAATACAATAAAAAATAAATGCTCAAAAAAATGGATCATGTATATGGTCAAATAATTGTCTTAAAGAACACTTAAGGGAGGAGACAAGATGGTCGCTGAGTGAACTTGCCTTTGTGGTCTGTCCCGGGAAGAGACGGCTGGGCGCGGCGGCAGGTTCTCCAAGGCGAGGCTTTTTCGTGATTTTTGCAGGGCAGAAGTGCCAGGACATCGATTGGTTGGAAAGGTAACGGAGAGGATTGGTCTAGTAGATATAATTTGGGTTCTATTGCCCGCAGGTGAGACCGCGCGCATGGGCTCCTCCCTGTTGGAGGTGGGGGGAACCGTGGTCCTGTCCTGGGGTTCCGCTTTTGGATGGCTCTGAAGGGCTAAGGAGTTCGCGATCACTGGGCAAGCTGTTGACAGGTTGATGTGACAGATTGCCTTTGTGGATCGATTTTGGAAGATAGACGGTGTTTTGTTGTGAAGCTGGAGAAACTTTTGAGTGAGAATATAAACAATAGCGCTTCCGCCTGAAGCCCCACCCCCAAAAGCCCGGCAACCATTCTCCAACCCAAATAGGCTGTAGGCAATAAAGAGAAGTAATTGGAAAATTGTTCTAGGCTGCGGCAAGGGGGGGGGGGGACACGTCTGGAAGCCGATTAGGGAATATTCTGCGAAGCTTGAGAATTCCGGTTTTCGAATCTGTTTTCGGCGTCACAGGCCGGGCTTCGGATCTGTACTAGTAAAGTGGCTGCAGTGTAGAGTCGACCTCTAGTGGTAGTGGTTTGGAATCACAGGACGGGAGCTGTCCAAAAGCTGAAGTGAAAAATAACGTACTAAAGAGTCCAGCAAAGAAAGTGAATTGCAGGGTTCAGTCACAATATAGAGTTTGCGGATCTGACTTCCCCCATAGGGTTGGCACCCAGCTGTGGGGATCCCTGAGGGCTGTGTTACACTGCGGGGCTCCCAGGCTTCCTGTTGACCAGATTGGAGGCTGCCAGGTCTGAATTCCCTAAATTCTGGTGGCCCACACTACAGAGACTCACACCTCTTGAGTCCTCAATATCTCAGACTTTCCATCCCTGAATCCATCATGCACTGAGGTCCATCTGAGGTCCTTAAATGCCCTAGCCTTCAAGGTTGGCGTTTTTTCTTTATCGTTTCATTTTGTTTTGTTTTTATTTTCATTTTGACTTATTCTTTACTTTTTTCAATTTCCTGATTGCTAACACCACATTATCCCCTAGTCTTCTCTCACAGCGTATCCCCCAAAGTCTTTTTTTACTCAGTTATTTAAGTTTTTTTTGTGTGTGTGGTAGGTGCTGTGTAGTGGGTGTTTTAATTCTGGTTCGTGTATATCTGTTTCGTTTTTTTTCTTTCTTTCCCCTACCTGTTCCCCACCCCTTGCCCACCCTCTTTTCCTTTCTTTCTCTTGTCCCTTCCTCCCCCCCTTTTTTTTCTCCCTTTTTTTCTGTTGTCTCTCTCCCTCTTGTCCCTCATATTCTACTTAGTTTATTTTAACTCAATTATACAATAGGTGCGACAGGAAACACCTCACATTCGCTGGGTTTTCTCATCCTTCACTGCCTCATTTCTGTGTGAACTGATTTAGGCTACCTACACTATCCTCTTTCTCCTACATCTTGATATCCGTCACCATCTACTGGCTCTCCTATATTCCACCTCCCACCTCCCTTTCTTCAATCCATGAAGGGTCTAAGTCTTAATTTCTAATACCTATGTTTTGTTTTCTGTCTGTTATTCACTCTTGAAACTATTACCTTTCTTTTCTCTTTCCCTCTTTCACAAAATCAATAGCTTTTTAGCTCATACCATATTCCTCCCATATTCAATCATCTACCTCATAATAGGTACTCTACCTACTGCTATAACTCTACACAATTTACATGAATCTAACCTCCATCCTCCCAGATCTCATATTCTTGCTTTGTTAACATATATCACCAATACTACTTTACACTTTTCCCTTGCTTACACAATTGCCTTTCTCCAACACTAATACTTTCCTTTAAAGTCAACTTAACCAACAACAAGAAACTAGAATAAGAAGAAAAAAGTGACAAAGAGAAGATATAACACCTATGCAAAAATAGCAGCTAATTAACCTCCAAGAGCAGACAAAGAAGCTAAGGAACTGATTAAATCCGTCAAGAGAAAGCAACAAAAAGCTACAAACCAAACCAGTAATCAGGAAAACATGGCTGAATCCAATCAACAAACCAATAATCACGAAGGGGAGCAAAACTTGGCACAAGCAATGAAAGATCTCAGAACATTTATCACCGACAAATTTGACGAAGTAATGAAAGAGGTTAACAACATGAAGACATCACTTGGAGGGGAAATTGCAGACATACACAAAAACATAACAGATATGATGGGAATGAACACCACAGTTCAAGAAATCAAAAATACACTTGCAGCAAATATCAGCAGACTAGAAGAGACAGAGCAGAGAATTAGTGATGTGGAAGACAGTACATCAGAAATCAAACAGATAGTAGAAGGGGTCAATAAGAAGATAGAAAAAATCCAATTAGGACTTAGGGACCTGAATGACAATGCAAAACGCTCAAACATACGTATTATAGGCATTCCAGAAGGTGAAGAGAAGGGAAAGGGGTCAGAAAGAGTGTTGCAGGAAATAATGGCTGAAAACTTCCCAAATCTACTGAAAGAGACAGATGTACATATCCAAGAAGCACAGCGCACTCCACTAGTCATAAACCCCAACAGGCCCACCCCATGACATATACTTGTCAAATTATCCAATGCTCAAGACAAAGAGAAAATCCTAAAAGCAGCAAGAGAAAAGAAAACCATCACATACAAGGGAAGCTCAATTAGATTAAATGCTGATTTCTCATCTGAAACGATGGAGGCAAGAAGGCAGTGGTATGATATAGTCAAGGTACTAAAGGAAAAAAATTTCCAACCAAGAATACTCTATCCAGCTAAACTAGCATTCAAACATGATGGAGAGTTCAAAATATTCGCAGACAAACAGAAACTGAAAGAGTATACCAACAAGAAACCTCCCCTTCAAGAAATTCTAAAGGGAGTTCTGCAGGAAGAAAGGAAAAAACAGGAAAGGCAGAGTTGGAGGAGAGTATAAGACCAACAACAACAACAAAAAAATACAAAAAAAATATACAAACAAAATATGACAAACACAAATCCAATAAAAATATGGCTAACACAAATAATTCCTTGATAGTAATAACACTGAATGTCAACGGATTAAGCTCACCTATCAAAAGATTCAGACTGGGACATTGGATAAGGAAATATGCCCCATCCATATGCTGTCTACAAGAGACACATCTTAGACCCAGAGACGCATGGAGATTGAAAGTGAATGGCTGGAAAACAATCATACAAGCTAACAATAACCAAAAAAAGGCAGGAGTAGCTATATTAATATCAGACAAAATAGACTTTAAATGTGAAACAATTGTGAGAGACAAAGAAGGATACTACATTTTAGTGAAAGGGAAAATCTGTCAAGAAGATCGAACAATCATAAATATTTATGCCCCTAACAAGGGTGCCTCTAAATACATCAGGCAAACGCTGGAAAAACTAAGTGAACGAATAGATACATCTACAATTATAGTGGGGGATTTTAATACACCACTATCAACTCTGGAAAGAACATCTCAAAAGAGAATCACCAAAGAAACAAAACATCTGAATAGTATATTAGAGGAGCTCGATCTAATAGACATATATAGATCGCTACACCCAAACACAGCAGGATATACATTTTTCTCAAGCGCACATGGATCATTCTCCAAGATAGATCATATGCTAGGCCACAAAGAAAGGCTGAATGAATTCAGAAAGATTGAAATCATACAAAACATTATCTCTGACCACAGTGGAGTCAAGCTGGAGATTTTCAAGGGACAGAAGCCCAGATTTCACACCACAATTTGGAAATTAAACAGCACACTCTTAGAAAAACACTGGGTCAAAGAGGAAATCTCAAAAGAAATCAATGACTACCTTGAAACAAATGATAATGATAACACAACATACCAAAATTTATGGGATGCAGCAAAAGCAGTACTGAGAGGGAAGTTTATAGCCATAAATTCATATATCAAAAAAGAAGAAAGAGCAAAAATTGAATAACTAACTGCACATTTGAAGGAATTAGAAAAACAACAACAAAGTAACCCAACAGGAAGAAGAAGGAAGGAAATAACAAAGATAAGAGCAGAACTAAATGAAATAGAAAATAAGAAAGCACTTGAACAGATAAACAAGACCAAGAGCTGGTTTTTTGAGAAGTTTAACAAAATTGACAAACCTTTAGCGACACTAACAAAGAAAAAAAGAGAGAAGATGCAAATACACAAAATAAGAAATGAGAAAGGCGATATCACCACTGACCCCACAGAAATAAAGACTATCATAAGAGGATATTTTGAAAAACTATATTCCAACAAAAATGACAATCTAGAGGAAATGGACAAATTCCTAGAAACACTTAAGCAGCCCATATTGACAAAAGAAGAAATTGATGATCTTAACAAACCAATCACAAGCAGAGAGATAGAATCAGTTATTAAAAATCTCCCAACTAAGAAGAGCCCAGGGCCAGATGGATTCACAGGTGAATTCTACAAAACATTGCGGAAAGAACTGACACCAATCCTGCTGAAACTATTCCAAAAAATCGAAACAGAAAGAACATTACCCAACTCCTTCTATGATGCCAACATTACCCTAGTACCAAAGCCAAACAAAGACATTACAAGAAAGGAAAATTACAGACCAATTTCTCTAATGAACCTAGATGCAAAAATACTTAACAAAATACTTGCTAATCGTATTCAACAACACATTAAATGTATTATACACCACGACCAAGTGGGATTCATCCCAGGTATGCAAGGATGGTTCAACATAAGAAAATCAATCAACGTAATACACCATATAAACAGATTGAAGGAAAAAAATCACATGATTATATCTATTGATGCAGAAAAAGCATTTGACAAAATACAGCACCCTTTCTTGATAAAAACACTCCAAAAGATTGGAATACAAGGAAATTTTTTGAACATGATAAAGAGTATATATGAAAAACCTAAAGCCAATATTGTTTACAATGGAGAAATCCTAGTCTCCTTCCCTCTAAACTCAGGAACAAGACAAGGATGCCCACTGTCTCCGCTCCTATTTAACATTGTCTTAGAAGTACTTGCTCGAGCACTGAGGCAAGAACCAGAAATAAAAGGCATTCAAATTGGAAAGGAAGAAGTCAAAATTTCATTATTTGCAGATGACATGATCCTATACATAGAAAACCCTGAGAGATCTACAACGAAGATTCTAGAACTCATAAATGAGTTTAGTAAAGTCGCAGGTTATAAGATCAATGTGCAAATATCAGTAGCATTTCTGTACACCAATAATGAGCAAGATCAGGAGGAAATCAAGAAACAAATACCATTCACAATAGTAAATAAAAAAATCAAATACTTAGGAATAAATTTAACTAAAGAGGTAAAGAACTTATACAGCAAGAACTATACAAGATTGTTCAAGGAAATCAAAGAAGACCTGAATAAATGGAAGACTATTCCTTGTTCATGGATAGGAAGACTGAACATTATTAAGATGTCTATCCTACCAAAACTGATCTACACATTCAATGCAATCCTAATAAAAATCAACGCAGCCTTCTTTAAGGAACTAGAAAAACTAACTATGAAATTTATTTGGAAAGGAAAGAGACCCCGAATAGCCAAAGACATACTGAAAAAGAAAAACGAAATTGGAGGAATCACACTACCTGACTTTAAAACATACTACAAAGCTACGGTGGTGAAAACAGCATGGTATTGGCATAAGGAGAGACACATAGACCAATGGAATCGAATTGAAAGCTCTGATATAGAACCTCACATATACAGCCGCATAATATTCGATAAAGCCACCAAACCCTCTCAACTGGGAGAGAGTGGCCTATTCAACAAATGGTGTCTGGAGAACTGGATAGCCATATGTAGAAGAATGAAAGAGGATTACCATCTCACACCTTATAAAAGATCAACTCAAGATGGATCAAAGACCTAAATATAAGAGCCAAGACCATAAAAACCTTAGAAAGCAGTGTAGGGAAACATCTACAGGACCTTGTAATAGGTAATGGATTTATGAATATCTCACCAAAAGCACGAGCAGCAAAAGAACTAATAGATAAATGGGACTTCCTCAAAATTAAAGCCTTCTGCACCTCAAAGGAGTTTGTCAAGAAGGTAAAAAGGGAACCCACACAGTGGGAGAAAATATTTGGCAATCATATATCTGATAAGAAACTTATAACTTGCATATATAAAGAACTCCTATATCTTGAAAATAAAAAGATAAACAACCCATTTAAAAAATGGGAAAAAGACTTAAATAGACACTTCTCCGAAGAAGAAATACAAATGGCAAAAAAGCACATGAAAAAATGTTCCAAATCTCTAGCTATCAGGGAAATGCAAATCAAAACTACAATGAGATACCAAATTACACCCATAAGATTGGCAGCTATGAAAAAAACAGAAGAATACAAGTGCTGGAGAGGATGTGAAGGAAGGGGAACACTCATCCACTGCTGGTGAGAATGCAAAAGGATCCAACCATTCTGGAGGACAGTATGGCGGTTTCTCAAAAAACTAGCCATAGATTTGCCATATGACCCAGCAATACCACTGCTGGGTATATACCCAGCAGAACTGAAAACAAGGACACAAACCGATATATGTACACCAATGTTCATAGCAGCATTGTTCACTATTGCCAAAAGTTGGAATCAACCCAAATGCCCATCAACAGATGAGTGGATCAATAAAATGTGGTATATACACACAATGGAATACTACTCGGCTGTAAGAACAAACACACTACAAACACATGTGATAACATGGATGAATCTGGAGAACCTTATGTTGAGTGAAGCAACCCAGACATTGAAGGACAAATAATACATGACCTCAATGATATGAAATAAACAAGCTGCCCTAGATAGCAAGAGACTGAATGATAGGCTTACAGGAGGAAGGATGTGAGCCGATGTCTGCAGGGGTGGAATTTAAGACGAGATGGTGGTAAGTATGAACACAAAGAAGAGATAAAAGGGGCGCAAGGGGTTGCCTTTGTTTGGGGCTTTGCAGGTTTGAAGGTGGCTGGGGAGGGACGGATGGGTAACATTGCCCAAAAGTGGGGGTAGGGTGGGGTAGCATACGAACACAGGAGAGGATCAGGTGTTGGTGGAGAGTAAAATGCCGAGAAAATCATATCAAAATATAATAAAGAGGGTTACCTGTTTACAATGCTCAGAGGGGAGGGTCTGATGCAGGACGGGCTCCTGGGGAATGTCTAAATGCTCATTCTGCCAGAGTGGGTGACACCATGGGGTAGAAACCCAAGTAGTGAGAGTGGGGGTGGACCCACATCCTGGGGAGGACTAATGCCATCAAATAGAGTGAACTGTATCCCTCGAGAGAAAGGGTGGCTCCCAGGGCATTGGGGCAGTTGAGCAAGTTAGGCCCTGAACACTATTCCATCTATATCTGGAAGTGGCTCCTCAGGAAACGGAGGTTGGCTGTCACTGTGGGCACCAAGGTGGAAGGGAAAATGGACGTTAAATGTGTGGAACCAAGGTAAATGGGGGGTAAGAGAGGAGTTTATTGAGAGTACACAAGGATGGATATAAAACATGTAATATTACACCATAACATATAGGAGATAACAGACTGATAATGTAAACCATAATGTAAAACATAGGATAACTAAGAATGTAAAATCTGTGTATCCTAAAGTATGCACCATAATGTAAGCACAGATGTCACCTTGTTAGAAAGCTAGTGTCTCAGACTCTGTACATCACGTTAAGTAAATATGATGTGAATAGGGTGTAAAAGTAGCACTGTGGAAGGGAAAAGGTTTTGTGGTGGATGTATGGGAGTGCTGTATATTATATATATGCATTGCTGTGGTCTAGGGCTCCTGTGAAGAGAAGCTGAATAATTAGGGGGGGGAAAAAAAAAAGAAAAAGATAGGATGTAGAATTTTTTCCAAGTAAATACGTGTTCTTTATCTAACCTTTAAACCCATCGCTATATGCCATTCCCTAGTAAGGGACCCTGACATTATATTGGGCTTCAAATTTCGGGGAGTTCTGGAACACAGAGTGTTTCAACAATGGCAATGGAGGGATACTGGTATGGGATGCCATTGACAGGTGATATATGGCTGGCAGGGAGCTGTACAGAACATATGTCCAGGGTGCATGGTAATGTTTGGATATACTCATAGTGGTAACAATTAAAAACCACAGCAGGGGGGTACTGAGTTCCTGGCCAGTGGTTCTCTGTCGTGGTCCCTAGGGGAGCAGCGACAGTCTCCCAGGTGCAGCGGCGGGGACCGGGAGGGAGTGAGGGTTCAACAGTGAGCCCCTGATGCTAATGACTATGCTTGTGAGCTGATAAGCCTAAAATAAGAACAAGGCCTAGAGCAACATTGTGCCTGGGAATTTCCTCCTGTCAGCCTTCATGTTACTCAAATGTGGCCAGTCTCGAAGCCAAACTCAGCATGTAAATGCAATGCCTTCCCCCCAGCGTGGGACATGACACCCGGGGATGAGCCTCCCTGGCACCGAGGGACCACTATCAACTACCAACTGATGATGCAACTGGAAAATGACCTTATACGGAAGGTTCAATGTGGATCAGCAGAATATCCCTGTCTACATAAAATAACATGACTTTAAAATGCTGTTTGACCTAAAGTAAGGGGGAAATGGAAAGGAGAAATGAGTTTATATGGCTACGAGTTTCTAAAAAAGAGTCTGGAGGCTGGCAGAAGGATTGCCCTTATGCACAACTGAGCAGAGTCAGAGAGACAGATAATGTAGATACAACCCCCAGATATTGGTTCCTTTGAGGGCTAAAGAGACCCATGGGAGTTATGGTCATGGCCGATGGGGTTAACTACCAGGGCAGATGGCCCCTCTTTGGAAATGGTGTTTATGTGTGATGAATCTGGAGTCAGATGGGATCTCCCTTCATAAGACTTTCATGCTAATGTGCTGGAGGTGCAGTTAATGTTGGGGTTTAAGATATATTTAGGGGATTTGAATCTCTGGACTGACAATGTGATAGCCAGGTCCTGAGCCTCAACAGACTCCAGCACCTACAATCTGTTTTATTGGACTTACCACACTCAGCTAAGATGGAGTTGAAGAAGGACAACCACCACACCATGGAGCCTAGAGTGATTACAACTGAAAGTGGGAGGATTGCATCCAGCATCCATGTGGAATCTGAGCCTCCTCTTGACATAGAGGTGCAATGGACACAACCAATCCAATGTCCACATAGAAGAGGTGGCATTGGATTGGGAAAAGTGGACATGGTGGCTGATGTGTATGGGGAAAGGCAGGAAGTGATGAGAGGTGGAGGCGTCTTTGGGACATGGAGCTGCCCTGGATGGTGCTTCAGAGGCAATCACCGGACATTGTATATCCCCACAGGGCCCACTGGATGGAATGGGGGAGAGTATGGGCCATGATGTGGACCATTGTCTATGAGGTGCAGAGGTGCCCAAAGATGTACTTACCAAATCCAATGGATCTGTCATGATGATGGGAGGGAGTGTTGCTGGGGGGGTGGGGTTGAATGGGACCTCACATATATATTTTTAATGTAATATTATTACAAATTCAATAAAAAAAGAACACTAAAAATTAGAACAAATTATATACATTGTTTGTTTTAAAAAGAATAAGTATATGATATTGTGAGAATAATTTATAATTTATATTAAAATGTTTACTTATTTATTATATGATATGGAATAAATGCTGTTTAAAATATATCATATAGTAATTTATATGGTAAATGACCTTATTAAATTGACAGTAGTTTTCTGTATTTAAAAAATGATATTTGTATGTTGATGTTAATGAAATTAAGAGAGGGGGACAGTGATATTTCAGAAAGAGAGGGGTGGACACAATGAGCAATATCCTTGCGCAGATGAGAGGGATGGGGTCTGAGGGTCTGGCCTCACATAGGAGGGCTGTCTGCTCATCTACAATAACTGGAAGGAAGGCAGAGCAGGGGGACACAGGCACCTCTGGATTAGAGGATACATGGGAGGGACTTGTGGACTTGTTTCTTTTTTTTTTATCATTTAAAAAAATTTTTATTTATTTTCTCTTTAGTTAGGCCAGTAATTTATTCAGGTGTGGAAGGAAATGAGAGAAAATAACAGATCATGGGTCCCAGATAGAAAAGATGGGCTGAAAAGTGATAAAGTGGGCTAATTTACAGAGTACAATTTCCCATTATAGATTATAAATGCCCAACTTTGACTTGTGGGTTAATCCATGTGTGGGACACAGGGAGAGCAGGGCACAGAAGGCAGGAACAGGGCAGGACCAGCACTGGACAGGCACTGGGACAGGGTGAAGGTAAGAGAACAAGAGATTTGCCTGCTTTTTAAACCATTAATTATTCCACCCCTTTGCTAATGGCAGGGCAGGAGTTCCATTGTTTGCTACTTTGATTGATTATCCCACCCATCAATCCCCCAGGAAGTCCCAATTATAATGTCCTTGGGGAATATCAGGGCTTCTCCTGGCTTTTGGGGGAAATCCTATTCTGAGCGGCAGACTCGTGTGTATGTGTGTGTGGGGTCTTCAAGCAGTCATCTCGGGGTTGTTGATGTCCATGTGGAGTCTCTGCCAGGTTCCAGATCCATCTGTTGATTCCCTGTCTTACTAGCCAGCTTCATTCCCTCCTCATTGAGTTTATCCCTTTATTCTGAATGGACTTGGTCTTCTTATTGCTTCTTTTTACACAGGGAACAGGAAATAAGGCAATTGTCTTGTAGTTAAGACAGGGAAGAGATGTTAGAACTTGAGAGATAATTAAAAGAAAGAGTAGAGGGTGAAGGGCCCAGGGAAATGAAGTGTGATTGTGAGGCAAGATTCAGTGCCCTTATGAGGTGAATGGTCATGAATTTAAAGTGAGGCAAGTTAGAATGATTCTCCAGCCACAGAGACATGGATACAGACATGTGAAGTGTTAGGTTTTTACTATGGGTAATGTTTTCCTGGATGACAATAATGAAATACAGGAAGGGAATGTGATTTCTTGATGTGGGTAAGGGAATTATTATTAAGCATGACCATGGAATTTAATCTGGGTAAGGAGGGAAATGAGAATATGAGGCACTTAGGAAAACTGAAAATCAATTTGTTAAAATCTATTTTTCAAAAAAGGAAAATAATAATTTTCATATGTATATAAAAAATTTGTGTTAAAAATTTTATTTTACTCATATGTGGTAACGAGACAGAGACTATAACTTGTTCAAAGGAAAATTCAACACAGCACAGATCTATATGGAATACAGGAATGTAAAGATGAATTGCAAATGGAGAAAAAATAGTTTTTTAAAGAAAAATTTGATATTTATTTTTATTTATTTAAATTCATACTGAAGAGGAATGTTCCAACATTGCAAAGGGTTAGAGTCACTCCATTTGATTTTATTCCTGAAGAGTTCTTCTCCTTTCAATTTTTAAAAATCAATTTTATTGCTACTCTTTTTTTGTTTTTTTTTAAATGTTATTAATATTGTTCTTTATTTTTTTAATATTACATTAAAAAAATGAGGTCCCCATATACCCCCCACCCCTCTCACCCCACTCCTCCCCCATAACAACAACCTCCTCCATCATCATGAGACATTCATTGCACTTGGTGAATACATCTCTGAGCACTGCTGCACCTCATGGTCAATGGCCCACATTTTAGCCCACGCTCTCCCACAGTCCACCCAGTGGACTATGGGAAGACATACTACTCTTTTTAAAACAAATCGATTTTATTGCTACATATTAATAAAGCATACAATTCATCTAAATTTTACAATCAATGATGTTTGGCCTACTTAACATAGTTATGCATTCAGCACTTCAATCATTATTTGAGCTTTTATAGACTCTAATGTTTTCTAGGTGATTTTGAAGGAAAACTCTTGTTCAGGTAGAGCTTGGTGCACAACAGGGACACTGGAGATGCCATGGCTTACTTTGTCCTTTCCTAGAGGTCCCAAGAAGCAGCTGGTGTCAGATAACCCTACTAAACCCTCCCATTAGCTGGGTCCTATCATTCTTCCTACAAAAGTCAGAGGACCTGGAGGGAGAGCAGGAGTCCATCTCCCTAAGCACCACATGCTCCAGTGAGGCACTACTGCATCATGTCACTCAGGGATGTCTGTGCCCACCACAGGGGTGCTGTGAGTATGCCCATGCCAGAGGGAGGGAAAGGAGGGAAGGGGGCAGTAGTTGCCACCTTGAGTGACCCACCTTAGCTTCCTGGACCAGAAAGACAAGTCAGAGAAGAAAAGAGCTATGGTATCTGTACTGCACACCTAGCTCACAGTAGAGGAAATCTCAAAGAACCAGGATGAGAGTGGCTACAGAGATATTATTTGTTTATTTTTTGTCCCTACCATTAAAATGAAAGCTTTATGAGGTCAGGGCTTCTGTTTTATTTGTTCTTATTTTTATATCCTAAATTTAGAAGTGTTCCTGATGTTGTTGAAAATATTGTTGATTTTGGGTGGAAGTAAATGAAGAACCTGCTCTATGACACCTTAGGAGCTGAAGTCATTTTACCTATCACCAGTAGGTGGAGGGGTTTCCCGTTAGGATACTAATCACTTGTTATTTGACAAACTGACCTAAAGGACAGTGCTAAGGGTGACATCTAAGCATCTGGCTGCTCATTTTCAGAGACAGTATTTGCTGTGAGGATAACGCAGATGTCTGATTCTCGATATAATGAAGAACTGGAGAGGAGTTAGCAGCAATTCTTCTGGGATTCAGGTCTCAATCAGCATATGAAACATCTAAAGGTATAAGACTGTGAGAGATATACTTAATAGGTATATTTAAAAGTATAGGTTCAAATAAAAGAATTAGAAGAATCACAAGTAGTTAGATGAATTATAAATGAGTATAGTTTTGTTATATTGGAGAAGTAGATTATCATCTATTACCAAATAAGGCCCACCACAGAGGTGGTGATCATTATGCTGTGTTCCTTGCCTCTAGTTTGAAATCTTGTCTTTTGGGATGATACCATTCATGTGTCAGATTGTCCAGGCAATGGCACCATTTGTTGTTGAAGCAAGTGCTGGCATAATTATTACTGTGTAGATTTAAATCATCAGTAAATTGTAAGCAGTCTGAAGAGAGAATTTCTCTACTTCAGCCTGCCAGATTCTCCTGGGAAATGCATCAAAAACCTTTGGATTTACATGCTGAGTTTTGCTTTGAGACTGGCCACATTTGAGTAACACGGAGGCTGTCAGGAGGGAACTCTTAGGTACAGTGCTGCTCTAGGCCTTATTCTTATCTCAGGTGTATAGGCTCACAAGCATAGTCATTAGTATTAGGGGCTCACTGTTGGACCCTCATTCCTTCCTGGTCCTTACCGTTGCACCTGGGGGAATGCCGCTGCTCCCCTAGGGACCATGACAGAGCCCCCCCTGGCCAGGAACCCAGTACCCTCCCCCACTGTTGTTTTTAATTGTTTCCACTATGAGTATATCCAAACATTTCCATGCACCCTGGACACATGCCCTGTATAACTCCCTGTCAACCATATATCACCTGTCAATAACATCCCATACCAGTATTCCTCCGCTGCCATTGTTGAACCACTCTGTGATCCAAAACTTCCTGAAAAGTGAAGCCCAATATAATGTCAGGTTCCCTTACTAGTAAAATGGATTATAGCGATGAGTTTAAAGGTTAGATATAGAATATGTATTGATTTGGAAAAATTCTACATCCTATCTTTTTCTTTTCTTTTTGCCTAATTATTGAGCTTCTCTTCACAAGAGCCTTAGATCACAGTAATTTATATATATAATATATAGTACTCCCACATATCCATTATAAATCCTTTTCCCTTCCACAGCGATAATCTTTTAACTTATTCATATCATATTTACTGAAACTGATGTACAGATATTGAGACAATAGCTTTCAAACAAGGTGACATTTGTGTTTACATTGTGGTTTATACTTTAGGCTATACAGTTTTCTAATTTTTTTAGTTATCCTATGTTTTACATTATGGTTTACATTATTAGTCTGTCGTCCCCTATATGTTTTTGGTGTAATATTACATGTTTTATATCCATCCTTGTGTACTCTTGTGAAACACTTCTTTTGCCCTCACATTTACTTTGGTTCCATCTATTCAATATCCATTTCCCCCTTCCCTTGGGGCCCACAGTGACAGTCAATCTTCATTTCTTGAGGAGCCATGTTCAGAGATACTTGCAACAGTGTTGAGGGCTTGACTTGCTCAACTGCCCTAATGCCCTGGGAGCCACCCTTTCTCTTGAGAGATACAGTTCGCTCTATTTGATGGCATTAGTCCTCCCCAGGATGTGGGTCTACCTTCACTCTCATTATAACCCACTCTGGCAAAATGAGCATTCAGATATTCCCTAGGAGTCTGTTCTGCGTCAGATTATCCCCTTTGAGTATCTTAAACAGGTAACTTTCCTAATTATATTTTGAAAAGGTTTTCTCAGCATTTTACTTTCAACCAACACCTGACAATCTCCTATGTTCATATGCAATGCCTTCCCCCCAGCAAGGGACATGACACCTCCCTGACACCGAGGGATCACTTCCAAGTACCAGCTGATGATGTAACTAGAAAATGACCTTGAATTAAAGGTTCAATGTGGACCAGCAAATATCCCTGTCTACATATAATAACAGGAGTTAAAAATGCTGTTTGACTTAAAGTAAGGGGGAAATGGAAAGGACAAATGAGTTTATATGGCTATGAGTCTCTAAAAAAGAGTCTGGAGGTTGTCAGAAGGATTGCCCTTATGCACACCTGGGCAGTCTCAGAGACAGATAAAGTAGAAACAAGCCCTGGTATATGTCCTTTTGAGGGTTAAAGAGACCCACAGGTTCTATAGTCATGGCAGATGGGGTTCACTGCCATGCCAGTTGGCCCTTCTTTGTAGCTGGTGTTTCTGCGTGATGGAGCTGGACTCAGATGGGATCTCTTTTCACAAGACTTTCATGCTACTTTACTGGAATTGTAGTTGGTGCTGGGGTTTAAGATATATCTAGGGGATTTGAATCTCTGGACAGACAATATGATAGCCAGGCCCTGAGCCTCAACAGACTTCAGCTCCTACACTCTGATTTATTGGACTTACCCCACTCAGCTAACATGGAGTTGAATAATGTCAACCACCACACCATGGAACCTAGAGTGCCTACAACTGAAAGCAGGAGGATTGCATCCAGTATCCATGTGGAATCTAAACCCCTTCTTGACATAGACGTGGAATGGACACAACCAAGCCAAGGTCCACAGGAAGGAGGAATATAGTAAGGATTAGAGTGGACTTAATGATATCCTATTCATGAACTATTGTCATTAATAATAGAGAAAATGTGGCATTGATGTGGAAAAAGTGGCCATGGTGGCTGCTGGGTGCAGGGAATGGGAGGAAGAGATGAGATGTGGAGGCATTTTTGGGACTTGGAGTTGTACTGGGTGGTGCTCCAGGGACAATTGCCAGACATTCTATGTCCTCCCATGGCCCACTGAATGGAACGTGGGAGAGTGTGGGCTATGGTGTGGACCACAGGACATGGGGGGCAGCGATGCCCAGAGATGTACTCACCAGATGCAATGGATGTGTCATGATGGGGGAGAGTGTTACTATGGGGGGAGTGGTGGGGTGGGGGCGCTGGGGGTGAATGGAGATCTCATATTTTTTGAATGTAATATTTTTTAAAAAATGAATAAATTGAGTAGAATTTGGGGGGAAAAACCCAAAAAACAGAAAACCTTCTTTGGAGTTCCCAGCTTGCAGTGTTTTACAGAATTTGGATGTGTGCATCCTGACAGTCATGTAAAAACAATTTTATAAAATACTGTAATATTTTTAGTTTGGTGGAAAATGAACTGTGGTTTCAGACCATGAATTTTAGATCTAAATAGGCTCAAACACATCTTTCTTAATCAAAATAGGAATCATTACAATCAACACATTTTTACGTATTCTGGTAGCATAAAAACCTGTGCTTTGAAATTCAACAAACTCCTGGAAAGCATTTTCTGCACCCTTCTGGTTGTGGAAGCATTTTCTCTCTCAAAAGTTGCTGAGGTGCTTGAAGACCTGGCAGTCAATTGGCAAGAAATCAGGTGAATAAGGCAGATGAGGCAAAAATCATAACCCAATTCGTTCAACTTTTGAAGCATTGGTTGTGTGACGTGCCATTGGGCGCTGTCATGGAGAAGAACTGGACCCTTTCTGTTGACCAATGCAGGCTACAGGCATTGCAATTTTCATTGCATCTCATGGATTTGCTGAGCATAGTTCTCAGGGGTAATGGTTTTACCAGGATTCATAATGCTGTAGTGGATCAGACTGGCAGCAGATGACCAAACAGTGACCATGACTTTTTTTGGTTCCAGTTTGTCTTTGGGAAGTGCTTGGAGCTTCTTGGTACAGCAACTGAGCTGGTTGTCACTGGTTGTTGCACAAAATCCACTTTTTGTCCCATGCCACAATCTGGTCAAGAAATGATTTGTTGTTGCATAGTGTAAGAGAAGACAACACTTCAAAACATGATTTTTTAAAGTTTTCAGTCACCTCACGAGGCACCCAGCTATCAAGCTTTTTCACCTTTCCAATTTACTTAAAATGCCATAGAATGTTCGATGTTGAATTCTTCAGCAACTTCTGGTGTAGTTGTCAGAGGATCAGCTTTCATGATTTCTCTCAATGGTCGTTGTCAACTTTTCGGCGGCCAGTCACCATGCTCCTCATTTTCCAGGCTCTTATCTCCTTTGCAAAACTTCTTGACCGACCACTGCATTGTACATAAGTTTGCAGATCCTGACCTAATGTGTTCTTGATGATGTGAGTTGTCTCTGCTGCTTTATGACCCATTTTGAACTCAAATAAGAAAATCGCTCAAATTTGCTTTTGGTCTAAGATCATCTCCATAGTCTAAAATAAATATAAAATAAACAGCAATTAATAAGCCAATTGCAAAAAAACATAAAGCAAGAAATACATATTAAAACAAATATATACCATAACTATATTTAACAATGCATGCCAATATCAAATAGCAATTTCAATAATGCAAAACCACAATTATTTTTGCAGCAAGCTAATATTTACAGATAGCTCTTTTCAGTTATGTTTCTCTTTACACTGCTAGTGTATCTTTCATTATCCATTTTGTAACAAAACTAAAGCCTTCCCATTAGATTTTCTCTGTTGCAGAAGGATAGATTCCTCTTTTACTTTGATTCACATTTACTTTGAAATTTGTGCCCCTCTTGCCCATAGTATACTCTGTAAGGTCTTTCAGGATAATGTACCCACATGGGTAAATTCCTGGCTGTCTTTTTTCATTCAGACTCCTGTATAGCCCTGGAACCAGAGGTCAACTATTTGTACTGTCCTTGAATACCTTAAGGATAAAAATGGCTTTAGAGTTAAACCCTTTTTTGGTCCTTGACTTTTATAAAACTTGGACCCAAAAGTATATACTTTCTTCTCTTCCCGTTTCTTTTCTCTTCTTTTATCTAATCTTCTATGGTCTTTTTTCTTTCTTCTGTTTTTTTTTTCCCCCAGGGTGTATTATTATTTTCACCTAGGATAAACTCACAAGTGATACTGCACATTACTGCTAAATGGCAATTTTTCACTTTTCCTGCTGAACGTAAGTCTTCCCAAGCACTGATATAAGAGCAAGATGCCTAGACCAAAGATTTTGGCAAGATGAAAAATTCAGCAGATGAAGTTGAAGGACCTCAGTTCTGGTAAGTAGTGGTGAGCTGCTCTTGTAGGGTACAAGATCACAGAGTTTTGCAGTTTATCTATCCAGGTCCTTCTGACTTGTACATATTAACATGGTCTCTGCCAAGTCAATATTGTAGCTGCTGGAACCAATGGGAACTATATGGTATTTAAAATACGACATAATAATATCAGAAGCCAAGTTTTTCTCTTTTAATTAAAATAAAAATTAAAGTTATTCCTATGTTCTTGTCAAATGACTAATTGAAGACCATTCAGAGGTTGCATTGACTGATATCCTGGTGTTCTGAGTCTCTCCTCCTCCTCTAAGGTAAAAGGGATTCCATCCAATACAGAAAGGACAGACTTGAAAATGTAATGATAGTCATTGGATTCAGGTGAATCAAGGGCATTGCCCCCTCATCTAGACGGATGTGTATTTCTTCAGAACATATCTAAAACATACAAGATTGCCCTATTGAATCTTAGCAGTCTGTTTGCAATCAACTTAATTGTCAGGGCATGAGATCAGAAAGGACGTCTGATAAACATGGTGACATCTAAACACAAACAGAACCACAGAAGTCCTTGTGCATTTCAGCTCCATGTGAAAGTCTCACACAGTTTATCACTCTCACCATCATTAAATTGCAGGGAGAAGATGGAGGACATTATTATTGTCAGCAGTATAGCAGCCTTCCTCCCACAGATCTTCAGCCTCCAGCACAAACCCCCTCCCCTGGCTGCCTGTAGGTGCTTCCTTGCTGCACCAGCTATTTCCTCCCCCCACAGCTCTGAGCATGCACTCTTCCTCTATCTGCCCAAGACACTGCATCTCCTGACTCATTCCTTAGAGTGTTTGCTGACCCAGGACAACATTAAGAACTTGGCCTTTCCTGGAACTCTTTGGGTGAGATTGTATTTATTTGCATCTTGTCTCTCTTTTTCTTTGTTAGTCTAGTTAGGGGTTTGTTAATTTTATTGATCTTCCAAAAGAACCAGCTTTTATTGATTTTCCCTATTGCCTTTTCTTCTCAATTTCATTTATTTCTCCTCTAATCTTTCTTATTTCTTTCCTTCTGCTTGCTTGGGATTGGTTTGCTGTTATTTTTCTAGTTTCTTAGTGGTTCAGTTAAATCTTTGAGTTTATCTCTTTCTTTCTTTTTAATATAGGCATTTATGGCTACACATTTCCCTCTCAAGGTTGCATTCACTGAATCCCAAATTTTTTTTTTCATTTGTCGAAAGGCTCTTGTTTCTTTTTGATAAATTGTGTTCTCATTTTCATTTTTCTCAATATATTTACTGATTTCATTTGCAATTTCTCCCTTGATTCTTGATGATTTATGAGTGTGTTGTTTAGCCTCTACACATTTGCAAATTTACTTTTTTGCTGACGATTATTTCCAGTTCCATTCCATTATGATCAGAGAAGATGCTTTACATTCTTTCAATTTTTTATATTTATAGAGAGCTGCATTGTGCCCCAACATGTGGTCTATCCTGGAGAAAGATCCATGGGCACTTGCGAAGAATGTATAACCCACTGAGTTTGGATGCAGTGTTCTGTATATGTCTGTTATGTCTAACTTTTTATTGCATTGTTCAAATTCTCTGTTTTCTTGTTGATCTTCTGTCCAGTTGTTCTGACTAACGATGTGAGTGGTGTTTGAAGTCTCCAATGATTATTGTAGAGATATCTATTTCTCCCTTCAGGTTTCCTGGAGTTTGTCTCATGTTTTTTGTGGCATAGATATTTATGACTATTATATCTTCCTGTATTATTGTAACTTTTCTTAATATATAATGACATTCTGTGTCTCATAACTTGGGTGGACTGTGGGATAGTGTTTGCTATGATGTGGACCATTGACCATGAGGTGCAGCGGTGCTCAGAGATGTATTCACCAAATGCAATGAATATGTCATGAGGATGGAGGAGGTTGTTGTTATGCGGGAAGGAGGGGTGTGAGGGAGGTGGAGGATATATGGGGACCTCATATTTTTTTTAACATAATATTAAAAAATAAAGACAAAATATTAAAAAAATAAAGTTTTTTTGTTGTCTGATAATGGTATAGCTGCCCCTGCTCTATCTGGTTACTGTTTGCATGGAGTCTCTTTTTCCAACCTTGCACTTCCAGCTGGTTTGTATCCCTGGGTCTAAGGTGAGCAGCATATGAGCATATGGATGGCTCATGCTTTTTTATCCATTCTGTCAGCCTGTATCATTTGACTGGGAAGTTTAATCCACTCACATTCAATGATATTACTGTAAATGCATTATTCACTTCCTCCATTTAATTCTTTGGTTTTCATATGTCATATCTTATTTTGTCTGTCTTTTTACTCTTTTGGTTATCCTTTCTGCTATTCTTTCTTCTATACTCTCCCCCAAGTCTGTCTTTCCTGTCTTTTTTATCATGTTTTAAGGCTTCCTTTATTATTTCCTGCACATGTGGATTCTTTTTGACAAACTCTCTTAGTTTCTGTTTCATTGTGAATATTTTATACTCACCTTCATATATGAAGGACAATTTTATTGGATAAAGAATTCTCAGCTGGCATTTTCTTTCTTTCAGTGTCCTAATTGTATCATACTGCTCTCTTCTTGCCTCCATGGTTTCTGAAGAGAAATCTTTGTTATGTCTTACTGGACATGCCTTGTACATGATGGTTTGCTTCTCCCCTGCTCCTCTAGAATTTTCTCTTTATCGTTGACATTTAACATTTTGAGTAGTATATGTTTTGTAATAAGTCTATTTGGGTTTATTCTGATTGGGGTATGGTGTGCTTTTTGGACATATAAGTTCATTTCTTTTATGAGAGTCTGGAAATATTCAGCTATTATTTCCTCAAATATTCTTTCTGTCCCTTTTCCCTTATCTTTTCCTCTGGACTCCCATGACACATATGTTGTAGCATTTTGTGCTGTCATTCAACTCTCTGAGCCCCTGCTCAATTTTTTTCCATTCTTTTCTCTCTTCAATTTTAGCTGTCCTGTCTTTGGTATCACTTACTCCTTCTTATTTCATTTTGAGTCTGTTGTTGTATGCCTCAAATATGTTTTTTTTTTAAATTTAATATACTTTTTTATTTTTAAAAGAAAGTTAGATTACATAAATGTTACACAAAAAATAGGAGATTCCCATATGTCCTGCTCCCTAGCCGTCCCACATTTTCCCACATCAACAGCATCCTTGATTAGTGTGGTACACTTGCCACAATTGATGAACACATCTTGAAGCATCGCCACTAAGCAATGAGTATAGTTTGCATTGTAGTTTACACTCTCTCCTGCACGTTTTTGCAAGTTATTACAAAATATACAATGGCCTATATCTGTCATTGCAACGTCATTCAGGACAACTCCCACGTGCAAAAATGTCCCCAAACTATACCCCCTTTTCCTTCTATCTCCCCTCAGTACCTCCAGTAGCCACTGCCTCCACATCCAAGATAAAAAGTTCTTCCATTACTAGGATCACAACAAGACTACAGTAGAACAACTATAACTCTACTCTAGTCCATCATCCATTCCTCAACCCTGAGGACTCTGTAATGGTGATGCCTGCTCCACCTCCAATTGAAAGAGGGCCTAGATACCATGGGACAGATGGATAGGACATTCCTGCTTGCAGTTGCAGACTCTCTCTGTTCCTTGAGATGGTGCCTGTCAGTTATTATCTCTTGTTAGCTGTCCCGGATGAGTCCAATGAACTAGAGAGTAGATGTTTCAAGTCTGTTGAGATTCAGGGCCCAACTGGCATATGGACAGCCCAAAGGTTTAAGTATCTTGGACACACAACCATCAACTCTAGTACTAAATATAGGTTCAAATAGAGGTGCAGAAGACATGTGTAGGGAAAGCAAAACTGAGTCCAACTCTATCACCCTGGGGAGGGTAAATTCCAAAGTAGTGCCCACTGGCAGGGCACCAAACTCCTGAGCTGTCTGCCCTGCCTATAGTGTCTGGATGCCTCCAGAGCCCCCAAGAGCCCTGCTGTTTGAGATAATATTTACTTTGGCAGTCAAATATGTTTTTGATCTCACCTACTTTGTCTTTCCTTCCTATGAGCTCTGTTACTTTTCTGTTCAGGATTTCAATTTCTTCTTTGTGTTTGTTCGATGTCTTCTTCATGTCATTTATCTCTTTAACCATATTGTCTTTCAACTCTTTAATTTGATTTTGGAAATTTGTGTGCATCTCACTGATTAATTCTCTCAAATTTTGCACCTCTTCTGGGGCTTTAATATATTCTTTTCCTTGTGCCCTTCTATTTTCTTAGTATGGCTCATATTTTTTGCATATGTT
The DNA here is from genome assembly GCF_030445035.2 of Dasypus novemcinctus. Classification (NCBI taxonomy): domain Eukaryota; kingdom Metazoa; phylum Chordata; class Mammalia; order Cingulata; family Dasypodidae; genus Dasypus; species Dasypus novemcinctus. The sequence goes on along the minus strand of NC_080689.1, from coordinate 84,996,299 downwards.
AGGCATCTGATTAGGATGTAGTTTTCTCAGATGCTCAATTTCTTTCTCATTTGTAGGTATTTAATTGAAGAAGGCTGTGTGCTATCACTGCTCTTGATTCTTGGCTCATGTGGATTGCTAGGATTGTCCTGCTGGTTGATCAAAGCAGGGCACTGGACTAGAAATTGGTTGTGGATTTGATTCTTAGGACCTTGGGAAAAGAGGCTGAAGAGGCCAGAAAAAGCCTCTTGTACTTATTTTAATTTTCTTGAGTGCAATTCCTTGGTCTGCCAGAAGATGGCGCTCTCTGGCAGTTCTTGGTTCAATGCCTCTTGGAGTGTACTTGTTGCAACACAGACTTGGATCAATGTGACAGAGCTTCCTGTCTGGAAGCTATGAGACTTGTAATTCAAACTTTCTCTGAGACATTTCCCCAGCTCTCTCTGGCAGCCCCCTCCTTTTCTAAGATCTGAAACATTGCCACTCTCCTCTGAGACCTCAACCACCAGTGGCTTTTTAGGAGATTAGGAGGGTCATACATATTTAGTCCCTTGTCTGCTCCAAAGCAAACAATGGTGCAACTTCACCTGGCCTGGAAGGATTCCTGGGACACAGTGTCACAGCAAACCCAGGAGTTCTGAGTGGCAGTAAAACCTAAATGGTACTTGGAATGGCATAGGAACAGATTTATTACACGCAGACCTAGAGGAGAGTTAGTCTTGAAATTCTGAGCCCCATTTTTCAGTTTTCATAGTTTTATATAGGTTTTTCTGTGGGACTAGCATGGCTCTGGCTCATTGGCTAATGCATTGCTAGGAGAAATTTTCCAAGCAGAGTTACAGAAGCAGAAGCAGGAGGGGTTCATTAGATAGTCTTGCAATGCCATACTCTCGTGGGTTGATTTACAGAAGTTGGTTGCAGGAGTGAATCATTAGATAGTTTTCTGCAAGGTTATGATTTTTATTTCTCACCATTTGCCCCCTTTGATGCTCTTATAATTTTTATAGGACATCACCCATGCTAAGTGGGAAAACAACTTAAGGCATCAAAGCATTTTACAAGGCACAAGTACATTATTTAAATTAATATCCTTTTAACTACCCTCCAGTCTCTGGAAGATGTAGTTGATCATTCAGTACCAAACAGTAAGCTGAGCAGTCTGAAGTGCAGCAGGAACCACAGGGAACTGGAGTTCATCTAGTCAAGTGTTGGTGATTCTCCGTGGCTCCAGGCAAGTTGGATTTTTAAGGGACAGTCAAGAACAGGGTGGGTTATCTAGTCATTTTGTTTTTCATTGGAGTGTGCTCTCTTAATTCTGGTATCATGAATCTGAGGAACTATACCTGAAACTTTGAGAGCAGTGGGGGTTACAAGGTTAACAGTATGTGGGCCCTTCCAGGTGGGCTGGAGGGACCCTTTTTTCTTGTGTCTTTAGTCAAACTAGGTCTCCAGATAAGTGCAGGTGTACTGGTTGGCCTAAGGGGATGGAATCCTGAGACAGGAGAGTTTTGTGTATTTGGGCTAGTGTTATTTTAACTGCTGGAGGGTGGAACTTCAGCCAGTTTCTCCAAGGAATCTGAGATTTTCCATAAAGGTTTGAATAATTGGGGGTGGTTATCTAAACAGGATTTCAAAAGGTGAATAGCCTCATGCCCAGGGGTGCATCTAGACTCTAAGGAGGCTTAATGGGAGAAGATCTACCCATGGGAGGCCAGTTCCTTAATAGAACTTTGCTAGGGTGGTTTTGAGAGCTTGTTTTATGTGTTTTACTTTCCCTGGGCTCTGGGACCTGTATGCTGTGTGGAGTTTCCCCTGAATTTTCAAACAACTTTGCAAACTCTTGGACGATGGCTGCAACAAAGCCTGGGTCATTGCTGCTGCCTACGGATATGTATTCTGTGCTGGAACTATTCTGGAACTATTTCTCATAGCAAAGCTTTAGTTACTACTCTTGCCTTTTCATTGTGGGTGGGAAAGGCTTTCACCCAGGCCTAGAAGGTGCACATTATTACTAGTAAGTACTTATACCCTCAGCTTGTTTTTATTTCTGTAAAGTCCATTTTAAAATCTTCAAAAAAGGCAGTTCCTGTGTGTTGGTTGCTGGCTGGGGCCTGGGGATCTTGGGAGGGGTCTGTTTTAGCACAAATCTGGCATTGGCTGCTAGCAGTGGTGCAGAGTGAGGTCATCCAGGCAATGTAGTAATATTTCCCAAGTAGGGCTCCTAAAGCAGTCTTTCCCAGGTGGGTGAGCAGGTGGTATTGTTGAACAAGGGTGTAGGTGGAATCATTTGGTATGAAGACTCAGCTATCTGGGAGTAGCCAGTTTCCCTCCAGGATCTCGTGCCCCCTCCCTTTGCCCCTCTTGTTCTTCCCAGGTATAGTTTAATTTCACAGTGTGTTGCCTTAGAAGGGACAGGTGAAGTTCTGGCAGTATGACCTGCAGTTTGGGGGCTTTCTTGGCTGCCTGTCAATCCACTTCATTGGCCAGCATATTTCCTTTGGGAACTGCATCTGTTCCCTTTTGTTGTCCCCCACACTGGATGACAGTGTCCCTGCTTGGTTCTGGACTGCCTCCAGTAGTTGAAGGATTTTGTCTTTATTTTTTATTTCTTTCCCCCTTGCAATTTGGTCTCCCCTCTAATTATAAAATGCTCCATGGATATGTAAAATAGTGAATGGATATTTAGAATCAGTGTAAATGTTTATTGTTCGCCTGGCAGCCAGTTGTAGGGCTTGAATTAGTGCCCAGAATTCTGCTTGTTATGTAGACCACCCTTTGGACAGGGGAGTTGCTTCTATTACTTGTTGAGCCATGGTTACTGTGTATCTAGCAAGCCTCTCTCCATCTCTGATAAAACTGCTGCTGTCTGTGAATTGAGTTTGATCTGTGAATTGAGTTTGATCTGGGCAAGGAAGTGTCTAGTCCTGGAGATCAGGGCAACTCACATACAGCTCTCCAGTTACTTCTGTGCAGTCACGTTCAGGAGTTCCTTTTTTAGTTGGCATGAAAGTGGCAGGATTCAGGGTGCACATGGTTTGTACTGTTATTCTGGGGTTTTCACAAAGCTGGCCTTGGTAATGAGCAAGCCTGGGGTTGGATAGCCAATGGTGACCGTGTGAGTTAATTAAAGTGGTAACAGCATGTGGTACCATGACATGAACAGTTTCCCCAAGGGTGAGATTGTTGGCTTCTTTGAAAAGGACTACTGTTGCTGCTAAAGCCCTCTGGCAGGGAGGCCACTGGCAGGTACAGGATTTAACTGTTTTGATAGATAGGCAATAGTTCTCTGCCAGGGGCAGACTGTTTGAGTGAAGACCCCTAGGTCCACCTTGTTTTTCTCACACACAAACATGTTAAAGTCTTGAGATACATCTGGAAGTCCTAGGGCAGGGGTCTCTTGGACAGTTTTTAAATTTCTTTGAAGGCTTTATGTTGGGTTATACAACAGTTGAGTTTTTCTTTTACCAGGCTCTTGAGGACTTCATAAAGGGGTTTAGCCATAGCCACAAAACCAGGGATCCAGATGTGACAGAATCGTGCTATCCCCAGAAAATCACAGGCTTTCTTTTAGTGGTAGTGTTGGGATAGTACAAATTACCTCCTTTCATTCTGGTCCAAATGTTCAATGCCCTTTTGAGATGATGAACCCTAGATACCCAAGTTGCCACTGGCCAATCTGAGCTTTTTTGAAGACACTTTATAGCCAGGTTGCATTAAAAGTTGTGGAAGGGCTCAGCAATTTTCTTCCATTTTGCTAGCCAGTAGGAGGTTATGTACATACTGAAGAAGAGTACATTTTAAGTCCTCCCATGTGTAGGAGGTGAAATCTGCCAGCAGGGCTTCTCTGAAGAGCATGGGGAAGTTTTTGTAGCCCTGCAGGAGTTCAGTCTAAGTTACATGAGTCTTTTGATGAGTTTTGGAATTCTCTCATTCAAAAGCAAATAGGGACTGGCTCTTGGGAGCTACCTGCAGGCAGAAAAAAGTGTCCATTAAGTTCAGACAAGTAAACCAGGTGGCCCAGGTGGTAACTTCCCCATTACGGGGTTTAGGTTCAGAAAGACCAGGTGCAGGGTGTTGGTAGCATTGGTTATGGCTCGCAAGACTTGGACGGGTTGATATCCTATTAGACTTTTTACTGGTAGCAGTGGAAGGTTCCAGGGTGAAGTATTCCCCCCTTTTTGGTGGCTTTCCTTGATTGCTTGGGTCTGGATTCCCTAGGGCTGCTGCTAACATGGAGAACTTCTGTTTCATTCACTTTTTCACTTTCCTTTCAGCAGTTTCTTTCCAATTGATGAATACATTGCAATATCAAGGAGCTGGAAAATGTTCATCCCTGTGAACCCATGTAGGTTCTGAAGTTTCTGTTTGATATCTGGTGCATCCGAGTTGATGAAAGTATTGTTGACCATTCTCTGGCTCTCTGGGATCTCTAGGTTGAAGGGGGTGTAGATCCTGAAGTCCTTGCAGAGTCATTCATAGAAATCTCTTGGAGGTTTTTCAGGTTTTGAGTGATGGAGGCCATTTTTGACATATTTGTGGTCCACCTTGCTCCTTCCCATACCCCTCTCAGATGGCCTTCTCAATACCACTGAAGGGTAGCCCACCCCTGATCTGTGCTAAAGTCCCAGGCTGGTAGAGCTTCCAGTGCCACCTCTTGGGCTCATTCCTCTGGCTCCAAGACACCTGTGTGAGCCTGTGCTCATAACCACTTTCTGGCTTCTGTGAGGATCTGGCATTTCTCTTCCATTTTGAACAGACTTAGGAGGAGTTGGCAGCCATCCTCCCAAGTGTGGTGGTGCATTTCAAAAATGGACTCCATGAGGTCGATAAGAGCCTGAGGCTTTTCTGAATATGAAGGGGTGTGGTGCTTCCAGTTTAAGAGGTTTGTAGTTATGAAAGCCTGATAAAACATGATTGGCCCCCTGTGTTGGACTGTCCCATCTACACTGACCTGGGTTGGACCCTGTGGTTCATGGAGGGACATCTGAAGTGTGGGCTGTCCTGATAGAAGTCTTCTTGCCAAAGGGGTTTCAGGATCCCCTTCAGGGGGGAGTTAAAGGCCCAGGGAGACTGAAGGTGGAGAAATCTCTGGGAAATCTGCTTGTGAAGGCCCCAGGGCAGGGAGATGTCCCAGAATCACTGGAACATATGGCAGGTGTAATCTTCCTCTGGAGATCTTTGTAAAATAATAGTTTTTTTGAGGTCTTCCCATTTGAGTAACGAAGATCCTACTCTTACCCTTCCTTCCAACACACAATCAAAACCAAGAGGGCAGGGTTTGGGAGATTTCTAACTAGGAATTGATGTAAGGAAACTGATGAGTGTGGTTAGAGGCCCAAGTGATTTCTTGACAAACTTCACAAAACTTGGCTATCTCCAGGCTTCCCTCTGAGGGCCAGTTAACACTAAATTTAGGCCACTGCAATTCACACAGTGTCTGGAGAGTTCTGCAGAATACACAGACACTATAATCCCTGGAAAAGCCCTTCTTGAGGTTTTTTTAACATACAATCTAAGGCTGTGAGTTTGATTGTGATGATCCCATCCCTGAACCTGTGTTACAGGACAAAGGAGGGGAGTTTCTCATGGGGCCATTCAGATGCCTGCCTGTCCATGTCCCTCACAGAACTTAGGCTTGTTTTAGCTAAGGCATCTGTGTAGAGTCTGGATTAGCATTTATGCCATATAAGGTAGCCATGGAGAGCAGCTTGTGGCCCGCTCAGTCTCTGAAGCACAGACCATGGGTCCAAAGACCCTATCAGAAGAGTCAAGATCTGCAGTCCCCATCCATTCACTCAATCACTCAGGGGTTACACAGTCCCACCAAAGGGACTGTCATATCCTGGAATCCTGAGTTTCAAGATTTTGGGAGGTGATCAGTCTCCCCTTCCATCTGGAGACATGCTTGACTGGAACTCAGAAACCTAGGGTCTCACCATTCTGGCATCTTCTTATGTTTGTTCAATCCACCTCACTACCGAGTCAGGCTGGGTCAGAGGACATGGCCCACAGGGATCCTTTCCCTGAAGCAGGCTCCAGCAAGTGGACAGGTGGTACCACCTCATTTGTGTGGACATCTCTGCCAGCTGCACCTGCCAGTCCCAAACCATAGGCTCAAAGGTCTTGCTTGGTTGGGTTTCCAAGCCAGGGAACCAACTGTTGCAACAAACCCTGCAGTTCTGCACTTCAGAACAAACCCAAGGCAGCACTCAGCGAGGCAGAGGAACAGATTTATACCATGTGGGCCCAGAGGAGAGTTAATCTCCAAATTCTGAGCCCCATTTTTCAGTTTTCATAGGATTATATAAGATTTATGTGGGACTGGCATGACTCTCTCTCATTGGCTAACACGTTATTCAGCAAAATTTTGCAAGCGGAGTTACAGAAATAGAGGGCAGAAGGGGTTCATTAGATAGTCTTTTGCAAGGTCTTGCTCTCACGGGCAGATTTATAGAAGTGAGGAGTAGGAGTGTTTGTTAGATAGTCTCCTGCAAGACCATGCTCTTGCAGGCTGATTTACAGAAGTGGTTTACAAGAGTGGCTCATTAGATAGTCTCCTGCAAGGCCATGCTCTCATGTGCTGATTTACAAAAGGGGGGACAATAGTGGCACATAAGGTAGTTTTCTGCTAGGTTACATTTTTTATTTCTCAACAACAGCACACCAAATTTGTGGGTCAGAAGCTGAGCCAACCATATGCCATGTCCCTCTCTCTCTGCTTTCCTGGGACAGTGGATCCCTGGAACCCTCTTCATCTGTAATCTCAGACCCAGAGGACTGAGAGTTTTAAAGTGTCTTTAGGGTAGGGCATGGGCCCAGCAGCAGTAGCAGCTGGTTTCAACTCATTTCTGTCACCACAATTTCCCTCCTACATCCCTCTCTCCTCTGGGAAGTGTTCAGCCTTTGCCTCATGTCCTAAACTCTAGAAGAGCTTTTTGACAAAGAATATAGTGGCCTGTATCTATCATTACAATATTAAGCATAAGAATTCTAATGGCCTAAAAAGAGTTTGTGTTATGCCTGTTCTTCCCTCTCCTTTTCCTCAGACCCTCTGGTGACCACTGTCTTTATATCAGTGCTAAAATTTTCCACTAATTGAATAACAATAAGTTTTCTTTGGTCCATAGCTTCATTTTTCCCTTATGTTTGCTCATTCCTCTATCTTGAGGATTTTGGGATGGTGATACCCACTCTGCCTCTGATTGAAAGGGGCCTTTGAATCCATGGGGCAGATGGATGTAATTGTTATTATTTCCCCTTTTTGGTCATCTTTTTCCAAATGCATCCCTAGTTGGAGCTTGGTCAGAATCCCTTGCTACCAGGTAGGCTCATTCCTGGGAGTCATGTCCCATGCCAGGCAGAAGGTAGTGAACTTATATGCTGAGTTTGGCTTAGTCAGAGGCCATATTTAAATATCAAGGAGGAATTCAGGAGGTAACTTTTAGATAGCATATATTACTAGACTAAATTTCAATTTTACCAGTATAAGATTCATAAATACAAGCATTAATATCAAGGGTCTGGCATATTGTTCTGTCCTCTTCTGCTAGGCATTGACTATGTACTTTAGAGTTTCTTGACACTCTTTTAAAGAATGTAGCAGGGCACCCCAGCATGGGAATTTACTTTTTGTTAGTTATAGTGTGGGTTTTCACCCAATGAGTTAATACCCATGACAACAAAAACATATTCATATTCCATAGAGGCATTCCCCAGGTACATCCTCCCCATAAATTGCCCCACCACTGAACCCTGTACCAGTGATCCTTCCCTGCCATAGGTGTAACTTTTGTAATCCAAAACCTCCCCCAAAACAAAATCACCCCAATTTTTTTGGATTGCGTCTTTCATCACTGTAGATTCTGTTATCTTTTATGTGTACTGACAATTTCTTCTTTATGGTCCCCCAGTGTCTTATTTTTTTCACTTTATTTTCAAAGAAGATTTGGGTCACAGAAAAGTCACATAGAAAAATAGGGGATCCTCATATACGCCATTGAACTTCCTTTCACATTTTTCACCTATTAATAACATCTTACATGAGTATGGTCCATTTGTTACAACTGATAAACAGATATTGAAACCTTGCTACTATCCATGGTCAATAGTTTGCATTATGTTTACAGTTTGCATCACAGTATTTTATAGGGCTTGACATATGTATTATAATGTATCCAACACTGAAAAATAATGCAGAACAATTCAAATGATATAAATATGCTCTATGTTCCACATATTCTTCTCTCCCTCTCCCCTTGGAACCCTCATGTTTCAGCTTTTCAAGAATAAAATTCATAGTTTCACATTAATATTAAGGGCTTGAATGTGCTCATCTTCTCCTAGGGTATCATCTTATTGGGTGAAGACCCACAAAATAAAAAAGAAAATATTAAACTCCCATCCTGGTGAGTCCTATTACATATTCAAATAAAGTGTCAAGAATCTCTTGAGTACATAGGTAGTGCCTATGAAAGAAAATAGATCATTATGCTAAGCACTTATTTATCTTTTAAAAAAATGTACATACCTCTGATGTGGACAGAGAATTCCTATGTAATCAGAATTTTCTAAACTAAATGATCTAAATAAAGGGAGGAGAGGAAAATACCTTCTTGCATGAGCAAAAATGCAAATTTTCTTTATTTTATATTGGTATTTACCTTTACAGGTGATTGCAATATTTATTTCATATCCTCTTTTAATATGGTGTATTTTACATCTGAATAGGAAGATCACTTTTGAGAAAAAATACCACCTTCAAGTTTGCACATCTTCTCTCACCTGAAACCCAGTAGAGCAGGAGCCTGAACTTCTGGGATGTTGTCATCTTGCAGCATTTCTTTGTTTCCTGAAAATACAGAATCAAAACATTTTCCTATGGCTGCATTATACTGATCAATGGAATTCACAGGAAAAGCTCACATTCAAGAGGAAAGCAAGTGGCCTGGACCTCTTTGCAGGAAAAATTGTAAAGGCACATGATCAAATGCATGAAACAAGGAGGAATTGAAAAATTGGGGCCATGGAAGTTTATGGATTGGCTCTCCTGAGACGGAATAATTTGATCAATGTCTTACTTATCTGAGCTAATGAGAGAAGACTGATCCAGAGATGTTGTCTGACCCATGAATAAATAAAGTAATCAAGCAAAAATACAATCTCTAGCAGAGCTAGGTAGAGAGACATGTGTTGCTTACAACATTTATATTATATCCCATTAAGATTATGGAAGAACCTAAATAGGAGGATCATGTACTAGGAAAACTTCAGGTTTGTAAAAAATCTGGCATGGGAACAGAGTAGAACAGAACCTAGATGTTTTTCAGCTTCTCACTTATTGATGTATCTCTGGCCACAAAACCCAGGCAATAGTTCCATTTGTGAGGCTAAGGTCAGCAGTGCTGCTCCACAGCGTTGGTGAGAGATGTTCCTGCAATGAACCAGGAAAGATGAAGGTGACATTCTTAGCGCTCACTCTTAGGGTTGAAAATCTTGAAAAACTTCATACTTTCTGATGCAACCAGCCTGTGCTATTCTAGTAACTCAAAGAGAAACTGTGGTGATCAAAATTTACAAAGGTTTATATATATAAATATTATGATCCATATATATTATAAATATATATATGTTTAACCACACAGGTCTATACACCTGTGCATACACATGCCGACACAGAGTAATTGAACAGGGACTTTGACGATTTTGATATTGGATAAGCACAAAATAATACATTCCACACCTTCTCTCTTTGCTCCTAATTATAGGTTAATTTTCAGAAATGTTGAGCCTTTGTTAGAAGTACATAATGTAATCAAGGTGTCTTCTATGTTTATGATCATTTTGTAAAGAAATCTTATAAAGTTTCTTCAAATTATATTCCAAATTAGTTGGAAAACTTTAATCCCATTATTCAAGGAAGTGGGAAAAGTTAAGCTTGCAGTACTTAGCCAGTTGCAATTACTAAATGCAAAGATTTTAGTCAGGTTGTTATTAAAATCTATGAGAAAAAATGAACAATGTATGCAAATAATGATTTTGAAATTGCATGATTGTAAACTGGAATATTTGACATGACAATTCAATGAAATCTTCCTTCATTTCACTTAGTGTGAAATATTTGCCACCACAAGATGATTGCCAGTTTCTAGAGTCATTCATTTGACCCACGTGGATCTCTAAAAATCCAGCATTTATTTTATTTTATTTATTTAATCCCCCCCTCCCCCGGTTGTCTCTTGTTTCTTTGTCCGCTTCTGTTGTCATCAGCTGCCCTGGAAGTGTGGGTGGCACCATTCCTGGGCAGGCTGCACTTTCTTTCACGCTGGGCGGCTCTTCTCATGGGCGCACTCCTTGCACGTGGGGCTCCCCTATGCAGGGGACACCCGTGTGGCAGGGCACTCCTTGCGTGCATCAGCACTGCGCATGGGCCAGCTCCACACGGGTCAAGGAGGCCCGGGGTTTGAACCGCGGACCTCCCATGTGGTAGACGGATGCCATAAGCACTGGGCCAAGGCTGCTTCCTCCAGCATTTCTTGTTGCACAGGTTTTGTATCCTGTGAATATGCCTACAGTAAGTTGATTGAGTGTTCACTTATCTTAGTAAAGCAGTTAAGGGTGGTTTTGCACATGTGGTGGGAAAGGATAATCAGCAGCACAACTTGATTCTTCTTGGAAAGATCCACTTTAAGAAGGAATTTGAGCAGAATACATAGATCTAGAAATATATTCCATTAAATCTATCCTTGGCCCTGGGAAAACCCCTTGGAAAACCCTGTAGGGCACCTACCATGGTTGAAGAGTCTGCTCTAAAGTAGGTTTGTTTGGACCAAAGGGTTCAAAGAGGTGAGGAATATCAGGTGTTAAAGAAGCAATTTTGCAAGTTGTGCAGCTCTCACCTGCAAAGTCAGATGCTGACTAATTGGAGAAAGAGTTTTCTTGTCACTCCTGATGGGGTCTGGCTTTAGAATAGGATTATGTTACATGACCTCATCTTTGGCAGACCTCACTTGGTCAAATACAGTTTCATTCAGTTATACTAAGATGTCTGTCCATGTGTTTTATTAAATAAATTTTTATTTTTGAATAATTTTAGATTCATAGAAAATTTGCAGAAGTTGTCAAGAGAATTTCTGTATACTTTCACCCACTTCCCCTTAAAATTAATATCTTACATAGTCATCATACATTTGACTAAGTGTATTACATTAGTACAGTATTAATAACCATACTCCAGACTTCTTTCAGATGTAACTAATTTTTTACTCCTATTGTGTTCCTCTTCCATAATCCAATCAAAGATACTGCATGCATTTGGTTTACATGAATTTGTAGAAATATCATGTACCTTTTACAGAAAAATGTCTTGGTCACCGCTAACGCAATGCTCACCTTTTAAGAGAATAGTGTAATATTTTGTTTTGTACATCAATATTCTGTGCATTTGGCAACAAATCTCATCATTTCAGGATTAAGGATTCATTTTGCCTTCATATTAAGAATCTGCTAACACATTACTTTCATCCATTCATGCCCCAACTAATTGAGTACATTCACTGGGGCTCTGTAGAAATATGGGGGAACAAGAATTCCATAGATTATGTAGAATTGTTTCAGAACCGTGAAGCATGCTAGATCTGGTTGCATGTGAATCAGGCCTCATATATCGCTCAGCATAATTTTATATCTGTAATCGGTACATTTGTGTTGATTACCTCCTAGTAACATCATGGGATATTGTGAGGTGTCCTGGCAAATATACTTGCCAACTTGATTTTATCTTATTTAATTATGACTTTTTTTGGTCATTTGAACAACAGGAGTATACAATATTAAACCAAACACTTATAATTTCTAACAGAAATGGATGAACAAGATCTTTATTTCCTAGGTCAAGAAAAAATGCAACATTCCCATGATGTCCTGTAAATAAGACATCATCCACATTTAAGAATCTGAAGCATTCCGGGTTAAAGAAAGGAGAGGACAGCAGCGTGGTTCGGATTTACCTGGGATGTCCCAGTTCACTGTCCTGTCTAGAATTTCTTCAGTTGTCGGAGAACATGGCCATGTAAATGAGAGTGAGCAGATCCTGACCATCTTCATAGCTAGTTCTGCTTACTTGTATTTTCATAGAGCAATATTCAGCCATGAGCCTGTTGATGTGGTCATATGTCAGGAAATAATTTGTGGGTGAAAGGGGCATAAAGTTCACCACATTGCATGAGAAGAGACAGGTGTCATTGTCTTTGAACCATGAGCTAATTGGGATAATTCTGTCTGGATTTAGGACTTCCTTTTCAGCACATGGTTCATTTTGATATGTATATACATATATAGTATATATTTCATTTTTCTCTCATTTCATAACTACATAGCAATTTATTAGGTCAGGGATTTGTAGACCAGCTTTCTGGGTATAATGTGGGTGGTTCTCTTTTCTGATTCCTGCAAGATGAAAATCATGGTCAATTGGGCTGCCTTCTGTCCAGAGCACAGAATTCTCTTCCATGCCCATGGGGTTTGACAGAATCAGTTCCTTAGGTGGCAGTGCTGAGATGCCATTCCTTGTTGTCTAACAGCTCTCATCTCCTAGAGCCTGCCCAATTTCCTTGCCACATGGTCTCATATCTCTGCAACCTACTTCGGATGTATTCTTTCATTTCAAGTTTAAGGATTAATTTTGCCTTCATATTAAGAATTTGATAACACATTACTTTCATCCATTCATGCCCCAATGAATTGAACACATTCACTGGGGCCCTGTAGCTATACTTACCCTAGTCAGCATTCCATAGATAATGTAGAATTGTTTCAGAACCTGAAGCATGTTAGATCTGGCTGCATATGAATCTTGCCTCCTATTACAATCAGCCTGATTTCATGTCTGCAACAACAGCAGACATGAAATTGCCCCCTGGTAAATTCATGGGGCAGTGTGAGCTGTGCCAAGAAAATGTACTTGCTACGTTGATTTTATCTATAATTAAGATTTTGTTGGTCATTTGAAAAACAGGAGTATACAAAAGTAAATAAAACACATAGAATTGTAAATTCTCAATAAATGGAAGCATAAGTCAGTTTACTGCTTAGATCAAGACAAAATACAGTATTCCCATTTTGACCCATGTAGAAGGAATGAGTCATCCACATTTAGAAATCTGAAATAGTCTGGAGTCTTAAGCAAATGTGAAGATAGCAGCTTGGTTCAGATCTACCTGGAATGTCCCCAGTTCACTGTGCTCTTACCAACAGTGCTGTCTAGAATTTCTTCATTTGTTAGAGAACATGGCCATGGACACAGAGGGGACAGATCCTGACCACCTCCAAAGCTGGTTCTGTTCTTACCTGTATTTTCATAGCACGGTATTCAGCTCTGACCCTGTGGATGTGGTAACTCATCAGTAAATCATCTGTGGGTGAAAGGGGCATAAAGCACAGCACATTTCCTGAGAAGAGACATGTGTCAACACCATTCAGCTATGAGCTCAATGGGATGATAACTCTTGTATCAGGATTTATGACTTCCCTTCTAGCATGTGGTTCAATTTAATACATATATGCACACACACATATGTATATCACTTTTCTCTCATTTCATAACTAATTAGCAATTGATTAGGTCAGAGTTTTGTAGATGAGGAGACTGGGTCCAATGTTGATGATTTTCTTCTCAGGTTCCTCCATGGTTAAATAGGGCTGCGTTCTGTGCAGAGCACAGAGTTCTCTTCCAAGCTCATGGGGTTTTGCAGAATCAGTTCCTCAGGCGGTAGTGCTGAGATCCCATGTCCTTGCTGGCTGTCAGCTCTCTCCTCCTAAAGCCTGCACAGACTCCTTGCCACATGGTCTCCTGGAACTCCACAACCAACTTCGGATGTATTCTTTTATTTCAAATACTAATTATTTATGAATTCTCTGGGTTCTTTCTCTCTGACCAGCAGAGCAAGATTTAATTGGACCCCCCTTCTTAAAGTCAACAGCTTTAAGGATATTTGCAAAATCACTTCACAGCAGCACCTGAATAATGTTTCAGCAATTGAGAGAAGGTGTGTATATACTGAGGGCAGGAGTTCCCAGGCTTTTTTAGAACTCTAATTAAAACAAAGTGTTCTTTTTAAATCATTTACCAAAGATTGATTGCACCTTAATTGGATATTTGGCATTGGGAAAGCATTAGGAAAATTTCACTTCTTAAAATCATTATATGACTTCAGGGAAGGAGATGATAGGAAACCTAGTATCCCAGCTGCACTGAAACATTAGTGGCTTCCACTGTGTCTGCATCTTCAGAGTGATATTGCTTGTAAAATGACCCAGAAGTACCTGCTAAAATGAAAAATTAATTCTAACTCTTGTTCCATGGATTCTCATAGTACATAACCTAAGCCTCAAACTTTCATCGAATTAATGTTCCCCTTCGATCAGGCCCATTCTGCTTTCACACTCTGTATTGTTAGTCTTTTTTAAATAACCAGGACCATCTTTTCCCAATCCTGTTCATTTTCTGAAGTGCTCTTCCCTGGGCTTTGAAGGAAAGCCCCCTCCTCCATTCACGCATTAGCCCAACTGTCCCCTGCTTGAAGACAATGTTTCCTTACTCCGCATTTTAGGTGGACCCCTCTGGGCCAGTTACCCTGCATGACACATCCTTGTTTATCATCCTGTCATCCATGATGACTTTAAATTTTTGAATGTAAGAATGTGAATTTTTGCGTGTAAGAATGTGAAGGAAATTATATTGCAGTGATGCAGGAAACCTGTAAATTTAGTAGTAGAAATTCAAGCAAAATAAGTAAACTTAAGAATGTATATTAAATGCAACTTCATGTATGAGGAGGAAAAATTACATGGGTTTAAAGAAGAAACATGAATTAAATATTAACATTGTCTAAACACAAATACATGGGGGACCAAGAACAGGGTGGATTGTAGATGAGAAGGAACGCCCTCCCTGATGATGTGGGCATCTGCAGCACCATTCCTGAATGCTGGGAGGGGACCCTCTCCTAAGGTAAAGTGCTCATAAGGAGACAAACTACAGAAAATGAACTTATTAATTAGAATTAGAACAATACATGCCTTAGGACATTCCACATCATGGAAAACCTCAGAAGCTTTTGAAAAAGTCTGCAGAAAAAGTTATAATCATGATATTGGAAGAATTTTTTATCCATATAATTGTTAAAGGGTCCTAAATTTTCTCTTACCTCTGACTGTTCGTGCAGAGGGTTGATCCTGAAATGGAGCAGGTTCACATGGCCCTACCTTTCCTGAGTAACAGCTTAGCTCAGAGGAGGAAATCTCAAAGAAGCAGGTTAGTAATGGCTGCAGAAATGTTACTTGTTTACTGTGTAACCTCCCAGTAAAACGAATCGTTCTCCTTGTTAATAGTTTAAGATCCTATGCCTAGACGTGTTCATGATATTGTTATTTGCATTATTCTGAAAGTAGCATTAGTTTTGTGCAGGAATAAATGAAGATCTTGGGAGCTGAAGCCATTTTACGTATGACCACTAGGTGGAGGTGTTACACTTCAAGTCTGCTAATGACTTCATTAGTGATTTTAGAAAGTGGTCGACTTAAATGATAGTCCTAAGGGTGATTTGTAAATATTTGATGACTTCTTTCTGGGAGTAATATTGTATTAAGGGCAATACAGAAGACTTGCTTTGGATATATTAAGTGAGGTTCCTTTGGAATATTAAAATAGACTGAGTTAGATACACAATACGTGTACTACATCTTAATCTATCCAATGATATGAGTATATTCCAAGTAGGTTTTGGTACCATATTTATAACATATAATTAAGTTCTGATATTACACTTACAAATGCATGTTTTCTTATAAATTTCTTTTGTTTTCAAGATGGGTGCAGTTGATTTGAAAGAGTACAATTGCGGATAAAATATTTCATTTTCCGAATTGTGCTGAATATTGTTGAAAGTTGCGGTGCTAAGTTGATTTCTTGCCTTTTGCAGGTGTGTAGTTACATTTCCTGTGGTCATGATATTTTTATCTCCATCCATAATTTATCTTCATAACTCACTGCACAGGTACATTTGCCTTTATACTTTCTATAGATTTGCATATGCTCCTCGGGGACTTGGTTGTTTGCTCAGAGCTCTATTAATGCAGTTTCCCTGGAGATGGGACCTGAGTACATCAGTCGGGTGAGCAAGATGATGTCACATTCCCAACTGCTCATCCTGCTAGTACTCTGGACCTCAGGTGAGAGGTTTAGAAGAGTAGTATCTTTATAAAGCTGGAGAATTTTTTTAACATGCAGAGTGAGCAAACCATTTCATCTAAACCAGATCTGAATATATATGAAAATAAGAAAACCTACACTTAGATACATATTTTTTACATTCATGATTGAAGGTATGCTCTAATTCTTTTCTGGTTGCAGGTGTCAGTGGGGACATCGTGATGACCCAGTCTCCAGGCTCTGTGGCTGCATCTGCAGGAGAGACCGTCACCCTCAAGTGCAAGGCCAGTCAGAGTGTTTACAACTACTTAAACTGGTACCAGCAGAAACCAGGACAGGCTCTTAAACTGCTCATCTATTATGCATCCAATCGGCCATCTGGGGTCCCTGATCGATTCAGTGGCAGTGGGTCTGGGACAGATTTCACTCTCACCATCAGCAGATTCCAGCCTGAAGATCTGGGAGATTATTACTGTCAGCAGTATAACAGCTATCCTCCCACAGTGCTTCAGCCTCGAACAGAAACCTCCTCCCCAGCGCTGTAGGGCAGTGAGTCTTGCAGCACCAGCTGCTTCCTCCTCAAATAGACTTGAATATGTTTACTTCCTCCATCTGTCTGAGAAACCATGTCCTATAGGGGACTGTACCATAGAAATCTTTTTTTCCCTTGGCCAGATCAAATGTCAGGGTGACTTGACCCTCTAGGCTAGGGTCTTTTAAACTTTACGCCCTGATGGATTGATTCTCTATTCCTTTTATCTCCTTAATGTTTAAATTTTCATCATTTTCTTTTTTCTCCCCCATCATCTTCCTACAACTGGTCCTTTCCAAGATTAAATCCTTGATCCTTCATATTCAAAACTTCCCCTGTGGAAGGTCATTTTCCTCCCTTACTCTTTCCTTCCCTGGACCCATTGTCATCTAAGCCTTTCTTTCCAGTGTCACAAAAGATGATTACATTTGTTACTCTACCTTTTTTTAAAAAATTTAGATAACTATTTTCATTTCTTATCACCATCAAATAGTAATAGCCTTAATATACTATACTCATTGAAGACTGCTTAGGTTATAAGGGATGATGCTCAGCCAATGAAATATGTTGATTTCAGTTTGGATATAAAATTTTCCAGTGAGCTTCATATTCCTGCGATTGTCACACCATTTCTATAGTTCTCTTATAAAATCGTTGAACCATAAAACTTGCCAAAAATTAAATGTGTTCTGTATTGTTATGAGGTCTTTGTTTACTTCATCTTATTCCGATATATTTGAAAGGACACATATATAATTTTATTCTTTACAATATTACCTAACGTTGTATGTTCCATCTGTTTAAAAAAGAAAAAAAATAAATTCAAACAGAATATATGTATGTTTGATGGTGTGAAGCAGTGTGGACCTCAGTAAAGGAGGATCTTAAGGTGAATCCATTCTGTGGATGTAACCTATTGTAGGTGGAACACTTTGAGGAGGTTACTTCAGTTCATGCCTGGATCACTGTGAGTCTCCGTCCCTTTACTTGAGTCTTTAATAAGAAATTGAGATTTAAACAAAGAAGGAGAAAGCCATGGCAGCAAGAATCTGAAGCAGTGAAACCTGGAAGTTACAGAAGTAACAAGCAGATGCCACCATGTGTCTTGCCATGTGACAGAGGATTCGAGCATCACTGGCAGCTGGTCTTTGGGAAGAAAGCATTGCCTGATGATGCCTTGGTGTAGACACTTTTCTCAGCCTCAAAATTGAAAGCTTGTAAGTTAATAAATACCTCTTGTGGAAGCCAACCCATTTCAGTCTGGCTAACTAGAACAGTCTTTATCCAAATATTTATAGAATAACTGAAAGTCTGCCTCTTTTTATAAAGCCCTTTTCCTTTTTTGCATCTCTTTCAGCTATTCTCATTTTTTCCTGGCAACTCTCTAATTCTTCAGCTTTACCCTTCTAGAAATGTGTGAGAGTTTTCCCCCTGAACTCTTCCACCAATCGTCAACTTTCTTTCTTACCATCCTTTGGCACTGAAGGAATTCGTGGTTCTTAAAACTGCTGTAACCTGAGCACTTTAGATACACTTTATTTACTTATTCATTTATTTATTTTATTTATTTCTCTCCTTTCACTGCTCACTCCCCCCCCCCGCCCCGCTCTGTTGTCTGCTCCCTGCATCCATTTGCTGTGTATTCTTCTGTGTCTGCTTGTATTATCAGCAGCACCAGGGATCTGTCTCTTTTTGTTGCATCATCTTGCGTGTGTCAGCTCTCCGTGTGTGTGGTGCTACTCCTGGGCAGGCTGTTCTTTTTTTGCACAGGGCGGCTCTCCTTATGGGGCACACTCCTTGTGTTTGGGCTCCCTTACATGGGGGATAACCTGGAGTGGCATGACATTCCTTGTGTGCATCAGCACTGCGCATGGGCCAGCTTACCCCATGGGCCAGGAGACCCTGGGTTTGAACCCTGCACCTCCTAAGTGGTAGGCAGACAATCTACCAGTTGATTCAAATCTGCTTCCCTGGATAAACTGTAATTAACACATTATTTTTCAGTGTGCTGAAAAATTCAGAGCATAGTGGAAATGCTCTGAATATTCTAGTATTATTTCTGAAATTTCTTCGTAAATATTTTGGTGGATGAAATTTAGTTTCACCAAATTTCTCATTAAACCAGAGGAGAATACACCAAACTCTGTGACACACATAACTGCTCTTTACTCTTAGTAATGAGAGGTATTTTCGGCATTGAATCCATGTCATTCCTTTACACAATAAACATTTATTAAATAATTCCTCTGTCCTTTGCAAAGGTCTCTCATATCATTGTAGTTAATGAGAAAAAAACACATATGAAAAATTTACACTATGGCATTTTTTAGTGCTAGGTTAAAAAATAAATTAGGTCTGGGGAGGAGACTGTGGTTTAGAATGAATAGCAATTTAAAAGATGAAAATATATCAGTTAGCTAATGTCATGTAAGATAGCATGCCCAAAACCAGTATCATAAAGAGTTAGCTGGTGAGTTTTTGGTGAGCTGTGCAGTCTGTTCATATGGAGGCCTGACTGACTCACCTGGGCCTGCTCTTGGTGTGTAGTTATCTGGCAGGTCCCCTGAGGTCTGTGTGTTCTAGGCTCAAACATCTTTGATCTCCTTCACATGCTCCTTAGCTGGCCATCAGCCTGACTTTGGGTTGACTGCACCACATGTCTTTTACCACCTGGCAGACTAATTTTAGATTCTTCTGATGGCTACTTTCATGCTGCAAAAGATTAAATGAAAGCCCATTTCAGAGTGTTTTATTCCCTGATGGATCAACTACCTCTTCCCTGTGCCTCCTTTATTTAAACTTTCCTATTTTGACTCCTTACCCTTCTCCTTCCCTTCCTCTGGTCCCTGCTATTGTCCTCAAAATATGATATAAAGATATAATCCTGGCCATCACAGGTTCAGAATCTCCTCTGGAGGTCTTGTCTGTCACTCTCCCTCCTTATCTACTGGATCCTCTGTCAGGGCAGGCCATTCTGCTCAGTGTCCCCTGATTGTATTTTATAGAACTACCTCAATACCTTTGCTGTGTCCTCCATTTTATTTTGAAAATAAGAGAAAAATTTTAAAAGATTGAATATTATCAGGCTCTGTCATTCTTTTCCTGTTAAAGGCCATTCCACAATTTTCTAATCCTACTTATAAATATGTGCAAATTTTGTACATCTTTAACAGTTTCTGTCCACTTTCTTTCACACTGGGCGGCTCTCCTTACGGGGTGCACTCCTTGTGCGTGGGGCTCCCCTACACAGGGGACACCCCTGTGTGGCATGGCACTCATTGTACGCATCAGCACTGCACATGGGCCAGCTCCACACGGGTCAAGGAGGCCCAGGGTTTGAACCGCGGACCTCCCATGTGGTAGGCGGACACCCTAACCACTGGGCCAAGTCCGTTTCCCACTTCCCTATATTTTAACCTAGGAGTTTGGTAGTTCTCTCTCTTATATTAAGGTCTTTGAAGCATTTTGAGTTGGTTTTTGTAGCATGTGGTGTCACGTAGAATCCTCCTTCATTTTTTTTTTTCAAATGGAGATTCAGGTTCCCTAGCACCATTTTCTGAAGAGATTATTCTTTACCAGTTGAGTGGTATTTACCACCTTGTCAAAAATTATTTGAGGGAGCGCCCTTCTACTTTTATAAATGGATGCTGCTTAATTAATGCATCTCTCAATAAAATTGTGAAATCCTAAAAAAAAAAATTAGTTGGCTACAAACGTGAGGGTTGAATTCTGAGCTCTCAGTTCTATTCCATTGGCCTATATGTCTGTCCTTGGGCCAATAATTTGCTGTTTTGATTGCTGTGGCTTTGTCATAAGTTCTTAAAATCTTAAGTGTGAGTTCTCCAACTTTATTCTTCTTTTTAAACATCGCTTTAATTATTAGGGCACCTTACACTTCCATATAAAGTTTTTTTTAAATTTTTTTTCTATTTTTAAAGAAGATTTATATTACATAAATATTACATTAAAATATGAGGGCTTGCATATGCCCCATTTCCCTCTCCCTCACTTTCTTACATAAAAAACATCCCTCATTAGTGCAGAACATTTGTTACAATTGATGAACACACATTGAAGCATTGCTACTATCTATGGACTACAGTTTACATTATAATTTACACCTTTTTCTGCACAAGTTTGTAGGTTATGACAAACTATACAAAGGTCTGCATCCATTACTGCAATGTCATTCAGGACAACCCCAAAGTCCTGAAAATTCCCCAATATTACACCCATTCTTCCCTCTCCCATCCCTCAGAATCTCTGGTGGACAATGATAAGAGTTCTTCCATTTCTAGAATAATAATAAGTCTATGGTAGAATAGTAATAAATCTACTTTAATCCATTGTACATACCCCATTCTTGAGGACTCCACGATACTGATGCCTACTGCTTCTAACTGAGAAGAAGCTTAGATCCCGTGGAGCAGATGAATGGAGCTATTTTGATTGCAGTTGCAGATGCTGTTACTTGGGGTGGGTGTTGTGCTTTAAGAAGGACATATAAATTTCATAACTGGCTTTTCCATTTCTGCAAAGAAGGTTGTTGGAATTTTGATTGGATTGCATTGAATCTACAAATTGCTTTGGATAGCACTGGCATTTGGAAATACTTAGTTCCAAGAACAGAGAATGTCCTTCCATTTATTTAGGTCTTCTTTGATTTCTTTTGGTAATGTTGTATAGTTTTTACTGTAAAAGTCCTTTAAATCATTGGCAGATTTATTCTTAGATATTTTATTCATTTGTTGCTATTGTAAATGGAATTTTGTCTTGAATTCTTCTTCCAATTGGTCACTGCTTGTGTATAGAAACACTACTGATTATTGGTGGCTGATATCATATCCAGTCACTGTGCCAAATTCATATATTAACCCTATGGGTTTTGTTCTGTACTTTTCAGGATTTTCTGTATATATGATCATGTCATCTGCAAATAGGGAAATATTCCTTTCCAATCAGAATGCCTATTATTTCTTTTCTTGTCGAGTTCCTCTAACAAGTACTTCCAGTATATGGAATAACAGTGATGACCGTGGACATCCTTGTCTTGTTCCTGATTTTAGGGGAAAGTTTTCAGTCACATTTTAATGTTTTTTTAATTTTACCTATTGTTCATCTATACAGGGAGAAACCATCCTGTCTCCCCTCCCCCACCATCAGAATCACCACCTCACCACCTCCATTGTCCTATTGGGTTTTAGTTTTTTTTTTGTTTAATATGGAAAAGTGGATTTTTTATTTTTTAAATATATATATATTTACAGAAGTTTGAGATGAGAAAAAATCATGCATAATGTGCAGAATTCCCATGTAACACCCCTCCACTAACACCATATATTGTTGTGGATCATTTTTTTTTCTTTATTTAATCTTTTTTTTTAAAAAAGATACATAGGTCACACAAAATGTTACATTAAAAAATATAATAAGTTCCCATATACCCCACTTCCCACACCCCTTACTCCTCCCACATCAACATCTTTCATTTATATGGCACATTCATTGCATTTGATGAGTACATTTCGGGGCATTGCTACAAAGCATGGATTATAGTTATGTTGCAGTTTACACTCTCTCCCTGTCCATTCAGTCAATTATGGCAGGACATATAATGTCCTGCATCTGTCCCCACAATATCATTGATGACACCTCCTAGTCTCAAAAATGCCCTCTTTTTCCCTCTCCCTGCCTTCAGCAATTCTCTTGGCCACTGTCTCCACATCAATGGTATAATTTCTTCCAATGCTAGAGTCACAATAATTCTGTCATAGAACACCAGTAAGTCCACTCTAATCCATATTTTATTGCTCCATCCTGAGGACCCTGGGATGGCAATGTCCACTCCACCTATAAATCGAGAGGGTGCTTAGATAGCACATGGCTGTTGGATGGCATTCTCCTGCTTGCTGTTGTAGACCATCTTGTGGTGGATGACCATGCTCACCTCCTTCTTATCTGACCTGGATAAGCCCAATGATCTGGAAAGTAAGGGATGCCCCTCTGGTGAGGCAGAGGGCAGAGCTGGCTCATTTTTTACAAGTTATGAAAGAACACTATCAGACCATTACCACTAACTACTGTCCTTGGCATACATTTGCATGTTTTCCATACACCTCCTATTATTAACATTATGTATAAGTACTGTACATTTATTATAGTTTGTGAGAGAACACTCATATTTTTACTTTTAACCACAGTCCATTTTCTACCACTGTGTTACACAATCCCATGCCCTTTACAGTCTCTCTAATGTGTACACTCCATGGCTCTACTTTTCATCACAGAGTTTTGCAGTCATTGCCATAGTAAATTTTTGAAAGTTTTCCTTAGTCCAAAAGAAAAAATTCCATATATTCCTTTTATTGCCCTTAACATTTATACCTTCTTTGACATTGATGCATGAATATTACAATATTACTATTACCTATAATCCATAAGTCACATTAATTGTATTTTCCCATGCAACACCATATTCATACCAGCATATAATAGTCTCATACATTTGTTATAGTTCATTGAACAATATTCTTGTATTTGTATTATTAAGCACAATCCTCATGCACCTCTGGGTTTACTATGTTATTCAGTCCTTAGATTATTCTCTAGCTTTCTTTTGATTGACATTTACATCACGAGACCACCCCTTTCAGCCACAGCCCCATTTATAAGCCAGCCATTATCATTATACTCACTATAATATGTTGCCATCAACTCTATCCATTTCCACAAATTTTTACATCAAGCTAGTTGAAATTCCACAGGAATTAAGCAACAGTATGCCTTCTCAGCCTTCTTCCTATCTCCTAGTAACCTCTGCATTTATTCTTTGTATTTAGTGAGACTGTATAATATTTGTCCTTTTGTATCCGGCTTATTTGACGCAGCATAATGTCCTCAAGGTTCATCCATGTAATCATATGTGTCCCAATTTCATTTCTTTTTACAGCAGCATAGTATTCCATCATCTGTATAGACCACATTTTGTTTATCCAGTCATCAGTTGATGGACACTTGGGTTGTTTCCATCTTGTGGCAATTGTGAATAATGCTGCTATAAACACTGGTGTGCAGTGCCTGTTCAAACAGTTTTCTGTACTTCTGGATATATTCTGAGTAGAGGGATTGTCAGATCATGTGGCAGTTCTATATTTAGCTTCCTGAGGATCCAAATGGCCAAATTATTTTTAACATGGTTATCCAAGTCCACTCAATTGGGAAAGAAAATTTGCTTCAACAGATGATGCTGAGAAAATTGGATAGTCACATGCAAAAAAAAAAATGAAGGACCCCTATCTCACACCATCTTCAAAAGTAACTCAAAATGGATAAAACACGTAAATATAAAAAACCAGACTTAAAATCTACTCAAGGTTGTGCACCTGCCTACCAAACAGGAGGTCCCAGGTTCATTTCCTGGTGCCTGCTAAAGAAGATGATGGGATGGCCTGGCACAGTGAGCTGATTCAACAAGATGATGCAATTAAAGTATGCAACAAGATGACACAATGAGGAAACACAGTGGAGACCCAACAAGAAGGGAGTGGAGGTGGCTCGATCCACTGGGTGCCTCCCTCCCACTTTGGAGGTCCCAGGTTTTGTTCTTGGTGTCTCCTGAAAAGATGAGAAGGCAGAGAAAGTACACAATGACAGACATAGAGAGCCAAAAGCAAGTGCAAACACTAGTGGGGGGTAAAAATAATTAATTAGTTAATTAATTAATCTGTTTTTAAATCTCCTAGAGGAAAAAATAGATGGGTGTTTTCAGGAACTTGCATTAAGCATTGATTTTTTATACTTTACACTCAAAGTGCACACAATAAGAGAAACAACAAGAGAAACAACAAGAGAAAATAGATAAATGTGTCCTCCTAAAAATTAAAACTCATTGTGCATCAAAGGACATTATTTTGAAAGGAAAAGACAACCTACTCAATTGGAGAAAATATTTGGTAAACACATCCAATAAAGATCTTATATCCAGAATATATAATGAAATACTACATCTCAATAATAAAAAGGCACACAAACCCAATTAAAAAATGGACAAAAAGACTTCCACATTTTGCCAAAGAGGATATACACATGGCCACCAAACCCATGAAAAGATCCTAAACATCATTAACCATCACATAAAGGCAAACCTAAACCACAACGAGAAACCACTTCATATACATTATATTAGCTATTTAAAGAAAAGTGGAAAATTACAAGAGCTGCAGATGACAAGGAGTAATAGAACATTCGTTCATTGTTGGTGACCATATAGAATGGTGCAGCCTCTGTGGAGGACAGTTTGATGGTTCCTCAGAAAGGTAAGGACAGAATTATATGACCTGGCAATCCCATTACTAGGTAGATGCCCAAAAGAAATGAAAGCAGGGAATCAAATATCACTTGAAGGAAAACTGTGATAAATTAAAGAATAGAGCTAATAAGTCAATAAATGTCAGGTAAAGGATTCATATACTTTGCAAAAAGGTAGGCAAAAAAGAGGAAAGGGAGAAAAGGTACAAATGGGAAAAATATTTTAAAATAGCTAGATACAAATAGACTACAATTAGGTAGATTAACTGCCACGGGAATAAAAGTCTCACACACCAAAACACATATGCAGGGAGGGCTCCATCTGCTTTATGTATTTTTGCTTATATATCATGTATTTTTGGATTCAGTCAAGGGTTGTGGTTAAAGATAAATTTCTCAAGTATATTTTGTCTTGGAACAAGAAACCTCATCTCTAGACTCACACCCTATCTAGTGGCAGAAAGGGCCAGAAAAGCAGTTTTCAAACGTCAAGAGAGAAGAGATATCTGGTGCAGAGATAAGCAAGGAAAAAGCTATTTTTGCTCTGAAGCAAGAACAGGTGAGCTTTAATAAATCATTGAATCATGCCCTTGCTGAGGTGGTGGAACTAATCCCCACATCTCCCCCCTTTCTTTTATGAGCAAGTAGTTCTATTTGAGTAGCTGTATATACGGTGGCCAGGTATTCAAAGCATTGTGTGGTATGTTCCCATAGTTGGAAGAAGCATTGGCATCCTATAAATATAACAAGACAGAAGCAAATTAATCCTATTCTTGTTGCCCAGCATTTAAAATTTAGATTGGAAAACCATGTTGACGGGTTCAGCCATTGTAACTGTTTGGCTAAGATTTTTAGTGTTGTTTGTTGAGTTTGATTTTTTGAGTTCCATAATTGCCACTCTCATTGGAAATGGAGAGCTTCCACTTCATCCAATATATGATGGGAGAAGGCACTTGGAAGGTGTTTCTTTATTTGGTTTCAAATGTGTTAGGTGCATTCCATTTTAAAGGAGTGACCCAAATGCTAGAATGCCTCCATTCCATTTCAATTATTAGTGGCCTTGCAGGAGGAACCCAGTATCCTCCTGTCCATGTTGAATCATTTGAGGATAATGGGGGTCAGGATCCTATCAAAAGGTGAGAGCAAATAGGGGTGGATCTGTTCTATGCACCCAATAGGTGTGACTAGCTGTGCAGGGGTTAAAAGACATAAGGATGAGCCATATGTACATTTTCATGTTCCCACCTTAGCAGAAGCAGTAGTCGCTACTGCCAAATAAGCTAAAAAAGTATTTTTAGGTATCTTGGGGCACCTAACTTGTGCCATAAGAACTTGTGCTTGGTTGCCCAATTTTTTAAGACTCCCCTGTGTAACTGGTTCAGCTCCTTGAGTAGTCCTCAGGGAGATGTTGGTCAATTGCAGGTTGAGTGTTTCTGGGCTTGGTATTGGGTGATGCTGCAGATTCCACCAGGCCATGCTATGGTTCCACATGCTTTGCTGGAAGCTAAAGAGGTCCTTCTGGGGAGAGAACTCTTCCCAATGTTAATAAATATCCTGGACCATGGCAATTACTATTAGCTTCTTGTCCATCCAGGGGTTTGTACAACACTTTAGGATAAATTTTTATAATTGGTGTCTGAAAATGTCATTCTGCTGTTATATAACCATCTCATTGCAATTTAAATAACTTAAAGTATGTAAGGCTATTTATATGATGTCCTTTGACTAATGGAACCTAGCACCCTATTCTCCCTCTTTTATTTTGTAAGCATAGTTTTAAGGCGGAGCGAGATTATTCTGTAAAAAAAAAAAAAAGCTGTTAACCTAATATTATTATTATAATAAAATAGGGTTAAAACTACAGGTTTTTATACAGATATATTTTTGTTACTAGGCTAGGATAGATGATAGGGTTATGTCCATCACCTTGGGAAAGCACTGTAAAATTTACTTTTGGCTTGTTCAAATATGAATGCAGGCTGGTTTGAATTGCTTAAGGAGATACTAGAGAAAGCTTTAGCAAGTTTTAAAATAAAGTGATAGTGACATAATTGGATATTAAGATTTGTAATAAACTAACAATATTGAGGGTTGCTGCACACAGCATCACTGGTGTTACTTTAGTTTTTGATAGCTTACTGTTATATATCATTCCATGGCAGCTCTCAATGTGAATTGGACTAGTATGAGTTAAAGCATTTGCCTTGTGGCAGCTTTTAGTGTAAATTAGATGAGTATGAGTTAAAGCATTTGCTATTTGATTTTTAAGGAGAAAGTTTGGTTTTAGGATATATAATATTTTTATTAACAATTAAAATTATGATTAACAACATTATATTTTTATTTAAAATTATGTTGTAAATTATTAAATATTCAGGAATTTTATATACTCTAAGTATTTATATGAAATTTTTGCTCATACAACTTTAACAGAAGGTTAAAGAATCCCTTTTAATTTTATAGTACTTTTAAATATTGTTCATTTAACTTATATTAAATGAACTTAACTATTTTATTACTTCATTTCTTTCAAAGTAAAAGAGTAAATCCTTTGCAAAAGCCTGAAATAAAAGATATTATATAGGATATGACTTTGAGAAAGCATGTTTGGACATTATGTTCCTTTAAAAGTGGTAAGACTAGCTTTTTCTTAAACAGCCAAGGACATGATATGGTTAAAATACAAGAAGCTGTTTTGATAAAAGAGACTTTTTTGCATTCTGATTATTCATGAGAAAAACTTTTTATAAACTTTTACTAAAACAGACCAATGACTTAACAGACTTTGAAAGAGGACGAAATTTAACTTTGCATCAGTATATTATTTGATACTAAAGCTTTTAAAACATAATAAACAGACTTATCAAATCTTATTTACCTTTATCCACAAAAATTCCCTTTCCACACACATTCTGCATTTTCTGTATTCCTTTGGATTTTGTTCCAAATTTTACTTCCTTAATAACTAGTCATTTTATCTTAGGATAAAATTATTTTCTGTTTCCTTAATAATAAAAACACATTTTATACACCCTACACACATAAGTTACCAAAATGATTTTGGAAACTGTCTCCAAACAAACATCTTACAACATGCTATTACCATTAAGCCTAAACAAAATTGTTAAAATAATGATTCACTTTGGTTATACACAAATATAATTTTTCTTTATATCAAATACCTAGTAGCATATAATACTAGAATCAGATTTTTAGCAGCAAGTTGGCATGGGGAGGCTGGTTGCTAATAAGTTTTCCTGTTCCGAAGTTACCTTTTGTTATTATTATCAATTCAGTTTTTGTTTAATAATGACTTCTTGAAATTAGCTCTTTAAACACTTCAATTAACCACATAGACTATAATTAATTTATCTTAAAAACTTTACCTTCACAGAGCACTTTCTCTCACTGTTTTACAACTTGCTGTATGCATTTAAGTTTTGTCTTGCATATGCATATATCCATTTTGATTTTATGAAATATAGCCATTTTATTGTAGGACAAAATACACTTTTTCACAAACATCAAATTTTAGATAGCATTTGGAGAAACTTTTTACCTTTTTAAATATTCATTTAAATTTTACATCCTTCATTTTACCCTGTGAAGAAAAATAAACCATTTTCATTTAGACAAGAACTTTTTTTATGAAGAGACTTGTAATAATTTCATTAAGACTTACAATTTTGTTATCATGGTAGAGATCTTATTAGCATTTATATACTTATGTATTAATATAAGCACTATTTATTTTTTGGCCATTTTAATAGAGCTCTTTTAGGAATTTTTATTTATTAATTTAATATTGCCATGAGGAGGTATTAAAATATACATTGACATTGAACAAACAGACAAACCCAAAAATAATTGTAACACACCAACAGAAATAGAAAGTTTACAATTTGATTCATGATTCTAGGTTTAGAGTTCCCATAACTTAAAATCTAAGGTTCCCTCATCAGGGGAGTATGGACAAAAGGTCTGTACTGTTTGAAGCAATGCAATCATTTGCTCTTCTTTCACTTTACAATTGGCTGTTTACAATAGTTGTTGTAAAGTGTGGAGATAGATCTCCTGTTGCTTTGATAATGTATTTCCCATATTACACTAGCGTCTGCAGTCAGCTTCCCTCTTTCAGTGCAGCTGATGTCCTGTCTGTGCAGGATGCTTATTCTGAACCAATCTCACTCTGCAGACGTGTTCCTAGGACTGAACCCAGGGAGCAGCTGACCTCAAGGGCGGCTCTGATCACTGGCAGTGACCAAGGTCCGGACCATCTTTACACTGGGCTGTTCCCAGGGCCCGTGCCAAAAATTCCCCCACAGATAGGGGGAATATCAGCTGCCCCACATTGGGCACCAATTGCCACAGGAATTAAAGACTTGACACAAAAACTCAAGTAGGGAGGGCTCCATCTGCTTTTTAAAATTTTTTTCTGAAAACAGTTTGATGTGATTTTTTAAACTTTTTTTCCTTCTTTACTTTATTAACATGTTACATTCAAAAAATATGAGGTCCCCATATACTCCCCACCCCCCTACCCCACTCCTCCCACATCAACCTCTTCCATCATCATGGCATATTCACTGCAACTAGTGAATACATTTTGGACCACTGCTGCACCACACGGACAATGGTCTAAAATGTAGTCTACCCTCTCCCCCATTCCACCCAGTGGGCCATGGCAGGACACACAACATCCAGCATCTGTCCCTGCAGCACCACCTAGGACAACTCCAAATCCTGTAAATGCCCCCACATCATATCTCTTCTTCCCTCTCCCTAACATCAGCAACTACTGTGGCCATTTTCTCCACATCAATATTACAATTTCTTTCCTTACTAATCATAATAGTTTCCCAGCAGAAAACCAGTAAGCCCACTCTAATCCATATTCTATTCCTCCATCCTGTTGACCCTGGGATAGTTATGTCCACTCCACCTCTACATGAAGAGGGAGCTTAGAAAATCACCTTCTTTATCTTACCCCACACACAAAAATTCAAAAACATGTAAATTAGCCCTTTTTCTCTTTCTATATTATTCAAGGACTGCACAAGACTCCATTGACTTTCTTCATAATTTACATGCTATTATTGTCACACATTTTACTCCTACATATATTTTAAACCTTGTAAGCCATTATTTTTTCTTTTAGTCTTTCCAAAGACATCTTTCTTTATCCCCATATTTGACTCCATTTCTTACTACATCTCTGCAACAGCTATCTATTTCTGTGTTTAAAAAAAGATTTAATTATTAATATCTGTTGTCTCACACTGTTTTTGAGTGTCAGGAATTTGAAAATAACTAGCTAGTTAGTTCTGGCTCACAGTTTATCATGGCATTGTTGTCAAGATGTCAACCAGAGCATTCACTGTCTCTCCTTTCCTCTCCCTCCTCTTCTCTCTCCCTCTCTCAAGCTATATCTATCTATCTATCTATCTATCTATCTATCTATCTATCTATCTATCTATCTATCTATCTATCTATCACCTAGCCCAGTGCTTACCTTTGAAATATAGCAACCATTTTTAAGGAAGCCCAAGCCCATGGAGAGGTCGCATATGGGTATCATATCAAATAGCCCCAGCTAAGATTTCAGACATGCCAGTATAAACCAGTGGGCACATAGTGCACCTCCGTATTGTCTGTGCACAAGGTGATCTGTTCCCAATGCTGAACCCTCACTATTTTACTAGTTGGGGGCTTCTGTGAGAAACACACTGGAGGAAACACCCCCAGCCCCGTGAGGAGGAAAGACACAATGGTGGCCATTGTTGGTCTTTGTTTATACTTAGGACAGACTTTCGTAAAGTGAAGCCCACACCTTACAAGTTCATTTATGTAGTGCATCAACCTCAATTCTTACTGCTTTTCCTATTATTTCAAGTCACACTCCCACCCACCTCCCACATACTTGGCACATAGCCAAGTACAGCACACAAGCTATTCTGTACAATAGAACAACTCCACTGTCTTGTTTTATGATCTTCTTTGCTTAAAAGTTTTATGACAGTGTTTCTGAAACCATCCTACTGACTACACCTGCCAAGTGGCAGAGATAAGAGAATGCACATAGTTCAGGATTCTAACAGCTTGTTCTAAAGTCACCTGAGAAAAAATACCTTCCAAGACTTCGATGTGATTTATTTCAAAATTTCATGGGAATTTTGCATTCTTTTCCAAAAAATGTCCATTTGTTGCTTACTATAAAATGTTGTCATCACAAACTTCATAGCCTTGGAAATTTTCATCACCACAGTTTAAGAAATACAACTCAAGAAAGCACACAGAATCAAATCCTGTCTCGCAAGCACTATTGCCAAAATAGAAAACAGTACCCAATGATAACTCTTTTTTCATCATAAGGTAGATAACTTTCTTAATATAAATTGTTTCTATTTTTTCATCATGAATTAGTTGATTTTTTAAATATTGCATTAAAACATTATTAATCTTGAGGAGGTAGGAAAAGATGATATTTGTAAGTGCACCCACATCATCTTTCCTACTAAAAAACAGCTGAGTGGGGACAAAATCCTGCCTGAGTGAGCTGTTTTGGACACCCACAAAGCTGGAGTCTTCTGGACATAGATCTGGAGAGAGTGAAACAAAAACAGTGATTGCTCAAGGTAGAATGGTGAATTTCCAGAGCTTGTTCCTAAAGCTCTGGGATGGCCAAGCACTTCCCTTAGGGCAGATAGCCATGGCATTCCACAAACCCTGTGTTTCCTGAACACACAATCCTGGAACCCATGCCCCCCAAACCCCGAGTTCCCTGAACCTGCATTCCCTGAACACAGTGCTCCCTAAGTCCTGAATTCCAGGGTTCCTGGAGACTGCTGGTCTTGGTCTCAGACAAACTCCAAGAGTGGAAGGGTTCTTGGAAACAGTGCAGGGGGTCCAAGAAGTATGGATTCAATTGTCTGAACCCCTGTTTTTGAAATTTGAGAAGCATACCAGCTGGCTTGAAGAGAAACCTGGGAGAGGTAAGAGGCAAGTTGTTGAGGCATCCCAATTTACCTAAATGCCCAGGGATAGGGAATAAGGTGGAGTCAGGCAATTAACTAGTCCTGTGCAACACACCTAAGGGAAGGGCAGAGGAAGAAGTACTTGATAGGCTTCCAAGAGCACATTTAGGGTTTCCAACAAGGTATGGGTTCCCTCTCTCAAAAAGATTGAGAATCACTATTTTCTACAGTGAGTTGGTTCACCAGGGTCCCATTTAAATCTCAGAGGTGAGCTCTCACATGGGCTTCCTGCAGTCCAGGGACAGAAGGAAGGGAGAATTGGGAAGGGACAGATTCCTAATCAATTTATTCAATTGCAAAGAAGACTCCTTGATTGAGGACTTCTCTGGTTTTTTTTGTTGTTGTTGATCTCTTGTCTTTCCTTCTGATTTACCTGCACCCCTCCCTCCCCTTTTTTTTTCTATTAGGTGGTGCTGGCCCTGATTCTAGATTTTGGTGCTTCCTTGTTCTCAATATCATCTTTTTCTGTGTGTACTGATTTTGGCTACCAATGCGATCTCCTTTCCTTCCCACATCTTTCTATCCTCCAACTTCTAGTGTTTTTGATATATTCCACTTCTCTTTCTTTAGACCCCAATTGTTCTGACTCTTTATTCATAACACTTCTATTTGATTTTCTATCTTTTATTAACTCTTTTTGTTTTCTCCTTCCTTTTCTTTTTCCCTCTCTCCTGATCACATTGGTCTTTTAATTCATACTATATTCTTCCCATAATCAGTTTCCCATTTCATCATAAGTACTCCACTTTCATATTCCTATGACTCTACACAGCTTACATGAGTTTAATATTCATTCTCCTAGGTCTTCTGCTAACATTTACTATCAATACTACTATGATACTTTTTACATTCTTACCTCTCTTTCTTTCCCTGGCCCTAATCCTTTTCCTTCAAAGGAACTTAGACAATAGCAAGAAAATAGAACAAGAAGAGCAAAATGTCAAAGAGAAAACTTAACACACAAAAAAAAACAACATCTAAATAATACTGGATAATAGACTGAGAAGCTAATCAACTGAAAAAAATCATCAAGATAAAAAGATGACCAGACAGCAACAAAAAATTATAAAACCATACCCATAATCAGGAAGACATAGCCCAACCAATGAACAAACTAAAAAGTAGGAAGAAGAGCAGAACATCAAACAATTAATCAAACCTCACCAAACAAATATCATATGCCAGCATAATGAAGTGAAGGAAGACATTAAGAATATTAAGAAAACACTTGGAGATCATAGGAGAAATTGTAAACATATGCAAAAACATCACAGATATGATGGCCATGAATGGCACAAGCCAGGAAATAAAAAAATAAACTCTCATCAAATAACAGCAGATTTGAAGAGGCAAAGTAAAGAATTAGTGATGTGAAAGACAGTACATCTGAAATCAAACAGATAGTAGAAATTGATGGATAAAAAGATTTTTAAAAAATCCACCAGGTATTTAGGGATTTGAATGACAACACAAAATGCACAAACATATGCATTATAGGCATCCCAGAAGGAGAAGAAAAGGGAAAATAGACACAAAGGGTGTTGGAGGAATTAATGGTTGAAAACTTCCCTACGGAAAAAAGGGAGATGGATGTACATGTTCAGGAAGTACAACGCACCCCAAACAGTATAAATACTAACAGTCAGACCCCAAGACATATAGTTATCAAATTATCCAATGCTCAAGAAGAAGAGAAAAATACTGAAGGCAGAAAAGGAAAAAAGAACCATCACATACAAGGGAAGATAAATGAGATTAAGTCTGGATATCTGATTTGAAACCATGGAGGCCAGAAGGCAATGGTATGACATAGTCAAGGTCCTAAAAGAAAAAAAAATTCCAGCCAAGAAAAAACTAACCAGCAAAGATGGTATTCAAACATGATGGAGAGTTCAAAATATTCACAGATAAACAGAAACTAAGAGAGTATGCCATTAAGAAACCTATCCTTCAAGAAATACTAAAGGGAGTTCTGAAGGAGGAAAGAAGGAAGCAGGAGAGGTCTTATTGGAGGAAAGCACAGGAACAACAAAAAGGCAAAAATAGAAATAAAAACAATATATGAAATACACAAATCCAATGAAAATATGGCTAAGGTAAGTAGTTCCCATGTGGAGCTAGCCCATGCACGGTGCTGATGTGCACAAGGAGTGCCTTTCCACGCAGCGGTGCCCTCTGCATAGGGGAGCCCCACTGGCAAGGAGTGCTCCCTGTAGGGAGAGCCGACCAGCACAAAAGAGAGTGCACCCTACCCAAGAGTGGCGCCCCACACACAGCTGACACAATCAAGGTGACACAACAAAAAGAAACCCAGATTCCTTGTGCCACTGATAAGGATAGAAGCTGTCACAGAAAAACACGGAGAATGGACACAGGGAGCAGGAAAAGGGTGAGGGGGGAAGGGAGAGAAATTAATGAATAAATAAATCTTTTAAAAAAAACTCACCTGTCAAAAAACACAGATTGTCAGAATGGTTAAGGAAATATGACCCATCTATATGTTGTCTACAAGAAACTCACCTTAGACCCAGGGATCCAAGGAAGTTGAAAGTGAACAGCTGGAAAACAATCTTACAAACAAACAATAACCAAAAAAGGGCAGGACTAGCTATACTTATATCGGACAAAATAGGCTTTAAATGCAAAACTATTGAGAGAGACAAAGATGGACACTACATATTAGTAAAAGTGGTAATCTTTCAAGAAGAGAGAACAATTATAAACATTTATGCTCCAAACCAGAGCACCTCAAAATACATGAGGCAAACACTGGAAAAACTAAGTGAAGGAATAGATGTCTCTACAATTATCATGAAGAAATTTAATACATTATCACCATTAGACAGAACATCTCAACAGAAAATCAATTAAAAAACAAAGATTTTCAATAACATAAATGAGGATCTGGAACTAATAGACCTACACAGAACATTACACAAAATACAGCAGGATATACATTCTTCTCAAGGGCACATGGATCATTCTGCAAGATATACTACATGCTAGGCCACAGAGAAAGTCTCAATGAATTCAGAAAAACTTAAATTATCCAAATAATTTCTCTGGTCACAGTGGAATAAAGCTGGATATTTGCAAGGGCCAGAGAACCAGATTAGACACAAAGATATGGAATTTAAGCAACACACTATTAGAAAAACAGTGGGTCAAGGAGGAAATCGCAAAAGAAATCAGTAACGACCTTGAAACCAATGAAAAAGACAACACGACATATCAAAACTTATGAGATGCAGCAAAAGCTGTACTGCACAGAAAGAAGTAACACAAATCTTGCTTTAAAACTCCATAATCATAAATATATACATCAAAAAAGAAGAAAGAGCTAAAATTGAAGACCTAACTGCACACTTGGAGAAATTAGTAAAAAAAACAAAAACAAAAACAAAACAAAACAAAAAACCAAAACAACAAGGGGAGATTAAAGAAAAATAAAAAAGATCAGAGCAGAACTAAATGAAAGAGAAATTAAGGGAGAACTAGAAAAAATATACAAAAAAAAAAGAGTCAGTTCATTGAGTAGATCAATTAAATTGACAAACCCTTAGTTAGACAAACAGAAAAAAAGAGAGAAGATGCAAATACACATGAAAGGGGATATCACCACTGACTCCACAGAAATAAAGAGTATCATAAGAGGACATTTTGAAAACCATATGCCAACAAGAAGGAAAATTTAGAGGAAAGGACAAATTCCTAGAAAGACATAAGCAGCCTACATTGATGAAAGAAGAAATTGATGACTTCAACAAACCAATCACAAGTAAAGAGGTAGAATCAGTCATTAAAAACTTCCAAATAAGAAGATCCCTGAGCAAGACAGATTCACAGGTGAATTCTACCGAACATTCCAGAAAGAACTAACACCAGTCTTGTTTTAAATCTTCCAAAAAAAAACTGAAATAGAAGGAATATTGCCTAACTCATTCTATGATGCCAACATTACCTTTATACCAAAGTCAAAGACACCACAAGAAAGGAAATTTACAGACCAATCTCTCTAATGAACCTAGATGTTAAACCTCAAGAAAATATTTGCTCAGCACATTGAACAACATGTCAAATTATTTATAGACCATGACCAAGTGGGTTTCATTCCTGGTATTAAGGACGGTTCAACATAAGAAAATCAATCAATATAATCAAAGTCAATCAACATAATACACCACATAAACAGATCAAAGGAAAAAAATTCCCAGGATCAGATCTATAGATGCAAGAAAAGCATTTGACAAAATACAGCACACTTTGCTGATAAAAACACTGGAAAAGCAAGAATAGAAGGAAACGTTCTGACTATGATAAAGATATATGAAAAACCCACAGCTAACATCATTAACAATGGTTAAATCCTAAAATCTTTCCCTCTAATGTCAGGAACAAGACAAGGATGCCCACTATCTCCCCTCCTATTTAACATTGTTTAAAAGAACTTGCTTAAGCACCGAGCAAAGAAAAACACATAAAAGTTATCCAAATTGGAAAGGTGGAAGTTAAAATTTCACTATTTGAAGGCTACATGGTCCTATACATAAAAATCCCTGAGAAATCTACAACAAAGTTTCTAGAGCTTAAAAATGAGCTCAGTAAAGTTTCAGGTTATAACATCAATGCACAAAAACCAGTGGCATGGCTGTGCACCAACAATGAGCCAACGGAGGGGGAAATAAAGAAAAACATCCCATTTATAAAAGCAACAAATAGACTAAAATACCTAGGAATTAATTTAACTAAAGTAGTTACTGATAAATAAATGAATATTCCATTTTCATGGATGGGAAGACTAATCATCAATATGATGTCTATCCTATCTAAACTGATCTACAGATTTAATGCAATCCCAATAAAAAATCTACAGAGCTTTATTTTTTTACCAAATTGGAACAACTAAATATGAAATTTATTTGAAAGAGCAAGCCACCCCGAATAGCCAAAGACACACTGAAAAAGAAAAATGAAATTTGAGGAATCACATTACCTGACTTTAAAACATACTACAAAGCTATAGTGGTCTGAATGGCATGGTATTGTCACAAGGATAGATATAGTGACCAATGGAACTGAATTGAGTTCTGATCTAGATCTTCACACATATCATGTGATATTCGACAATGCCACCAAGCCCACTCGACTGGGATAGAATGGCCTCTTCAACAAATGGTGCTTGGAGAACTGAATATCCATATGCAAAACAATGAGAGGGGAACACCATCTCACACCTTAAATGAAAATCAACTCAATATGGATCAAAGATCTAAATATAAGAGCCAAGGTCATAAAGACCTTGGAAGATAATGTAGGAAAGCATTTACAAGGCCTTGTAATAGGAAATGGTTTCATGAAATTCACACCCAAAAAATAGATAAATAGGTTCTCATCAAAATTTAAAAATTTTGCACCTCAAAGGAGTCTGTCAAGAAAGTGAAAAGATAGCATACCCTGGTGGAGAAATATTTGATAACCATATATCTGATGAGAGCCTAATATCCAGTATATTTAAAGAAATCCTATGTCTGTAGAACAAAAAGACAAATAAGCCATTAATAAATGGGTAAGAGAATTGAACAGATACTTTTCCAAAGAAAAGATACAAATGGTTAAAAAGCCTTTGAAAAGAGGCTAAACATCACTAGCTATTAGGGACACGAAAATCAAAACTACTGGTAGGCATTTAAAAAACAGAGGACTAAAGTTTTGGAGAGGATGCGGAGGAATAGGAACACTCATCCACTGTTGGTGGGATGTAGAAGGAGCCAGCCATTGTAGAAGGTACTTTGGTGGTTCCTCAAAAACTAACTGTAGATCTGCCATATGATCCAGCAATTCCACTGCAGGGTATATACCCAGAAGAACTGAAAGCAAGGACATGAACAGATATATGAACACCAGTGTTCATTGATATGTTATTCACTATTGCCAAAAGTTGGAATCAACCCAAACATCCATCAAGAGAAGAATTGATAAACAAAATGTGGTATATATACACAATTGAATATTACTCAGCTGTAAGAAGGAATACAATACTAACACATGGGATAACATGGATGAATCTTGAGGACCTTATTAAGTGAGGCAAGACAGGTATTGAAGGACCAATATTACATAACCTCACTGACATGAATTAAACAAATCCAGCAGACTCAGGGAACTAGAGTCTGAAGACAGACTTACAGGAAACAGAAAGGGAGAAGGTTGTGAACCATCCCCCATAAGACAAAATCTATGATAAGGTAGAAGTGAACAGTTGTGCAGTGAAGGGATATGACAAGGGTGTAGGGATAGTATTGGGTTGGGTGATGCAAGTTCGAAAGTGGGGTAGGATTGGGAGGGTGGGTTAGACAGTCCATGAAAATGGTGTAGGGTTGGGAAAGGAAGCAGATGAACACGGGATTAGTGGATATGTGGTTGAAACTACAATGTTAGGAAAGATCTTTTGGCAATATGACAAGGAAGGGTTATTGGTTTAGGGAAATGGATTGGGGTGCACTCAGGACAGAGTGCACCTGGGGCAGTCTTCTAAAGAATGTGTAAGTGATAGCTTTGTCATATTGTGTTGGATTAGTGGGTGGAGACCCACATCACGAGTGAGAATTAGTTGGACTCCCATCCTGGGGAGGCCCATTATGTTTTCAGAGTGGTGGGTGTCTCTCAAGAGCATGCGCAGTTCATAATAGGGGAGGTCAGACCAGTGTATCAAGACTCCAGACAAAGCAAGTAACTGAATTTTGTCCTTCAAGGAGTGAAGCCTGATGGCCATCATGGGCCCCGAGGGAATGGGGAGGGAGAACAGGGTAGTGGGAAGAGGAGATATTTAGTGACAATGGAAGAATTCTGCATACTCTTGCAATGATGGGTACAGGCCATGTTGAATTTCATCAAAAGTTTATGGAAGTGTATGGTCTAGAGTGTAGACCATATGATAAACCATTGACCATGGTTAGTGGCTATGTTTCAATATTTGTACATCAGTTGTAACAAATGTACCATCCACATATAAAAAGGTTATTGATATGGGAAGGGAGAAAGGGGGAGGATGTTGGGTATAGAGGAGTCCCCTGTGTTCTGTATGTGACTTTACCCTGATCTAAAACTTCTTTGAAGACAAAATGAAAAAGAATAAGACACCTGGGGAAGAAATGAAAGAAAATGTCACTGTACATACATGACAACAGAAATTATAATGATGAAATGCAAAACAATAAAATTAAGATTGTTCATTATTTTTTTACTATCCCAATTGTTATTTTAATTTACATTTAGATTTTTTAAATTATTATGTAGTTTATTTTTTATGTTTAAACCTATCACTACTATTTCACCGTCCTATTAATTGTATTTGGTGATATTCCCGG
The DNA here is from genome assembly GCF_030445035.2 of Dasypus novemcinctus. Taxonomy (NCBI): domain Eukaryota; kingdom Metazoa; phylum Chordata; class Mammalia; order Cingulata; family Dasypodidae; genus Dasypus; species Dasypus novemcinctus. The sequence continues at coordinate 84,956,873 of NC_080689.1, read as the reverse complement.
CTTCATTTTTGAAGAAATTTTGGACCACAGAAGGGTTACAACTGTGGCAGGGGAGAATCATTGATGTTGGGTGGCAGTACTGGGGGATACATGGAAGGAACGTCACCTAGGCATACATATAAGGTATATAAAAGTTCAAATGTTCATGGGGCATTGTCACAATGGGTGGAGATTCACACAATAACCAAAAGAATATTGAATTTCCATCCTGGGTCTCTCACCTTTGGACCCATCTTCCTGCCTTCTGTGCCCTGCTGTTGCTGTTTTCCCCTGCCATGGTCAGCATGCAAGTAGAACCTGGGCACTTATAATCTATAATGTGGAACTTTAATCTGTAATTTGATCTGCTTTATCACTTTTCAGCTCCTTCCTCTCTACCTTGGAACCACGATCTGTTATTCTCCCATTTCTCTTCCCTCCCTACCTTAATAAAGTACTGGCATAGCTCAAAAAAACAAAAGTGAAATAAGAAAAGAATTCCCATCCTGGGGAGTTCTTCCACACTCTCCAATGGAACAGCAACAATCCCCCAAGTGCAGGACAATGACTAGTGAAGAAGGATGGTCCACTGATGAGCCCTTGATATTGATGATTATGCTTATGAAACTTTACTCTTGAATTTGAAACTTAGCCTAGTGCTGCAGGATGCCTAGGAGTTACCTCCTGAGAGCCTCCATGTTGCTCAAATGTGACCTCTCTCTAAGCCAAATTCATCATATAAATGCTTTACATTCCCCCTAGCATGGGACATGACTCCCGGGAATGAGCCTCCATCGTATCAAGGGGTTACTACCAAGCACCAAAAAGCAATGCAACTGGAAAAATACCTTGAATAAAAGGGGAAAGTGTAATGACAAATGAATTTATATAACTAAGAGGCATCACGTGAGTTGAAAGGTCATCTCAGAGTAACACTTTTGCACATGTCAGCAGGATCTCATAGATGCCAAAATAGATAATACCCCACGTGAGACTTGGACTTGTCCTGAATGATATTGCGATGACAGATACAGACCATTATATATCCTGCCATGACCTACAGAATTGAATGGGAGAGAGTGTAAACTACATTGTAAAGTATAATCCATGCTTAACAGCAATGCTCCAAATGTGTTCATCAATTGCAATGAACATATCATAGTAATAAAAAAAGTTGCTAATGTAGGGAAGGATGGGAGGTGTATGGATTGAGGTATATGGGAATTCCGTATATATTTTGTGTAACATTTTGTGTAATCTAAGTATCTTTTTAAAAAATTAAAACAATATATTTAAGAAAATAAAAGAAAGCAGACCAATATGTCAATCCCTCAATATTATTGCAGCTAACTATGAATCTTATTCTTTAAAAATTATAACTTAGTGCTGGCCATAGGTTCTGAGGGGAGGGTTAGGGAAGACTAGAATAAAGGGAATGCAAGGCATTTTTAAGGCATTAGAATTGTTCTGCATGATCTTGAAATAATGGATACAGGCCATTTTAAATTTCACCAAAACCTATAAAAATATATGGTCCAAAATGTAAACCATAATATGAACTATTGACCAGGGTTAGTATCAATGCTTCAATATTTGTGCATCAACTGTAACAAATGCACCTTCATGTAAAATATTTTTAATAGGTGGGAGTGGAAAGGGGGGGCATGGGAAACCCCTATATTTTCTATGTGACTGTTCTGTAAAATCTTTCTTTGAATATATATATTTTAAATGAGACACTGTGGGACGATACAGAAGAAAATGTCACAGTGCATGCAAGACAACAGATCTTACAGTGATGAAAGGCAGTGTCAAAAAGTTTTATGGCAAGATGGCGCCTGAGTGAATGCACCTCACAGTCTCTCCTGCAAGGAGGCTGCGGAGTGCGGTTGGAGGCTTGCCAAAGTAGGCTGTTTGGGGAGCTTGCAAGGCAGGAGGTGTGTGGATGTGGATTTGGAGAGACAGTGACAGAGGTAGTGCTTGCTAAAGGTAGAATTGTGGGTTGCAGGGACTGAGGTAAGAGGCTGTGGGAAGGTGGGACCCCTTCCCCTCTCCCTAGGGCTGGCTGCCACGGTGTTCCCTGAGAACTGTCCGTGGTGCGGTGGCATTCCTCGACCTTGTGGTCACTAGGTGTGTGATCCCAGGACCATGTTCCTAAGCCCCTGCAGCCCACATTCCAGAGACACACATACCCTGAGTCTGCAGTGTGCTGGACTAACCATTCCCCAGTCCAGCACTCCCAGAGGCCCGGGATTGCCCTAGGCCTCAGGTTTTGAACTGACTCTGTGAGTGGGTGGGATTCAGTGGGAGGTGAAACAGTGGGGCCAGGTTAGTACAGGTTCAAATTTCTGGTCACCCCACCCCTTTTTAATTTTAATTTTAAAAAAATTTGTTTTTATTGGAGGAGCATAGCACCTGGTTTGGTCACAGCCTGGGAAGAAAGGAGTGGTGAATCTACTGAGAAAACCCAATTCACCTAATTACCCTGAGATAGGAAACTTGGTCTGGGAGAAGGTAGAGTAAAAAATCAACTAGCCCTCTCATAGCACACCTAAATGAGAGGGACTCTAGGAGGTGCTTTCCAAGCTTCCAATAGCACACTTGGGGTTCCCAGTGAGGTGGGGGTGCTCTCTTTCTGGAAATTAAGAGTTATTGTTTTCTGTGTGGGACTGATTCAATAAGGACCCACTTGAATCTCCTACTGGACCTCTCAGGCAGCTTTCCTGCTGCCTTGGAGAGAGGGAAATGAGGAAGTGAAAAAGGGGAATGTTAGATCCCTAAGTGTTTTTATTTAACTGGAAAGAGGATTCCTTGCTTGAAACTTTGCCTATTATCTTGTTGGTTTTTGTTCCTGTTTTTCCTTCCTCTTTATATCCACAAGGCCCCTTTTTCTTTCTTTTTCCTTTTTTTCTCTTTTTCTTTTCCTTGCTTACTTCCCCCCTTACTTTACTCCCCTTTTTCTCTTTCTTTTTTCCTCCTCTTTTTTATTCTTTTAAATTATTTGCTACAGGGAGCACTTCACATTTGCTATATTTCCTCACCCTCCATTTCCTTTTTTCTGTGTGTATTGATTTTGGCCACCAACACTATCCCCTTTCCTATACATCTTTCTATCCCCCATCTTTTATTGTTTCTCTTACATTGCACCTCTCTTTGTTTACCCCCTATTTTTCTGACATTTTATTTCTAAGACCTTTGTTCTGTTTTTGTCCTATATTTACTCTTTATATTATTGTCCTTTCTTTTATCTTTCCCTCTCTCCTGAACACATTGGCCTTTTAGTTCACACTATATTCCTCCCCATATTCAATTTTCTGTCTCATTGTACATACTCTACTTTTCTTACTGTTATAACTCTACATACCTTACATGAGTTTAATATCCATTCTCCTAGATCTCACAATGTTCCTCTGTTAAAATTTAGTAGCAATACCATTATTATTCATTTCTTTTCTTACTCTTTTTGCTTTCTCTGGCCCTAATATTTTCCTTCAAGTGAATTTAGCCAACAACAAGGAAATAGAATAAGAAGAACAAAGTGACAAAGAGAAGACTTAACATGCATGCAAAAACAACTGATTAAATTCCAAACTAGACAAAGAAGCTAAGCAACTGATTAAACCCATCAAGATAAAAACAATGACCAGATGGAACAAAAAGCTACAAACCAAACCAATAATTAGGAAGCATGCCTCAATCCAATAAATAAACTAAAAACCAGGAAGAGGAGCAGAACATCAAAAAAGTAATTAAAACTCTCAAAACACATATTAGGGACAAATTTGATGAAAAGAAGGAAGAGACTAAGAATACAAAGAAAACACTTGGAGAGAATACAGAAGAAATTGCAATCGCACACAAGAAGGTAACTGATATGATGGTGATGAACAGCACATTTCAAAAAATCAAAACTACACACTCAGCAAATATCAGCAGCAGGAAGCACAATGCACACCAAACAGTATATAGCCAAACAAGTCTACCCCAAGACATGTACTTGTCAAGTTAGCCAATGCTCAAGACAAAGAGAAAATACTAAAAGCAGCAAGAGAAAAGAGAACCATCACATACAAGGGAAGCGCCATAAGATTAAGTGCTCATTTCCCATTTGAAACCATGGAGGCAGGAAGGCAACCAAGAATACTCTATCCAACAAAGTTAGCATTCAAAAATGAAGGTGAGTCCAAAATATTCACAGAAAAACTGAAACTGTGAAAGTATACCAACAAGAATCCTGCACTTCAAGAAATACTAAAGGGTATGCCGCAGAAAGAAAGAAAAAAACAAGAGAGACAGAGTTGAGGAGAGTGTAAGAGCAACTAAAAAGACAAAAACAGAAAAATAAAATAAGACAAACACAAATCCAAAGAAAATATGGCTAATATTGTTGGGGATTTGGGACCGAAGCGTATCACGAATGAAAGAAAGAGAAAAAGGAGAGTGAAAAAAAGAGAAAGAAAGAAAAAGAAAGAAAGAACGTGAGAGCTGGGATCAGGGGGTCTGCCAATAGAGACTCATCAGACAATTTTATAGTTTACAAGGGGCTCAATATATACCCCAGTCTATGTGACAATAAGCAGCAATACACAGTTAACTATCAGCATTACTCATAGTCTAAGGAATTCAAAAAAATCTTATCTCAAGGTACAAAGTCTAAGTGTTCTATTTACTACAAAAGGTGTGTGCTCATCTTTACTTTCAGCCTTGAACAGCTTCATCCCCTTGCTGGGAACTCTTAATTACTGCATTCCTTAGGTTGTAAGCATAGCCATTGAGACAGCACGTCTCTCCTTGTGAGGTCACTGTGTCTCAGTTTCCAACAAATATAAATAATTCATGGAAAGTAATAACACTGAATGTCAATGGATTAAATGCACCTGACTCAAGAGACTCAGGTTAGAAATTTGGATAAGGAAATATGACCCATCTATATGCTGTCTATAAGAAACACATCTTAGACCTGGGGATTCAGGGAGATTGAAAGTGAATGGCTGGAAAACAATCTTACAAGCAAACAATAACCAAAAAAGGGCAGGAGTAGCTATATTAATATCAGACAAAATACACTTTAAATGCAAAACAATTGGGAAAGACAAAGAAGGACGCTAAATATTAGTGAAAGGGACAGTCTCTCAAGAAGAACGAACAATCATAAATATTTATGCTCCTAACAAGGGCGCCTCCAAATACGTGAGGCAAACACTGGAAAAACTAAGTGAAAGAATAGATGCCTCTACAATTATAGTGAGCGACTTTAATACACCACTATCAACTTTGGACAGAACATCTCAAAAGAGAATCAATAAAGAAACAAAGACTTTGAACAATATATTAGAGGAGCTGGAGATACAGAACATTACACCCAAATACAGCAAGGTATACATTTTTCTCAAGTGCACACGGATCATTCTCCAAGATACACCACATGCTAGGCCACAGAAAAATTCTCAAGGAATTCAGAAAAATTGAAATCATACAATATAATTTCTCTTACCAGAATGGAATGAAGCTGGAAATCTACAAGGCCCAGAGACCCAGATTTGGCACCAAGATTTGGAAGTTAAACAACACACTCTTAGAAAAACACTGAGGCAAGGAAGAAATCTCAAAAGAAATTAATAAATGTCTTGAAACTAATGAAAATATAACACAACATATCCAAACTTATGGGATGCAGCAAAAGTAGTACTGAGAATGAAATTTACAGCCATAAATTCATACATCAAAAAAGAAGGAAGAGCTAAAATTGAAGAACTAACTGCAAACTTGGAGGAATTAGTAAATAAACAACAAACTAACCCCAAAGAAGAAGAAAGAAAGAAAGAACAAAGATCAGAGCAGAACTAAATGAAATAGAAAATAAGAAAGCACTTGAAAAAATAAACAAAACCAAGACCTGGTTCTTAGAGAAGATCAATAAAATTGATAAACCCTTAGCTAAACTAACAAAGAAAAAAAAGAGAGAAGACGCAAATACACAAAATAAGAAATGAGAAAGGAGATATTACCACTGATCCCATAGAAATAAAGACAACCATAAGAGGATAGTTTGAAAATTTATATGCCAACAAGAAGGACAAATTCTTAGAAACACATTAACAGCCTACATTGACAAAAGAAGAAATTAACAATCTCAACAAACCAGTCCCAAGTAAAGAGATAAAATCAGTCATTAAAGATCTTCCAACTAAGAAGAGCCTTGGGCCAGGTGCCTTCACGGGTGAATTCTACCAAACTTTCTGGAAAGAACTAACACAAGTCTTGCTTAAAATCTTCCAAAAAAAAAAAAAAATCAAAATAGAAGGAACATTGTCTAACTCACTCTATGATGCCAAGATTACTCTAGTACCAAAGCCAAACAAAGAAAACACAAGAAGGAACATTACAGACCTATCTCTCTAAAGAACCTAGATGTGAAAATCCTCATAAAAATACTTTCTAATTGTATTCAACAACACATTTAACAAATTATTCACTATGACGAAGTGGGATTCATTCCTGGTATGCAACGATGGTTCAACATAAGAAAATCAATTAATGTAATACACCACATAAACAGATTGAAGGGAAAAATCACATGATCATATCTATAGATGCAGAAAAAGCATTTAACAAAATACAGCACAATTTTTTGATAAATACATTGCAAAAAATCAGAATAGAAGGAAACTTTCTGAACATGATAAAGAGTATGTATGAAAAACCCACAGCTAACATTATTTACAAAGGTGAAATGCTGAAATCTTTCTCTTTAAGATCAGGAACAAGACAAGAATGACTACTATCATCCCTCCTATTTAACATAGTCTTACAAGGACTTGCAACAAAGCTTCTATAACTTATGAATGAGTTGAGTAAGGCAACATGTTACAAAATCAATGCATAAAAATCAGTAGCATTTCTGTACACCAATAATGAGCAATCTGAGGAGGAAATCAGGAATCAAATACCATTCACAACAGTAAATAAAAAAAAAAAACAATACCTACAAATAAATTTAACTAAAAAGATAAAAGACTTATACACTGAAAACTACACAACATTGTTCAAGGATATCAAAGAAGACCTAAATAAATGGAAGAATATACCCTGTTCCTGGATAGGAAGACTAAATATCATTAAGATGTCCATCCTACAAAAACTGATCTACAGATTCAATGCAATCCCAATAAAAACCAACACAGCATTCTTTAATGAACTAGAGAAACTATGAAATTTATTTAGAAAGGAAAGAGGCCCTGAAAAGCCAAAGTCATATTGAAAAAGAAAAATGAAATTGGAGGAACCACACTACTTGACTTCAAAACATACTACAAAGCTACAGTAATGAAAACAGCATAGTTTGGGCACAAGGATAGACACACTGAGCAACAGAACCAAATTGAGAATACAGATATAGATCCCCATATATACAGCTATATGGTATTTTACAAGGCCACCAAATCCTCTCAACTGGAAGAGAATGGCCTCTTCAACAAATGGTGCCTGGAGAACTGGCTATCCACATGTAAAGGAATGAAAGAGGATTACCATCTCACACCTTATACAAAAATCAACTCAAGATGGTTCAAAGACCTAAATATAAGAGCCAAAACAATAAAGACCTTGGAAAGCAATGTAGGGAACCATCTACAGGACTTTGTAATAGGAAATGTCTTCATGAACTTCACACCAAAAGCACGAGCAGCAAAAGAACAAATAGATAAATGGGACTTCCTCAAAATTAAAGCCATTGCACCTCAAAGGAGTTTGTCAGGAAACTGAAAACAGAACCTACACAATGGGAGAAAATATTTGGTAACCATATATCTGATAGGAGACATATCTTGCATATATAAAGAACTCCAATATCTTGGAAAATAAAAGAAAAACAGCCCATTTTAAAAAATGGGAAAAGGATATGAACAGGCACTTCTCCAAAAAAGATATACAATTGGTTAAAAAAACACATGAAAAAAATGCTCAAAATCAGTGGCTGCTAGGCAAATGCAAATCAAAACAACAATGAGATACCATCTTACTCCCATAAAACTGGCAGCTATCAAAAATTCAGAAGATTGCAATTGTTGGAGAGAATGTGGAGGAATGGGAACACTCATCCACTGCTGGTGGGAATGCAGAAGGATCCAGGCATTCTGGAGGACAGTTTGGCGGTTTCTCAAAAATATAGCTATAGATTTGCCATATGATCCACCAATTCCACTGCTGGGTATATACCCAGTAGAACTGAAAACAAGGACACAACCTGATATGTGCACACCAATATTCATAGCAACACTGTTCACTATTTACAAAAGTTGGAATCAACCCAAATGCCTATCAATAGATGAATGGATAAATAAAATGCAGTATATACATACAATGGAATACTACTCATCTACAAGAACAAATACAGTACAAACACATGTGATTACATGGATGAATCTTGAGAACCTTATGTTGAGTGAAGCAACCCAGGCACTGAAGGACAAATACTACATGAACTTCTGATATGAAATAAGTAAACCAAGCTGTCTCAGATAGCTAGAGACAGGATAACAAACTTAAAAGAAATTGGGGATAGAGGAAGATTGCAAGCTGAATCCTACATGGGTGAAATCTATAATAAGCTGGAGGTAAGTATTTGTACAGGAAGGGATAAAATGGGGGCGTATTGAAAACTTTGGGTGGGGCTTTGTAGGTGTCAGTGGGGCTAGGGATGGGAGGATGGGTCAGATGGCCCAAGAAATTGGGGGGATGATGGAGGGAACATATGAACATATGAGATTTTCAGGTATGTGGTTGAAATTACAATATAGAGAAAACTCTTTAGAACATAAAATACAGAAGATTATCTGTTTAAGATGCTTAAGGGAGGCTTTGTGACATGGGGCAAGCTTCTAGGTAGTGTGTGAGTGCTAATTTTGTCATAAGGGGTTATATCATTGGGTGGAGACCCATAAAATGAAAGTGAAGGTACACCCACATGCTGGGGAGGACTAATGTTCTCAAACAGAGGGAATTGTATCTCTTGAGAGAATTGGTGGTTCACAATGGGTTAGGGCAGTCGAGTATGTCAAGCTCTTAACATTGTTGCAAGTATCTTTGTGATTGTCATGGTGGCCCTGTGGGGAGGGGGAAAGAGGTGTTGAATACATGGAATCAGGGTAACTGTGGGGCAATGGACGTTTTCCACAAGATCATGCAATAATGAATATAGGACATGTTAAATTATACCAAAATGTATAAAAGCCTCTATGCTAAAATGTAAAGCATACTGTAAAACATAAGGTAACTAAAAATTTAAAAAAATGTATAGTCTAAAATACAAACCATAATGTAAACCCAATTGGAACCATGTTTGAAAGCTATTGTTTCAATATCTGTACGTCAACTCCAGCAAATATAATATGAACATGTAAAAAGATCATTGTTGGGGAAGGAAGAAAGAGTTTGATGTTGGATATGTGGTAGTACCATATTTTGTATATGTGAATTACTGTGATCTAAAAATTTGTGAAGACAAACTTAATACTCAGAAAAAAAGAAAAGAAAGGATGTAGACAATGAGGAAGAAATGGAAGAAATTTCCTTGCCACTCTACATACAGGGCAACAATTACAGCAGTGATGAAAAGCAAAATGCCAGAAACAAAGCTTTTAATTTTTTAATTTTTTGATACTCCAATTTATTTTTCTTTATTTCATTTTTCTAAATTACTGTCTATTCTATATCTAACCTTTAAACCCATCACTATATTCCATTTTACTCTTAATGGAACCTGGCAATATATTGAGCTTCCTTTCTGAAGAAGTTTTAGATCACAGAGAGGTTCAACTATGGTGGGGGAGGAACACTCGTGTTGGGTGTTATTGGTGGGGGTACATGGTTGGGAGGGAGTTCTCCAGGACATGCATACAGGGTACATAGAAAGGTTTGGATACTTTCATAGTGGTTATAGTTGGAAATGACAGATGAGAGAGTGTTGAGTTCCTGGCCAGGGGAGATCTATCACATTCACCAATGGAATAGCAACAATCCCCCAAGTGCAATGTCCAAGAACAACAAAGATGGATTGTCCAACAATGAGCCCTTGATACTGATGGCTCCAATTATGAGCCTGTGTGCCTGAAATATGAACTATGCCTAGAGCTGCATGGTGCCTAAGAGTTACCTCCTGAGAGCCTCTATTTTGCTCAAATATGGTCACACTCTAAGCCAAACTCAGCATGTAGATGCATTGCCTTCATGACAGCTTGAGACATGACTTCTGGGGTTGAGCCTCCCTGGTACAGAGGGATTACTACGAAACACCAACTGATGATGTAACTAGAAAAAGAACTTGATTAAAGGGGTCAACTCAGAATTGCAGAATATCTCAGCCTAGATGTAATATCAAATGTTAAAAACTACTTTTTGACTTTGGGTAAAAGGGGGAAATGGAAAGGATAAGTGAGTTTATATGGCTATGAGTCTCCAAAAAGAGCCGGGAGGTTATCAGAGGGGCCACCCTTATGCACACCTCAGCAGAGACCCAGGGACAGATAAAGTAGATACTACCTCAGGTATTGGTTCTTCTGAGGGCCACAGAGACCCACAGGTTCTGTGGTAATGGCAGATGGAGTTCAGTGCCATATCAGTTGGCCCTACTTTGGAGTTTGTGTTTCTGTGTGATGGAGCTGGACTCAGAAGTGATCTTTGTTCACAAACCAGAAGATTTTTGAGAACATTATATTATCAAAAATACTACCAGCTGAGCTGAAAGGGACAATAAGAGGGCAAGATAAGAAGACCATGGAATTACAAAATTCTATAAACTGATAAAACTATGAACTTTCAAAAACCCTTTGAAGAAAAACAAATTGAGATACCTTACTTTGCCAGACAGCTATCTTAGGTAGTACAGAATGGGATGGCTTGAAAACTAGGAATTTATAGGCTCACAGTTTTTAGATTAGGAGAAGCCACTACTGAGAAAGCAGCAAGGCAATGTTTTCTCCCCAAACTCTATAACATTCCAGTACTGGCTACCAGAGATCCTTGAGGCTCCTTGGCTATTATCTCTGCCTTGCTTTCATAGCAATGTCCTCTCCTTTCTCTTCTGGTTTCTGTTGACTTCTATCTTCTGGCTCCTCCCTGTGGCTTCTATATCTTTGAATGACTTTATCATGCTTATAACAGAATCCAATGATCTGGATTAAGGCTCCTTTCAATTAGATGGGCCACACCTTACCTCAAATAACATATTCCTGGTCCTATCTACAATGTGCCCACACAGACAGGAATACTGGCAATGATTAAGAATGTGTATATAATTCAATCTCACCAGATAAGACAGAGGCCAGCTCTTCAGGGAGAGTTATAACAAACATGGGCTCAGAGGCCAGAGACCTGGGTACAGAAACCAAAGCCCGAGGTCCAGAGGACAGAGATGTGTCACCAAGGACAATACGTAGGCCATAGAGATGACACCAGGCAATGAACTGAACAGAACTTCAAGATTTCAAAATTGCTTGGCAGCTGTGCTTCTTTTCTTCCTTTCATCCTCTCCCTTTTGGAATTAAGATGTCTGCAACATTTATACTATGCCTGCCCCACCAGGGTATATTAGAATCATTAAATTCTTTTCTAATTGCTGGTCTACAGAGAGAAATGAACTTATGCCAGATTGGATCCTACTGAGAATGTAATAAAAACCTAATTTACCTAATTTAGATGATTTAGATGGTGACTTGTGACTGTTTGGGAGATGATATTCAGATGAGTTTTGGGAAGTGAGTTGAGGCTATAATTTGTTTAGATATTTGGGAATGTTGGGATGAGGACAAGGTATTTTGCATGTGGGATAAATGGGCATCATTGGGGTTGAAAGAAACACACTATACACTGAATACCCACCTGAAAATACCTTGTCTTAAATCCTGGTGCCCATGCATGTTTCCTCATATGAAATATTCATCATACCTTATTTAATCTGAGATGGAGAGATTATCCTGGGATTTCAGATTAGGCAAAAATGCAATCACATGTTTTCCTATAAAAGGGATGCAGGATAATTTGACAGACTAACATAAAAATGTAAGAGAGAAAAGAGCATAGAGTAATTTGAAGATGCTGGACTTGAAAACTGGAGTAATGAAGTCCCAAAACAAAAAATTCTGGCAGCCTCCATGGGCTGGTGGAGTCATGGAATATATGCTTCTGAAGACCTCCCAGAAGTGTGGCCTTTAAAATCTTTGATTCCAGCCTTGAGATACTGATTTTAATTTACCAGCTCCCAAAACTGTGAGTGATTTGAATTATATTATTATGAGTTATCAAGTTTCTTTTCAATTTGTTGAAGCAGCCACAGAAAGCTAATTTAATCATTAATAATTGATGAATAATTGTGGGATTTTTAAAAGAGATATGAAAAGATTATTAATCATTGGAAATAAGGATTTTCTTTGTATCAGGTTTGGCTCATAGCCTGTTATGTGTGTTGAGTGTGTTGACTCATTTTGCCTCATGACATCCTCACAAAACAGGGACAATTATAATATACGCTTTATATCTGAGAAAAACCTTCACACTGAGAGGTTAAGTAATTTAATTGAGGACACATGGGCAGAAAGTGTCAAAGATGTACCAGAAAAATAACTAAATTGATACTTGAAGGGAAAGGGTCATGGGGAGATTTGCGCGCATTTATAATTAGGATTAGAATAAAGGGGAATGGCCATTAATAGGAAAAGAATGACAGAGAGAGATAATTTTCTTTATTTTCTTTATTTTCAAATGAGAAGGAATAAAGGATAAAGACATTGAGCTCAGCCCGTAAAATACAATGAGGGACATGAAGCAGAAGGGCCTGCCCCAAAAGAGGGTCCAGTAGATAAGGAGGGAGAGTGACACTAGACCTTCAGAGGAGAGTCTGAACCTGCACTGGCGAGGATTATACCTTTATGTCGTATGGGGAGAACAATAGCAGGGAACAGAGGAAGGGAAGGAGAGTGAGAAGGAGTCAAAATAGGAAAGTTTAAATAAAGGAGGCACAGGATAGAGGTCATTGATCCATCAGGGAATAAAACACTCTGAAATGGGCTTTCATTTCATCCTTGGAAGCATAAAAATAGCCATCAGAAGAATCTAGAATTAATCTGCCAGGTGGTAAAAGACATGTGGTGCAGTCAACCCAAAGTCAGGCTGATGGCCAGCTAAGGGACATGTGAAGGAGATCAAACACAATTGAGTGTAGAACACCCAGGACTCAGGGCCCTGCCAGATAACTACACACCAAGAGTAGGCCCAGATGAGCCAGTGAGGCCTCCATATGAACAGAATGCACAGCTCCCAAAACCTCACCAGTGAAGGCTTTATAATACTTTATGATACTGGTTTTGGGCATGATATCTTGCATGACAGTAGCTAACTGATATGTTTTCATCTTTTCAATTGCTATTCATTCTATGCCACAGTCTCCTCCCCAGACCTGATTTATTTTTTAACCTAGCACTAAAAAATGGCATAGTGTATATTTTTCATATATGTTTTTTTCTCATCAACTACAATGATAGGAGGGATCTTTGCAACTAAGAGAGGAACCACTTAATACATGTTTCTTGATTGAATGCATGATGTGGATTCAATGAATAAAATACTTCTTATTACTAAGACTAAGAGCAGTAATATATGTCAGAGAGTTTGGTGTGTTCGCCCCTGGTTTTATGAGACATTTGGTGAAACTAAATTTCATCCACCAACATATGATGAAATTTCAGAAATAATACTAGAATATCCAGAGTATTTACACTAGCACATTGAGAATAATGTTTTAATTAAAGTTTATCCAGGGAAGCAGATGTGGCTCAACTGACAGAGTACCTGCCTACCACTTAGGAGGTGCAGGGATCAAACCCAGGCCCCCGGGGCCCCTGGGGTGAGCTGGCCCATGTGCAGTGCTGATGGACAAAAGGAGCATCAAGCCACGCAGGGGTGTCCACCATGTAGGGGAGCCCAATGCACAAGGAGTGCTTCCTGAAAAGAGCCACACATGCAAAAACAGCACAGCCTACCTAGGAGTGGCAATACACGCACAGAGAGCTGATGGAGCAAGATGATGCAACAAAAAGAGACAGATTCCTGGTACCACTGATAAGAATACAAGCAGACACAGAAGAATACACAGCAAATGGATGCAGAGAGCAGACAGGGAGGGGGGTGAGAGAAGCAAAATAAATTTTAAAAATAAATTAATAAATAAATGAATAAATAAAAGTTTATCCAAAGTGTTCAGGTTACAGCAGACTTAAGAACTATGAATTTCTTCAGTGCCAAAGGATGGTAAGAGAAAAAGTTGACAATTGGTGAAAGAGTTCAGGAGGAAAGTTGTCACACATTTCTAGAAGGTTAAAGTTGAAGAATTAGAGAGTTGCCATGAAAGAATGAGAATAGCTGAAAGAGATGGAGAAAAGAAAAAGGGCTTTACAAAAGGAGGCAGATTTTCAGTTATTCTATAAATATTTGGATATAGACTATTGTAGTTAGCCAGGCTGAAATGGGCTGGCTTCCACAAGAGGTATTTATTAACTTACAAGCTTACAATTTTGAGGCTGAGTAAAATGTCTAAATCAAGGCATCATCAGGCAATGCTTTCTTCCCAAAGACCAGCTGCCAGTCAAGCTGGAATCCTCTGTCACATGGCAAGACACGTGGCATCTGCTTGTTACTTCTGTAACTTCCAGGTTTCATTGCTTCAGATTCTTGCTGCCATGGCTTTCTCCTTCTTTGTCTGAATCTTATTCTCTAATAAAAGACTCAAGTAAAGGGACTGAGACCCACAGTGGTCCAGGCATGAACTTAAGTAACTTACTCAAAGATTTCCACCTACAATAGGTTACATCCACAGAATAGATTCCCCTTAAGATCCTCCTTTACTGAGGTCCACCCTGCTTCACACCATCAAATATACATATATTCTATTTGCATTATTTTTCTTTTTTAAATAGATGGAACATACAACATTAAGTAATGTTGTAAAGACTAAAATTATATACGTGTCATTTCAAATATATTGGAACAAGATGAAGTAAGCACAGACCATATAGCAATATGGAAAACATTCAATTTTTGGCAAGTTTTATGGTTCAACCATTTTTAAAGGGAACTATAGAAATAGGGTGACAATCGCAGAATATGAAGCTCACTGGAAAATTTTATACCCAAACTGCAATCAACATATATCATTGGCTGAGCATCCTCCCTTATAACCTATGCATTCTTCAATGAGTATAGTATATTAAGGCACCCGCAATTACTATTTGATGGCAATAGGAAATTACAATAGTTATCTAAATTTAAAAAAGATGAAACAGTAGCAAATCAAGTCATCTTTTGTGACACTGAAAAGAAAGGCTTGGATGGCAATGTGTCCAGGGAAGAAAGAGTAAGGGAGGAAAATGACCTTCCACAGGGGAAGTTTTGCTTATGAAGAATCAAGGATTTAATCTTGGGAAGGACCAGAGTTGGAGGAAGAAGGCAGAGAAGGAAGAAGATGGAAAGGATAAGGAAAGAAGATGATAAATTTTTAAACATTAAAGAGGTACAATGATAAGAGAATCAATCCATCAGGTTATAAAGTTTAAAAGACCCCAGCCTAGAGTGTCAATTCACCCTGTTACTTGAACTGGCTAAGAGAAAAAAAAAATTCAGTGGTACAGTCCCCTAAAGAATGTGGTTTCTCAGTCTGATGGAGGAAGCAAACATACTCAATTTGAAGAGGAAGCAGCTGGTGCTGCAAGACTCACTGCTCTACAGCCCTGGGGAGGAGGTTTGTGTTCGAGGCTGAAGCACTGTGGGAGGATAGCTGCTACCTTACCGACAGTAATAATCTCCCAGATCTTCAGGCTGGAATCTGCTGATGGTGAGAGTGAAATCTGTCCCAGACCCACTGCCACTGAATCGATCAGGGACCCCAGATGGCCGGTTGGATGCACTATAGATGAGCAGTTTAGGAGCCTGTCCTGGTTTCTGGTGGTACCAATGTAAGTAGCTGCTGGAAACACTCTGACTGGCCTTGCACTTGAGGGTGACGGTCTCTCCTGCAGATGCAGCCACAGAGCCTGGAGACTGGGTCATCACGATATCCCCACTGGCACCTGCAACCAGAAAAGAGCATTGATCGTGCATTATGTCACAAATGTATAAAATATATATCTAAATGTAGGTTTTCTTATTTATATTCAGATCTGCTTTAGATGAAATGGTTTGCTCACTCTGCATGTTAAAACCATTCTCCAGTTTTATAAAGATAATACTCTTCTAAACCTCTCACCTGAGGCCCAGAGCACCAGCAGGATGAGCAGTTGGGAATGTGACATCATCTTGCTCACTCGTCTGATGCACTAAGGCCTCATCTCCACGGAACCTGCATTAATAGTGCTCTGAGCAAACAACCAAGTCCCAGATGAGTCTATGCAAATCAATAGAAAATATAAAGTCAAACATACCTGTGCAGTGAGTTGTAAAGATAAATAATGGAAGGGGATAAAAATATCATGACCACAGGAAATGTAACTACAGTCTGGCAAAAGTTGAGACATCAACTTAACAACCAAAATTTTCAACAATATTTAGCACAATTAGGAAAATGAAATAATTTATCAACAATTATACTGTTTCAAATCAACTGCACTCATCTTGAAAACAAAAGGAATTTGCAATGAAATACATGCATCTGTAAGTGTAATATCATAAATTAATTAAATGTTATAAATATGGTGCCAAAACCTAGGTGGAATATGTTCATATCATTGGATAGATTAAGATGTAGAGCAGGTGTTCTGTATCTATCTCAGTCTACTCTTAATTTTAAACAGATATTTGAAGCTCCTCTTCAACATCCCAAAGGAACCTCACTTAATATATCCAAAACAAGCTATCTGTATTGCCCTTAATACCGTATTACTGGGAAGCGGACTTTGGCCCAGTGGTTAGGGCATCCGTCTACCACATGGGAGGCCCGCGGTTCAAGCCCCGGGCCTCCTTGACCTGTGTGGAGCTGGCCCATGCGCAGTGCTGATGCGCGCAAGGAGTGCCGTGCCACACAGGGGTGTCCCCCGCGTAGGGGAGCCCCACGCGCAAGGAGTGCACCCATAAGGAGAGCCGCCCAGCTCGAAGGAGGGAGCAGCCTGCCTAGGAATGGCGCCGCCCACACTTCCGGTGCCGCTGATGATAACAGAAGCCGACAAAGAAACAAGACGCAGCAAGGGGACACAGAAAACAGACAACCGGGGGAGGGGAGGGGAATTAAATAAATAAAAATAAATCTTAAAAAAAAAAAAATACCGTATTACTCCCAGAAATGAGTCACCAAATACTTATAAGTCACCCTTAGGACTATCATTTTTTTTTCTTTCTTTATTTTTTTAATGTTATATTCAAAAAAATATGAGGTCCCCATATACCTCTTTTCCTCCTCACCCCACTCCTCCCCCCATAACAACAACCAGGGAGAGGACTATCATTTAAGTCGACCACTTTCTAAAATCACTAATGTAGTGATTTGGAGACCTGAAGTGTAACACCTCCACCTAGTGGTCGTAGGTAAAATGGCTTAAGCTCCCAAGGTCTGATAGAGCATTTCTTCATTTATTCCTACCCAAAACTAATACTTTAAGAATTATGCAAATGACAATATCACGAACACTTCTAGGCATAGGACATTAAATTATGAACAAGTGGAATGATTCGTTTTACTTGGAGGTTATACAATAAACAAGTAACATTTCTGCAGCCATTACTAACCTGCTTCTTTGAGATTTCCTCCTCTGAGCTAAGCTGATATTCAGGAAAGGTAGGGCCATGTGAACCTGGTCCATTTCATGATCAACCCTCTACATGAACAGTCAGAGGTAAGAGAAAATTTAGGACACTTTAACAATTATATGGGTAAAAAATTCTTTCACTATCATGAGTATAACTTTTCCTGCAGACTTTTTCAAAAGTTCCTAAGAGGTTTTCCTTGATGGGGAATGTCCTAAGGCATGTATTGTTCTAATTCTAATTAATAAGTTCATTTTCTGTAGTTTGTCTCCTTATGAGCACTTTACCTTAGGAGCGGGTCCCCTCCCAGCATTGAGGAGGAGTACTATAGATGCCACATCATCAGGGAAGGCATTCCTTCTCATCTACATTCCACCCTGTTCTTAGAACACCAAGTATCTGTGTTTACAAATGTTAATAATTAATTCAGTTTTGCTCTTTACACCCATGTATTTTTTTTTAAAGATTTATTTATTTATTTAATTAATTTCCCCCCCTCCCCTGGTTGTCTGTTCTTGGTGTCTATTTGCTGCGTCTTGTTTCTTTGTCCGCTTCTGTTGTTGTCAGCGACAACGGAAGTGTGGGCGGTGCCATTCCTGGGCAGGCTGCACTTTCTTTTCATGCTGGGCGGCTTTCCTCACGGGCGCACTCCTTGCACGTGGGGCTCCCCTACGCGGGGGACACCCCTGTGTGGCACGGCACTCCTTGCGCACATCAGCACTGCGCATGGCCAGCTCCACACGGGTCAAGGAGGCCCGGGGTTTGAGCCGCGGACCTCCCATATGGTAGACGGATGCCCTAACCACTGGGCCAAAGTCCGTTTCCCACACCCATGTATTTTTTTCTCCTCTTCCAAGAAGTTGCATTTAATATACATTCTTAAGTTTGCTTATTTTGCTAAAATTTCTACTACTTAATTGATAGGTTTCCTGCATCCGTGCAATATAATTTCCTTCCCATTCTTACACACATTCAAAAATTTAAAGTCATCATAGATGACAGGGTGATATAAAAAAGGATGTGTCATGCAGCATAACTGGCCCAGAGGGGTCCACCTAAAATGAGGAAATATTGTCTTCAGGTAGGGGACAGTTGGCCTAAGGTGTGAAAGGAGGAGGGGGCTGTCCTTCAAAGCCCAGGGAAGAGCACTTCAGAAAATGAACAGGACTTGGGAAAAGACGGTCCTGGGTATTTAAGAAAGACTAAAGAAACAGAGTGTGAAAGCAGAACAGGCATGGTCCAAGGGGAACATTAATTCAATGAAAAGTTTGAAGCTTAGGTTATGTACCATGAGAATCCATGGAACAAGAGTTACAATTAATTTTTCATTTTATCAGGTAGTTCTGAGTCCTTTTACAACCAGTTACACTCCGAAGATGCAGACACAGTGGAAGTCTCTAACATTTCAGTGAAGCTGGGAAACTAGCTTTTCTATCATCTCCTTCACTGAAGTCATATAATGATTTTTAAAATTTTGGAATTTATACTTCTCAGTGTGACAGAGATGGACTCTGTTGTGGTTTCCCTACACATGGCTCTACTATCCCTTCTATTTGAACTTAGAGTTAGGACTAGAGCTGATAGGTGTATGCCCAAAAGACAAATCTTTGGGCTGTCCATGGGCCAGTTATAACTGTTTATCTCAACTTTTAGAAACACCTATTCTACATTTCATTGGACTCACTCAGGACAACTAACAAGGAGATGATGATGGACAAAGAACATCTCAAGGAAAAAGGCAAGTCTGCAACTGCAAGCAAGATAGTCCTGTCCATCTGCCCCATAGGATCTAATCCCACTCACAATTGGAGGCAGAGTCGGCATAGCCATCCAAGAATCCTCAGGATTGGAGAATGAATGATGGACTAGAATAGACTTATTCTACTATAGACGTGATTCCAGCAATGGAAGAATTCTTTCTCATTGATGTGGAGGAAGAGGGCACAGGAGTTTCTGAGAGAAGGGAGAGGGAAAAACAGGTGCCCTATGTGGGCATTTTCAGGACATGAAAATCATCCTGAATGACATTGCAAAGACAGATACAGGACATTGTATACTTTGTCATAATTTACAAAATTGTAGTGTAAGCTACAATGTAAACTAAAATTCATGCCTACTGGCAATGTTCAAAAATGTGTTCATCAATGATAACAAATGTACCACAAAAACAAAGGATGCTGTTAATGTGTGAAAATGTCAAAGGGGTAGGGAGCAATATTTTTTATATAACATTTGTGTAATATACATATTTTTAAAAAATTTTAAAGTATAAAAATGAGGTAGACTCATTTTAAAGATTTAATTAATTTTTCCTTTTCTCACATTCATTTTTCTTTTTTTATTGCTGCCTAAAAAGATTTTGTGAACTAAGTGCTGGTAGGAAACAATAAAATAGTCACAAAGGACCTCATACACTAAGTGACAGAGCCACTCTAGCAAGGGAATTTGCATTGCAATTTATTAATTCCATGGCAGGACTCCTGTGTCTCTTCTCCAGCAAATATTTGACATTTGTCTAACCTATAACTGCCCATGTTTGCCACTATTGACACCTAGTCCAACTTGGCATCTTCGTGCATCAAGGTGGACAGCACAGACCAAGGTAGTGTACCCAAGAAAATGGGGATTTCAGATGTATCAAATATTACACCCAACATCTTCTGAGATTAGATGGAGTTAGCTTTCCCAAGATGATAAGGAAAAGGGCCAGGAAGACAAGGAGGGTTGATACAGGTCTCTCTGATTTAACCACAAGGTAGAGTGAGAGTTCTGTTCTCTACACTGGGAAATCATTAATTAAGACTGTAGCAGACAGTGGACTTGGCCCAGTGGTTAGGGCATCCATCTACCACATGGGAGGTCCATGGTTCAAACCCTGGGTCTCCTTGACCAATGTGGAGCTGGCCTATTCGCAGGGCTGATGCACGCAAGAAGTGCCATGCAACTCAGAGGTGCCGCCCACATAGGGAGCCCCATGCACAAGGAGTGTGCCCCATAAGGAGAGCTGCCCAGTGAGAAAGAAAGTGCACCCGCACAAGAATGGTGCCACACACAGGGAGAGCTGACACAACAAGATGATGCAATAAAAAGAAACACAGATCCCCATGCCGCTGAAAACAACAGAAGTGGACAAAGAAGATTCCGCAAATAGACACAGGGAACACACAACCAGGTGGAGGGTGGAGGGGAGAAAAATAAATAAATAAATTTTTTAAAAAAAGACTGTAGCAGAAACTAGAAGCAAAAATATAAGCATTTAATAAAACCACAATGACTTTTTAAAATTTTAGCTATTAATGACACTTTCTAGGTAATAAAAAACTTGGAAGAAATGTTAACCTGGAAAGTACACTACAGCAATTTATATAAAGATAGACTTTTTCAGGTATTCTTGAGGAGAGAAGTTTGAGGAATCCACAAAAGAACTCGATTCCTGAAAATTCACAAATTACATAATCATCTAAGATCCTGGCACTTCAAATTACCTGAATATTAGAATTAGGTGTGAAAATGGTTGAAAATATTAATTGTAAGCCACATTTGGACAAACTAGTCAGAATATCCACAATTGGATTATGGGAATCTGTTCTGAGCAAAGTCACTGAATTTATAGCTTGTCTGCACATGACCATGAATGGGCATTTAGAAACTAATGCTGCAACATAAGCTGTCCCAATGACATGAGGACAAAATCAAATGTTTTGAGCAAGATTTTATGAAGATTGAGATAAATAGAGCATAGCATGATAATCATTATATTTATCTTAATAGCAAAGAAATGACAACCTGGTTAAGGATTGAAAAAATGTAGATGTGATTTTGAAATTAAAGATCAATCTCTGACTTTATTGTGACTTTGGCAAAAAGCAGGAATATGCGGAGTATTCAAGAGAAGAACAGGTAAAAAAAATAGGTTGCATCAGGAACTAGAGGATTCTGAAATGTGAGGATATATTTTTTTATCATAAAGATACAGGACATAATACACTGAGAAGGAACAGCCACCTGTAGAACATGAAAATGAAGAGTGTCAAAATGTGATCTTAGTGCCAGGCAATGTTCAAATATTTTAAATCATGTTAAAAATAAACATCATAATTGAGCGATCAAGGTCATAGGGAAATCAGTACTCATTTATTGATAGGTATATTTACAAAATAGAGTGGTTCTTAGTAGGAGTATGAAAGAATGAGATGATTGCCCGTCTTTTGTGTATTGCTTCCTTTTTTTTAAATAAATGAATTTTATGGATACATGTCAATGAAGCATGAATCCATCCAAAGTGTACAATCAAACTTATATGGTATAAATTACATTTAGCCTGATTTTTGCATATTAATCCTATATCCTAACATTCTACTGAAATTGTTTATTAACTCTAGCTAGGAACAAATATTCACGACCACTGTAGCTTCATTTCTGTAACTGGTCACATAGCAAAATACATATTGATCACTACATTCTTTCACTACCTATTCCATGTTCCCTTCAGCTTCACCCAGCACCTCAGCTGGCCGTGTTTCTCTGTCTGATGGGATGACTCAAGCCTTCATTCCTGAAGATTCTGGGCCATTGATAGTCATTCCTGGGGTGACTTGTTGCAATTTTCCATTCACTTTGATCACAGAGCATAATAATACTAGGAGGTGTCCAAGTCATCTGCATCCAGAAAACTATTCCTTACCACCATTGTGTAGTAGCAGTCTTTTTCCTCTTGGTAGGATTAATCTCCCAGCCAGTATGGTAATTCCCTCTTTCTCTTTTGATTAAGAGGCATGACAAGACCAAAGTGTGCAGGCTGCAGTCTTACCATCAAGATCAATAGAATCGTGTTTGTGTTTCCTGGTGGAAGCACTCCTCCTTTGGGACTAAGACCTGAAGACCAGTTGAGCTTAAGTTTGCAGGGACAGGAAACAAAAACTTTCCTGCTGGATCACTGAGGTAATAGTGAGTGGTGCCACTCACATTTATACCCCTTGATTCTAGGATTGTGATTCCCAGCTAGGGAAGAAGTAGCACCACAGAGTGAATGCTGATTTAGAGCATACAAACCTTCCTTGAAACATCGCTGCATTCCTGCAGGTATTGCCACCTACTTGACAAGGTAAGTGAGCCCTCATAGGAACAATACACTGAAGTAGAACCCTGTATTTTGTTGGGTTTATCTCCCATTCTCTCTCATCCAAAAGTCAAGTTATTCATTAACAGCCATTATAATAACCCTAGGACACAAAAGAGTACCAAGCCTGTAGGAGATTGCAACTAATATTTCTTTAATAAGTATGTGAATGAAAAGATAAATAAATGACATAAATCAATTGTGTCAACTTTATTTACAAGTAAAACAGAATTCTAAGCAATAAACTAATGAGTAATTTTGGTGTTTTTTTTTGCTATTTCAAAAATTAGCCTAAATGAAAATAGGTTGGCATAGCCATAATATTCAAGGAGAAATTAATTTTGATAAATAATAATGCTACCAAATATGAAAAATATTTTATGGATTAGTGCTCTTGAACGCAAACAACAGAAATGGACTGGGTTTTGCTAAGCAACAGTGAAAGTACAAAATGAATATCATGTGGCTTACAGATCTGATCACAAGTTGGAGCAGCGTAGGAAATGTGTTGGAAGTTCGATGGCATTAACACAGTCTGGGACAACACAAAAAGAGAAAGACATGATCCCACTCCTACCACAGATGGATGGTGGACACTCTTGATGGCAACATCAATGCTGGATGCCGGTTGGAGGTTGAACACATCTCCTGCTGCCGTCATGGCAGAGGATTCATTCTGAAATATTTTAGACTCAGAGATGAATATTAGAAAAATGTCTACATGTAATGTCCAAATTGTGTGAATCTAGCAACTGTAAATAAATTGTTAAATGCAATTACTTCTTTCCAACTTAGTGTTATTAAAGAAACCAAAACAAGATATGACCTCTTCCAGCTTATAAATATATACGTAAGGAGAAATAGAACCAGCTCTAGCTCTAAATAGCTAAAGTTTTAAAATGTCTAAGGCAAAAAATGATTTGTAGCTGCCATTTTGACTACACACACAGCATGAGGACAACAGGGTTCCTGAAAATCACCGTGATTGTAGGGACAGGTATCTTACACCCAGGTTGGCCTGCAGCCTAAGCCTAGGCTTTAGCCCCACCTCTAGCAGGGAGGAAGATAGCGGGCCCTGCAACAGCTTTTCTAGGTAAATGAGGGGGTACATTTCACAAACAGAATATTATGATATGGAAGGGGCAACTGCAGTCATCTTGGACCCATAATGCATAGATTGCTCCCCATACCAGTAGCTCCATCCCAGCCCCAGGAAGGGGAGAAAGGCACTTGAAGCTACATAAGTCTCTCTGGGCAACCACAGTCTGGAACTACACAACTTGGTTTATTACACGCAGCTGTAGCTCCGGCCAAACACTGGCAAGAAGAAATGTGGAAGAAGTTTCATCAGTCCCTGGGGCACTGAGGACAGCTTGAGCCTCCACAGCTCACAACACCAACTGCATCCTAGGCTTCTACTACACAACCAGCAAGGGAGAAAGGGCAGGAAAGCATAAACTAAAGAGCAAAACTGAACCCAGAATGAATACTCTAGTAAGCCAGACGTCAAGACACCAACAAAAAATTTCAATCCACAACAAGAACCAGTAAAATATGACCCATTTAAAAGAGTAAGCTAGGCCTCCAGATGGCATAAAAGAGTTGAAACAACTAATCATAGATGTTCAAACAAATCTCCTTAATAAATTCATTGAGACGGCTAAAGAGATTAAGGATATTAAGAAGACATTAAGTGAGCACAAAGAAGAATTTGAAAGCATACATAGAAAAACAGCAGATCTTATTGGAATTGGAACAAAAGATACACTAAATGAAATTTAAAATACACTGGAGTCATATAATAGTAGATTTGAGGAAGCAGAAGAAAGGATTGTTGAGCTTGAAGGAATGGCCTCTGAAAGTGAGCAAACAAAAGAACAGATGAAGAAAAGAAGGGAAAAATTAAACAGTGTCTCAGGGAAATAAATGACAGCAAGAGACGTATAACCACATGTGTCATGGGTGTCCCAGAAGGACAAGAGAAGGGAAAAAGGTCAGAAGGAATATTTGAAGACATATTGGTAGAAAATATCCCAGCCCTATTGAAGGACATAGATTTCCATATCAAGAAGTACAACATACTCCCATCCAAATAAACTGAGTTTGTAACCAAGAGACCAGCATTGCAGGAAATACTAAAGGGTATACTATAGCCTGAAAAAAAGTAGACTGGTGAAAGAGGCTGGAAGAGCATAAAGAAATGAAGATTATATCAATAAAAGTAACTAAAAATATCAAAAGAGTTCTGAAAATAATATAAGACAGAAAAAAACCCCCAAATATTCAGGAATAAACTTAATCAAAGATGTAAAGCACTTGTATCCAGAAAAATACAACTAATTGTTAAAAGAAATGAGAAAGACCTAAATAATTGGAAGAGCATTCCATGCTCACAGTTTAGAAGACCAAATATCATTAAGATGTCAATTCTACTCAAATTGATATGCAGATTCAATACAATCCAGATAAAAATTCCACCAGAATTTCTAAGTAAATGGAAAACATGATTATCAGTTTTATGTGTAATGGTGAGTGGTCCTGAATAGGCAGAAGCTTCTTAGAAAGGAAATCCAAAGTTGGAGAACTCTCATTTCCAGACTTTAATCTGTATTACCTAGCTACCTTGGTAAAAACAGCTTGCTACTGTCATAAAGAAAAACACATAGACCAATGGAACCAAATTGACGGTTCAAAAACAGACACTCACATCTGTGGTCAAGAAATTTTTGACCAGTGTGTCAAATCAGCTCTGGCAGAACAGTCCATTCAATAAATGGTCTTGAAAGAACTGGATATCCATAGCCAAAAGAAGGAAAGAGAACCCATATCTCACATCTTATCCAAAATTTAACTAAAAATGGATCAAAAACCTAAATATAAAAGCAAGACCATATTGTTTCCAGAAGAAAATATAGGAAAAGATCTTCAAGACATAGTAATAGGTGTGGGTTTCTTAAATGAGATAAGAGAATGACTGAGATGGGCTACTGATGTTTAACATATGTTGAAGTTTTAATTAACTTTGCTGTAAAAGTGTGGAAATGTACAGAGTTGATCGTAACACATTTAGTGAGTAAGAGCTGGTCTATAAATTAGAATGTGGCTGGAAATGGTAGTCTAAGGATGTAAATGCCAATTGAAAGAAAGCTTGAGAATAATCTAGGGAATAAATAGCACATTAACCTCAGAAGTGGATGAGAATTGTGGTTGATGTTACAGAGACAAGAGTGTCCTTGGTGAGCTAGAGCAGGTGTACATCATTATTACAGGGTGGTGGGAATGTGGAGAAGCAAGTGAAAAATACAACTAGAATGACTAATGGACTGTTGTTAATAGTAACAATATAATATGTGCACATGTATGCCAAAGATGTACTGTGTTAATAATGGGGCAGTATGGAAAATGTGTACCAAATGTATGCTATGGATCTTGTAGTAATCTGATATACTATCTCATAATCTCTAAAAAATGTTCCTCCATGGTGGGGTGTGTTGATAGAGGGATGTTGTTTGGAAATCTGCACATGTGCATGATTGTTTTGCTAATCTTACAACTTACGTCATAAAAATATATTTAAAAAATAGTAATAGTGTGGGTTGAGGAAAAATACACCAAATGTAAGATAACGACTATAGTTAGTAAGACTTTAGTGATATCCTTTCATAATTTGTAACAAATGTCTCAAAACAAAGCAAGGTATTGGTGGTGGGCTGACATAAGGGGCCCCTGTATGATGTTATGCATGTTTGCTATTAAATTGCCAACCTGTACTATACATTTACTAAGGATGCATGTTCATAAGTAAGTTGTATACAAATAATAATAATATGGTATGGGGAAAAATACTTTGGTTTGGTTAGCAGTAATATTTTGGAGGTTACTCTCTTTAAATGCTTTAAAGATTTATTTATTTCTCTCCCCTTCCACTTCCCCCCACTCCTCCCCCCCCCCCCCCCGGTTGTCTGTTCTCTGTGTCTATTTGCTGCATCTTCTTTGTCTGCTTCTGTTGTTGTCAGCAGCACAGGAATCTGTGTTCCTTTTTGTTGCATCATCTTGCTGCATTAGCTCTCCGTCCATGTGGCACCTTTCTTGGGCAGACTGCAATTTCTTTTGCACTGGGTGGCTCTTCTTATGGGGCACACCCCTTGCAGGTGGGGCTCCCCTTTGAGGGGGACACCCCTACATGGCAGGGCACTCCTTGTGCGTATCAGCACTGCACATGGACCAGTTCCACACTGGTCAAGGAGGCCTGGACCAGCTCCACACTGGTCAAGGAGGCCTGGGGTTTGAACCATGGACCTCCCATGTGGTAGACAGACACCTTAAACACTGGGCCAAGTCTGCCACCTGGAGGTTACTCTTTAATCATAAGTTCTTAAAACCGGAAGTGTGATTCCTCCAACCTAATTCTTCTTTTTAAAGAAAGAAGCTTTAGTTATTTGGGGCCTTTTACCATTCCATATACATTTTTTATTAATTTTTCTATTTTTAAAGAAGACTTTGATTACGTGAATATTACATTAAAAATATGAGGGTTTCACATATGACCCACTCCTTCCATCTCCCACAATTTCCTACATCAACAACATCCCTCATTAGTGCAGTACATTTGTTACGATTGATGAACACACATTGAAGCATTGCTACTATCTATGGACTACAGTTTACATTACAATTTAAACCTTGTCCTGCACAAGTTTGTAGGTTATGACAAACTATACAATGGTCTGTATCCATCACTGCAATATCATTCAGTACAACTCCAAAGTCCTGAAAATTGCCCCATATTACACTCATTCTTCCTTCTCTCATCCCACAGAATCTCTGGTGGACAATGATAAAGAGTTCTTCCATTTCTAGAATAAAAATAAGTCTGTGGTAGAAAAATGATAAATCTACTTTAATCCATTGTTGATACCCCAATCTTTTTTTTTCTTTTTGTTAACAAATCAATTTTATTGATATATATTAAAGGTATATGTTTTTTGTGTTTTTTTTCCAAATTCTACTCAATTTATTCATTTTTTAAAGATATTACATTAAAAAACTATGAGGTCCCCATTCCCCAATTTTTTTTCCTCTGTTTTTTTATTTTTTTCAAATTCTATGCAATTTATTCATTTTTTAAAAAAATATTACATTCAAAAAATATGAGGTCCCCATTCACCCCCACCGCCGCCACCTCACCACTCCCACCACAGTAACACTCTCCCCCATCGTCATTACACATCCATTGCATCTGGTGAGTACATCTCTGGGCATCGCTGCACCCCATGGCCTGTGGTCCACACCATAGCCCACACTCTCCCACTTTCCATCCAGTGGGCCATGGGAGGACATACAATGTCCGGCAATTGTCCCTGCAGCACCACTCAGGACAACTCCAAGTCCCAAAAATACCTCCACATCTCATCTCTTCCTCCAACTCCCCACACCCAGCAGCCACCATACCACTTTTTCCACACCAATGCCACATTTTCTCGATTATTAACCACAATAGTTCATGAATACGATATCATTAAGTCCACTCTAATCCTTACTGCATTCCTCCTTTCTGTGGACCTTGGCTTGGTTGTGTCCATTCCACATTGTTGTCAAGAGGGGGCTTAGATTCCACATGCATACTGGATACAATCCTCCTGCTTTCAGTTGTAGGCACTCTAGGCTCCATGGTGTGGTGTTTGACATTACTCAACTCCATGTTAGCTGAGTGGGGTAAGTCCAATAAATCAGACTGTAGGAGCTGAAGTCTGTTGAGGCTCAGGGCCTGGCTATCATATTGTCAGTACAGAGATTCAAATCCCCTAGATATATCTTAAACCCCAGCACCAACTACAATTCCAATAAAGTAGCATGAAAGGCTTGTGAAAAGAAATCCCATCTGAGTCCAGCTCCATCATGCAGAAACACCAGCTCCAAAGAAGGGCCAACTGACATGGTAATGAACCCCATCTGCCATGACCATAGAACCCGTGGGTCTCCTTAGCCCTCAAAAGGACCAATACCTGGGGTTGTATCTACTTTATCTGTCTCTGAGACTACTCAGGTGTGCATAAGGGCAATCCTTCTGACAACCTCTAGACTCTTTTTTAGAGACTCATAGTCATATGAATTCATTTGTCCTTTCCATTTCCCCCCTTTAGGTCAAACAGCATTTTAAACTCCTGTTATTATATGTAGACAGAGATATTCTGCTGGTCTGCGTTGAACCTTTAATTGAAGGTCATTTTCTTTTTCTTTTTTTAAAGATTTATTTATTTATTTAATTCCCCCTCCTCCCCCGGTTGTCCTCCCCCCCTCCACCCCCCCTCCATTGTCTGTTCTCTGTGTCTATTTGCTGCGTCTTGTTTCTTTGTCTGCTTCTGTTGTCGTCAGCTGCACGGGAAGTGTGGGCGGCGCCATTCCTGGGCAGGCTGCACTTTCTTTTGTGCTGGCCAGCTCTCCTTACAGGTGCACTCCTTGCGTGTGGGGCTGCCCTACGTGGGGGACACCCCTGCGTGGCACGGAACTCTTTGGCACAGAAGCTCCACACGGGTCAAGGAGGCCCGGGTTTGAACCGGGGACCTCCCATGTGGTAGACAGATGCCCTAACCACTGGGCCAAGTCCGTTTCCATCAAGGTCATTTTCTAGTTATGTAATCAGCAGGTACTTGGTAGCGATCCCTCAGTACCAGGAAGGCTCATCCCCCGGTGTCATGTCCCACCCTGGGGGGAAGGCATTGCATTTACATGCTGAGTTTGGCTTCAAGACTGGCCACATTTGAGTAACACGGAGGCTGTCAGGAGGGAACTCTTAGGCACAGTGCTGCTCTAGGCCTTGTTTTTATTTCAGGTGTATAGGCTCACAAGCACAGTCATTAGTATCAGGGGCTCAATATTGGACCCTCATTCCTTCCTGGTCCTTACCGTTGCATCTGGGGGACTGCCGCTGCTCCCCTAGGGACCACAACAGAGACACCACCCCCCGGCCAGGAACCCAATACCCCCCCCAGCTGCTGTTTTTAATTGTTTCCACTATGAGTATATCCAAACATTTCCATGCACCCTGGACACATGCCCTGTATAACTCCCTGTCAACCAAATATCGCCTGTCAATAACATCCCATACCAGTATTCCTCCGCTGCCATTGTTGAACCACTCTATGATCCAAAACTTCCAGAAAAGTGAAGCCCAATATAATGTCAGGTTCCCTTACTAGTAAAATGGAATATAGCAATGAGTTTAAAGGTTAGATATAGAATACATATTGATTTGGAAAAATTCTACATCTTATCTTTTTCTTTTCTTTTTTCCTAAGTATTGAGCTTCTCTTCACAAGAGCCTTAGATCACAGTAATCCATAGATACAATAAACAGTACTCCCATATATCCATTATAAAACCTTTTCCCTTCCACAGTGATAATCTTTTAACTTTTTCATATCATATTTGCTGAAACTGATGTACAGATATTGAGACAATAGCTTTCAAACAAGGTAACATTTGTGTTTACATTGTGGTTTATACTTTAGGCTACACAGTTTTCTAAATTTTTTAGTTATCCTATGTTTTACATTATGGTTTACATTATTAGTCTGTCGTCCCCTATATTATAAGTTTTTGGTGTAATGTTTTATATCCATCCTTGTGTACTCTTGTGAAATACTTCTTTTGCCCTCACATTTACTTTGGTTCCATCTATTCAGTATCTATTTCCCACTCCCCTTGGGGCCCACAGTGACAGTCAATCTTAATTTCTTGTGGAGCCATGTTCAGAGATACTTGCAACAGTGTTGAGGGCTTGACTTGCTCAACTGCCCTAATGCCCTGGGAGCCACCCTTTCTCTTGAGAGATACAGTTCCCTCTATTTGATGGCATTAGTCCTCCCCAGGATGTGGGTCTACCTTCACTCTCATTATATGGGTCTCTACACAATGGGATAACCCACTCTGGCAAAATGAGCATTCAGATATTCCCTAGGAGTCTGTCCTGTGTCAGATTTTCCCCTTCGAGTATCTTAAACAGGTAACTTTCCTAATTATATTTTGAAAAGGTTTTCTTAGCATTTTACTCTCAACCAACACCTGACAATCTCCTATGTTAGTATGTTGCCCTCCCTCCCCCCAATTTCTTGGGCAATATTACCCATCCGCCCATCCCTAGTGCCCCTCAAACCCGCAAAACCCCACCCAAAGGTAACCCTATGCCCCCATTTTATCTCTTCCTTGTGCACATACTTACTGCCAGCTTATCATAGATTTCACCCATGTAGATGTCAGCTTACATCCTTCCTCTACCCCCCCCCCCGATTTCTTGTAAGCCTATCTTCCAGTCTCTAGCTCTCTGAGACAGCTTGCTTATTTCATATCATTGAGGTCATGTAGTATTTGTCCTTCAATGCCTGGGTTGCTTCACTCAACATAAGGGTCTCAAGATTCATCCATGTTATCACGTGTGTTTGTAGTGTATTTGTTCTTAAAGCCGAGTAGTATTCCATTGTATGTATATACCACATTTTATTGATCCACTCATCGGTTGATGGGCATTTGGGTTGATTCCAACTTTTGGTGATATTGAACAATGCTGCTATGAATATTGGTGTGCATATATCGGTTTGTGCCCTTGTTTTCAGTTCTGCTGGGTAAATACCCAGCAGTAGTATTGCCGGGTCATATGGCAAATCTATGGTTAGTTTTTTGAGAAACCACCAAACTGTCCTCGAGAATGGTTGGATCCTACTGCATTCCCACCAGCAGTGGATGAGTGTTCCCATTTCTTCACATCCTCTCCAGCATTTGTATTCTTCTGTTTTTTTCATAGCTGCCAATCTTATGGGAGTAAGATGGTATCCCATTGTAGTTTTGACTTGCATTTCCCTGATAGCTAAATTTTGGAGCATTTTTTCATGTGCTTTTTAGCCATTTGTATTTCTTCTTTGGAGAAGTGTCTGTTTAAATCTTTTTCCCATTTTTTAAATGGGTTGTTTATCTTTTTATTTTCAAGGTGTAGGAGTTCTTTATATATGCAAGTTAAAAATCTCTTAGATATATGGTTGCCAAATATTTTCTCCCATTGCCTTGGTTCCCTTTTTACTTTCTTGACAAACTCTTTTGAGGTGCAGAAGGCTTTAATTTTGAGGAAGTCCCATTTATCTATTTGTTTGTTTGCTGCTCGTGCTTTTGGTGTGATGTTCATGAAGCCATTTCTTATTACAAGGTCTTGTAGATGTTTCCCTACATTGCTTTCCAAGGTCTTTATGGTCTTGGCTCTTATATTTAGGACTTTGATCCATCTTGAGTTGATCTTTGTATAAGGTGTGAGATGGTAATCCTCTTTCATTCTTCTACATATGGCTATCCAGTTCTCCAGGCACCATTTGTTGAATAGGCCATTCTCTCCCAGTTGAGAGGGTTTGGTGGCTTTATGGAATATTACTATATATATGAGGTTCTATATCAGAACTTTCTATTCAATTCCATTGGTCTGTGTGTCTCTCCTTATTCCAATACCATGCTGTTTTCACTACTGTAGCTTGGTAGTATGATTTGAAGTCAGGTAGTGTGATTCCTCCAATTTCGATTTTCTTTATCAATATGCCTTTGTCTATTTGGGGCCACTTTCCTTTCCAAATAAATTTCATATCTAGTTTTTCTAGTTCCTTAAAGAAGGCTGCATTGATTTTTATTGGGATTGCATTGAATGTGTATATCAATTTTGGTAGGATAGACATCTTAATAATATTTAGTCTTCCTATCCATGAACAGGGAATATTCTTCCATTTATTTAGGTCTTCTTTGATTTCCTTGAACAGTCTTGTATAGATCTCAATGTATAAGGTGTATTTTTTACATCTTTAATTAAATTTATTCCTAAATATCTGATTTTTTATTTACTATTGTGAATGGTGTTTGTTTCTTGATTTCCTCCTGATCTTCCTCATTATTGGTGTACAGAAATCCTACTGATTTTTGCGCATTGATCTTATAACCTGCGACTTTACTACACTCATTTATGAGTTCTAGAAGCTTTGTTGTAGACCTCTCAGGGTTTTCTATGTATAGGATCATGTCATCTGCAAATAATGAAATTTTGACTTCTTCCTTTCCAATTTGAATGCTTTTTATATCTGGTTCTTGCCTCAGTGCTTGAGCAAGTACTTCTAAGACAATATTAAACATAAGGGGAGATAGTGGGCATCCTTGTCTTCTTCCTGACATCAGAGGGAAGGATTTTAGGATTTCTCCATTATAAATGATGTTGGCTGTAGGTTTTTCATATATACTCTTTATCATGTTCAAAAAATTTCCTTGTATTCTGATCTTTTGGAGTGTTTTTATCAAGAAAGGGTGCTGTATTTTGTCAAATGCTTGTTCTGCATCTATAGATATAATTATGTGATTTTTTTCCTTCAATCTGTTTATATGGTGTATTACATCGATTGATTTTCTTATGTTGAATCATCCTTGCATACCTGGAATGATTCCCACTTGGTCATGGTGTATAATTCCTTTAATGTGTTGTTGAATATTATTAGCAAGCATTTTGTTAAGTATTTTTGCATCTAGGTTCATTAGAGAAATTGGTCTGTAATTTTCCTTTCTTCTGGTGTCTTTGTTTGGCTTTGGTACGAGGGTAATGTTGGCACCATAGAAGGAGTTAGGCAATCTTCCTTCTGTTTCAATTTTTTGGAAGAGTTTCAGCAGGATTGGTGTTAATTCTTTCTGGAATGTTTTGTAGAATTCACCTGTGAAGCCGTCTGGCCCTGGGCTCTTCATAGTTTGGAGGTTTTTAATGACTGATTCTATCTCTTTCCTTGTGATTGGTTTGTTGAGATCATCAGTTTCTTCTTTCCTCAATATAGGCCACTTATGTGTTTCTAGGAATTTGTCCATTTCCTCTGAATTGCTGATTTTGTTGGAATATAGTTTTTCAAAGTATCCTCTTATGATATTTCTGTGGGGTCAGTGGTGATATCTCCTTTCTCATTTCTTTTGCGTATTTGCATCTTCTCTCTTTTTCTCTTTGTTAGTCTCACTAAAGGTTTGTCAATTTTATTGATCTTCTCAAAAAAACAGCTCTTGGTCTTGTTTATGTTTTCAAGTGCTTCCTTATTTTCAATTTCATTTAGTTCTGCTCTTAACTTTGTTATTGCCTTCTTTCTTCTTCCTGTGGGATTACTTTGTTGTTGTTTTTTCTAATTCCTCCAAATGTGCAGTTAGTTCTTCAATTTTTGCTTTCTTCTTTTTTGATGTATGAATTTATGGCTATAAATTTCCCTCTCAGTACTGCTTTTCCTGCATCCCATAAATTTTGGTATGTTGTGTTATCATTATCACTTGTTTCAAAGTAGTCATTGATTTCTTTTGAGATTTCCTCTTTTACCCACTGTTTTTCTAAGAGTGTGCTGTTTAATTTCCATATCTTGGTGTGAAATCTGGGTCTCTGGCCCTTACAGGATTGCAGCTTGACTCCACTGTGGTCAGAGATATTATTTTGTATGATTTCAATCTTTCTGAATTCATTAAACCTTTCTTTGTGGCCTAGCATATGGTCTATCTTGGAGGATGATCCATGTGCACTTGAGAAAAATGTATATCCTGCTGTGTTTGGTGTAATGATCTGTATATGTCTATTAGATCCAGCTCCTCTAATATACTGCTCAAATATTTTTTTTCTTTAGTGATTCTCTTTTGAGATGTTCTGTCCAGAGTTGATAGTCATGTATTAAAATCCCCCACTATAATTGTAGATGCATCTAGTCTTTCACTTAGTTTTTCCAACATTTGCCTCACGTACTTAGAGGTGCCCTTGTTAGGAGCATAAATATTTATGATTGTTCATTCTTCTTGACAGATTGTCCCTTTCACTAATACGTAGTATCCTTCTTTGTCTCTCACAATTGTTTTGCATTGAAAGCCTATTTTGTCTGATATTAATATTGCTACTCCTGCCATTTTTTGGTTATTGCTTGCTTGTAAGATTGTTTTCCAACCATTCACTTTCAGCCTCCATGAATCTCTGGGTCTAAGATGTGTCTCTTGTAGACAGCATATAGATGGGTCATGTTTACTTATCCAATGTCCCAGTCTGAATCTTTTGATAGGTGAGTTTAGTCCATGACATTCAGTGTTATTACTTTCAAGGAATTATTTATGTTAGCCATATTTTGATTGGACTTGTGTTTGCAATATTTTGTATTTTTTTCCTTCTATTTTTGTCTTTTTTGTTGCTCTTACACTCTCCTCCAACTCTGCCTGTCCTGTTTTTTCCTTTCTTGCTGCAGAACTCCCTTTAGAATTTCTTGAAGGGGAGGTTTCTTGTTGGCATACTTTTTCAGTTTCTGTTTATCTGTGAATATTTTGAACTCTCCATCATTTTTGAATGCTAGTTTAGCTGGATAGAGTATTCTTGGTTGGAAATTTTTTTCCTTTTCATACCTTGACTATATCATACCACTGCCTTCTTGCCTCCATGGTTACAGATGAGAAATCAGCATTTAATCTTATGGAGCTTCCCTTGTATATGATGGTTTTCTTTTCTCTTGCTGCTTTTAGAATTTTCTCTTTGTCTTGAGCATTGGATAATTTGAAAAGTATATGTCTTGGGGTGGGACTGTTGGGATTTATGATGTTTGGGGTGCGCTGTGCTTCTTGGATATGTACATCTGTCTCTTTCAGTAGATTTGGGAAGTTTTCAGCCATTATTTCCTGCAACACTCTTTCTGACCCCTTTCCCTTCTCTTCTCCTTCTGGGATGCCTATAATACTTATGTTTGTGTGTTTTGCATTGTCATTCAGGTCCCTAAGTCTTAGCTGGATTTTTTGTATCTTTTTATGGATCAATTCTACTGTCTGTTTGATTTCTGATGTACTGTCTTCCAGATCGCTAATTCTCTGCTCTGCCTCTTCTAATCTGCTGCTATTTGCTGTGAGTGTATTTTTTGATTTCTTGAACTATGGTGTTCATACCCATTATATCTGTTATCTTTTTGCATATGTCTGCAATTTCCCCTCCAAGTGTTGTCTTCATATTGTTAACCATTTCTTTTACTTCATTAAATTTGTCTGTAATATATGTTCTGAGATCTTTAATTACTTGTGCGAAATTCTGCTCCCCTTCCTGGTTTTTAGTTTGTTCATTGGATTCAGCCATGTTTTCCTGATTGCTGGTTTGGTTTGTAGACTTTGTTGCTGTCTGGTCATCATTTTATCTTGATGGGTTTAATCAGTTCCTTAGCTTCTTTGTCTAGTCTTGGGGATTAATAAGCTGTTGTTTTTGTGTAAGTGTAATATCTTCTCTTTGTCACTTTGTTCTTCTTATTCTAATTTCTTATTGCTGCCTGAGTTCACTTTAAAGGAACATATTAGGGCCATGGAAAGGCAATTGTATAAGAAAGGAAAATGTGTAAAGTAGTATTGGTAATAAATGCTAACAGAGCAACAATATGAGATCTGGGAGGATGGATATTAGATTCATGTAAGTTGTGTAGAGTTATAGCAGTAAGTAGAGTACCTATAATGAGGTAGTCTACTGAATATGGGAGGAATATGGTATAAATTAAAGAACTAGGGTTTTCATGAGAGAGGGAAAGAGAAAAGAAAGGCAATAGTTTCAAGAGTGGATTAAAGACAAAAAACAAAACAAAGGTATTAGAAATTAAGAATTAGACAATTTGGGGATCAATGAAAGGGAGGTGGAATATAGGTGAGACAGTGGATGATGGAGGGTATCAAGATATGGGGGAAAAGGGATAGTGTAGGTAGCCAAAATCAATTCACACAGAAATGAGGCAATGGAGGATGAGGAAATCCAGCAAATGTGAGATGTTCCCTGCAGCACCTATTGTATAATTAAGATAAAATAAAATAAGAAGAAAATGAGGGACAAGAGAGAAAAAAGAAAGAGAAGAAACAAAGAAAGAAAAAGGGGGGTGGGTAAAGGGAAGGGAACAAGTAAGGAAAGAAAAAAAGATATAGAACAACCACAACAGCAACAACAACAAAAAAACCCTAAATAACTGAAAAAAAAAGACCTTCGGTGATACAATGGGATAAAAAACTAGGAGATAATGCAATGTTAGCAATCAGGACAATAAAAAATAAAAAATAAATAAAATAAAATAAAAAAAGAAAAAAGAAAAAACAAAACAAAAAAGAAAAAAGAAAAAACGCAAATGTTGAGGGCTAGGACATTCAAGGACCTCAGATGGACCTCAGGGCGTGGTGGATTCAGGGATGCAAAGTCTGTGATATTGCAGACTCAAGAGGTGTGAGTCTCTGGGGTGTGGGCCACCAGGGTTTAGGGGACGCAGACCTGGCAACCTCAAATCTGGTTAACAGGGAGCCTGGGAGCACCGCAGTGCAACACAGCCTTCAGGGATCCCTGCAGCTAGGTGCCAGCCCTATGGGGAAGGTCACATCCGCAAACTCTGACCTATGTGTCAGAACCCCACAATTCCCTGTCTCACTAAGGTCTCTTCTGTGGCTGTATCACCAATTTGACTTCAGGACATGTCCCACCCTGTAAGCCCCCGAAACAGCCACCTCGGGGCGCCTTTACACTGCAACCAATTTAATAACGCTGCAGATCAGTAGCCAGGCCCAGGGGGCGGGGCTCCAGCTGGAAGAGCCTATATCTGTGTCTGAAACTGAAATTCCCACGCTTGGCAAAATATTCCCCTAATAGGTTTCCAGACATCTCCCACCCTGCCAGCCCCTGAAACAACCTCCTGGTGATGTCTCTTTATTGCGAGCGATTTAAGGCCGCTACAGATCGGCAGCCTGCCTTGGGGACGGGGCTCTAGCCAGAAGCGCTATTATTTGTGTCTGCAATCAAAAATTCCCGGCCTCACAATAAAACTCCCATCTATCTCCCCAAATCAGTCTGGGAAGGCCTCCTGCCCTGTTGGCTGCCCAATAGCCCACTCAGGGCTTATGAATTCCCCAGTACCACAGAGCCTCCAGGAATCACCGCCATGGTGCCAGTGCTGTGGCTCTGCCCATCCCAGGAGGGAGCTTCCCATGCAGCCCCCACCTCCATGTAATAGAGCCTCAATTTTATCTTATACACGAATTTATTCTGTTACCTTCCCACCAAATCGATGTCCAGACACCTCCTGCCCTGCAAAATCCTGAAACAGCCTGGTCCTGAAGAATTTCCAATGCTGCCCAGCCGCTTCTTTGCAGGAAAGATTATCAGGTGCACTCTTTCAACCACCATCTTGCCCCACCCCCCATACCCCAATCTTGAGGACCCCAGGATGGTGATGCCCACTGCTTCTAACTGAGAAGGAGCTTAGTTCCCATGGGGCAGATGGATAGAACTATTTTGCTTGCAGTTGCAGAAGATGTCTGTTACTTGGTTTGGGTGTTGTGCTTTCAGCATTTCATAATTGGCTTTTCTGTTTCTGCAAAGAAGGTTGTTGGAATATTGACTGGGATTGCACTGAATCTACAAATTGCTTTGGATAGCATTTAAATTGGGCAATATTTAATTCCAAGAACACAGAATGTCCTTTAATTGATTTAGGTCTTCTTTGATTTCTTTTAGTAATGTTTCATAGTTTTTACTGTAAGAGTCCTTTAAATCCTTGGCATATTTATTCTTATATATTTTAATAATTTGTTGCTATCATAAATGGAATTTTGGTCTTGATTTCTTCTTCCAATTGGTCATTGCTTGTGTATAAAGACATGACTGATTATTGGTTGTTGATCTTGTATCCAGCCACTTTGCCAAGGTCACATATAAGCCCTATGGTCTTTGTTGTGTATTTTTCAGGATTTTCTGTATATAATATCATGTCATCTGCAGAAAGGGAAATATTCCTTTCCAATTAGAATGCCTGTTATTTCTTTTTCTTGTTGAGTTCTTCAGACAAGTACCTCCAGTATATTGAATAACAGTGATGACAGTGGACATCCTTGTCTTGTTCCTGATTTTAGGGGGAAAGATTTCAGTCACATTTTAATGTTTTTTAATTTTGCCTATTGTTCATCTTTAATGGGAGAAACCACGCTGTCTCCCCTCCTCCACCATCACCATCACGACCTTACCATCTCCATTGTCCTTTTGGGGTTTAGGTTTGTTTTTGTTTAATATGGAAAAGTGGATTTTTTATTTTTTAAATATTTATCTTTTTAGAGAAGTTGTGAGGTAACAAAACAATTATGCAAAATGTACGTAATACCCATATAACACTCCTCCACTAACACCTTATATTGTTGTGGAACTTTTTTCTTTTTTTATTATCTTTTTTTTTAAGATACATAGATCACACAAAATGTTACATTAAAAAAATATAATAAGTTCCCATATACCCCACTTCCCACACCACTCACTCCTCCCACATTAACATCTTCTCTCATTAGTATGGAACATTCATTGCATTTGATGAGTATATTTTGGAGTATAGCTATACAGCACAGATTATAGTTTATGTTGTAGTTTACACTCTCTCCCTGTCCATTCAGTGGGTTATGGCAGGATATATAATGTCCTGCATCTGCCCATGCAATATCATTGAGGACAACTCCAAGTCTCAAAAGTGCCCCAAAATCACATTTCTTTTTTCCTCTCCCTGCCTTCAGCAATTCTCGTGGCCACTGTCTCCACATCAATGGTAAAATTTCTTCCAATGCTAGAGTCACAATAATTCTATTGTAAACACCAGTAAGTCCACTCTGGTCCACATTTTATTCTTCCATCCTGAGGATGTCGACTCCACCTCTAAATTGAGAGGGTGTTTAGATAACACATGGCTAATGGATGGAATTCTCCTGCTTGCCATTGCAGACTATCTTGGTTCCCTGGTGTGGTGGTTGACCATCCTCACCTCCCTGTTAGCTGAACTGGATAAGTCCAATGAGCTGGAGAGTAGGTGTTGCCCCTCTGGTGAGGCTCAAGGCAGAGCTGGCACATTTTTTACAGGTTATGAAAGAACACATCAGACTACTACCAGTAACTAATGTCCATGGCATACATTTGTATTTTTCCATACACCCCCTATTATTAACACCATGTATTAGTATTGTACATTTTTTATAATTCATAACAGAACACTCATGTTTGTACTTTTAGCCACAGTCTATCTTCTACCACATGGTTCACTGTGTTATACAATCTCATGCCTTGTACAATCGCTCCAAAGTGTACACCCCATGGCTCTCACCTTCATCAGAGAGTTATGCAGTCATTGCCTCAGTAAATTCTGAAAGTTTTCCTTAGTCCATAAGAAAAAATTACATATCTTCCTCTTATTGCCCTTAACATTGATACCTTCTTTGACATTATTGAATGAATATTGCAATATTGCTATTAACTATAATTCATAAGATACATTATTTGTATTTTCCCATGCATCATGATATTCCTACCACCATAGAAGAATGGCAAACATTTTTTGTAGTTCATTGAGCAATATTCTTGTATTTCTGTTATTAAACACAATCCTCATGCACCTCTGGTTTTACTATGTTATTCAGTCCTTAGATTATTCTCTAGCTTTCTTTTGACTGACATTTATGTCACTAGACCATCCCTTTCAGCCATAGTCCCATTTATTAGCCAGCCATTTCAGTTATACACACTATAATATGTTACCATAAACTTTATTCATTTCCACAAAATTAAGAAACAGTATCCCTTCTCAGACTTCATCCTATCTCCTAGTAACCTATACACTAGGTTTTAACTCTGTGTTTATTCTTTGCATTTTGTTCATATTAGTGAGACCATACAATATTTGTTCCTTTGTATCTGGCTTATTTCACTCAGCATAATGTCCTCAAGGTTTATCCATGTTATCATATGTGTTCCAATTCCATTTCTTCTTATAGCAACATAGTATTCCATCATATGTATATACCACATTTTGTTTATCCAGTCATCAGTTGATGGACACTTGGAGTGTATTCATCTTGTGTCAATTTTGAATAGTGCTGCTATAAACACTGGTGTGCAGTGTCTGTTCAAACACTGTTTTCTGTTCTTCTGGACATGTTCCTAGTAGAGGAATTACCAGATCATATGGCAGTTCTATATTTAGCTTGCTGAGGAAGCAAATGGCCAACTGATTTTTAACATGGTTATCCAAATCCACTCAATTGGGAAAGAAAAGTTGCTTCAACAAATGTGCTGGGAAAACTAGATAGTCACATGCAAAAGAATGAAAAAGGATCCCCATGTCACACCATCTTCAAGAATTAACTCAGAATGGTCAAAAGACCTAAATATAAGAAATAGGACTCTAAATCTCCTAGAAGTTTGCACCCATCTACCAAATGGGAGGTCCCAGGTTCAGTTCCTGGTGCCTGCTAAAGAAGATGAACAAGACAGTGAGTTGGCAGGATGGGCTGGCACAGAGAGCTGATTCAATAAGGTGATGCAACAAGATTATGCAAAAAAAAAAAGACACAATGAGGAAACACAATGAGAGACACAACAAGAAGGCAGTGTAGGTGGCTCAATAGATTGGGTGCCTCCCTCCCACATGGGAGGTCCTAGATTTTGTTCTCGGTGCCTCCTGAAAAGAAGATGAGCAGACACAGAAAGCACACAACGACAGACGTAGAGGACCAAAAGCAAGTGCAAACACAAGTGGGGGGTAAAAATAAATAATAAATAGATAGATAAATAAATAAACAATATATTTTTTAATCTCCTATAAGAAAAAAGAGATGAGTGTCTTCAGGATCTTGTGTTAGGCATTGATTTTCTACACTTTACACTCAAAGTGCAAGCAACAAAAGAAAAAATAGATAAATGTGTCCCTCTAAAAATTAAAACTCATTGTGCATCAAAGGACATTATCTTGAAAGGAAAAGACAGCCTACTCAATTGGAGAAAATATTTCATAACACATCCAATAAAGATATTTTTTTTGTGTTTGTAGTCATCTGAAGGAGACCCTAGAAAACAATCCTAATCCTGGACATCTATATGAATTATCTCATACGTAAAATTTCTACAGATGTGATTAAGTTAAAACTGCAAAAGGGAGAATTACCTGGATCAAAACACTGGCCCCACAATGCCATCACATATATTCTCACATGAGGGACTTTTGACCATATATAGAAAATAAAGTGGTATTTAAACAGTAAAGACATTAATTAGAATCCTTGAGGACTGAAGCAAGTCAGCAACAACAATCAAATTATTCATTTCAGTAAGGCTCTTAATATAGGCCTTCTGTGGTGGAAACCTGATGGACTTTAGTACCAAGCATGGGGAAGTGCTCTAAGAAATATAAAATATGTGGAAGTGACATTGAAAATGGTTGATAGGTAAAGACTGGAAGAATTTTGAGGCCTCTGATTTGAGGCCTAGATTTCCTCAAGCAGAACCTTAGAAATATAGACATTCGCTTCTGTTGAGGGCTCAAAGAAAATAACGAACTATTCCCTTAAAAGGCAAGGTGACAATATTTTTACATAGAAGCAGAACATTGCTGAATTTTGTCTGAGGGTGTTTTGTGTGAAAAGCAGAACTCAAAATCAATAAACTTCTATGCATAGCCTTGGAGATTTCCAAGCAAAGAGTCCAAGCCATGTCCCAGGTTCATTTTGCTACATATGTAAGCTACCGGAGGAAAGGTAAAATTGTAAAATGAAAAAAAAATATTGTTAAGTAAAAAGGAACTATGAATTATGATTTGGATAATACCCCATTTGTCTAAATTGCAAAAGATGCTAAAACAAAGATATCAACTGTAAAGAAAGAATGAACTGGAGATAAGGTCAAGGGAGACATTACAACTTTTGCAAGTGAAAAGACATTAGGCATGTGCATATGGATCACTTCAGCCAAGGAGCAGAAATGAGGAACACAGATGGGAATATCCTGGAAAGATCTGTGGAGGACCCTCTTGTCTAATGATATGTGAAATGGAGAGATGTGCAAATTTAATACCTAATACTCCTTTATATCAGATATTAAATTTTAAATAACATTTCACTTATTTTTTGTAATATAAAACAAAAAGATGTATAATTCACTGTAGTTACATTATTCAACTGGACATACATACATCATCCATCATACAAGCAATAGTTGCTTAATGGACATTTTTTACTGATCTTAAGAAGAATATCTATAGCTACCCAAGTAGATTTCAACCCATTTTTTAATCAAATTTTAGATTGAATTGATCCTAGCTTGTCTTATCTTATAAAATTCCTGGAACCTTCCATGTTGCTATGTCGGGAACACACATATTCCAAATTTTGGATTTTTATAGTGCTTTGTAGCAGTATAAAAAATCTGAGTCAAGCAAAGAGATGCTACTTAAAAGTTCCTGTTGAATGAACAGACAACATTAAGTCACCAGTTATTTCAGCCTATGAAATTGTTTACAGGTTATGCACATTTTTTAATTTGTTGAAGTATATCACTCATACATAAACTTACATAAACAATATGTGTATAGTAATAACTATGAACTTACAAAACAAACATATATATCATCATACAGGACTCTCACACCTCACCCTAACACCAGTACCTTGCATTGTTGTTAGACACTTTTAACTAGTTATTAAAGATCATTGTCAATGTATTACTACTATTTTCCCCCACCCACCCTATTACTATTATTATATTTGTATCATTTATATATGAAGATACAAAAACAAGAAGTGTATAGAAAAGTTGTGAACTTACAAAGCAAACATGCATAACATCATACAGGAGTCCCATACATCTACCCTCCACCAACACCTTGCATTATCATGAGATGTTTGTTACTTGTGAAGAAAGAATATTGTCAAAATCTTACTACTAATTATGGTCATTATCTTACATTTGGTGTATTATCCCTCAAAATACTCTGTTATTATTTTTAAATATATTTTTATGATAGAAGTCATAATCCTATGAAACAATCATGTACATGTGCAGAATTCCCAAACAACATCCCTCTAGCAACACACCACACTGTGGTGGGATATTTGTTACAGGTAAGATAATGTCATCTGATGACTACCATCTCCATAGTGTACATTTAGCACACATTTTGCATACTGGTCCATTATCAATAAAGTACATCTTTATAGTATATTGTTTGTTATGTTATGTTATGTTATGTTATGTTGTTATGTTATGTTATGTTATGTTATGTTATGTTATATTATTACTGCTAACCACAATCCATAGTTCCCTCCAGCTTTATTTTTCCCATGCTTCCCCACATTCCCTCCACTCTGCAATAATGATGTACATTTGTCCAATTAACAAAGAACACCCTTGCATTTGTACCGTCAAACACAATTCCCATCCTCCTCTTGGTTTACCA
Source organism: Dasypus novemcinctus (assembly GCF_030445035.2). Taxonomy (NCBI): domain Eukaryota; kingdom Metazoa; phylum Chordata; class Mammalia; order Cingulata; family Dasypodidae; genus Dasypus; species Dasypus novemcinctus. The sequence continues at coordinate 84,912,722 of NC_080689.1, read as the reverse complement.
TGCTATTCCGTTCCTAGAATATTCTCTAGCATTCTGTCGATTGACTTTCATATCCCTAGACAAATATTTTAAGCCACAAACCCATTTATAAAATAACTGTTAATCACTATGTATTATCATCCACTCTCTACATTTCCACACTTATACAGTAAAGCTAAATAAAACTTCTACATATATTAAATATCAGTAGTCCGTCCCTGCCCTCCTCTTATCATCTTTGAGAATATACCTCCTACCACCAAGTCTTGAAGATATTTTCCTACATTTTCTACCAGAAGTTTTATGGTTCTTCTTTTATTTTTAGGTTTTTGATTCATTTTGAATTAATTTTCAGATAAAGTGTGAGATAGGAGTCCTTTTTTCTTCTTTTGGCTATAGATATCCAGTTCTTTCAGCACCATTTGTTGAATGGACTGCTCTGCACAAGATGTGTAGGTTTGATAAGCTAGTCAAAAATCACTTGACCAGACATGTGAAGGTCTGTTTTTCAGGCATCAGTTGGATTCCATTTGTCTATGTGTCTCTCTTTATGCCAGTTCCATGCTGTTTTACCACTATAGCTAGATAACATGCTTTAAAATCTGAAGATGAGAGTTTGCTTTTCCTTTCTAAATGTTCTCCCTGTTCAGGACCCCTAACCCTTCCAAAAAAACTTGATAATCATGTTTTCAATGGAAAAAAATGCTGGTAGAATTTTTATCAGGATTTCACTGAAGCTACACATAAATTAGAGTAGAGTTGACATCTTAAAGATATTTAGTTTTCCAATGCATGAGCATGGAGTGTTCTTCCAGTTAATTAGGCTGTTTTTTATTTCTTTTCACACTGAGTTGAAGTTTTCTGAATACTAGTGGTTTACATCATTGGTAACATTTATTCCTGCCTATTTGAGTGTTATCTACCATATTTTGTTTTCACCACTCTTTTAATATTTGGTACTTTTATTGATATAATCATTTCTAGACTCTCTTCCAGGCCTCTCTCTTCTGTCTTTTCTTTTCAGGTTCTAGCACACCCTTTAGTGTTTCCTGAAAATCTGATCTCTTCCTTAGATTCTCCCAACTTCTGTTTTTTCTGATATTCTAGACTCACCCTCATTTTTTGAAATATAATCTTGCCAAATATAAGATTCTTGAGAGGGCAAGATGGCGGCTGAGTGAACTTCCCGGTTACTAGCTCCTGGGGGGAATTGGCTGGGCGGAGTCAGAGACTCTTTGGGACCGGGCTGTTTTGGGATTTTTCCTGGTCCGGAGGTGTCTGGACATCGATTTAGAGGGAAGGTCCTACAGGAAACACCTAACATTTGCTGGGTTTCCTCATCCTCCACTGCCTCATTTCTCTGTGAATAGATTTAGCCTATCTACACATCCCCTTTCCCCTACAACTTGATATCCTCCACCATCTGCTATCTCTCCTATATTCCACCTCCCTTTCTTTGATCCACAAAGTGTCTAACTCTTAATTTCTAATACCTTTGTTTAGTTTTCCATCTGGAATTCGTCCCTGAAACTATTACCTTTCTTTTCTCTTTCCCTCTCTCACGAAAACAATAGCTTCTTAGTACATACCATATTCTTCCCATATTCAGTCATCTACCTCATTATAGGTACTTTCCTACTACTATAACTCTACACAATTTACATGATCTAACCTCCATCCTCCCAGAACTCATATTGTTGCTTTGTTAACATATATCACCAATACTACTTCACACTTTTTCCTTCCTTACACAATTGCCTTTCCCCAGCACTAATATTTTCCTTTAAAGTGAGCTTAACCAGCAATAAGAAATTGGAATAAGAAGAACAAAGTGACAAAGAGAAGATATAACACTTATGCAAAAACAACAGCTAATTAATCTCCAAGACTAGACAAAGAAGCTAAGGAACTGATTAAACCCGTCAAGGAAAAAATGTTGACAAGACAGCAACAAAAATCTACAAACCAAACAAGTAATCAGGAAAACATGGCTGAATCCAATCAACAAACTAAAAATCAGGAAGGGGAGCAGGACTTCACACAAGCAATAAAAGATCTCAGAACATTTATCACTGACAAATTTGATGAAGTAATGAAAGAGGTTAACAACATGAAGACAACACGTGGAGGGGAAATTGCAGACATGCGCAAAAAAATAACAGATATGATGGAAATGAACACCACAATTCAAGAAATCAAAAATACACTTGCAGCAAATATCAGCAGACTAGAAGAGGCAGAGCAGAGAATTAGTGATGTGGAAGACAGTGCATTGGAAATCAAACAGATAGTAGAAGTGGCCAATAGAAAGGTAGAAAAAATCCAGATAGGCCTTAGGGACCTGAATGATAACACAAAATGTTCAAACATACATATTATAGGCATTCCAGAAGGAGAAGGGAAGGGAAAGGGGTCAGAAGGAGTGTTGCAGGAAATAATGAATGAAAACTTCCCAAATCTACTGAAAGAGACAGATGTACATATCCAAGAAGCACAGCACACTCCACTGGTCATAAATCCCAACAGGCCCACCCCAAGACATATACTTGTCAAATTATCCAATGCTCAAGACAAAGAAAAAATTCTAAAAGCAGCAAGAGAAAAGAAAACCATCACATACAAGGGAAACTCCATAAGATTAATTGGTGATTTCTCATCTGAAACGATGGAGGCAAGAAGGCAGTGGTATGATATAGTCAAGATACTAAAGGAAAAAAATTTCCAACCAAGAATACTCTATCCAGCTAAACTAGCATTCAAAAATGATGGAGAGTTCAAAATATTCACAGATAAACAGAAACTGAAAGAGAATATCAACAAGAAACCTCCCCTTCAAGAAATTCTTAAGGGAGTTCTGCAGGAAGAAAGGAAAAAACAGGACAGTCAGAGATGGAGGAGAGTGTAAGAGCAACAAAAAAGACAAAAATAGAAGGGGAAAATAAAATAATACAAACAAAATATAACAAACACAAATCCAACCAAAATATGGCTACCACAAATAATTCTATGAACGTAATAACACTGAATGTCAATGGATTAAACTCACCTATCAAAAGATTCAGACTGGGACACTGGATAAGGAAATAAGACCCATCTATATGCTGCCTACAAGAGACACATCTTAGACCCAGAGACTCATGGAGGTTGAAAGTGAATGGCTGTCCTCTTGACATAGAGGTGCAATGGACACAACCAATCGAATGTCCACATAGAAAAGGTGGCATTGGATTGAGAAAAGTGGACATGATGGCTGATGGGTATGGGGAAAGGCAGGAAGAGATGAGAGGTGGAGGTGTCTTTGGGACATGGAGCTGCCCTGGATGGTGCTTCAGGGGTAATCACTGGACATTGTAAATCCTCACAGGGCCCACTGGATGGAATGGGGGAGAGTGTGGGCCATGGTGTGGACCGTTGACCATGGGGTGCGGGGGTGCCCAGAGATGTACTTGCCAAATGCAATGGATGTGTCATGATGATGTGAGGGAGTGTTGCTGGGGGGGGAGAGGTGGGGTGGGGGTGGTGGTAGGGTTCAATGTGACCTCATATATATATATTTTTAATGTAATATTATTACAAAGTCAAATAAAAAAATAAATTAAAAAAAAAAGAAAGTGAATGGCTGGAAAACAATCATTCAAGCAAACAACAACCAAAAAAAAGCAGGAGTAGCTATATTAATATCAGTCAAAATAGACTTTAAATGTGAAACAATTGTGAGAGACAAAGAAGGATACTATATTTTAGTGAAAGGGACAATCTGTCAAGAAGATTGAACAATCATAAATATTTATGCTCCTAACAAGGGCGCCTCTAAATATGTGGGACAAACTCTGGATAAACTAAGTGAAAAAATAGATGCATCTACAATTATAGTGGGGGATTTTAATACACCACTATCAACTCTGGACAGAACATCTCAAAAGAGAATCACTAAAGAAACAAAACATTTGAACAGTATATTAGAAGAGCTGGATCTAATCGACATATATAGATCATTACACCCAAACACAGGAGGATATACATTTTTCTCAAGTGCACATGGAACATTCTCCAAGATAGACCATATGCTAGGCCACAAAGAAAGGCTTAATGAATTCAGAAAGATCGAAATCATACAAAACAATATCTCCGACCACAGTGGAGTGAATCTGAAAATTTGCAAGGGACAGAGACCCAGACTTCAAACCACAATTTGGAAATTAAACAGCACACTCTTAGAAAAACAGTGGGTCAAAGAGGAAATCTCAAAAGAAATCAATGACTACCTTGAAACAAATGATAATGATAACACAACATACCAAAATTTATGGGATACAGCAAAAGTGGTACTGAGAGGGAAATTTATAGCCATAAATTCACATATCAAAAAAGAAGAAAGAGCAAAAATTGGAGAACTAACTGCACTTCTGACGGAATTAGAAAAACAACAACAAAGTAACCCAACAGGAAGAAGAAGGAAGGAAATAACAAAGATAAGAGCAGTGAGGTGAGGCAGGTTGAAGTCTGGCTGGCAAGCATAGCAGTGCCCAGTGGGGGATATGCGCAGCCCACCACTCGGGTGTAGGGCAGCTGGAATGGGTGAGCTGCCCTCAGCCATGGAACCGGGGGCACTGCCCTCGGCCCTGCCCAGGCAACTGACATCGGCTTGCTGATAGCCAGCAGAAGCTGCCTACACTCACATCCCCCCTCCCGCACTGTCAAGCCGCAGCACAAGCCACACCATAAAAGGCAAGGAACCAGTCCCTACCAATCACTCCCAGCCCCGTTCCCCTTTCCCGACGGTGCCGCCCCTTCACCAACCTAGAATCTGCCTCTTCCCCCCACCAACTGCTCGCCACCGCCAATCCAATCCCCCTTTGGCCACAGCCAATCAGTCCCCTGCTCACTCCCCCATAACCCTATATAAACACATGTCCTTCCCTTAATAAATTAGACCTGCATGCTGACCTCGTCTCCGTGGTGGTTTCTCCGCTGCACGCCCTCCACGCCTGCGAGCCCCCGCAGGAGCCTAGGCCTCTCCTGCCCCATTGTCCACCGGACAGGACGTACCGACCGCAGAGCAGAACTAAATGAAATAGAAAATAAGAAAGCACTTGAAAAAATAAACAAGACCAAGAGCTGGTTTTTTGAGAAGATCAACAAAATTGACAAACCTTTAGCGAGACAAAGAAAAAAAGAGAAAAGATGAAAATACACAAAATAAGAAATGAGAAAGGCGATATCACCACTGACCCCACAGAAATAAAGACTATCATAAGAGGATACTTTGAAAAATTATATTCCAACAAAAATGACAATTTAGAGGAAATGGACAAATTCCTAGAAACACATAAGCAGCCCATACTGACGAAAGAGGAAATTGATGATCTTAACAAACCAATCACAAGCAAAGAGATAGAATCAGTCATTAAAAATCTCCCAACTAAGAAGAGCCCACGGCCAGATGGCTTCACAGGTGAATTGTACAAAACATTCCGTAAAGAACTAACACCAATCCTATTGAAACTATTCTAAAAAATCGAAACAGAAGGAACATTGCCGAACTCCTTTTATTATGCCAACATTATCCTAGTACCAAAGCCAAACAAAGACACCACAAGAAAGGAAAATTACAGACCAATTTCTCTAATGAACCTAGACGCAAAAATACTTAACAAAATACTTGCTAATCGTATTCAACAACACATTAAATGAATTATACACCATGACCAAGTGGGATTTATTCCAGGTATGCAAGGATGGTTCAACATAAGAAAATGAATCAGTGTGATACACCATATAAACAGATTGAAGGAAAAAAATCACATGATTATATCTATAGATGCAGAAAAGGCATTTGACAAAATACAGTACCCCTTCTTGATAAAAACACTCCAAAAGATCAGAATACAAGGAAACTTTTTGAACATGATAAAGAGTATATATGAAAAACCTACAGCCAACATTGTTTACAATGGGCGAAATCCTGAAATCCTTCCCTCTAAACTCAGGAACAAGACAAGGATGCCCATTGTCTCTGCTCCTATTTAACATTGTCTTGGAAGTACTTGCTCAAGCACTTATGCAAGAACCAGATATAAAGGCATTCAAATTGGAAGGGAAGAAGTCAAAATTTCATTATTTGCAGATGACATGATCCTATACATAGAAAACCCTGAGAGATCTACAACAAAGCTGCTAGAACTCATAAATGAGTTCAGCAAAGTCAAGGGTTATAAGATCAATGCGCAAAAATCAGTAGCATTTCTGTACACCAATAATGAGCAAGATCAGGAGGAAATCAAGAAACAAATACCATTCACAATAGTAAATAAAAAAATCAAATACTTAGGAATAAATTTAACTAAAGAGGTAAAAAACTTATACACCGAGAACTATACAAGACTGTTCAAGGAAATCAAAGAAGACCTAAATAAATGGAAGAATATTCCTTGTTCATGGATAGGAAGACTGAATATTATTAAGATGTCTATCCTACCAAAACTGAATGTGTAATTCAATGCAATCCCAATAAAAATCAATGCAGCCTTCTTTAAGGAACTAGAAAAACTAATTATGAAATTTATTGGGAAAGGAAAGAGGCCCCGAATAGCCAAAGACATATTGAAAAAGAAAAACGAAATAGGAGGAATCACACTTCCTGACTTCAAAACATACTACGAAGCTACAGTAGTGAAAACAGCATGGTATTGGCATAAGGAGAGACACACAGACCAATGGAATCAAATTGAAAGTTCAGATGTAGAACCTCAAGTATATAGCCATATAATATTCGATAAAGCCACCAAACCCTCTCAACTGGGAGAGAATGGCCTATTCAACAAATGGTGCCTGGAGAACTGGATAGCCATATGTAGAAGAATGAAAGAGGATTACCATCTCACACCTTATACAAAGATCAACTCAAGATGGATCAAAGACCTAAATATAAGAGCCAAGACCATAAAGATCTTGGAAAGCAGTGTAGGGAAACATCTGCAGGACCTTGTAATAAGAAATGGCTTCATGAATATCACACCAAAAGCACGAGCAGCAGAAGAACAAATAGATAAATGGGACTTCCTCAAAATTAAAGCCTTCTGCACCTCAAACGAGTTTGTCAAGAAAGTAAAAAGGGAACCCGCACAATGGGAGAAAATATTTGGCAACCATATATCTGATAAGAGACTTATAACTTGCATATATAAAGAACTCCTATTTCTTGAAAACAAAAAGATAAACAACCCATTTAAACAATGGGAAAAAGATTTAATCAGACACTTCTCCAAAGAAGAAATACAAATGGCTAAAAAGCACAGGAGAAATGCTCCAAATCTCTAGCTATCAGGGAAATGCAAATCAAAACTACAATGAGATACCATCTTACTCCCATAAGATTGGCAGCTATGAAAAAAACAGAAGAATACAAATGCTGGAGAGGATGTGAAGAAAGGGGAACACTCATTCACTGCTGGTGGGAATGCAGAAGGTTCCATCCATTCTGGAGGACAGTTTGGCGGTTTCTCAAAAAACTAACCATAGATTTGCCATATGACCCAGCAATACCACTGCTGGGTATATACCCATCAGAACTGAAAATAAGGACACAAGCTGATATATGTACACCAATGTTCATAGCAGCATTGTTCACTATCGCCAAAAGTTGGAATCAATCCAAAAGTCCATCAACAGATGAGTGGATCAATAAAATGTGGTATATACACACAATGGAATACTACTCAGCTGTAAGAACAAATACACTACAATCACATGTGATAACATGGATGAACCTTGAGAATCTTATGTTGAGTGAAGCAACCCAGGCATTGAAGGACAAATACTACATGACCTCAATGATATGAAATAAGCAAACTGCCTCAGAGATCTAGAGTGTGGAAAAGAGGCTTACAGGAAATCGGGGGGTGGAGGAAGGATGTGAGTTAACGTCTGCAGGGGGGGGAATCTGTGATGAGCTGGTGGTAAGTATGAGCACAAAGAAGGGACAAAATGGGGGCAAGGGGTTGCCTTCGGATGGGGCTTTGTGGGTTTGAGGGGGGCTGGGGATGGACAGAGGGGTAATATTATCCAAAAAATGGGGGGAGGGAGGGGCAACATACGAACATGGGAGAGTGTCAGGTGTTTGTTGAGAACAAAATGTTGAGAAACTCGTATCAAAGTATAACTAGGAGGGTTACCTGTTTAGGAGGCTCAGGGGGTATGGTGTGATGTGGGAAGGACTCCAGGGGAATAGCTGAAGGCTCATTATGCCAAGGTGGGTAGTACCATTGGAATGAGACCCAAGAAGTGAGAGTTGGGGTGGACCCACATCCTGGAGTAGACTAATGCCGTCAAATAGAGAGAACTGTATCTCTCGTGAGAAAGGATGGCTCCCAGGGCAACAGGGCAGTTGAGAAAGTCAGGCCCTGAATACTGCTGCAAGTATCTCTGGACATGGCTTCTTGGGAAATGGAGATTGGCTGGTGTTGTGGGCCCCAAGGGGAGGGGAAAATGGATGTGGAATGGATGGAACCAAGGTAAATATGGGGGCAAGAGAGGAGTTTTGTGAGAGTACACGAGGATGAATATAAAACATGAAATATTACACCAAAAACATATAGGGGACGACAGACTAATAATGTAAACCATAAGGCAAAACATAGGATAACTAAAAAATTTAGAAAACTGTACAACCTAAAGTATGGACCACATAGTAAGTACAGCTGTCACCGTGTTTGAAAGCTATTGTCTCGGAATCTCTACATCAGTATCAGGAAATATGATATGAATAAGTTAAAAGATTATTGCTGCGGAAGGGAAAAGGTTTTATGGTGGATCTGGGGAAGTACTGTATATTGTATATATGAATTTCGGTGATCTAAGACTCTTGTGAAGCTGTCAATTTGTTGGGATTCACTTTACGGGAAGTTTTGGATTACAGAGTGGTTCAAAAATGGCAGCGGAGGAATACTGATATAGGATGTTATTGACAGGATATATAGGGTTGACAGGGAGTTATACAGGGCATATGTCCAGGGTATATAGTAATGTCTAGATATACTCATAGTGGAAACAATTAAAAACAACAGCTGGAGGGGTACCAGGCCCCTGGCTGGGGGGTCACTGTCGTGGACCCTGGAGGAGCAGTGGCAGTCCCCCAGGTGCAACAGCAAGAACCAGGAAGGAAGGAGGGCCCAACAGTGGGCTCCTGCTACTAATGGCTATGCTTTTGAGCCTGTACACCTGCAATAAGAACAAGGCCTAGAGTAGCACTGTGCCTGGGAGTTTCCTCCTGACAGCCTTCATGTTACTCAAATGTGGCCACTCTCACAGCCAAATTCATCATGTAGATGCAGTGCATTCCCCCCTGCGAGGGACATGACACCCGGTGATGAGCCTCCCTGACACCGAGGGACCACTACTACATACCAGCTGAAGATACAACTAGAAAATGACCTTGAATTAAAGGTTCAATATGGATCAGCAGAATATCCCTGTCTACATATAATAACAGGACTTCAAAATGCTGATTGACCTAATGTAAGGGGGAAATAGAAAGGAGAAATGAGATTATAAGGCTATGAGTCTCTAAAAAAGAGTCTGGAGGTTGTCAGAAGGAATGCCCTTATGCACAACTGAACAGAGTCTGAGAGATGGACAAAGTAGATACAACCCCAGGTATTGGTTCTTTTGAGGGATAAAGAGACCAACGGGTTCTATGGTCATGGCAGATGGGGTTCACGGCCATGGCAAATGGCCCTTCTTTGGAGCCTGTGTTTCTGCGTGATGGAATTGGACTCAGAGGGGATCTCTTTTCACAAGACTTCCATGCTACTTTATAGGAATTGTAATAGGTGCTGGGGTTTAAGATATATTTAGGGGATTTGAATCTCTGGACTGATAATATGACACCCAGGCCCAGAGCCTCAACAGACTTCAGCTCCCACACTTTGATTTATTGGACTTACCCCACTCAGCTAACATGGAGTTGAAGAAGGTCAACCACCACACCATGGAGCCTAGAGTGTCTACAACTGAAAGCAGGAGGAGTGCATCCAGTATCCATGTGGAATCTAAGCCCCCACTTGACATAGATGTGCAATGACATAACTAATCCAATGTTCACAGAGAAAATGTGGAATGGGTGTGGAAAGGGTAGCCATGGTGGCTACTGGGTTTGGGGAATGGGAGGAAGAGATGAGAGGTGGAGCTGGTTTCGGGACGTCGAGTTGTCCTGGGTGGTGTTTCATGGACAATTACGGGACATTGTAGATCCCCCCAGGGCCCACTGGATGGAACGTGGGAGAGTGTGGGCTATGATGTGGATCATTGACTATGGGGTGTAATGATGCTCAGAGATGTTCTTACCAGGTGCAATGGATGTGTCACGATGATGGGAGCAAGTGTTGCGGTGGGGGGAGTGGGGGGTGGGGGTGGTGGGGCTAAATGGGACCTCATATTTTTTTTGAATGTAATTTTTAAAAATAAAGAAATAATTTTAAAAAAAAGATTCTTGAATGGAAGTTTTTCTCTTGTAGTATCATAAATATATCATACCACTGTCTTCTTGTCTCCATGGTTTCTTGTGAGAAATCAGCACTCTATCTTATTGAATATCCTTCTTTCTTTCTTTTTTTTAATTTTTTTTTGCATGCTTTTATCTTGTTCTCAGAATTCTCAATTTGTTTTTGGCATTTGACATTTTGATCAGTGTGTGTCTTGAAGTTGGTCTATTTGGAGTATTTTGAATGGGAGTACATTGGGCTCCTTAGACATAGATATCTATGTCCTTCAACAGGGTTGAGAAATTTTCTAACATTATTTCTTCAAATATTCCTCCTGCCCCTTATCTCTTCTCTTCTCCTTCTGGGACACCCATGACCTGAATGTTTGCACGATTTTTCATGGCATTAGTTCCCTGAGACCTTGTTCGATGTTTTCCACTCTTTCCTTCATCAGTTCTTTTGTATGTTCACTTTCAGAGGCCATTTTTTAAGCTCACCAATCCTTTCTTCTGCCTCCTTACAACTGCTATTTATGATTCCAACATTTTTTAATTTGACTTATTGCACCATTAATTTCCATAAGATCTGCTTTTTTTCTATGTATGCCTTCAAATTTTACTTTGTGCTGATCCAATCTCTTCTTAATATCTTTAATCTCTTTAGCCATTGCATTGAATTTATTAAGGAGATTTGTTTGAATATCTATGATTAGTTGTCTCAACTCCTTTATGTCATCTGGAGGCTTATCTTGTTCTTTTAACTGGGCCATTTCTACCTGTTTCTTAGTGTAGCTTATAATTTTTGTTGTGTCTTGGCATCTGGCTTACTAGAGTACTTATTCTGGGTGCAGTTTTTCTCATTAGTTTCAGACTTCCTGCCCTTTCTCCCTTGCTGGTTGTGCAGTAGGAGCCAAGGATGTAGTTGGTGTTACAAGATATGGAGGTTAATGGTGCTCTGTCGTGGTCCCTAGGGTAGCAGCGACAGTCTCCCAGGTACAGCGGCGGGGACCAGGAGGGAGTGAGGGTTCAACAGTGAGCCCCTGATGCTAATGACTATGCTTGTGAGCTGATAAGCCTAAAATAAGAACAAGGCCTAGAACAACATTGTGCCTGGGAATTTCCTCCTGTCAGCCTTCATGTTACTCAAATGTGGCCAGTCTCGAAGCCAAACTCAGCATGTAAATGCAATGCCTTCCCCCCAGCGTGGGACATGACACCCGGGGATGAGCCTCCCTGGCACCAAGGGACCACTATCAACTACCAACTGATGATGCAACTGGAAAATGACCTTATACGGAAGGTTCAATATGGATCAGCAGAATATCCCTGTCTACATAAAATAACATGACTTTAAAATGCTGTTTGACCTAAAGTAAGGGGGAAATGGAAAAGAGAAATGAGTTTATATGGCTATGAGTTTCTAAAAAAGAGTCTGGAGGCTGGTGCGACGGCTTGCTCGGTCAGTAGAGGTGGGGTCTGGCTGCGGATGCGGGGTCGGTCCAGCTCTGGACGAGGGGTCGGTGCGGCAGCAGACGAGGGATCGGTCTCACAAGGGGTTGCGCGGTTCGGCTGACGGGGTCACCCGGCGAAGCCGGTGACGAAGGGGTCGCCCAGAGAAGCAGGCGACGAAGGGGTCGCCCGGAGAAGCAGGCGACGAACTGGGGACAAGGGAGGCTAGGCCCTTGTCGGGGGCTCTCAGGACTGGAGGGCGCACGGCAGAAGAACTACCGCGGAGACAAGGTAAACACGCAAGTCCACTTTACTGAGGGAGAGGCAACAGTTTTATAGGGGCTGGGGAAGGCTGATTGGTTGAAGCCACGCCCTGTTCTGATTGGTTGCCGGCGAAAGGTCAGTGGGCGGTACCGGACGGGGGAGGGGTGGTGGTTAGGGATTGGCTTTCGCTGTTACTGGGGGAAGGGGCAGGGTTTAGTGATTGGTGGCTGCTGTTGCTGGGGTGGAGGGCAGACTTGAGTTTCCTGCCCACGCCTGGCTGTTGCTGCTGTCGGGGGAAGGGAAAAGGGCAGACTGGATTTTTCCGCCCACGCCTGGCTGTTGCTGCTGTCGGGGGAGGGGAAAAGGGCAGACTGGAATTTTCCGCCCTGTACCTGTGCAGGGAGAAAGAAGAAGAAGGGTGCCACCCCACAGGCATTGTGTGGCCACGGAAGCATGGCTGCCGAGAAGGGGAGACCCGAGGGCACTCTGCACCCATGCCGAGCTCCCTTCGGGGGTGGCGGTGAGTCCGACCAGCCACCCTATTATGGGGGCAGCGGCTTGGCCTGCCGCGGCTGCTCCCCCGCCAGACCAGCAAACCACACTTCAGCCTGAGGGGTGACCGCATTTCCCCCTTCTTTTCAAATAAAGGCCAGGATGGCAGCAGTAGCAAATAGCTGAGGCCCAAGAGGCAGCAAGCAATGAGGGAAGCGGGGCTGAAGAGGGAGGTGAGTATGCTGGGGATATAAATGTACAATTTAGGGGGCGGTATCTTGCCGTTGCAAGCAAGGGTGGCCAATGTCCAATTCTTGTTGATCTCGGTGGCTATAAGGTCTATCTGTTGTTAAAAGTCCCGAATGACAGCGCGTTACAGGTAGTTGATCTCTTCTTGGCGGCGAAGAGCGGTAGAGGCAGACTGTGTGATGGTCTGGAGGATCACAGCCGTGAGGACAAGTCGCGTCAGGGCACCAGCGATGGTGGTGGCGGCAGCGTCGGGAGTGGTGGAGACGTAGGCGAGGACAATAAGAAGGCCAAAGTCTCCACGAGCGCGAGAGAGGCCGATGTTAACCTGGCAGGCCGATATGGGGCGGCCCAATCTGCAATGCAATGGGGGTTCAAGCAAAAAAAGGAGGGGGGTGGGGGACGAGAAAGGACGCTTTGGATGGCTGAGAAGAGGAGTGAGGTTGAGACAGGAGGAAGTTCCGCAGAAGTATAGGGAGGCAAAAGCAGAAACGTTATTAGATGCTAGAAAGCAGGCCACGGGCCGGGGAAAGCGGGTTGCGGGCCGTTTAGCGGGGCTGTAGCTGCTTGAGAGCGATGGTGGCATGGGGGGCCGTGGTTACAGTCTTCTGGGGCAGTAGCGGCTAGACAGATGGCGGAAAATATTATCAAGAAAGCAAAGGTTATGAGGAAGAAATAAAGTATTAAAGGCTATGGGGGAAGTGAGAAGATCATTTAGAGGATAGGGTTGAGAATGGTATGTTTAAGACAGAAGCTTTGTGGTTTGTAGGAGACTGCTTTATAAACGAAGGAGAATGAGGGCAGTAAATATAGTAACGATAGATAGGAAGATGACAGTGAGGAGGAGTCTTTGTTTAAGGTTCCAATCGCCCGGCGCAACAGTGGCTAGGCTGATAGCGAGGGGTGTTGCTAAATAGACAATGGCTGCAAAGACAAAATCATCTTCTGTTTCCTTAAGAATAACTTTTCTTTAAATACTTAGTAGCATGCAATATTAGAAACCGTTTCCTAAAAGCAAGTTGGCAGGGGAGGTTGGTTGCTGTTAATCTTTCCTGTTATAAAATTACCTTTTATTATTATTATCATCAATTCAGTTTTATATATATATATTTAAGAATGACCTTTTGGAATTAGCCATTTAATACCTTAATGTAAACTATTGAAGATAAATTTTATCTTTACAGAACACATTCCCTTACGTAAAGTTATCACAATACCTTTTACACTTGCCGCATGCAAATTAAGTTTCAAGAGTTTATGAAAATTAGCAAGGTAAACTATTGAAGATAAATTTTATCTTTACAGAACACATTCCCTTACGTAAAGTTATCACGATACCTTTTACACTTGCCGCATGCAAATTAAGTTTCAAGAGTTTATGAAAAATTAGCCATCCTACTTTAGGACAAAATACATCTTTTTGCAAAACTTATTACATTTCCATTAGCATTTTTACAAACTTTTAACTTTTTTAATATTCATATAAGTTTTACATTCTTTATATTATCCTGTGAAGAAAAATAAGTTATTCATTTTAATTTAGGCAAGAACAACTTTTTATGAAGACGTACAGTTAATTTTGTTAATTAAGACTTACAATTTTTTTTTAAATTGTAGATATCTTATTAACATTTACACTTATGTATTAATATAATAAACTTAAGTATTAATATAAGCACTTATTTAATTTTTGGCCATTTGAATAGAGCTCTTTTAAAGATTTCTAGTAATTTATATTTACCATCCGGAGGTATCACAATATATGTTGACATTGAACGAACAGACAGACAAACACAGAACAATTACAACACATTAACAGAAATATATAATTTATTTACAGTTGACTTATAACTTTTACGTTCTTGGTATAGCTGCTTTTAAATCCTTTTTTATATAGCATATCATAGATTATACCCTTCAAGATTTTTTCTGGACTTTATGTTGCCTGTAATAAGCCAGGAGGGAATCTTTTACCTTCCTGCTCCACAGCAAAAGTGACCCTATCTATAAGGCGAGTATAGGTGTCCAGGTCCTAAAGCTGACACGTGGTAAGCCATGGATTAAAGGGGAGAAGAAGGTCCCAATATACTTGAAGCTGTTTGAAAGAGATCTTACACCGGTGAGTGTCTAGGAGACCGGCGAGGGCCCGAACTTGTGGGGCTTGCTTAGCAGATAGGATGTTACCCATTGCTAATGGCCTTTTGGAGCCGATAAAGAAAAGGGGCCCTTACCTTGAGAGCACGGCGATGGGAGCCGAGGTGCGCGGTGAGACGAGGGGTCGGAGCCGAGGGGACTCCGACGGTGGTCGCGGGCCAAGAGAAGGCCCCGATGAGGGGAGGGCGGGATGACGAGCAGTGGAGCAAGGCAAAGGGGAGCAAGCACAGAGGGGAGGAGGCAGAGGTGAAGGCAGGGGTAGAGGTGCTCAGGCACGCGCTCCTGAGAGTTTTATTGGCGCCTCTTAATCATAGCGGGTCGGTATAAGCCCCCGACATGGAAGGAGAAAGCCATCCAGCGATTCTCCCAGACCGCTGTGGATCGTATGATGTAGCCAAGGCTCAGGTAGCAGCAATGTTGCACGAGAGAAGTCTCAAGGTGAGAAGAGAGGAGGGCGTAGGGCTGTGGTAGGATTACTTCAGACATGCAAGCGCGCGCTCCCGAGAAATCCGAGGCTCCTCTTAATCATAGTGGGTCGGTATAAGCCCCCGACATGGAAGGAGAAAGCCATCCAGCGATTCTCCCAGACCGCCGTGGATCATATGAGGTAGCCAAGGCTCAGGTAGCAGCAATGTTGCACGAGAGAAGTCTCAAGGTGAGAAGAGAGGAGGGCGTAGGGCTGTGGTAGGATTACTTCAGACGTGCAAGCGCGCGCTCCCAAGAAATCCAAGGCTCCTCTTAATCATAGCGGGTCGGTATAAGCCCCCGACATGGAAGGAGAAAGCCATCCAGCGTTTCTCCCAGACCGCCGTGGATCATATGAGGTAGCCAAGGCTCAGGTAGCAGCAATGTTGCACGAGAGAAGTCTCAAGGTGAGAAGAGAGGAGGGCGTAGGGCTGTGGTAGGATTACTTCAGACGTGCAAGCGCACGCTCCCAAGAAATCCAAGGCTCCTCTTAATCATAGCGGGTCGGTATAAGCCCCCGACATGGAAGGAGAAAGCCATCCAGCAATTCTCCCAGACCGCCATGGATCGTATGAGGTAGCCAAGGCTCAGGTAGCAGCAATGTTGCATGAGAGAAGTCCCATAGTGAGAAGAGAGGAGGGGGGTTCGCCAGGTTATACAGTGAGGCTGTGGTGGAGTTGCCTTGCCCCACGTTGGGCGCCAGCTTCGGCGGCTTGCTCGGTCGGTAGAGGTGGGGTTGCACTGCCCCACGTTGGGCGCCAGCTGCGGCGGCTTGCTCGGTCAGTAGAGGTGGGGTTGCACTGCCCCACGTTGGGCGCCAGCTGCGGCGGCTTGCTCGGTCGGTAGAGGTGGAGTTGCACTGCCCCACGTTGGGCGCCAACTGCGACGGCTTTCTCGGTCGGTAGAGGTGGGGTCTGGCTGCGGATGAGGGGTCAGTCCAGCTCTGGACAAGGGGTCGGTCCGGCAGCAGACGAGGGATCGGTCTCACAAGGGGTTGCGCGGTTCGGCTGACGGGGTCGCCCGGCGAAGCCGGCGATGAAGGGGTCGCCCGGAGAAGCAGGCGACGAACTGGGGACAAGGGAGGCCAGGCCCTTGTCGGGGGCTCTCAGGACTGGAGGGCGCACGGCAGAAGAACTACCGCGGAGACAAGATAAACACGCAAGTCCACTTTACTGAGGGAGAGGCAACAGTTTTATAGGGGCTGGGGAGGGCTGATTGGTTGAAGCCACGCCCTGTTCTGATTGGTTGCCGGCGAAAGGTCAGTGGGCGGTACCGGACGGGGGAGTGGTGGTGGTTAGGGATTGGCTGTCGCTGTTACTGGGGGAAGGGGCAGGGTTTAGTGATTGGTGGCTGCTGTTGCTGGGGTGGAGGGCAGACTTGAGTTTCCTGCCCACGCCTGGCTGTTGCTGCTGTCGGGGGAAGGGAAAAGGGCAGACTGGATTTTTCCGCCCACGCCTGGCTGTTGCTGCTGTCGGGGGAGGGGAAAAGGGCAGACTGGAATTTTCCGCCCTGTACCTGTGCAGGGAGAAAGAAGAAGAAGGGTGCCACCCCACAGGCATTGTGTGGCGCCATCCGGGAGGAGGGGTGGCCACGGAAGCATGGCTGCCGAGAAGGGGAGACCCGAGGGCACTCTGCACCCATGCCGAGCTCCCTTCGGGGGTGGCGGTGAGTCCGACCAGCCACCCTATTATGGGGGCAGCAGCTTGGCCTGCCGCGGCTGCTCCCCCGCCAGACCAGCAAACCACACTTCAGCCCGAGGGGTGACCGCAGGCTGGCAGAAGTATTGCCCTCATGCACAACTGAGCAGAGTCAGAGAGACAGATAAAGCAGATACAACCCCCAGATATCGGTTCCTTCGAGGGCTAAAGAGACCCATGGGAGTTATGGTCATGGCCGATGGGGTTAACTACCAGGTCAGATGGCCCCTTTTTGGAACTGGTGTTTATGTGTGATGAATCTGGACTCAGATGGGATCTTCCTTCATAAGACTTTCATGCTAAGGTGATGGAGGTGCAGTTAATGTTGGGGTTTAAGATATATTTAGGGGATTTGAATCTCTGGACTGACAATGCGATAGCCAGGTCCTGAGCCTCAACAGACTCCAGCACCTACAATATGATTTATTGGACTTATCACACTCAGCTAAGATGGAGTTGAAGAAGGACAACCACCACACCATGGAGCCTAGAGTGATTACAACTGAAAGTGGGAGGATTGCATCCAACATCCATGTGGTATCTGAGCCTCCTCTTGACATAGAGGTGCAATGGACACAACCAATCCAATGTCCACATAGAAGAGGTGGCATTGGATTGGGAAAAGTGGACATGGTGGCTGATGGGTATGGGGAAAGGCAGGAAGAGATGAGAGGTGGAGGCGTCTGTGGGACATGGAGCTGCCCTGGATGGTGCTTCAGAGGCAATCACCGGACATTGTAAATCCTCACAGGGCCCACTGGATGGAATGGAGGAGAGTATGGGCCATGATGTGGACCATTGACTATGAGGTGCAGAGGTGCCCAAAGATGTACTTACCAAATCCAATGGATGTGTCATGATGATGGGAACGAGTGTTGCTGGGGGGGGGGGGGGAGAGGTGGGGTGGGGGGGTGGGGTTGAATGGGACCTCACATATATATTTTTAATGTAATATTATTACAAAATCAATAAAAAAAAAAAGATATGGAGGCTGAAGCTGCCTTCATTGCACCAGGTACCAAGGAAGCTTCTCCCAACTTTCTCCTTTGCCAGGGGTAGGGACAAAGTCACAGCTTTGTGGAATAATACAAGTTGTGCTGGCCTAGACTGTAGCTGCCCAGAGTGACTGATGAAGGTTCACACCCCTTTCTCCCTTGCCTTGGGTAGGGGTGGGGCTGCAGGTGTGGGCAACAATCTATGCAGTTCAGGTCCAAAGAAGACCACAGTTGCCCCCATAGACTTCAGATTATTCAGTCTTTGCCAGCCAAATGTACCCGCAGTTACCTGGAGAACGCTTGTGCGGGGCCCACCAGCCACTTCCCTGTGAGAGTTTGCAGGGTGATCCAGGTGAAATAAACTGCTTCCTACAGTCACTGTGATTTTTGTTCAGCCCAGTTTCCCCTCACATTGGGAGCAGGGTCAAAATGGAGGACAAAGGCCTCTTTCAGACTTCAACAGTTTCAAACTTTAGATGTTCTTAGTGTTATACTTTAGCCAGCCAAATTTCCTAATCAGTAGCTGTAAGCAGTGGCCAAACATCTCCTCCTCCCCTGTTTTTGGGAATGGAGCTTCCAATTCCAGCCACAGAATTCCTCCAGGGTGACTTGCATTGCCAACATTCCTCCCTGTAGAGGTGGGGCTGGGGCCTAGGCTAGACCTGCAATATGGCCTGGATGGAAGGAAGCTGGTCCCCACCAGCACTGTGATATTCAGTCCTCCCTGCTTCCCCTTATGCCAGGTGCAGAGTTAAGATGCTAGCTACCAGCCTCTTTCTCACTTGAACAATTTCAAACTTTAGCTGTTCTTAGGGTTATATTTTTGTCTGCCAAATTTACTCAGCAGTAGCTGAAGTTGGTGCCCAAGCGTCTCTTCCTCCCCTGTTTCTTGGAATTGGAGCTTTCAATTCCAGCCTTGGAACAGCTCCTAAGGTGGCTTGGGCCTACTGTGGAGGATGGACACCAGCCTCCGTGGCTTGGAGTGCTCTACTTATGAGTCTTCTCTGCAGATGGGCAGTCTCGTCCTTCTATTCCTTCAAGGATGTTGCAGGATGCGCTTCTGGTTTCCTGGAGCCCCCAAGCAGGTGCATCAGCTAGCTCCAGAGCTCTGCATGTTTACTAACTGTGCCCTGTAGAAGGACCTGAGTCTAGGCGCTCCTTCCTCTGACTCATCTTGCCGGCTGTTCTATCAGGCTATGCACATTAAAAGAATATATGTAGAAATATAGTTGAGGATATTGTGAGGAATTGGAAATATTCAAAAGTTCCCATTTATTTGATCCTAATGCACTTGTTTCTTGTACAGCACCATGTCCCTCTAATAGAATCCAGTTGTAAACAAACTTTTCTATTTAAGCTAAAGGTCTATTAGAGATCCTCAGGATTTATGAAATTTCAGACTCCGTATCCAGACCCCTTTCCCACATTATTGGTTTGTGATTTCCTAAATCAGAAGATTTTTGAGAATGTTATATAATCAAAAACAATGTCAGCAGAGCTGAAAGGGGCAAAAAGAGGACAAAATTAAAGAAAGCTGTGGAATTACAAAATTCTATATACTGATAAAACTATGAACTTTAAAATTTTGAAGAAAAATAAAGTATGATACCTTATTTTGCTGCTATCATAGGTACTACAGAATGGGATGGCTTGAACACTGGGAATTTTTAGACTGACAGCTTTCAGGTTTGGAGAACTCCACTACTGAGACAGCAGCAAGGCAATGCTTTCTCCCCAAATTCGGTAACATTCCCGTGCTGGATACCAGAGATCCTTGAGGTTTCTTGGCTACTATCCCTGCCTTGCTTTCATAGCAATGTCTTCTTCATTCTCTTCTGGTTTCTGCTGTCTTCCACCTTATGGATCCTCCCTATAGCTTCTATATCTTTGAATGAAGTTATCATGCTTTTAACAGAATCCAATGATCTGGATTAAGGCCCCCTTCCAATCATGCCGGCTACACCTTAACTCAAATAACATATTCAATGTCCTACCTTCAATATGCCCACACAGACAGGAATACTGACAATGACTAAGAATACATATGTAATTCAATCTACACCTGATAAGACAGAGGTCAGCTCTGCAGGGAGAGTTATAACAAACATGGGCTCAGAGGCCAGAGACCTGGGTACAGAAGCCAAAGCCAGAAGTCCAGAGGGCAGAGATGTGTCACCAAGGACAAGCCATAGGCCACAGAGATGACCCCAGGCAATGAACCTAACAGAACTTCAGGATTTCAAAATTGCTTGGGAACAGTGCTTCTCTTCTTCTTTTCATCCTCTCCATTTTGGAATCAGGATGTCTGCAACATTTATACTGTGCCTGCTCCAGCAGGGTATTTTGGAATCAGTAAGGTGCTTTTCTTGTTACTGGTCTATAGAGAGAAATGAATTTACCCCAGATCTGATCTTACTGAGATCCAATGCCTCAATGCCTCCTGAAGTATTAAGCTAGGCCTGTAAAATACAATCAGGAGATGCTGAGCAGAAGGACCTGCCCCGACAGTGGGTCCAGTAGGTAAGGAGGGAGAGTGACAGACAAGACCTTCAGAGGAGAGTCTGAACATGTGCTGGCCAGGATTATACCTTTATTTCATACATGGAAGAAAATAGCAGGGCCCAGAGGAAGGGAAGGAGAATGAGAAAGAGTGAAAATAGGAAAGTTTAAATAAAGGAGGCACAGGGAAGAGGTAGTTGATACATCAGGAAATAAAACACTCTGAAATGGGCTTTCATTTCATCTTTTGGAGCATGAAAATAGCCATCAGAAGAATCTAGAATTAGTCTGCCAGGTGGTAAAAGACATGTGGTGCAGTCAACCCAAAGTCAGGCTGATGGCTAGCTAAGGAGCAGGTGAAGGAGATCAAAGATGATTGAGCCTAGAACACACAGACCTCAGGGGGCCTGCCAGATAACTACACACCAAGAGAAGGCCCAGATGAGTCAGTCAGGCCTCCATATGAACAGACTGCACAGCTCACCAAAGACTCACCAGCTAACTCTTTATGACACTGGTTTTGGGCATGGTATTTTACATGACAGTAGCTAATTGATATATCAACATCTTTTAAATTGCTATTCATTGTTAAGCCACAATCTCCTCTCCACACCTGATTTATTTTTTATCCTAAAACCCAAAAACAGCATAGTGTATATTTTTCATATGTGGTTTTTTCTCATCAACTACAATGATAGGAGGGATTTTTGCAACTGACAGAGGAACCAGTCAATAAATGTTTCTTGAGTGAATGAAAGACATGGATTTAATGATTAAAATACCTCTCATTACTAAGAGTAAGAGCAGTTATGTGTGTCAGAGAGTTTGGTGTATTATCCTCTGGTGTGATGAGACATTTGGTGAAACTAAATTTCATCCACCAAAATATTTGTAAAGAAACTTCAGAAATAATACTAGAATATCTGGAGTATTCCCCCAGCACACTGAGAATAATGTGTTAATTAAAGTTTATCCAGGGAACCTGATGTGGCTCTACTGATAGAGCATCCGCCTACCACTTAGGAGGGAAAGGGTTCAAACCCAGGGCCTCCTGGCCCGTGGGGTGAGCTGGCCCATGCACAGTGCTGATGGGCAAAAGGAGTGTCAAGCCACGCAGGGGTGTCCACCATGTAGGGGAGCCCAATGTGCAAGGAGTACACCCCAAAAAGAGAGCCACCCCATGTGAAAAAATCACAACCTGGAGAGCTGATGCAGCAAGATGATTCAAAAAATGAGACAGATTGCTGGTGCCACCGATAAGAATACAAGTGAACACAGAAAAATACACAGGGAATAGATGCAGAGAGCAAACAACGGGGCTGGGGGAGTGAAAGGAGAGAAATAAATAAAAGAATAATAAATAAACTTAATTCAAATTATTCAGGTTACAGCAGACTTAAGAACCATGAATTCCTTCAGGGCCAGAGGATGGTAAGAGAGAAAGTTGACAATTGGTGAAAGAGTTCACGAGGAAAGTTCTCACACCTTTCTAGAAGGTTAAAGCTGAAGAATTAGAGTTGCCATGAAAGAATGAGAATTGCTGAAAGAGATGGAGAAAAGAAAAAGGGCTTTACAAAAGGAGGCAGACTTTCAGTTATTCTATAAATATTTGGATATAGACTGTTCTAGTTAGCCAGGCTGAAATGGGTTGGCTTCCACAAGAGATATTTATTAACTTATAAGATTACAATTTTGAGTTAAGGAAATTGTCTAAATCAAGGCATCATCAGGCAATGCTTTCTCCCCAGAGACCAGCTGCCAGTGATGCTAGAATCCTCTATCAAATGGCAAGACACATGGAGATATCTGCTTGTTTCTTCTGTAACTTCCAGGTTTCATTGCTTCAGATTCTTGCTGCCATGGATTTCTCCTTCTTTGTCTGGATCTCATTCTCTTATAAAAGACTCAAGTATAGGGACTGAGACCCACAGTGATCCAGGCATGAACTGAAGTAACCTACTCAAATGATTCAACCTACAATAGGTTACACCTGCAGAAAAGATTCACCTTAAGATCCTACTTTACTGAGGTCCACAGTGCTTCACACTATCAAACATACATATATTCTATTTCTATTATTTTTTCTTTTTTAAACAGATGGAGCATACAACATTAAGTAATATTGTAAAGAATAAAATTATGTATGTGCCATTTCAAATTATGGGAATAAGATGAAGTAAACCCAGATCTTATAACAATATAGAAAACATTTAATTTTTGGCATTTTATGGCTCAACGATTTTATAAAAGAACTATAGAAATAGCGGGACAATCCCAGGAATATAAAGCTCACTGGAAAATTTTATATCCAAGCTAAAATCAACATACCTCATTGGCTGAGCATCATCCCTTATAACCTAAACATTCTTCAATGAGTATAGTATATTAAGGCACCCACAATTACTATTTGATGGCAATAAGAAATGAAAATAGTTATCTAAATAAAAAAACAAGGTAGAGTAGCAAATCAAATCATCTTTTGTGACACTGAAGAGAAAGGCTTGGATGGCAAAGTGTCCAGGGAAGTAAAGCGTAAGGGAGGAAAATGACCTTCCATAGGAGAATTTTTGAATATGAAGGATCAAGGTTTTTATCTTGGGAAGGTGCAGAGTTGGAGGATGATGCGGGAGAAGGAAGAAGATGGAAGGGATAAGGAAAGAAGATGGTGAATTTTTAAACACTTAGGAGAAATAATGAATAGAGAATCAATTCTTCTGGGTGTAAAGTTTAAAAGACCATAGGCTAGAGGGTCATTTTATCTGGCCCAGTGGAAAAAAGATTTCTATGGTATAGTTCCCCAAAGAGTGTCGTTTCTCAGACTGATGAAGGAAGCAAACATATTCAAGTCTATATGAAGAGGAAGCAGCTGGTGCTGCAAGACTCACTGCTCTACAGCCCTGGGGGAGGAGGTTTGTGTTCGAGGTTGAAGCACTGTGGGAGGAGAGCTGTAATACTGCTGACAGTAATAATCTCCCAGATCTTCAGGCTGGAATCTACTGATGGTGAGAGTGAAATCTGTCCCAGACCCACTGCCACTGAATCGATCAGGGACTCCAGATTGACGATTGGATGCATCATAGATGAGCAGTTTAGGAGCCTGTCCTGGTTTCTGCTGGTACCAGTTTAAGTATTTGCTAACACTCTGACTGGCCTTGCACTTGAGGGTGACGGTCTCTCCTGCCGGTGCAGCCACAGAGCCTGGAGTCTGGGTCATCACGATGTCCCCACTGGCACCTGCAACCAGAAAAGAACATAGATCATACATTCAACCACAAATGTATAAAATATGTACCTAAATGTAGGTTTTCTTATTTTTCGTATATATTCAGATCTGCTTTGGATGAAATGGTTTGCTCACTCTGCATGTTAAAACAATTCTCCAGCTTTATAAAGATAGTGCTCTTCTAAACCTATTACCTGAGGCCCAGAACATCAGCAGGATGAGCAGTTGGGAATGTGACATCATCTTGCTCACCCGAGTGATGTACTCAGGCGTCATTTCCAGGGAAACTGCATTAATAGAGCTCTGAGCAGACAACGAATTCCCTGAGGAGCATATGCAAATCAATAGAGAGTATAAAGGCAAATGTACCTGTTCAGTGAGTTGTAAAGATAAATAAGAGATGGAGATAAAAATACCATGACCAGAGGAAATGTAACTACACGCCAGCAAAAGGCAAGATATCAACTTAACAACTCAACTTTCAACACCATTCAGCACAATTCAGAAAATGAAATATTTTATACGCAATTGTACTCTTTCAAATCAACTGCACCCATCTTGAAACAAAAGGAATTTGTAATAAAATACATGCATCTGTAAGTGTAATATCAGAACTTAGTTAAATATTATAAATATGGTGCCAAAACCTAGGTAGAATATACTCATATCATTGGATAGATTAAGATGTAGTGCACATATTGTGTATCTATCTCAGTCTATTCTAAATTTTAACATCCCAAAAGAACCTCACTTAATACGTCCAAAACAGGTCCTCTATATTGCCCTTAACACAATATTACTCCCAGAAAGGAGTTACCAATATTTACAAGTCACCCTTAGGACTATCCTTTAAGTCAACCACTTTCAAAAATCACTAATGTAAGGACTAGCACACCTGAAGTGTAACACCTCCACCTAGTGGTAGTAGGTAAAATGGCTTCAGCTCCCAAGTTCAGATAGAGCATTTCTTCATTTACTCCTGCACAAACTAATGATTCTTTTTGAATTATGCAAATAACAATGTCACGAACACTTCTAGGCATAGGATATTAAATTATGAACAAGTAGAACGATTCGTTTTACTGGGAGGTTACACAGTAAACAAGTAAAATTTCTGCAGCCATTACTAACCTGCTTCTTTGAGATTTCCTCCTCTGAGCTAAGATGTTACTCAGGAAAGCTAGGGCCATGTGAACCTGGTCCATTTCAGGATCAACCCTCTGCATGAACAGTCAGAGGTAAGAGAAAATTTAGGACACTTTAACAATTATGTAGATAAAAAATTCTGCCACTATCATGAGTATAACTTTTCCTGCAGACTTTTTCCAAAGCTCCTGAGGTTTTCCATGATGTAGAATGTCCCAAGGCATGTATTGTTCTAATTCTAATTAATAAGTTCATTTTCTGTAGTTTGTCTCCTTATGAGCACTTTACCTTAGGAGAGGGTCCCCTCCAGCATTCAGGAATGGTGCTGCACATACCCACATCATCAGGGAAGGCATTTCTTCTCATCTACAATCCACCTGTTCTTAGACCACAAAATATCTGTGTTAAGAAGATGTTAATAATTAATTCAGGTTTGTTCTTTAAGCCCATGTATTTTTTCCTCCTCTTCCATGAGGTTGCATTTAATATACATTCTTAAGTTTACTTATTTTGCTTGAATTTCTACTCCTTAATTGATAGGTTTCCTACATCAGTGCAATATAATTTCCTTCCCATTCTTATACACATTCAAAAATTTAAAGTCACCATGGATGACAGGATGATAAAACAGGATGTGTCATGCAGGGTAACTGGCCCAGAGGGGTCCACGTAAAATGTGGAGTAAGGAAATATTGTCTTCAAGTAGGGGAGAGTTGACCTAATGCATGAATAGAGGAGGGGGCTGTCCTTCAAAGCCCAGGGAAGAGCACTTCAGAAAATGAACAGGATTGGGAAAAGATGGGCTGGATATTTAATAAAGACTAAAGAAACAGAGCATGAAAGCAGAACGGGCATGATCCAAGAGGAAAATTAATTCGATGAAAGGTTGAGGCTTAGGTTATGTACTATGAGAATCCATGGAAAAAGAGTTAGAATTAATTTTTCATTTTAGCAGGTACTTCTGGGTCATTTCACAAGCAATAACACTCCGAAGATGCAGATACAATGGATGTCACTAATGCTTCAGTGCAGCTGGGAAACTAGCTTTTCTATCATCTTCTTTCATGAAGTCATATAATGATTTTAAAAAGTGAAATTTTCCAAATGCCCTCCCAATGCCAAAGATCCAATTTAAGCCCAATCAGTCTTTGGGAAATGATTTAAAAAGAACACATTGTATTAAGTAGAGTTCTAAAAAAGCCTGGGGACTCCTGCCCCCAGTATATACACACCTTCTCTCAATTGTTGAAACATTATTCAGGTGCTGCTGTGAAGTGATTTTGCAGATATCCTTAAAGCTGTTGATTTTAAGATGGGGAGTCCGTTAAATCTTGCTCTACTAGTCAGAGAGAAAGAGCTCAGAGAAATTCATAAATAATTGGTATTTGAAATGGAAGATTACATCTGAGGTTGATTGTGGAGTTCCAGGGACCATGTGGCAAGGAATGTGGGCAGGCTCTAGGAGGAGAGAGCTGACAGCCAGCAAGGACATGGGATCTCAGCACTGCCACCTGAGGAACTGCATCTGCCAAACCCCATGAGCTTGGAAGAGAACTCTGTGCTCTGGACAGAACGCAGCCCTATTTAACCATGTAGGAACCTGAGAAGAGAATCATCAACACTGGACCCAGACTCCTGATATACAAAACTCTGACCTAATAAATTGTTTATTAGTTATGAAATGAGAGAAAAGTGATATGTGTGTGTGTATTAAAATGAACCACATGATAAAAGGGAAGTCAGAAATCCAGATACAAGAGTTATCATTCCATTTAGCTCATGGTTGAATGATGCTGACACATGTCTCTTCTCATGAAATGTGCTGTTTTTTATGCCACTTTTACTCACAGATGTTTTCCTGATGTGTTACCACATCCACAGGGTCAGAGCTAAATACTGTGCTATGAAAATACAGGTAAGAGCAGAACCAGCTTTGAAGGTGGCCAGGATCTCTCCACTCTGCTTCCATGGCCATGTTCTCTGACAACTGAAGAAATTCTAGACAGGGCTGTTGGTAAGAGGGCAGTGAACTGGGGACATCCCAGGTAGACCTGAACCAAGCTGCTGTCTTCACATTTGCTTAAACCCTGGAGAGCTTCAGATTCCTAATGTGAATGATTCCTTCCTTCTACATGAGACAAAATGGAAATGTTGCATTTTGTCTTGATCTAAGCGATAAACTGTCTTATGCTTCCATTTATTTAGAGTTTACAATTCTACATGTTTTATTTAATTTTGTATACTCCTGTTGTTCAAGTGACCAAAAAAACTTAATTAATTATAGATAAAATCAAATTAGCAAGTGTATTTTCTGGGCTCAGCTCTACCTTCCCCATGAACTTACCAGGGGTCAATAAAGCCAAGTGTTGCAGACATGAAATCAGGCTGATCGATATATGAGGCAAAGTTCACATGCAGCCAGATCTAACATGCTTCAGGGTTCTCAAAAAATTCTACATTATCTATGGAATTCTTTTCCCCCAATATAGATACAGGACCCCAGTGAATGTGCTCAATGAGTTTGGGCATGAATGGATGAAAGGAATGTGTTAGCAAATTCATAACATGAAGGCAACATTAATCTTTAAACTTGAAATGATGAGGCTTGTTGCCAAATGCATACAATACTGATGTACAGAATAAAATATGATGCTGTTCCCTTAAGATGGGAACAATGCATTAGCAGTGCCCAAGACATTTTTCAGTAAAGGTCACACAATATTCCTGCAACAGATTCATGGAAACCAAATGCATGTGGTGACCTGGATTGGAACATAGAAGGGGCACAGGATAAGAGTAAAAAATTAGATATATCTGAATAAAGTCAGGAGTATAGTTCTAAATTTGTACCAATGTAAATCTTTTAGTTTGACCAATGTACTGTGATTATATAAGAATTTAACATTAGGGAGAAATGGGACAGCTCTGGACAGCTTCTACAACTTATATATGAATCTAAAATTATTCAAAAATAAAAAAGTGTTTAACAAAATACGAGGAGAGAGATCTCAGTATAGCTGAGTGAACATTGTATTTAACTAAGTGAGGTCTGAAATGATGAAGTCATGTAAGATAATCCTATTCTAAAGCCAGACCCCATCTGCAGTGACATTAAAATGCTTGCTCCAGACATTCAGCATCTCCCATGACAAGTGAGAGTTGCACAACTTGAAATAGTGACTTTTTGACTCCTGATTTTCCTCACCTCATTGGATCCTTTGTTCCAAACCTACTTTAGGTATACTCTTCAACCAAGGTATGTGTCCCAAGGGTAAGCAAAAAGTTTTTCACAGGGGTTCATGGCCAAGAATAAGTTTAATGATATACATTTCTAGATCTGTGTATTCTGCTCAGATTCTTTCTTAAATTGGATCTTTCCAAGAACTGTCAAGTTGTGCTTCTGATTCTCCTTTCCCACCTCATGTGCACAATCACCCTTAACGTCTTTAATAAGAGAAGTGGACAGTCACTCATCTTACCATAAACATTTCCGTAGGATCCAAAAAGATATACAGCAAGAAATGCAGGGATTTTTCAGAGATCCACGTGCACCAACATACAGAAAGTGAATGACTCTAGAAACTGGCAAATCTCCTGTGGTGACAAATATTTCACTCCCAAAAAACTGAAGGAAGATCTACTTGAATTGTTACACCAAATACTCCAACTTGCAATCAGGAAATTTCAAAATTCATCGCTTGAGTCCACCTTGTTTATTCTTGTCTCTTCTGTATTTTAATAACAACCTGTTTGAAAACTTTCTATTCACTAATTGGATCTAGTTAAACCGTACAAGCTGGAATTTCCCACTTTTTTGAATAAAGGGATTAGATTCCCGACTAATTTTGAATATAATTTCAGAAAAATTTACATGGTTTCTTTGTAAAATGTTCATTAACATAGAAAGCACTTTGGTTACTTTATGCATTTAAACAAAGGCTCAAAATTTTTTGGAAATTAACCTATAATTAGCCAAGAGAGAAGGTGTGGAATGGATTATTTTGTTTTAATTCAATATCAAATTGTCTAGGTCCCTATTCAATTACTCTGTGTGTGCATATGTGTACAGATATGTGTGCTTAGACATATATATTTTTTAATATATATGTATTATACTATTTATGTAAAAAAACATTTGTAAATTTCAATCACTATAATTTCTCTTTGGGTGAATAGAACAACACAGGTTTCTTGGATCAAAGTATGAAGAATTTTCTACCAAGATCAAATAAAAGAAAATCTCATCATCTTTGCATTCTTAAATTGGAAAGAAATTTATTCTTAACACCACATTTTGCTTTGCAGAAATTTGTCCTATCATATCCACACACAGGTAGATCTGTTTCCTTCAGTATTAGTTTTTATTTAATTTACAATAGTGTTAATAAGAGGGGACATTGGGCCTCCAGCAGAATTAATTTTTTTAAATTGTTTTTGTAAAAATATTACATTAAAAAAATGTGAGGTCCCATTCGACCCCACCATCCCCACCGCACCCCTCCCCCCCCCCCCCCCCCAGCAACACTCACTCCCATCATCATGACACATCCATTGCATTTGGTAAGTACATCTCTGGGTATCTCTGCACCTCATGGTCATTGGTCCACATCATGGCCCACACTCTCCCCCATTCCATCCAGTGAGCCCTGGGAGGATTTACAATGTCCGGTGATTGCCCCTGAAGCACCATCCAGGGCAACTCCAAGTCCCAAAGGCGCCTCCACATCTCATCTCTTCCTGCCATTCCCCATACCCATCAGCCGCCATGTTCACTTTTCCCACTCCATTGCCACCTTTTCTCTGAGGTCCTTGGATTGGTTGTGTCCGTTGCACCTCTATGTCAAGAGGAGGCTCAGATTCCACATGGATACTGGATGCAATCCTCCTGCTTTCAGTTGTAGGCACTCTAGGCTCCATGGTGTGGTGGTTGCCCTTCTTCAACTCCATCTTAGCTGAGTGAGGTGAGTCCAATAATTCAGATTGTAGGAGCTGGAGTCTGTTGAGGCTCAGGGCCTGGCTATCATATTGTCAGTAAAAAGATTCAATCCCCTAAATATATCTTAAACCCCAATACCAACTACAATTCCAGTAAAGTAGCATGATAGTCTTATGAAAAGAGATCCCCTCTGGGTCCAGTTTCATCACGCAGAAACAGCAGCTCCATAGAAGGGCCATCTGACATGGCAGTGAACCCTATCTGCCATGACCGTAGAACCCGTGGGTCCCTTTAGCCCTCAAAGGAACCAATACCTGGGGATTGTATCTACTTTATCTGCCTCTTAGACTCTGCTCAGTTGTGCATAAGGGAAATCCTTCTGACAGCCTCCAGACTCTTTTTTTTTTTTTAGAGACTCATAGCCATATAAACTCATTTCTCCTTTCCAATGCCCCCTTACATTAGATCAAACAGCATTTTAAAGTCATATTATTCTATGTAGACAGGGATATTCTACTGATCCGCATCGAACCTTCAATTCAAGGTCATTTTCCAGTTGCATTATCAGTTGTTAGTTG
This sequence comes from Dasypus novemcinctus, assembly GCF_030445035.2. Lineage (NCBI taxonomy): Eukaryota > Metazoa > Chordata > Mammalia > Cingulata > Dasypodidae > Dasypus > Dasypus novemcinctus. Next base: position 84,882,119 of record NC_080689.1, on the reverse strand, counting down.
ATAGTGATCCCTCGGTGCCAGGGAGGCTCATCCCCAGGTGTCATGTCCCACGCTGGGGGGAAGGCATTGCATTTAGATGCTGAGTTAGGCTTCGAGACTGGCCACATTTGAGTAACATGAAGGCCAGGAGGAAATTCCCAGGCACAGTTCCAGCAGAATTAATTTTAAGAACCTTTTTCACTCCCCTTCCCCACGGAATTGATGCTCACAGAGAACCTCAGAATGTGAAATTAGGTCTCTGCAGATGGAGTTAGTTAAATTAAGATGAGGCCATCCTGGAATAGGGGACCCGATCCAGGGGCTGGTGTCTTTCTAAGGAGGGGACGTGGAGACTCGAGCCACGGAGGAGGGCGGTGTGAAGACGGGCAGAGAGGCAGGGGCCCCCACGCCAGGCACCGCCCAAGACTGGAGCCCCTGGGCAGGGAGGGGCTCTCCTCGCAGCCTCGAAGGGCCCTGCAATGATGACACCAGGATTTTGGGCCCCGGCATCCAGAACTTTGAAGAAGATGCCCTTGGCTTTGCTGGTGCACTAGTGCAGGTGTCCACGCTGTCCAGGTGCAGCCCACGCCCACCAGAGGCAGTGCACATGCACTGGCCACAGCGGCGCCAGGTGCCAGCCAGGGACAGTCCCAGAAGTACCTGCCTGTGAAAAAGGCTCCCCCAATTCGAGGCCACTGTGACAGAGTCACTGTCACACCTGAGGAGCACATCCTAAGAATGGGATGCTGGATCTCTTCTCTCGGGTCCCCCAGGAGGGGAGGTTTATCCAGTGGTGCACTGGGGACATGAACTCCCGCACGCCCCGCAGCTGCCAGGTGCACACTTCATCCTTCTGGGGAGCCCGGAGCGCAGGGGGCGCCCACCGGCTCTTAATGGTGTGGCCGCATGTTGGACTGCGGGGCCTCGATGTGGTCCAGCCCAATGCCGTGGTCAAACTTGATGACTGCCACCAAGAGCTCATTCATCTAGAAAGATAGTAAAAATATGATGAAAAGTGAAATCAGTATTGGAACTAAACTATTTTCTAATGGAAGCATCTGAGGAAAGAGACATCATTGAACTGTTTGCAAAACCATTCTTTTTCTATTGGAGGGAAAAAAGGTCACTTTATATTTCATACTTGCACAAAAAGCACATGGAATTAAAGATAAGCAAAATTAATTTAGAAGAACCCCCATTTGATCTAATTGAAATCTCACATGTCAGAGATACTTAAATACATCCTCAGCAGATACATGTGGTAAATTGGTGTTAGGAATAGTGTTATTAAAATAAAAGTTTCCCTGAGATACATATGCTAGTATTCTGTCACTGATGTGTGTTCTGGTTTCAATGAGGTTAGCACTCACACCATACTGTAAATTTCAACAAACCTTTAGTGCAAGTTATACTTTTATTATCTTCTACTCTTTGTAAAAAGGATCATTGAGATCTTCCTCGTGGCTCAAATGTGGCCTTTCTCTAAGTCAAACTAAACATGTAAATTCATTACCTACCTTCAATGGAGGAAACGGCTCACAGGGATGAGCCTCCCTGGCAGTGAGGGATTACTGCTGAGCACCAACTAGCAATGCAACTGGAAAAAGACCTCAGCAAAAAGGGGGAAAGACTAAAATGAATTTATGTGGTTAAGAGACTTAAAAGTGAGGTGGAGGTCATTCCAGAGGTTATGCTTATGCACATTGCCACAAGATCTCATTGACAGCCCAAGTAAATATTGCCTTAAATAGCAGGGCACCTGAGGACCCTGAAGTCATCCAGACACTAGAAGCAGGACAAGCAGCTCAGCAGTTTGGTGCCCTGCCACTGAGCCCTACTTTGGAACTTATACTCCCCGGTGTGACAGAGATGGATTCAGTTTCCCTAAACATGGCTCTTCTATTTGAACCTAGAGTTAGTAATAGTGTTGATAACTGTAAGCCCAAGAGACAAATCTTTGGGCTGTCCATGTGCCAGTTGTAACTGTTTATCTCAACAGTTACCAACACCTACTTTCAAGGTTATTGGACTCACCCAGGACAACTGACAAGGAGATGATGATGGACAATGAACATTTCAAGGAACAAAGAGAGTCTGCACCTGCAAGCAAGATAGTCCCATCCATCTGCTCCATGGGCTCTAATCCCACTGAAAATTGGAGGGAGAATGGGCATAACCTTCCAAGAATCCTCAGGATTGGATAATGAATAATGGACTAGAGTAGACTTACTGGTATGCCACTATAGACGTAGTTCTAGCGATTAAAGAAATTTTCTCATAGATATGGAGGCACTGGACACAGGAGTTTCTGAAAGGAGGGAGGGGGAAAAACAGCTGTCCTATGTGGGCAGTTTTGGGATGTAGGAATCATCCTGAATGACATTGTAAAGACAGATACGTGGCATTGTATATCTTGTCATAATCTACAAAATTGTGCAGGAGATAGTATAAACTACAGTGTAAACTAAAATCCATGCCAAGTGGCAGTGTTCCCAAATGTGTTCATTAATGATAAAAAATGAACCACAAAAAATGAAGGATGTTGTTAATATGGGAAAATGTGGAAAGGATCAGGAGCAATATTTTTACATAACATTTATGCAATACAAATATTTTTAAAAGTTTTTAAAGTACAAAAAAGAAATGAACCCATTTTAAAAAAGAAAAATATTCATTAATTTTTGATTTTTAGCATTCATTTTTCTTTATTTATTGCTGCCTAAAAGGTTTTTGAGAACAAAAGGCTGGAGGGAAACAATAAAATAGTTAATATGGACCCCAGACACTGAACGACAGAGCAACTTTAGCAAGAGGATTTACATTGTCCTTTATTACTTCCATGGCAGGAATCCTGTGTCTCTCATCCAGCAAATATTGTACATTTGATTAACCTATAAGTTCCCATGTTTGCCACTATTTACACCAAGTCGAACTTGGCATCTTCGTGCATCAAGGTGGACAGCACAGACCCAGTAGTGTACCCAAGAGAATGGGGGTTTTGAGGTGCATCAAATATTTCATGTAACATCTTCTGAGACTAGATGGAGTTAGTTTTCCCAAGATGATAAGGAAATGGTGAGGAACACAAGAATGGTTGATACAGGTCTCTCTCAGACTTAACCACAAGGTAGATACAGCTCTGTTCTCTGCACTGGGATTTCATTTACTAAGACCAGAACTTAAGCTAGAAGCAAAAACATAAACTAAAATCAAAATGATTTTTTCAACTGTACCTATTAATGACTCTTTCTAGGCAACAAAAAATCTGGAACAAATGTTCAAATGCAAAGTACACTACAACAATTCATATAAAGAGATTTTTTTAGCCATTCTTGAAGAGAGAATGTTGAGGAATAGACAAAAGAACTCAATATCTGAAAGTTGACCAATTACATAATCAACTAAGATCATCTCGGCATCTCAAATTAGCTGAATATCAGAATCAGGAGTCAAAATGATTGGAAGTATGAATCTTGAGCGACATTTGGCCAACCATTCAGACTTGCCAGAACTGGAGTTCAGGAATCTGTTCTGAGCAAAGTAACCAAATTTATAGCCTGTCTGCACAAGTCCATGAATGGGCATTTAGAAACTAATCCTGCAACCTATAAGCTGTCCCAGTGGCATCAAGGACAAAATTAAATGTTTTTAGGAAGATTTTATGAAGATTGAGATAAATAGAGCATAACATGATCATCTTTATATTTATCTTAAATGCAAAGAAATGACAACCTGGCTAAGGATTGAAAAAATGTAGATGTGATTCTGAAATTAAAGATCAATTTCTGACTTTATCGTGATCTTGGCAAAAAGCAGGAATGTGCAGAGTATTCAATAGAAGAACAGACAAAAAATAGGTTACATCAGAAACTAGAGGATTATGAGATGTGAGGATATATTTTTATTATCATAAAGACACAGGACACAATACACTGAGAAGGAAAAGGCACCTATAGACTCTGAAAATGAAGACAGTGCCCAAATGTGGTCTTAGTGCCAGGCAATGCTCACATATTTTATATGTATAGACTCACTGAGCCTCACAACAATGCTAAAAATAAAAATAAAACAATTTGTATATACTTGTACCACAGAGTAGTAAAGTAGCTTCAATTTCTGGGACTAGGAAGTGCCAGAACTATAAACATAAACATCATACTTTAGGGATCAAATTCATAGAGAAATCTGTACTCGTTTATTGGTAGACATATTTACAAAATAGGGTGGTGGATAGTAGGATTATGAAAGAAAGAGATGATTGCCCATCTTTTGTGTCTTGCTTTCTTTTTTTTTTAAATCAATTTTATGGATATATATCGATAAAGCATGAATCCATCCAAAGTGTACAAACATATCTGGTATAAATTACATTTAGCATGATTTTTGCATATTTTTCATGGATCCAAACACTCTACTGAAATTGTTTATTAACTCTAGCTAGGAATAAATATTCATAACCATTGTAGACTTCATTTCTGTAACTGGTCACACAGCAAAGTACATATTCATCACTACATTCTTCCACTACCTATTCCGTGTTCCCTTCATCCTCACCCAGCACCTCAGTTGGCAGTGTTTCTTTGCCTGATGGGATGACTCAAGCCTTCATTCCTGAAGATTCTGGGCCATTGATAGTCATGCCTAGGTTGACTTGTTGCAGTTTTCCATTAACTGTAGTCACAGAGCACAGTAATACTAGGAGGTGCCCTAGGTCATCTGCATCCCAGACAAACTCTTCCTTACCACCATTGTGTACTAGCAGTCCTTTTCCTCTTGATAGGATCAATCACCCCAGCCAACACCATAATTCACTTCTTTCTCTTTTGATTCAGAGGCACGAAAAGACCAAAGTGGGGAGGCTACAGTCTTACCATCAAGATCAATGGAATCGTATTTGTGTTTCCTGGTGGAAACACTCCTCCTTTTGGGACAAAGACCTGAAGACCAGTTGAGCTTAAGGTTGCAGGGAAGGAAACAAAAACTTTCCTGGTGGATTCCTGGGGTAATAGTGAGTGGTGCCACTTGCATTTCTACCCCTTGATTCTAGGATTGTGAATTCCAGCTAGGGGAGAAATAGCACTGTAGAGTGAATGCTGGTTTACAGCATATGAAGCTTCCTGGAAAGCATCGCCCCAGTCCTGCAGGTACTGTCACCTATGTGACAAGCTAAGTGAGCCTTCTTAGGCCCAATACACTGAGATGGAAGAACCCTGTACTTTGTTGGGTTTATCTCTCATTCTCTCTCATCCAAAAGTCAGGTTATTCATTAAGAGCCATTATTGTAACGCTAGTACACAGAAGAGTACCAGGCCTGTAGGGGATTGCCACTAGTATTTGTTTAATAAGTATGTGAACAAAAAGATAAATAAATAAATGATATAAATCAATTGTGCCAACTTTACTTACAAGTAAAACAGAATTCTAAGCAATAAATTGATTAAGTTTAGATTTTTTTTTGCTATTTCATAAATTAGCAGAAATGAAAAGAGGTTAGCATAGCCATAATATTCAAGGAGAAATAAATTTTGATAAAGAATAATCCTGCCAAATATGAAAAATATTTTATGGATTAGTACTCTTGAATGCAAGCAACAGAAATGGAGTTGGTTTTGCTAAGCAAAAATGAAAGTATGAAATGAATATTGTGTGGCTTACAGATCTGATTACAAGTTGGGGCAGCATAGGAAATGTGTTGCAAGTTAGATGGCATTAACACAGTCTGGGACATCACAAAAAGGGAAAGACATGATCCTGCTCCTATTCCATCATGGCAGAGGATTCAGTCTGAAATATTTTAGACTCAGAAATGCATATTAGAAAAATTACTACATGTTATGCCCAAATTGTGAGAATCTAGCAACTGTAAAAAATTGTTAAATGCAATTACTGTTTTCCAACTTAGTGTTATTAGAGAAACCAAGACAAGATATGACCTCTTCCCATATATAAGTAAGGAGAAATAGAACCAGCAAGATGGTGGCAAGTAAAGAGCTCCAAGAGTCAGCTCGTTCTACAGGGCAGTTAGTAACCCCCCAGAGCTATCTAAAGCACCTGTCTGCTGGCACCAGGAGACAAAAAGGTCATCCTGCAACATTGTTGAAAGATTGGATGGAGGATACTACCCATCTGCAGAGAATATTTGTAATTAGGGCACTCCACATCCCAGAACATGGTGCCCATCTTCCACTGGCTACACAAGCTGCCTAAGGAGTAATTCCATGCCTAAAATTGGAAGCTTCACTTCCAAAAAAGGGGAAGGAAGAGATGGTTGGGCACCAACTTAAGATACTGATTTTTAAATGCAGTGGGCTATATTATAATCCTAAGAAGAGCTAAAGTTTGAACCTGCCCAAGTCAGAAAGAGGCCAGTAACACCATTTTAACTCCACCTTTGGCATAAGGGGAAGCAACAATGACTGAAAATCACGGTGCTGGTGAGGACCAGCTTCTTTCCATCCTGACCAAATTGCAGTTCTGGCATAAGCCCCATCCCCACCTCTGGCAGGGACGTAGCTGGAAAGGCATGCACCAGCCTATCCAGGAAAATATAGACCACACCAAAGAGGCGGGTGATCATCCTACTTGGGCACCACAGGCCACCTCAGCGGCTACCCTGTGACTGAAATTGGAAGTTCCATTTCCTAAGAACAGGAGAGGAAGAGACAATTGACCACTGATTTCAGCTACTGATTAATAAATTTGGCTAGATAAAGTATAATTCTAAAAATAGCTAAAACTTTAAAATGTCTAAGTCAGAAAGTGATTGGTAGTCACCATTTTGACTACACACACAGCATGAGGACAAGCAAGGTCACTGAAACTCACCATGCTTGTAGGGACAGGTATCTTTCACCCAGGTGGGCCTGCAGCCCAAGCCTAGGCTTCAGCCCCATCTCTAGCAGGGAGGAAGCTGTTGTGCCCTGCAACTGCCTTTCCAGGTAAATGAAGGTGCACATTTCACAAACAGAAGAGTATGATATGTACAGGGGCAACTGCAGTCACCTTGGACCTGTAACGCATAAATTGCTCTCCATACCGGTAGCTCCATCCCAGCACCAGGAAGGGGAGAAAGGCACTTGAAGCTTCGTAAGTCTCTCTGGGCAACCACAATCTAGAACTACACACTTGGATTATTACACACAGCTGTAGCTGTGTCCAAACACCTGGCAAGAAGAAATGTGGAAGAAATTTCATCAGTCCCTGGGGCACTGAGGGCAGCTTGAGCCTCCATAGCTCACAACACCAACTGCATCCTTAGTTCCTACTACACAATCAGCAAGGGAGAAAGGGCAAGAAAGCCCTAAACTAAAGAGCAATACTGCACCCTGAATGAATACTCTAGTAAGCCTGACATCAAGGCACCAAAAACTTTTAAATCCACACCAAGAACCAGGAAGATATGACCCAGTTAAAAGAGCAAGATAGGCCTCCAGATGGCATAAAGGAGTTGAAACAACTAATCATAGATGTTCAAAGTAATTTCCTTAATAAATTCATTGAGATGGCTAAAGAGAATAAGGATATTAAGAAGACATTGGATGAGCACAAAGAAGAATTTGAAAGCAGACATAGAAAAATAGATTTTATTGGAACAAAAAACACAATAAATAAAAGAATAAAATTTAAAATACACTGGAGCCATATAATAGCAGATTTGAGGAAGCAGAAGAAAGCACTGGAAAGCTTGAAGAAATTGCCTCTGAAAGTGAACAAACAAAAGAACAGATGAAGAAACGAAGGGAAAAAATTGAACAACATCTCAGGGAAATAAATGACAACAAGAGATGTGCAAACACATGTCCATAGGTGTCCCAGAAGGAGAAGAGAAGGGGAAAAGGTCAGAAGGAATATTTGAAGACATAATGGTAGAAAATATCCAACCTTATTGAAGGACGTAGATTTCCATATCAAGAAGCACAACATACTCCCATCCAAAGAAACGGAGTTTGTAACCAAGAGACCAGCATTGCAGGAAATAATAAAGGGTGTGCTATGACCTGAAAACAATAGACTGGAGAAAGAGGTCTGGAAAAGCATAAAGAAATGAAGATTATATCAATAAAAGTATCAGAAGAGTGGTGAAAATAATATAAGACAGAAAAAAATATTCAGGAATAAACTTAATCAAAGATGTAAAGCACTTGTACCCAGAAAAATACAACTAATCATTAAAAGAAATCAGAAAGATCTAAATAATTGGAAGAATATTCCATGCTCAGAGTTTAGAAGACCAAATATTCTTAAGAAGTCAATTCTACTCAAATTGATATGCAGATTCAATACAATCCAGATAAAAATTCCACCAGAATTTCTAAATAAATGGAAAACATGATTACCAATTTTATGTGGAAGGATGAATGGTCCTGAATAGGTAGAAGCTTCTTAAAAAGAAATGCAAAGTTGGAGAACTCTCATTTCCAAACTTTAAATTGTATTACCTAGCAACCTTGGTAAAAACAGCATGCTACTGTCATTAAGACAGACACATAGACCAATGGAACCAAATAGATGGTTCAGAAACAGGCACATCAAAGGTCAAGAGATTTTTCACTAGCCTGTCAAAAGCACACAGCACTGGCAGAACAGTCCTTTCAACAAATGGTGCTTATAGAACTGGATAGCCATATCCAGAAGAAGGAAAGAGGATCCATATCTCACACCTTATCCAAAATTTAACTCAAAATGGATCAAAAACCTAAATATAAAAGCAAGAATCATATTGTTTCAAGAGGAAAATATAGGAAAATATCTTCAAGACCTGGTAATAGGTGGGGGTTTCTTAAAGGAGATAAGAAAATGACTGAAATTGGGCTACTGATGTTTAATTATGTCGAAGTTCTAATTAAATTTACTGTAAAAGTGTGGAAATGTAAAGAGTTGATCATAACACATTTAATAAGAGCTGGTTTATAAATTGGAATGTGGCTGAAAATGGTAGTCGAGGGAAACGGACTTGGCCCAGTGGTTAGGGCATCCACCTACCACATGGGAGGTCCGCAGTTCAAACCCTGGGCCTCCTTGACCCGTGTGGAGCTGGCCCATGCACAGTGCTGATGTGTGCAAGGAGTGCCCTGCCACGCAGGGGTGACCCCCGCGTAGCAGAGCCCCACGTGCAAGGAGTGCACCCGTGAGGAGAGCCGCCCAGTGCAAAAGAAAGTGCAGCCTGCCCAGGAATGGTGCCGCCCACACTTCCCGTGCCACTGACAACAACAGAAGCAGACAAAGAAATAAGATGCAGCAAATAGACACAGAGAACAGACAACCGGGGGGGGGGGGGGGGAGGGAATTAAATAAATAAATAAATCTTTTTTAAAAAATCCATTAAAAAAAATGGTAGTCAAGGGATGTAAATGACAATTGAAAGAAATCTAGGGAATAATCTAGGGAATAAATAGCAGAGTAAACCCACTGCTGTGGGCTGCTATTCTAAGTTAGCAACCCCATCTGTGAGCTGCTATTCTAAGTTAGCAACCCACGAGGACCCGGCGGGCTTCCACGGCTCGGCGGTGAGCCCCTAGGCCAGCGCGTAGGCCTAGGTTCTCCAGGCGTGGGGGACGCGCGGTAAAAACCACGGAGACAGCCTGTGAGAGTGAGCTAGTCCACTTTATTGCGGAAATACACTTGATTATATAAGGTCGGGTCAAGGGAGGGGTAGGAATTGGGGCGGGTTAGCTACGGGGCGGTAGTGGATAGGCGGAACTGTGCAGGCAGCTATGAAGTAGGCGGTGACTAAGAAAGGGGGCAGATTATGAGTTGGCTAAGTGGACGGGACTGGCGGGAAGGATAGCAACGGCTGGAAAAGGGAGATAACAAAGGCTAGGAGGAGGGGTGAAGGGAGGCAGCAACAACCCACAAGTGGATGAGAATTGTGGTTGATGTTACAGAGGCAAGAGTGTCCTTGGTGAGCTAGAGCAGGTATACATCATTATTACAGGGTGGTGGGAATGTGGAGAAGCATGGGAAAAATACAACTGGAGTGACTAATGGACTGTGGTTAATAGAAATAATGTAATATTCATGCATCTATGCCAAAGATGTGCTGTGCTAATAAGAGGGGAGTATGGAAAAGGTGTGCCAAATGTCTGCTAAGGACCTTGTAAGAATCTGATATACTTTCTCATATATCTAAAAAATATTCCTTCACGGTGTGTTGTGTTGATAGAGGGATGTTGTTTGGAAATTCTGCACATGTGCATGATTCTTTTGTAAGCTTACAACTTCTGTCATAAAAATATATTTTAAAAATAGTAATAGGGTGGGTTGAGGGAAAAAACACCAAATGTAAGATAACGACTATAGTTAGTAAGTTTTTGGTAATATTCTTTCATAATTTGTAACAAATATCTCAAAACAATGCAAGGTATTGGTGGTGGGTTGACACATGGGAGCCCTGTACGATGTTATGCATGTTTGCTATTAAGTTGCCAACTTGTACTATACATTTATTATTGATGCATGTTCATGTGTAAATGATATACAAATAATAATAATGTGGTTTGGGGAAAAGTACATTGGTTCAGTTAGCAATAATATTCTGAGGTTACTCTTGATTTGTTAGTTAAAAATGTTTCACAACAATGCAAGGTATTGTTGGTAGGTGTAGGTATGAGAGACCTCTATGATATTATGCATTTTTGACTTGTAAGTCCACAACTGTTACTCTACACTTATTGTTTACATATGTGTATTGATGACTGATATACTTCAATAAATTTAAATATATATGTATTCATATGTGTATGCATATACATGTGTGTGTGTGTGTGTGTGTGTGTATGGAGAGACCAGCTTACAAGGATTTAATCCCTAATACTATGCTCTGAGAATTTCACCATCATCTTCACTGGTTCATTGCAGGAACGTCCCTCAGCCAACATACATTTTGTATCAGTATTGTTGATCTGAGCCTCACAAATGGAGCCTTTTATCTGAAGTATATGGCCAGAGAAATAACAATTAATGATAAACTGAAAAGTACTCAGCTTATCATTAATCCTCTTCACCTGTGCTTTTATTACAGTTTTTACAAACTTGAAATTTTCCTAGTATATGATCCTCCTATTCAGGTAGATCCAAGATATTAAATGGGATATGACACAAATGCTACCAGCAACACAAGCTTCTCTGCCTAACACAGTTAGAGACTGTATTTTTGCTTGATTATTTTTCCTATCACGAGTTGAACAACATCTCTGCATCAGTCCCCTGTCATTTCCTCACAATATTAAGACTTTGATGAAATAATTCCTCCTCAGTGGAGACTTTCATGACTTTCCATGTCCCCAATTTTTTAACTCCTCCATGTTCCATGCTTATGACCATGGGTCTTTACAACTTCTCCTACAAAGAGGTAGAGGCCATTTGCTTTCCTCTTAAATGTGAGCCTGTTCTGGGAATTCCATTAATCAAAACAATGCAATAAGAAATTGCTCTGATTCTAGGTTTTCAAGAAACAAAAGGTTGCAAGATGATGACACCATCCCAGAACCTCAGACTCCTGCTCCTCTGTGTTTCAGATGAGAGAAGATGTGCAAACTTGAACATGGCATTTTCCTTCCAAGGTCATCCTCCTTCAGATATAAAACCCATCATATTAAAATAGGATATGAAATAAAAGGTGCTATCACCTATAAAGGTAAAATCAAATGAAAAAAAAAAAAAGAAAATTTCATTTTCCCTCACAAAGGAAGGTAGATACCTTTACTCTCCTTCCTTTCCTTAGCTCACCAACTTTAGAAAAATTAGATTATAAAAGAGTTCTATGTCCTTTTCAGAGGTATGTATATTTTTGTTTGTTTTTATTTTTTAATTTTTTTTAATTTTTCATTGGCTTTTGAAAAATGAAATATGGATCACAAAAAAATGTTACATTAAAAATTATAAGGGGTTCCCATATACCCCACACCCCAACCCACCCCACTCTTCAAAGGTATTTATTTTTAAAGGATAAATAGTTGCTTAACATACTGATCTTTTTTCCTTTATTAGACACTGCATATGTACTCTTGAGATTCTTGACACTTTGTTAGAAAATGTAGCAGCATTCACTAGGATGGGAATTTAATACTTTCTTTTTTAATTTTGTGGATCTCCACCCAATAAGATGACACCCTAGGACAAGATGAACCCATTCAAGACTTTAATATTCACATGAAACCATGAAACTTATTCTTGAAAGTCTGAAACTTAGTGGTTACCAAAGCTTCCAAGGGGACAGAGAGGGAAGAATAGGTACATAGTGCATATTTAGAACCCTGGCATTGTTCTGCATTACTTTTCAATGATGGATGCATTATGATACATTATGTCAAAACCCAAAAAATAGTGAAGTGCAAAGTGTAAACCATAATGGGGACCACTGTCCATGGAGAGTAGCAATACTTCAATATTTGTTCATCAATTGCAACAAATGGACCAGAGTCATGTCAGATATTATTAATAGGTTAAAATGTGAGAGGAGGGGGGTGGGATGTATAGGAAGCCCCTATATTTTCTATGTGATGTTTCTGTGACTAAAACCTTCTTTGAAAATAAAATAAAAAAACAAATAAGACACTGAGGGAACATACAGAAGAAATTATCAATATACATAAAAGATAGATCATACAGTGAAGAAAGATGCAATACAGACAAAATTTGGCTTTGCTTTTTTGGAGGTTTTGGATTACATAAAAGTTACATCGATGGCAGGGAAGGATAAGTGGTGCCATGATTGTGTAGTGCAAATTGTGTGGTCCAAGTATAAACCATAGTGTAAGCTATAGACCATGGTTAATAACAATGTTTCAATATCTGATCATCTTTTGCAACAAATGTACCACACTAATGAAAGATTGTTAATGGGGGAAAGTATGAGGGATGGGGTATATAGGAATCCCTCATATTTTTATGTAAATTTTAGGTAATATAAAACTTTTTAAAAATAGAAGGAATATCTTTCTCAATCACGTGGGAACCATCTCTTAGAAATGAATCATCAGGAAGATAATGCCCTTCTCTCCCATTTTCTGTGGAAGAATAGGTGGAAAACTTAAATGGACACCTGACTCCAAGTTGAGAAACTACCTTGTGCCATGAAAATATGAGAATTTTATGTTTCTTTTTTATGTTTCCTTGGAAAAAGGCAAAGCCTCAACTCCATTGCCAGATGAGTTTCAGATGAACTATTTGTGATTAATGGAGCTGTCAAGTCTTCTTACTAGAGAACCAGTTATAATTTACCTTGGAACATGTGTGCTGCGATCAGCTCAGCAATATGTAGGCTCAAAGGGAAGGTGACACAGAACTTAAGAAATCAAAGGACAGAGGGGAGTCACAAGAGAGGAGATAAAGATGGGACCACGGGACTCACAGCTTCTGGAACTGAGAGCCTCAACCCTAATTTCCACCTTATGTTTATTGGAAACCACTGAACAGCTGTTTGCTATCTGAACTGCAACATCATGGACAATAATAGGGAACAACTGCCACATCCACAACAATAGAACAGGTGCACCATTTCCAATAAAGACAAAGTTAACCTCTTTCCCAAGCATGCGTATAATGAGTTGTTTTCCTGCCAATGTCTAAAAAGTGATGTTTTGTTTTGTCTTTGCAAACTCTGTAAAGTATTATCTGGATGTGCTTCACTCTTCCATTTTAATTTATGAATCAAAAAATTTCCTTTCTCCTCTACCTTTTTGGAGTAGCTTCAAGATTGGCAGGATGTTTTGTTTTGAATTATATTTTCCCCAATTCTGATGACATGAATTGAATTAGCTGGAAACTTACTGAATTAAGCAGAAAATTTACAGGAATTGTGGGCATGTAGCAATCAGGGAAAGGACCCTGAATTGGGAAATGGACTTGGCCAGTGGTTAGGGCGTCCATCTACCAGACGGGAGATCTGCAGTTCAAACCCTGGGCCTCCTTGACCTGTGTGGAGCTGGCCCACATGCAGTGCTGATGCGTGCAAGGAGTGCCGCACCATGCAGGGGTGTCCCCCACATAGGGGAGCCCCACGCGTAAGGAGTGCACCCCGCAAGGAGTGCGCCCTGCAAGGAGAGCTGCCCAGCATGAAAGAAAGTGCAGCCTGCCTAGGAATGGCATCACCCATATGGAGAGCTGACACAACAAGATGACGCAACAAAAAGAGACACAGATTCCTGTGACGCTGACAACAGCAGAAGCGGATAAAGAAACAAGATGCAGCAAAATAGACACAGAGAAGAGACAACCGGGATGGAGGGGGAAGGGGTGAGAAATAAATAAATAAATAAATAAATAAACCTTAAAAAAAAAGACCCCTGAATTATAATGTATCCCTTTTAGATCTTCATAATTTTGGAATGCTAGGCATATAAAACACATGATTAAAAAGTCTGGGAAATACGTACTCTATAATCCCATGAGAAACAACATATGGTTAGCTAATTTGAAAGCCAGAATTTTCTCTGCTAGTATTTCTCTAAAAAGAGTACTGTATTTCTGTTATATTGGGCAAAGGCTTATGAGAAAACAGTATTGATGTTGCCTGACAATGATCCCTTGCTTTGAATAAATTAATATGTTTGTTGGGATCATAGGCCTCATCTCAAGCAAATAAATTACTGGGATGTATGTACTGTACATCATTTTAGAGGAAAGGAGAAAATCTTGTTGAAGGCTTAAGGACAAGATTGTGAAAATTGGAAGAGGAAATGTAAAAATAAAAGCCACTTTCTCTTTGAAGTGCCTTCCTTCTTTATTTTCCTTACTTGATAGGAGAAGGTGACTCTCTTGTTAGGGGCCAGTGTGGCTGGAGGTTTTAAATTGAAGCCTATGTTCATTTACCATTGGGAAAATCCCAGGACCATTAAAGATATACAAAATCTACTCTGCCTATGCTCTACAGATTGAACAAGAAATCCTGAATGACAGTCCATCTGTTTACACCATGGTTAGCTGAATAAATTAAGCCCACTGTTGAGATCTACTGTTCAGGACAAAAGATTCCTTTCAAAATATTACTGCACACTGACAACGCACTTGGTCACCCAAAGCTATGATGGAGTTGTACAATGAAATTCATATCATTTTCATGCCTGATAACCCAACATCCATTCTGCAGGCCATGGATTGAGAAGTCGTTTTGAATTCAGGTCTTTTATTTTAAAATATATTTTATAAGTTGCAGCTGCTATAGACATTGAGATTTCTTATGGATCTCAGCAATTAAATGGCAAAAATTGTGAAAATAATTCAACATTATAGATGACATTAAGTACATTTGTGATTCATGGGAGGAGTTCAAACTATCAAAATTTTGGAATAAGTTGATTCCAACTGTCATGGAAAATGTAGAGAGGAAGTAACTGCAGATGGTGTGGCTACAGAAAGAAAACTAGAGTAAGAAGAAGAGCCTGAAGATGGGACTGAACTTCTGGAATCTCATGATGTAGTAGCAGAGAGAATTCAAGTGTACATGGTATTGAAGGTCAAGACATGAGAATTCTGAGAAGGAAGCTTTATTTCAACAGGCCGGATGCGGCAGACTCTTGTCCTGATAAAAACTGAGCCCAAACTAGAATTTTTGATTCCTTTTTATACAGAGGATATAAGAGTGGGGAGTCAAATGGTGCTTTATGCAAAATAACTTTTTATTAGTTTCTTCAAGTGTTTTATCTGAGTACTAGATACGTTATTTCCTCCAGGCAAGCTTGATTTAATACATATGCCCCACATTCCAGGTAAGCTTGAGTTAATACATATCCCCTACATTCCAGGTAAGCTTTTAGCATGAAATCACCACATTCCAGGTAAGCTTGACACATTTGGCTTGCATCCTCCCTGAATATCCAAAGCTTATAGAGTTTATACTGCTCAATTTGCTTTCTAGGCAGATTTGGATATAAAATAATTTGAATTTATGCATAGGCTATATTAATGAGATACATGTTTAACAGATGAGGAGTTACTTCTTCTGAATGAAAAAAAAATGATGTATTGAAATAGAATCTATTCCTGGTGAAGATTCATCTCAAGCACACCTGGAACATCCTGCAGGATACACTACATGTTTGTTAAGAGAACAAGTCTCAACAAAATTGGACAGATTGAAATTTACAAACTAATTTCTCTAACCACAACAGAATGAAGCTGGAAATTAATAAGGGGCAGAGAATCATAACAGGCAGAAAGATATGTAAGTTGTACAACACACTCTTTGACAATCAATGGGTGAAGGAGGAAATTGCTAAAGAAATCAGTAATTACCTTGAAATGAATTAATATGAAAACAGAACATATCAAAACATATGGAAGGCAGCAAAAGCAGTGAAGAAAGGGAAATTTATAGCCATAAATTCTTATATTAAAAGTAAGAAGAATGAAGGAATGAAAGGATGAAAGGAAGGAAAAGAAAGAAAGAAAGAAAGAAAGAAAGAAAGAAAGAAAGAAAGAAAGAAAGAGAGAGATATAAAATGAAAGATCTAACTGAACACCAGGAAGAACTAGAAAAAGAACAAAAAATTAATCCCAGAGCAAGCAGAAAATAAGAAATAACAAAATTTAGAGTAGAACTAAATGACAGGAGAATTAAAAAAAGAAAAGAAAACATTAACAAATTCAAAAGCTGTTTCTTTGAGAAGATTAATGAAATTGACAAGCCTGGGAAGCAGATGAGGCTGAAACACTTGGGCAGCTGCCTATCATATGGGAGGTCCTTGCTTCAGGTCTCAGTGCCTCCTAAGAAAGAAAATGAGCAAAAGCCACCCCTCACAACAACAGAGCTAGATGCCACTGCAACAGAGCTAGACTTGCCCCCACTGCAACAGCAGAGGCCACAAACCAACAAACACTACAGCTCACAGGGAGCAGATGTGGCTCAGTCTGTTGGGCACTTCCCTCTCATGTGGGAGGTCCAGGTGTGGTTCCCAGAACCTCTGAGGAAGGTGAGGAAACAATGAGCACACAGATGAAAGAACCATCTGGGGGAAGAAGGGAATAAATAAAGTAAATTTTTTAAAAAACAGGTTTAAAAAATTGACAATCCATTAGCTAGACTTACAAAAAAGAGTGGGAAAGAAGATGCATTTAAAATAAAACACAAGAGAGTAGCTATGACCAAGGATCCCACAGAAAAAAAAGAGTATAATAAGACTATATATACTTTGAAAAAATGTATGCCAACAAGATGGCTAACTTAGATGAAATGGACACCTTTCTTCTAGAAACACACAAGAAAACTTCATTGAGTAAAGAACAAACTGATGAACTCAATATATCAATCACAAGTTACAATATTGAATTAGTCTCCAAAAACCTTACAACCAAGAAAAGCCCAGGATCAGATGGCTTCACGGTTGAATTCTACCAAGCATTCCAGAAAGAACTAAGAGCAAGCCTACTTAAATTCTTCCAAAAAATAGATGTGGAGGGAACATTGTCTATCTAAGTCATTTTATGATGCCACCATAACCCCAATACCAAAACCATGTAAAGATGCCACCAGAAAAGATACCACTGATCAATCTTTTTAATGAACCTGGGTGCTAAAATCCTCAACAAAATATGTGCAAAACATATTCAGCAACACATCAAATGAATTTTAAACCATGATCAAGTGGGTTACCTCTGTGGCATGCAAGGATGGGTCAACATAAAAAATCAACAAATACAATACACCACATTAGCAGATCAAAAGAAGAAAAATCTCATGATCATCTCTATTGATGCGGAAAATTCATTTGACAAAAACACAGCATCATTTTTCTTTAATAAAAATGCTTCAAAAGATAGGTATAGAAGAGAAATTTCTCAACAGGATTAAGGGCATTTATGAAAAACCCACAGCACAGAGGTGGGGCAAGATGACATTGGACTAAGTGCACCCACATCATCTCTTCTATGAAAAACAGCTGAGTGGGGACAAAATCCTGCCTGAGTGAGGTGTTTTGGGAACCCACAAAGCAGAACACTTCTGGACATCAATCTGGAGAGAGTGCAACAAAACGGCCAAGGTAAAACCCAAGTTCCTTGTGCTTCTGGAGCTGGGGAAGGCAAAGCCCCTCTCTTGGGGCAGGAAGCCATGGCGTTCAGTGAAACCGTGATCCTTGAAACTGCGTTTCCCAAACTCCACATTCCCTAAACCTGCATTCCCCGAACACACATTCCCCAAACCCACCGTTCCCAAAACCCTGAAACCTGGTGGTCCCGAACACCACGGGTCTCAGACAAACTCTGAGAGTGGGAGCGTTCTGGTGCAGGGTGCTGAGGGGTCTGTTGAGTGTGGGTTCAAATGTATGGACCCCCTTTTTGAGCTGTGAGCAGCATACTGGCTGGCTTGAGGAGAAACTAGGAAGAGGGGAGAGGCGAATCTGCTGAGGCAGCCTGATTTACCTAGCTCCCTGGGATAGGGGAAATTGGTCTAAGAGAAAGTGGAGTCAGGCAATTAACTAGTCCTGTGCAACACTCCTAAGGCAGGGGGACAATAGGAAGTGCTTGGCAGGCCTCCAAGAGCATAATTAGGGTTCCTGGCAACGTGTTGGTTCTCTCTCTCAAAAAGACTGAAAGGCATTACTTTCCTGCTAAAATCAGCAGGAATCAGCCCTTAATTTTATTGAGCTTCCCTTGTATGTAATGGTTCTCTTTTCTCTTGCTGCCTTCAGTATTTTCTCTTTGCCTTGAGCATTGGACAATTTGACAAGTACATGTCACCCAAGTATAGGCCTATTGGGTTTTGTGCTGCTTGGGATGGGCTGCACTTCCTGGACATGTGCACCCACCTCCCACAATAGGTTTGGGAAATTTTCAGCCATTATTTCCTCCCAAACCCTGGCTGTGCCCTTGTCCTTCTCTTCTCCTTCTGGAATGCCTATAATGCATATGTTTGTGCATTTTGTGTTGTCTCGGAGCCCTAAATCCTTGCTAGATTTTTTCTATCTTTTGATCTACCAATTCTACTATCTGTTTGATTTTATATGTACCATTTTCCACATCACTATTTCTTTCCTCTGCCTCTTCAAATATGCTTTTATTTGTTAAGAGTGTATTTTTGATTTCTTCGATTGTGCCATTCATCTCCATCATATCCGTTACATTTTTGAGTGTTTTACAATTTCTTCAATATGCTCTCCAAGTGTGTTCTTAATATCCTTAATCTTTTCCTTCACCTCATTCTGTCAATGCATGATACTTGTTTGGAAAGCTTTGATTAAGTGATGCTCTGCTCCTCTTCCTGTTCATTGGACTAGGCCGTGTCTTCCTGATATAGAATTTTTTTGTTGCTGTCTGGTCATCATTTTATCTTAATGGGATGGTTCAGTTGATTAGCTTCTCCCTCTAGTCTCGGGTTTTATTTAGGTGCTGTTTTTGTGTGTGTGTTAAGTTTTCTCTTTGACACTTTGTTCTTCTTATTCTATTTCCTTGTTGTTGTCTAAGTTCCCTTGAAGGAAAAAAATTAGGGCCAGGCAAAGCAAAGGAGGCTATGAAAGAAAAAGTATAATGCTGTGACACGCCCAGTTCAGTTGCAGCTGAACAGGTTCCACGCCATCCTGAGAGGGATCTGAGAGGGTAAAGAAATGAAGGACACAAAATAGCCATGATCAGGTGGGCTGTGAGGAGACTGCAGGAGTGCAGCAGCTACCTCACTCACCCAGTTTAAACAGGCACATTATTTTTAACTTAAATGGCATCATCACATTCAGCAGTTCTCCGGGGAAGCTCATTTCTAGGTCTCTGCAAATGGTTATTCTTCTTTTCAATAGCCCTCTGATAGCAGTTCTCCTGGAATTCTTATCCACACTTAGCATATTTTGTTCAGCACATAACCTTTCCCAGAGGCACTTCCTTCTTTATCTACATTCTTCCTGTGAACTTTGGAGCCTGCTTTCCAGTGCTCTCCACAGTATAATAGTAGAATTGATAGTAACTGTTAGCAGAAGAACCATATGAGACCTCAGAGAATGAATATTAAACTCATGTAAGCAGTGCAGAGTTGTAGGAATAAAAAAGAGGAGTGCCTATAATGAAAAGGGAAACTGAACATGGAGAATTGCTGAAGGCAGGGAGAGGGAAAAAGAGCTGTGGTATTGGGGCATTTTGGGAGCTTGGAGTTGTCTTCAGTGATATTGCAGAGACAGATATAGGACATTATATAACCTGCCATAACCCACTAAAAGGACTTGGAGAGACTGTCAACTATACCATAAACTATAATCCATGCTGTGCAGCAATGCTCCAAAATGTACTCATCAAATGCAATGAATGTACAATACTAATGAAAGAAGTATTTGATGTGGAAGGAGTGTGGGATGTGAGGAGTGGGGTGTGTGGGAACCTCATATTTTTTAATGTAACATTTTGTGGGATCTATGTATCTTTTTCTAAAAGGTAATAAAATGGAGAAAGTATATAGATCTATATTTCAGCTGGAGGGCTGGCTAATGTCATGCCGTGCCACGTGTTCTCTTCCTCCCGGTCTCTGCCAGCTGCACTTTCATCCTGTACTTGTTTTGAAAATAACCGGCCCCTAGGCCAAGACAGCACTGGGCCAAGGAGGCTGGCAGCAGGGCAGTGTGGTTCCCTCCAGATCTGAAGTCCTCAGAGACCACAAGAATGACCCCCAGGCCTCTGTTTTCCTCCTACTGCAGCTCCTACCTCTACACACAGGGAGTCACCTCCCTGGCTCCAGCTCCTCGGTACTTTAGCTGGGGATATGTTATGGCCATGGCTGGAGCACCTGCTGCACTGTGTGGGGATGTCTGTGGGGCCCACAAGCTGCGACCTGCTCTGCAAGACTTTTGGCAAACCTTTGATGGTCTCCTGCTTTCCTGGTAAAGTGCCCCAAACCAGTTCGTTTGTATACAGACAGCCTCCATCCTATCATCGCTTACCTCTCTGGATGCTCTTTTCTCCTCGGAAACTTCTCTTAAATTGCTCACCATTCCCCTAATGACCTTAGTTCTTGGGATGCTTTTTCAAAACACCTGTAATTTGAATGGAACAAGAAACTCTATTCATTGAAATAGTAGAAAAGAGTGCTTCCTCGGCAACTTCTTGCTAATAACTTACCTCTTCTACAATCCAGGAGAAGCAAACTGACAAACTGCATGAGACTTGCACATGGAGCTGAAATGCACAATGACTTCTGTGGTTCTGTTTGTGTTCAGATGCACTAATGTCACCATGTTTATAAAACCTCCTTCTGATCTCATGCCATGACAATTAAGCTGATTGCAAACAGACTACAAAGAATAAATGGAGCAATCACTGTATGACTTAGATATGTTCTGGAGAAATTCTTTTCCATCTGGATGAGTGGGGGCAGGGCCCTTGATTCACATGACTCCAATGACCATCATTACATTTTCTAATCTGTCCTTTCTGTATTGGAATCCCTTTTACCTCCTCCTGCTAGGAAGAAAGACTCAACCCACCAGGATAGCAATCAACGTATTCTCTGAATGGTCTTCGATTTGTCATTTGACAAAAAGAACTGAGGAATTACTTTATTTTATATTTTAAATAAAAAAGAAAACCTTGGTTTCTGAATTTATTATGTTATAATTTATTAATAATTATCATAAAGTTCCCGATGCTTCCTGAGGCTACAGTATTGAATTGGCACAAACCATGTTAATACTTCCAAGGACAGAAGAACATGGACAGATAAACTGAACAGCTCTGTGATCTTGTGCCCTACAAGAGGACCTCACCATTACCTACCAGACTGTTGTCCTTGAGCTTCATCTGCTGGTTTTTTCTTGCCAAGACAGTGATTGGTCTATATTTTTCTTTTTTCATAATATCTAATATGATTTTGGTGTTAAGGCAATATTTGCTTTCATAAAATGAGCTGAGTAATGTTCCATAATCCTCAATATTTTGGAAGAGTTTAAACAGGATTGGTCTTCATTCTTCTATAAATGTTTGATAGAATTTCCTTTTAAAGCCAGTGGTCCTGGACTTCTTTGTTGGTAGATTTTTCTTGACTAATTCAATTTCTTTATTGGGATTTACGTCTTGACTTCATGTAAATTCAAAGTAGTTTTTTGTGCTTCTTCAGAATTTGTCCATTTCACATGGGTTGTCTAATGCATTGGCACAAAGTTTTATTTAAATATCCTCTTATGATCCATTTTAATTATTTGGTGTCAGTCATAATGCATCCCCCCCTTCATTCCTGAATTTATTTATTTGCATTTTATCTTTTTTTTTCTTGGTTACTCTACCTAAGTGTTTGTTCATTTTATGGATTTTTTCAAAGAACCATGTCTTGGTTTTACTGAATTTCTCTGTAGACATTTTAAACATCTCAATTTCATTTATTTCTGCTCTAATATTTGTTATTTCTTTCTTTCTGCTTGCTTGGGTTTGGTATGCTGTTCTTTTCCTTCCACCTTATGGAAATCAATTAGGTCTTTGGTTTTATCTCTTTTGTACTTTTTTATATAGATATTTAGGGCTAAAATTTCACTTTCAGAACTTCTGTTTATCCTATGAGTTTTTCATTTTCATTTATCTTTAGACACTAATTTTGTTTCCAATTTCTTCTTTGACCAACTGTTTGTTTAAAAATGTATTGTTTAGTGTCTATATATTTGCAAATATTCCCATTCTCTGTCTACTGTGATTTCCAGGTTCATTCCATTTATGGTGCATGAAAATGCAATGTGTAATTTCAATCTTTTTAAATTTATTGAGATTATTTTTTGGCAACATCAGATGTGGTATCTCCTGGAGAAAGATCCATGAACAGTTTAGAAGAATGCATATCATGCCCATTTTTGTGCAATTTTCTTAATATATCTTGTAGTTTAGCTTGTTATCATATTGTTCAAATTCTCTGCTTATATTTTTATCCTTGGTCTAGTTGTTCTATTTATTAATTAATGCAGAGATATCGTCTCCTTTCAGTATTGGCAGAGTTTGCCTTGTATATTTTGAGTCTCCTTGGTTAGGTCCATAGATATTTATGTCTGTTACGTCTTCCAGGTGAATTGTCCCTTTTATTAATTTATAGTGGCTTAATGCAACACTTTTCATTCAAAATATCTTTTACATTTGTATAATTACCTCTGCTCTTTTTTAATTTAATTTTGAGTGAAATATAATTTTCCATCCTTTAAACATCAGCCTATTTGTATGCTTTGGTCTAATATGACTCTTTTGTACACAGCATATAGATAGCTCGTTTTTGTTTTTGTTTTATTCCATTCTATTATCCTTCTTCATTTGATTGGAGAGGTTAATTAGCATTTAATGTTATTATTATAACATCATTACTTACTTAAACAATTTAATTCTTTGATTTTTATATATCATATCTTATCTTTGTCCTTCTTTTAAAAATGTTGGTTACCCTTTATGATAATCTTCATTTCTAAATTTCCCACCAAGCCATTCTTTCTTCGTGTATTTTCCTTTCAGGCTGCAGAACTCCCTTTACTGCCTAATGCGTTTGATTCTTGTTACAAACTCTTAGTTTCTGTTTTTTGTGAATATGTTAAACTCACCTACTATATGAAGGACAGATTTGTCAGATAAAAAATTCTTGGCTGACAATATTTCTCTTTCAGTATCTTACCTCACCTCCATGGTTTCTGATGAGGTATCTACATAAATCTTTCTGGGTATCACTTATATATGATGTTTCCCATCTCCCTTTCTGCTTTCAGAATTTTCTCATTGAATTAATCATTTGTCATTCTGAACAGTACGTATCTTGGATTAGGTCTACATGAATTTATCCAGATTAGATTACACTGCACATTTCAGACGTGTATATTCATGTCTTTTAGAGAGTTTTGAAAATTTCAGCTATTATTTCCTCAAATATATTTTCTGCCACTTTTCCCATCTCTTCTCCTTCTGAACTTCCCATAACACATACACTGCTGTTCCCTATGCTTTCACTCTACTTCCTGCAACCCCAACCAATTTTTTTCCATTCTATTCTCTCTCTGTTCCTCCTTCTTTTCATTTTCAGCTCTTCTATCTTCTACATCACTGAGTATTTCTTCTGCAATTTCAAAACTGCTATTGTTGCCTCTAATATTCTTCTTATCTTACCTATTTTGTTTTTAAGTCCAATAACCTTTTATATTTTCTCACTCAAATTCTTTGTGCCTGCTCATTTTCTTCTTAAAGTCTTTATCTCCTTAGACATATTGACCGTCAATACCTTGATTTGATTTAGGAGCTTTATATGAAAATAATTAATTAGTTATTGCAAATCTTAGGTCTTGTCTGGGGCTTAGATTTGTTGCTTTGCCTTAGCCATGTCTTCCTTTTTACAGTAGGGTTTTTAATATTTTACTGATACCTTGACATTTAATTATCATGTTGCATTTATTCTGAGAGTTCCTCTCTCTTGTCTGGGATTTAGAATTGAGGTCCTGTTTCACTGCTTAAACCTGAACTTTGGACTGAGTATTTGGGTGAAGAACAATTTCCAAGGGCCTTGGGGAGGGAGGTAGTAAAGGTATCAAAAAAATATGTATTTTACTCCTTTTATGCACTTTCCTGGCCTACCAGCAGATGGCATACTTTCACTGATATCTCCACACACACACTAGGGTATTATGTGTTCATTGGAACCCGGCCCTTGAGTGGTGCAGAATCAATCCTGGAGAGTTCCTGCTCTGGGCTGTCTATTCAGACCCAAGCCTGACAAATCAAACTTGCTCAGAAGTTAACCTCCTCCCTTGACCAGTCACACCTCTCCTTTCCTAAGGAAGGAAGTATATTTCCTCTTCCTTGCATCATCAGCAAACAATCCAGGTCAGTAGGAAGGGTGTTTGAGAAGGCAGGTTATCTTTAGTTCCCTGTTGGCTCCCAGGAAAAGCAATTCCGTGGCCCCACCTAACCTGGAATGGCATGACCCATGGAAAAGAGCAGACCAAACTCCCTGGCTAAAAACTGGATTGCCCTAGGCTATGTCCTTACCTCTCCCTTCACCTGAGAGTTGGATCCATGTGACCCCTAATTCTGTTACCTCCAGCCAAGGACCAAAGTATCAAATACTGTCTGCTCTGAGGGTGAAGGATTAAGTGCCAACAAATGCAGCTTTACTCAACGATCTTCTTCACAGAACTTCCTTTTCTTCACCCCCCTCTCTTCTGGGTCCTGAACCCCCTTCCCCTGCTGCCCTAAACCATAGAATAGTATTTTGGCAATGTCTGCCTGTCCTCTAGCTATTTTCTGTAAGAGAAGTGATTTCTGTGCCTCTCTAATCTTTCATCTTACTGGAAGCTCTCCCATTGAACATTACATCACCAGCTCCCACACTTCTTGCTCTTACCCAGGTAACACACAACACATCAGGGTCCTGGGGCAGCCATACCATCAGAATGAATGAGTGTAGAAGGCTTGATTACACTCGGCCAGCTTTAACAACCTTCACAATCCTCATAGAATTGTACATGGTTTCAGACACTTGTTCCTCTGCTGTACTCTCAACAAACAAAATAAGCTCTCAATTACTGTTATATTATTAGAAAATTAAGTTAATACACTTCAGAAGAAAATTCTGAATCTAGGAGAACATAATGCATCATTTAAAATGTGCTCTCTAATGGTTTCTAATTAAGTAACTGCACATAATTGGGCCATTTTGGAAAGAGGCATTATGTCCACTGCATTTTAAAATCATTTCTCAATTCTCCAAAAATATTATTCTGAAGACATTGAGGCACTTTTAAATTTCTCAGCAGAAATCCAGAGGAGCAGGGACAGGAGGACCTGCATCTTTGAGATCATCTTGCTGCTCTGCCTGCACAATGCTGCTCAGTTCACATTGCAAAGTGCTCATTTATAGAATCTGAGCAGCTGACCTGGGCCTGGGGGAGCCTATGCAAAGCAATCACTGCATGTGGAGAAAATTGTATGGGAAGTGAGTGGTGAACTATCCAATGCAAATAAGAGTTAAAAATATCATCACAGAGAGTCTAAATTTGTGACAGTTCAGAAGCTTTAATACAAAAATAGAGTCTCTAAAACTACAAGCAAGTATCTAATGAAGAGATTTTACCTTAAGTTTAAAATATATTTAGGATGGTAGGTTTGCTGATGTCGACCTGTGACCCTTTTCACCTCCTCCTGATCTCTGCAAACTGCATCTTCAACCTGAACTTCCTTTCAAAGTGACCACCCCTTAGGCCAAGACAGGAATGGGCCAAGGGGGCTGGCAGCAGGGCAGTGTGGTTCCCTCAGATGTGAAGTCCTTAGAGAGCACAGGAGGGGCCCCAGGCCTCTGTTTTCCTCCTTCTGCATCTCCTGCCTCTACAAACAGGGCTTCGCCTTACCAGGCTACAGTTCCTCAGTGTTTTAGCTGGGCCTTTCTTAGGGCCATTGCTGGGGTACCTGCTGTGCTGTGTGGTTAGGTTTGTGTGGGCCACGTGCTGCTACCTGCTCTTCAAGACTTTTAGCGAACAATTGGTGGTCTCCTGCTTTACTGGTAAAGTGGCCTGTGCAATTTCATTTGTGTACAGGCTCCATCCTATCATCCCTCATCCCTCTAGATGCTCTTTTCTTCTGGGAAACTGCCCTTAAATTATCACCATTTCCCTAGTGATCTAATTTCCTGGGACATTATTTGAAAGATTTATCCAGCAACAACTGTAATTTGAATGGAACAAGAAATGTAATCACTGAAATAGTATAAAAGAGGGTTTCCTCTGCAATTTCTTGCTAATGTCCTACCTCTTCTACAGTCAAAAGGAAGCAAGCTTATGAACTGCATGGGAATTGCACATGGAGCTGAAATGCACAATGACTTCTGTGGATCTGTTTGTGTTCAGATGCACTAATGTCACCATGTTTATCAAAAGTCTTTCTGATCTCATATCCTGACAAATAAGCTGATTGCAAACAGAATACTATGGATGAATAGAATAATCACTGTATCTTTTAGATATGTTCTGGGGAAATTCATATCCATCTGTATGAGGGGGCAGGTTTCTGATTCATCTGACTCCAATGACGAGCATCACATTTTCTATTTTGTCCTTTCTGTATTGGCATCTCTTTTACCTCCTCCTCCTAGGAGGAGAGACTCAGCACACCAGGATATCAGTCAATGAACCCTCTGAATGGTCTTCAATTTGTCATTTGCCAAGAAGAACATAGGAATAACTTCCTTTTTTATTTTAATTAAAAAAGAAAAACTTAGTTTCTGATATTAATATGATGTATTTTAATTACCGTATAGTTCCCATTGCTCCCTGCAGCTACAGTATTGACTTGATGGAGACCAGGTTAATATGTCCAAGGACAGAAGGACCTGTACAGATAAACTGCACAGCCCTGTGATCTTGTACCCTACAAGAGCAGCTCACCACTACTTACCAGAACTGATGTCTTGAGCTTCATCTGCTGGATTTTTCATTATGCCAAGAGCTTTAATCTAGGCCTCTTGCTCTATATCAATGCTTGGGGAATACTAACATTCAGCAGGAAAAGTGAATTCCTAGACTGTGTTTTGGGGCATCTTATAATCCCTTTCACACTAAGGATTTCCTTTTAAAATTGGGTTTCTTTAAAAGACACTTTGTGCTGACATAGGTGGAGGGAAGGATAAACAAGGAAGTTTTGCACAGTTACAAGTGTGTGTCCCTTGCCATTTAGCAGGACTCTTAAAATCTCCACCCTTCTGATTTTGCAGCAATGTGCCTTACCACTTGTGAATTTACAGACAATTTCCAAAATAAATAGATACAAATGGGTTTAGTTTCCAGAAGGAATTTTGGTGAAATAATAATAATACATGCTTGTGGGTGGGAAAAAAAGAAGAAAGAAAGAAGACTAGAGAAGATTAGATAGAAGATGACAAAAGAGAAGAGGGGAAGAGAAGAAAATGTATAACCTTGGGTCCAAATTTTATAAAAGTCAAGGACCAAAAAATGTTTAACTCTAAAGCCATTTTTATCCTGTAGTTATTCAAGGACAGTATAAATAGTTGACCTCTGGTTCCAAGGCTATACAAGAATCTGAGTGATAAAAGATAGTCAAGAATTTACCCATGTGGGGTACATTATCCTGAAGGAACCTGCAATGTACTATGGGCTAGATGGACACAAATCACAAAGTAAATGTGAGCCAAAATAAACATGGAACCTATCCTTCTGCAACAGAGAGGAACTAATAGGAAGGCTCTAGTTTTGTTACAAAATGGATAGTAAAAGATATATTAGTGGTATAAAGAAAAACAGAAAAGACAAGAGCTATCTGTAATTATTAGTTTGGTGCAAAAGTAATTGTAGTTTTGCATTGTTGAAATTGCCATTTGATATTGGCATATATTGTTAAATAAATGTAGTTATGTTATAAGTTGTTTTAATGTGCATTTCTCACTTCATGAAATTTTGCAATTAACTTATTAATTGCTGTTTATTTTATATTTATTTTAGATTATGGAAATGATATTAGACAAAAAGCAAATTTGAGCGGTTTTCTTATTTGAGTTCAAAATGGGTCAAAAGCAGCAGAGACAACTTGCAACATCAACAATGCATTTGGCATTGTTGGATCTGCTAACTAACGTACAATGCAGTGGTGGTTCAAGAAGTTTTGCAAAGGAGATGAGAGCCTTGAAGATGAGGAGCATAGTGACTGGCCACTGGAAGTTGACAACCAATTGAGAGCAATCATAGAAGCTGGTCCTCTGACAACTACAGGAGATGTTGCTGAAGAACTCAACATCAACCATTTTATGGCATTTTAAGCAAATTGGAAAGGTGAAAAAGCTTGATAATTGAGTGTCTCATGAGCTGACCTAAAATCTTAAAAATCATCATTTTGAAGTGTCATCTCACTCTAGCAAGAATGAATCATTTCTTGATTGGATTGTGACGGGGGCAAAAGTGGATTTTATACAACTGCCAGTGACAACTAACTCAGTTATTGGTCCAAAAAGAAACTCCAAGCTCTTCCCGAAGCCAAACTTGCACCCCCCCAAAAAAGGCCATGGTCACTGTTTGCTCATCTGGCCGGTCTGATCCTCTACAGCTTTATGAATCCCGGTGAAACCATTACATCTGGGAAGCATGCTCAGCAAATCCATGAGATGCACTGAAACCTGCAATGCCTGCAGCCGGCATTGGCCCACAGAAAGGGCCCAGTTTTTCTCCATGACAGCACTCGACTTCAGGTAACCCAAACAACACTTCAAAAGTTGAACGAATTGGGCTATGATGTTTTGCCTCATCTGCCCTATTCACCTGCCTTCCTGCCAGTCGACTACCAGTTCTTCAAGCATCTTAATAACTTTTGGCAGGGGAAATGCTTCCACAACCAACAGGATGCAGAAAATGCTTTCCAAGAGTTCGTTGAATTCCAAAGCATAGATTTTTATGCTATGGGAATAAACAAAAATGTGTTGATTGTAATGATTCCTATTTTGATTAACAAAGATGTGTTTGAGCCTGGTTATAGTGATGTAAAATTAACAGTCTGAAACCACAATTTCTTTGCACTGACATAAAAATATTACAAGGTTTTATAAAATTGTCTAAAATGACTGTTGAGATGCACACATACAAATTCTATAGAGCACTGTAAGCTGGGAACTCCAAAGAAAGGTTTTGATGAATTTCCCAGGAGAAACTGGCAGGCAGAATTAGAGATGGACATTCTCTCTTCTGACTGCTTACAATTTACTGATGATTTAAATCTACACAGTAACAATTAGTCCAGTGGTTTCTTCACCAAACAAATGGGCATCATTACCTGGACAAGTTGACACATGAATCTAACCATCACAAAAGACAAGATTTCAAACCAGAGACAAGGAACACTGCCTCATGATCACCATCTCTTTGGTGGGCCTTATCTGGCAATATATGATAATCTACTTCTCCAATATAACTAAGCTATACTCATTCATAATACAACTAACTACTTATGATTCTTGTATTCCTTTTATTTGAACCTATAATTTTAAATATACCTATTAAATATATATCTCAGAGTCTAATGTCTTTGGATTGTTCATATGCTGGTTGAAACCTGAATCCCAAAAGAATTGCTGCCAACTCCTCTCCAGTTATTCATTATATCCAGAATCAGACCCCTGCATTGCCCTCACAGCAAATACTATCTCTGAAAATGAGCAACGAGATATTTAGTGAGACGGCTTGCTCGGTCGGTAGAGGTGGGGTCTGGCTGCGGATGAGGGGTCGGTCCAGCTCTGGACAAGGGGTCGGTCCCGCTTGGGACGAGGGGTCGGTCCGGCAGCAGATGAGGGATCGGTCTCACAAGGGGTTGCGCGGTTCGGCTGACGGGGTCGCCCGGCGAAGCCGGCGACGAAGGGGTCGCCTGGAGAAGCAGGCAACGAAGGGGTCGCCTGGAGAAGCAGGCGACGAAGGGGTCGCCCGGAGAAGCAGGCGACGAACTGGGGACAAGGGAGGCCAGGCCCTTGTCGGGGGCTCTCAGGACTGGAGGGCGCACGGCAGAAGAACTACTGCGGAGACAAGGTAAACACGCAAGTCCTCTTTATTGAGGGAGAGGCAACAGTTTTATAGGGGCTGGGGAAGGCTGATTGGTCGAAGCCACACCCTGTTCTGATTGGTTGCCGGAGAAAGGTCAGTGGGCGGTGCTGGATGGGGGAGGGGTGGTGGTTAGGGATTGGCTGTCGCTGTTGCTGGGGGAAGGGGCAGGGTTTAGGGATTGGTGGCTGCTGTTGCTGGGGTGGAGGGCAGACTTGAGTTTCCCGCCCACGCCTGGCTGTTGCTGCTGTCGGGGGGAGGGAAAAGGGCAGACTGGATTTTTCCGCCCTGCGCCTGTGCAGGGAGAAAGAAGAAGAAGGGTGCTGCCCCACAGGCATCGTGTGGCACCATCCGGGAGGAGGGGCGGCCGCGGAAGCATGGCTGCCGAGAAGGGGAGACCCCAGGGCACTCTGCGCCCATGCCGAGCTTCCTTCAGGGGTGGCGGTGGGTCCGACCAGCCACCCTATTATGGGGGCAGTGGCTTGGCTTGCCGCGGCTGCTCCCCCGCCAGGCCAGCAAACCACACTTCAGCCCGAGGGGTGACCGCAATTTAGATGTCACCCTTAGCACTGTCCTTTAGGTCAGTTTGTCAAATAACAAAGTAATTAGTAACCTAAAGTGCAGCCTCACCACCTACTGGTGATAGGTAAAATGGCTTCAGCTCCTAAGGTGTCATAGAGCACGTTCTTGATTTACTCCCACCCATAATCAGTGATATTTCTAGACTTATGCAAACAACATCAGGAACATTTTTAAACTTAACATATTAACTTAGGAAGAAATAAAAAAGAAGCCCTGACCTCATAACAGTTTCATTTTACTGGGTGGGACAGACAATAAACAAATGATATCTCTGCATCCTCTCTCATCCTGCTACTCTGAGATTTCCTCTCCTGTGTGCTAGGTGCACAGTGCAGGTACCAGAGCTCTTTTCTCCTCTGACTTGCCTTTCTGGTTCAGGAAGCTGAGGCAGATCCCTCAAGGTGGCGCCCACTGCCCCCTTCCCTCCTTTCCATCCTACTGGGATGGGCATGCTCACAGCACCCCTGTGGTGGGCACAGATGTCCCTGAGTGGCATGATGTAGTAGTGCCTCACTGCAGCTCCTGGTGCCTAGGGAGTTTGGCTCCCGCTCTCCCTCCAGGTCCTCTGACTTTTATAGGAAGAGAGATTGGACCAAGCTAATGGTAGAGTTTAGCAGGGTTATCTGCCCCCAGCTGCTTCTCAGGATCTCTAGGAAAGGGCAAAGTAAGCCATGAAATCTCCAGTGTCCCTGTTGTGTACCAAGCTCTCTGCCTGAACCAGAGGTTCCCTGCAGACTCACCTAGCAATCATTATTAGAGTCTATAAATGCTCTAATAATGATTGTAGTGGTGAATGCACAATTATGTAATTAAGCCAATTACCATTGATTGTATGAGTTGGGTGAATTGTATGCTTTATTAGCATGTATCAATAAAATTTATTTGTTTAAAAATATGTAGCAATAAAATTGATTTTTAAAAATTGAAAGGGGAAGAACTCTTCAGGAATAAGATAAAATCAAATTGAACACTCTAGGGAAACGGACTTTGGCCCAGTGGTTAGTGCATCCGTCTACCATATGGTAGGTCCGCGGTTCAAACCCCGGGCCTCCTTGACCCGTGTGGAGCTGGCCATGCGCAGCGCTGATGTGCGCAAGGAGTGCCGTGCCACGCAAGGCTGTCCCCCGCGTGGGGGAGCCCCATGCACAAGGAGTGCGCCCCGTAAGGAGAGCCGCCCAGTGTGAAAGAAAGAGCAGCCTGCCCAGGAATGGCGCCGCCCACACTTCCCATGCCGCTTGACAACAGAAGCGGACAAAGAAAAAAGACGCAGCAAATAGACACCAAGAACAGACAACCAGGGGAGGGGGGGAAATTAAATAAATAAATAAATCTTAAAAAAAAAAAATTGAACACTCTAACCCTTTGCAATATTGGAACATTCCTCTTCAGTATGAATTTAAATGAATAAAAATAAATATCTGATTTTTTTCTTTAAAATATCATTTTGTCTCCATTTGTAATTCATCTTTACATTCCTGTATTCCATATAGATCTGTGCTGTATAATCTCTGTCTGGTTCCCTCATATCATATGAGTAAAATAAAAATTTTAACAAAATTTTTTATATTCCTTAGGAAAATCATGATTTTACTTTTTTGAAAAATACATTTTAACAAATCTATTTTCATTTTCCAAAATGCCTCATATTCTCACTTCCCTCCTTACCAAGATTAAATTCTGTGATGCTGCTTAATAATGATTCCCTTACACACACCAAGAAATCACTTGCCCTTCCTATATTTTATTATCTTCATCCAGCAAAATGCTACCCATGGTAAAAACCCCACACTTCACATGCCCATATCCATGTCTCTGTGGTTGGAGAAACGTTCTAACTTGTCTCACTTTTTATGACCACTCACCTCATAAGGGTGCTGAATCTTGCCTCACAACCACACATAATTTCCCAGGACCCTTCACTCTCTACTCATTCTTTTAATCTTTCAAGTTCTAACGTCCCCCACATGGATGAACATGCTAGTAAAACCTGGGCATTTATAATCTATAATGGGAAATTATAGTCTGTAAATTAGCTCACTTTATCACTTGTCAGACCCTTCTTTTCTACTTGGGACCCATGATACATTTTTTTCTCTCATTTCTCTCCCTTCCCTGCCTGAATAATTTACTGGCCTAACTAAAGAAAAAGTAAGTACAAAAATTTAAAAATGCTAAAAATTGAGGAACAAGTCCAGAAGTCCCTCCTATGTATCCTCTGATCGAGGGATTCTCAAATGGAGGTTTTTCTCTTGTAGTATCACAAATATATCATACCACTGTCTTCTTGTCTCCATGGTTTCTTGTGAGAAATCAGCACTCCATCTTATTGGGTATCCTTATTTTTTTTGCATGCTTTTATCTTGTACTCAGAATTCTCACTTTGTCTTTGGCATTTGGCAATTTGGTCAGTGTGTGTCTTGAAGTTGGTCTATTTGGAGTACTTTGAATGGGAGTACATTAGACTTCTTTGACATGGATATCTACGTCCTTCAATAGGGTTGGGAAATTTTCTACCATTATTTCTTCAAATATTAGTTTTATCCCCTTTCCCTTCCCTTCCACTTCTGGGATACCCATGACATGTATGTATTCACAATTTTTCATGTCATTATTTCCCTGAGACCTTGTTCAATTTTTTCCATTTTTTTCTTCATACGTTCATTTCTATGTTCACTTTAAGAAGCAAATTTTTAAGCTCACCAATCATTTCTTTTGCTTCCTCAAATCTGGTATTTGTGATTCCAATATTTTTTAATTTGACATATTGCACCATTCATTCCCATAAGATCTGATTTTTTTCAATGTATGCCTTCAAAATTACTTTGTTCTCATCCAGTGTCTTCTTAATATCCTAATCTCTTCAGCCATCTCATTGAATTTATGAAGGAGGTTTGTTTGCACATCTATGATCAGTTGTCTCAACTTCTTTATGTCATCTGGAGGCTTATCTTGTTCTTTTAACTGGGCCATAGCTTCCTGTTTCTTGGTGTAGATTATAATTTTTTGTTGTGTCTTGGCATCTGGCTTACTAGCGTATTTACTCTTGGTGTAGTTTTCTCATTAGTTTCAGGCTTCCTGCCCTTTCTTCCTTGCTGGTTGTGCAGTAGGAGCCAAGGATGTAGTTGGTGTTACAAGATATGGAGGCTGAAGCTGCGCTCATTGCACAAGGTACCAAGGAAGCTTCTCCCAACTTTCTCCTTTGCCAGAGGTAGTGACTAAGTCACAGCTTTGTGGAATAATACAAGTTGTGCTGGCCTAGACTGTAGCTGCCCAGAGAGACTGATGAAGCTTCACACCCCTTTCTCCCTTGCCTTGGGTAGGGGTGGAGCTGTAGGTGTGGGCAACAATCTATGCGGTTCAGCTCCAAAGATGACCACAGTTGCCCCAGTAGAATTCTGATTATTCAGTCTTTGCAACCAAATGTACTGTTCATTAACTGGATAGGCTTGTGCAGGGTCCGACAGCCTCCTGCCTGCCAGAGTTGGGGCTGAAGTCTGAGCTAAGGTTGCAGGTTGATCTGGGTGAAATAAACTGGTTCCTACAGTCACTGTCATTTTTGTTCAGAATTGTTTGGCCACATGCTGGGAAAAGGGTCAAAATGGAAGGCAATGGCCTCTCCATGACTTCACCAGTTTCAAACTTTAGATGTTCTTAGCATTATACTTTAGCCAGCCAAATTTACTAATCAGTAGCTGAAAGCAGTGGCCAAACATCTCCTCCTCCCCTGTTTTTGAGAATGGAGCTTCCAATTCCAGTCACAGAATTGCACTGGGCGACTTGCATTGCCAACATCGGGTGATCAAATGCCTCCAAGACCTGGCCAGTAATTTCCTAGAGAGGCTGCTGCAGGTCCCCCAGCTTCCTCCCTGTAGAGGTGGGGCTGGGGCCTAGGCTAAACCTGCAACATGGCCTGGATGGAAAGAAGCCGCTTCCTACCAGCACTGTGAATTTCATTCCTCCCAGCTTCCCCTCTGCCAGGCGCTGAGTTAAGATGCCAGTTACCGGCCTCTTTCTCACTTGAAAAATTTCAAAGTTTAGCTGTTCTTAGGGTTATATTTTTGCCCACCAAATTTACTCATTAGTAGTCTTTTCCTCCCCCATATTTTGAAAGTGGAGCTTTCAGTTCCAGCCACAGAACAGAGGCCAAACTGAAATCAACATATGTCACTGGCTGAGCATCATCCCTTATAACCTAAGCATTCCTCAATGAGTATAGTATATTAAGGCACCCACAGTTACTGTTTGATGGCAATAAGAAATGAAAATAGCTATCTAAATTAAAAAAGAAGTTAGAGTACCAAATCAAACCATCTTTTGTGAAATGGAAAAGAAAGACATGGATGGGAAAGGGTCCAGTGAAGGAAAGAGTAAGGGAGGTAAATGACCTTCCACAGGGGAAGCTTTGAATAGGAAGGATCAAGGATTTAACCTTGGGAAGGACCAGAGTTGGAGGATTATGGGGGAGAAGGAAGAAGATGGAAGGGATAAGAAAAGAAGATGGTGAATTTTAAAAATTAAGGAGATACAGTGAAGAAAGAATCAATCAATCAGGCTGTAAATTTAAAAGACCCTAGCCTAGACAGTCAATTCACCCTGTCCTTTCATCTCCCCAATGAAAATTAGATTTCTATGGTACAGTCCCCTAAAGGATGTGGTTTCTCATACAGATGAGGGACACAAATAAATTCAAGTTTATTTGAAGAGGAAGCAGCAGGTGCTGCAAGATTCACTGCCCTACAGCCCTGGGGAGGAGGTTTGTGTTCGAGGTTGAAGCACTGTGGGAGGAGAGCTGCGAAATTGCTGACAGTAATAATCTCCCAGATCTTCAGGCTGGAATCTGCTGATGGTGAGAGTGAAATCTGTCCCAGACCCACTGCCACTGAATCGATCAGGGACCCCTGATGGCCGGGTGGATGCACGATAAATGAGCAGTTTAGGAGCCTGTCCTGGTTTCTAGTGATACCAGGCTAAGTAGCTGCTAACACTCTGACTGGCCTTGCACTTGAGGGTGACGGTCTCTCCTGCAGATGCAGCCACAGAGCCTGGAGACTGGGTCATCACGATGTCCCCACTGGCACCTGCAACCAGAGAAGAGCATAGAGCATACATTAAATCATGAATGTATAAAATATGAATCAAAATGTAGGTTTTCTTATTTATCATATATATTCAGATCTGCTTTAGATGAAATGGTTTGCTCACTCTGTATGTTAAAACAATCCTCCAGCTTTATAAAGATAATACTCTTCTAAACCTCTCACCTGAGGCCCAGAACACCAGCAGGATGAGCAGTTGGGAATGTGACATCATCTTGCTCACCAGCTGATGCACTCAGGCCCCATCTCCAGGGAAACTGCATTAATAGAGCCCTGAGCAGACAACTAAGTCCCCAAGGAGCATATGCAAATCCATAGAGAGTATAAAGTCAAACGTACCTGTGCAGTGAGTTGTGAAGATAAATAATGGAAAGAGAAAAATATCATGACCACAGGAAATGTAACTACACTCCTGCAAAAGGCGAGACATCAACTTAACACCACAAATTTCAAAACTATTCAGCACAATTCAGAAAATGAAATATTTTATCAGCAGTTGTATCCTTTCAAATCAACTGCAGCCATCTTGAAAACAAAACGAATTTGTAAGAAAATACATGCATCTCTAAGTGTACTATCATAACTTAATTAAATGTTATAAATATGGTGCCAAAATCTAGGTGGAATAGACTCATATCATTGGATAGATTAAGATGCAGTGCACGTATGGTGTATCTATCTCAGTCTAAATTTTAAACAGATATTTGAAGCTCCTCTTCAATATCCCAAAGAAATCTCACTTAATATATCCCAAACTAGTCCTCTGTATTGCCCTTAATACAGTATTACTCCCAGAAATGAGTCACCAAATATTTACAAGTCACCCTTAGGGCTGTCATTTAAGCCAACCACTTTCTAAAATCACTAATGTGGTGATTAGCAGACCTGAAGTGTAACATCTCCACCTAGTGGTCATACGTAAAATAGCTTCAGCTCTGAAGGTCTGATATAGCAGTTCATTTACTCCTACCCAAAACTAATGATACTTTTAGAACTATGCAGATAACAATTTCATGAACACTTCTAGGCACAGGACACTAGTCTGTGGATAACTAAGGTATTAGTGAGTGGTGCCCCTCGCATTTCCACCTCTTGATTCCAGGATTGTGACTCTCAGCTAGGGGAGAAATAGCACCATAGACTGAATGCTGGTTCAGAGCATAAAAAAG
This sequence comes from Dasypus novemcinctus, assembly GCF_030445035.2. Classification (NCBI taxonomy): domain Eukaryota; kingdom Metazoa; phylum Chordata; class Mammalia; order Cingulata; family Dasypodidae; genus Dasypus; species Dasypus novemcinctus. The sequence continues at coordinate 84,844,850 of NC_080689.1, read as the reverse complement.
CTTCCTGGAAAGCATCGCCCCAGTCCTGCAGGCACTGTCACCTAGTTGACAAGGTAAGTGAGCCCTCATAGGACCAACACACTGTGATGGAAAAACCCTGTATTTTGTTGGGTTTATCTCCCATTCTCTCTCATTCAAAAGTCATGTTATTCATTAACAGCCATTATTAAAATCCTAGTACAAAAAGAAGTACCAGGACTGTATGAGATTGCAACTAGTATTTTTTTAATAAGTATATGAATGAAAAGATAAATTTACAAGTAAAACAGAATTCTAAGAAATAAACTAATGAGTAATTTTAGACTTTTTTTGTTATTTCATAAATTTGCAGAAATGAAAATAGGTTAGCATAGTCATAAATATTCAGGAAAAATAAATTTTGATACAGAGCCATGCTACCAAATATGAAAAATATTTTGGAGATTAGTGCTCTTAGATGCAAACAACAGAAATGGAGTGGGTTTAAGCTAACTCATATGAAAGTACAAAATGAATAACGTGCGGCTTACAGATCTGATCACAAGTTGGGGCAGCATAGGAAATGTGTGGGAAGTTAGATGGCATTAACACAGTCTGGGACATCACAAAAAGAGAAATACATGATCCACACTCCTACCACAGATAGACGGTGGACACTCCTGATGGCAACACCAATGCTGGATGCCAGTCATGAGACATTGGAGTTTGAAGACATCTACTGCTGCCATCATGGCAGAGGATTCAGTATGAAATATTTTAGACTCAGAGATGCATATTTAAAAAATTTCTATATGTTATGTCAAAATTGTGTGAATCTAGCAACTGTAAATAAATTGCTAAATGCAATTACATTTTTCCAACTTAGTGTTATTAGAGAATGCACAACAAGATATGTCCTCTTCCTGCATATTAGTATATAAGTAAGGAGAAATAAGACCAGCAAGATGGTGGCAGAGTAAGGAGCTCCTAGAGTCAGCTCATGCTACAGGGCAGTTAGTAATCCCCAGAGCTATCTAAAGCACCTGTCTCGTGGCTCCAGGAGACAAGAAGGTCATCATGCAACATCGTTGAAAGATTGGAAGGAGGATAATCCCCATTTGCAGAGAAGATTTGCAAGGAGGGCACTCCACATCGCAGAGACTGGTGCCCATCTTCCACTGGCTACACATGCTGCTTAAGGAGTAATTCCATGGCTGGAACTGGAAGCTTCACTTCCCAAAAATGGGGGAGGAAGAGAGGGTTCGGCACCAACTTAAGATACTGATCAGTGAATCTGGTGTGCTATCATCTAATCCTAAGGAGAGCTGAATTTTGAACCTGTCCATGTTAGAAAGTGGCCAGTAGCACCATTTTAACTGCACCTCTGGCACATGGGGAAACAGCATGGACTGAAAATCACAATGCTGCTAGAGACCAGCTTCTTTCCATCCTGACCAAATTGGACTTCTAGCATAAACCCCAACCCCACCTCTGGCAGGGACATAGCTGAAAAGGCACCAGCTTATCCAGGAAAATATAGGCCACACCAAGGAGGCTGGTGATCATCCTACTTGGCCACGCACGCCACCTCAGGGGCTACGCTGTGGCTGGAATTTGAATCTCCATTTCCCAAAAACAGGGAGGAAGAGGCAGTTGACCACTGATTTCAGGTACTGATTAATGAATTTGGATGGTTAGAGTATAACACTAAAAATAGCTAAAGTTTTAAAATGTCCAAGTCAGAAAGTGACTGGTAGCCACCATTTTGACTATGCACACAGCATGAGGACAAGCAGGCTCACTGAAAAGCACCATGACTGAAGGGACAGGTATCTTTCACCCAGGTTGTCCTGCAGTCCAATCATAGGCTTCAGCCCCACCTCTAGCAGGGAGAAGTTGTCGGGCCCTGCAGCAGCCTTTCCAGGTAAATGACGGTGCATTTGTCTAGCACTAATAGAATAGCATGATATGTATGGGACAACTGTCATCTTGGACCTGTACTGCTTAGATTGCTCCCCACACCTGCAGCTCCACCCCAACCCCAGGAAGGGGAGAAAGGCACTTGAAGCTTCATAAGTCTCTCTGGGCATTCACAGTCTAGAACTGCACAACTTGGATTATTATACACAGATGTAGCTTGGTCCAAACACCTGGCAAGAAGAAATTTGGAAGAAATTTCATCAGGCCCTGAGGCACTGAGGGCAGCTTGAGCCTCCACAGCTCACAATAATAACTGCATCTTTGGCTCCTACTACACAGCCAGCAAGGGAGAAAGGACAAGAAAGCCCTAAACTAAAGAGCAAAACTGCACCAGAATGAATACTCTAGGAAGCCAGACATCAAGGTACCAACAAAAAATTTCTATCCACACCAAGAAACAGGAAGATATGACCCACAAAAAGGAGCAAGATAGGCCTCCAGATGGCATAAAGGAGTTGAAACAACTAATCATAGATGTTCAAACAAATCTCCTTAATAAATTCATTGAGGTGGCTAAAGAAATTAAGGATATTAAGTAGACATTATATGAGAATAAAGGAGAATTTGAAAGTATATGTAGAAAAATAGCAGATCTTATTGGAATGAAAGACACAATAAATGAAATTTAAAATACACTAGAGTCATATAATAGCAGATTTGAGGAAGGAGATGAAAAGATTGGTGAGCTTGAGTAAATGGCCTCTGAAAGTGAACAAACAAAAGAACAGATGAAGAAAAGAAGGGAAAAATTGAACAGCATCTCAGGGAAATAAATGACAGTAAGAGACATGTAAACACATGTGTCATGGGTGTCCCAGTGCGACGGTTTGCTCGGTCGGTAGAGGTGGGGTCTGGCTGCGGACAAGGGGTCGGTCCAGCTCTGGACGAGGGGTCGGTCCCGCTTGGGACGAGGGGTCGGTCCTACTTGGGACGAGGGGTCGGTCCGGCAGCAGACGAGGGATCGGTCTCACAAGGGGTTGCGCGGTTCGGCTGACGGGGTCGCCCGGCGAAGCCGGCGACGAGGGGGTTGCCCAGAGAAGCAGGCGATGAACTGGGGACAAGGGAGGCCAGGCCCTTGTCGGGGGCTCTCAGGACTGGAGGGCGCACGGCAGAAGAATACCGCGGAGACAAGGTAAACACGCAAGTCCACTTTATTGAGGGAGAGGCAACAGTTTTATAGGGGCTGGGGGAGGCGGATTGGTCGAAGCCACGCCCTGTTCTGATTGGTTGCCGGCGAAAGGTCAGTGGGAGGTACTGGACAGGGGGAGGGGTGGTGATTAGGGATTGGCTGTTGCTGTTTTGCTGGGGGAAGGGGCAGGGTTTAGTGATTGGTGGCTGCTGTTGCTGGGGTAGAGGGCAGACTTGAGTTTCCCGCCCACGCCTGGCTGTTGCTGTTGTCGGGGGGAGGGAAAAGGGCAGACTGGATTTTTCCGCCCACGCCTGGCTGTTGCTGCTGTCGGGGGGAGGGAAAAGGGCAGACTGGATTTTTCCGCCCACGCCTGGCTGTTGCTGCTGTCGGGGGGAGGGAAAAGGGCAGACTGGATTTTTCCACCCTGCGCCTGCGCAGGGAGAAAGAAGGCATCGTGTGGCGCTATCTGGGAGGAGGGGCGGCCGCGGAAGCATGGCTGCCGAGAAGGGGAGACCCGAGGGCACTCTGCGCCCATGCCGAGCTCCCTTCAGGGGTGGCGGTGAGTCCGACCAGCCACCCTATTATGGGGGCAGTGGCTTGGCCTGCCATGGCCACTCCCCCGCCAGGCCAGCAAACCACACTTCAGCCCGAGGGGTGGCCGCATCCCAGAAGGAGAAGAGAGAGGGGGGGACGGGGCAAGATGGTGGCTTAGTGAGTGCACCTGATAATCTCTCCTGCAGAAAAACAGCTGGGCAGCATTGGAAATTCTTCAGGACCAGACTGTTTCAGGATTTTGCAGGGCAGGAGGTGTCTGAACATCGATTTGGTGGGAAGGTAACAGAAAATTCATGTATAAGATAAACTGAGGCTCTATTACAAGGAGGTGGGGGCTGCAAGCAGGATGCTTCCTCCTGGGGTGGTCGCAGCTGCAGCACTGGCACTGCGGCGGTGATTCCTGGAGGTTGGGCAGTACTGGGGAATTCATAAGCCCTGAGCAGACTATTGGGGGGCTAACAGGGCAGGAGGCCTTCACAGACCAATTTGGGGAGACAGATGGGAGTTTTATTTTGAGGCGGGGAATTTTTGATTGCGGACACAAATAATAGCGCTTCCGCCTAGAGCCCTGCCCCCAAGGCCAGCTGCCAATCTGCAGCAGCCTTAAATCGCTCACAATAAAGAGACGTCACCAGGAGGGTCTTTCAGGGGTTGGCAGGATGGGAGATGTCTGGAAGCTGATTAGAGGAATATTTTGCGAAGCGTGGGAATTTTGGTTTCGGATGCTGATATTGGCACTTCTGGCTGGAGCACCGCCCCCTGGACCTGGCTACTGATCTGCAGCATCATTAAATTGGCTGCAGGGTAGAGGCGCCCCCAGGTGGCTGTTTTGGGGGCTTACTGGGTGGGAGGTATCCTGAAGTTGAATTGATGATACAGCCACAGAAGAGACCCTAGTGAGAGGGGGAATTGCGGCTTTCTGACACATAGGTCAGAGTATGCAGATGTGACCTCCCCCATAGGGCTGGCACCCAGCTGTGGGGATCCCTGAAGGCTGTGTTGCACTGTGGTGCTCCCAGGCTCCCTGTTAACCAGATTTGAGGTTGCCAGATCTGTGTTCCCTAAACCCTGGTGGCCCACATCGCAGAAACTCACACCTCTTGAGCCTTCAATATCACAGAATTTCCATCCCAGAATCCACAATGCCCTGAGGTCCATCTGAGGTTCTTGAATGTCCTAGCCATCAAGTTTGTATTTTTTTCTTTTTTGTTTTTGTTTTGTTTTCTTATTTTTATTTTATTTTTTATTGTCCTGATTGCTAACATTGCATTATCTCCTAGTCTTTTATCCCATTGTATCCCCCAAGTTCTTTTTTTTTTTTTTTTTTTTTTAGTTATTTAGGGGGGTTTTTTGTTGTTGCTGTTGTGGTTGTTCTATATCTTTTTTTTCTTTTCCTTACTTGTTCCCCTCCCTTTACCCACCCCTTTTTCTTTCTGTCTTTCTTCTCTTTTTTTTCTTCTTTCTTGTCCCTCATTTTCTTCTTATTTTATTTTATCTTAATTATACAATAGGTGCTGCAGGGAACACCTCACATTTGCTGGGTTTCCTCATCCTCCATTGCCTCATTTCTGTATGAACTGACTTTGGCTACCTACACTATCCCCTTTCCCCCACATCTTGATACCCTCCATCATCTACTGTCTCTCCTATATTCCACCTCCTTTTCTTGGATCCCCAAATTGTCTAACTCTTAATTTCTAATACCTTTGTTTTGTTTTCTGTCTTTTATCCATTCTTGAAACTATTGCCTTTCTTTTCTCTTTCCCTCCCTCACAAAAGTACTAGCTTTTAAATTCATACCATATTCCTCCCATATTCAGTCGACTACATCATGATAGGTACTCTACTTACAGCTATACCTCTACACAACTTACATGAATCTAATATCCATCCTCCCAGATCTCATATTGATGCTCTTTTAACATTTATTACCAATACTACTTTACACATTTTCCTTTCTTACACAATTGCCTTTCCCTGGCCCTAATACTTTCCTTCAAAGTGAACTCAGCCAGCAATAAGAAATTAGAATAAGAATAGCAAAGTGACAAAGAGAAAATATAACACTTACACAAAAACAACAGCTAATTAATCCCCAAGACTAGACAAAGAAACTAAGGAACTGATTAAACCCATCAAGATAAAATGATGACCAGACAGCAACAAAAATCTACGAACCAAACCAGCAATCAGGAAAACATGGCTGAATCCAATGAACAAACTAAAAACCAGGAAGGGGAGCAGAGTATGCCAACATGAAACTTCCCCTTCAAGTAATTCTTAAGGGAGCTCTGCAGGAAGAAAGGAAAAAACAAGACAGGCAGAGTTGGAGGAGAGTGTAAGAGCAACAAAAAAGACAAAAAGAGAAGAAAAACAAACAAACAAAATGTAACAAACACAAGTCCAATCAAAATATGGCTAACATAAATAATTCCTTGAAAGTAATAACACTGAATGTCAATGGATTAAACTCACCTGTCAAAAGATTCAGACTGGGACATTGGATAAGGAAATATGACCCATCTATATGCTGTCTACAAGAGACACATCTTAGACCCAGAGATTCATGGAGGCTGAAAGTGAATGGTTGGAAAACAATCTTACAAGCAAACAATAACCAAAAAAAGGCAGGATTACTTATATTAATATCAGACAAAATAGACTTTAAATGTGAAATAATTGTCAGAGTCAAAGATGGATACTACATATTAGTGAAAGGGACAATCTCTCCAGAAGAACGAACAATCATAAATATTTATGCTCCTAACAAGAGCGCCTCTAAATACGTGAGGCAAATGCTGGAAAAGCTAAGTGAAAGAATAGATGCATCTACAATTCTAGAGGGGGATTTTAATACAACACTATCAACTCTGGACAGAACGTCTCAAAAGAGAATCACTAAAGAAACAAAACATTTGAACAGTGTATTAGAGGAGCTGATCTAATAGATATATACAGATCATTACACCTAAACACAGCAGGATATACACTTTTCTGAAGTGCACATGGATCATTCTCCAAGATAGACCATATGCTAGGCCACAAAGAAAGGCTTAAAGAATTCAGAAAGATCAAAATCATACAAAATAATATCTCTGACCACAGTGGAGTGAAGCTGGAAATTTGCAAGGGACAGAGGCCCAGATTTCACACCACGATTTGGAAATTAAACAGCACACTCTTAGAAAAACAGTGGGTCAAAGAGGAAATCTCAAAAGAAATCAGTGACTACCTTGAACCAAATGATAATGATAACACAACATACCAAAATTTATGGGATGCAGCAAAAACAGTACTGAGAGGGAAATTTATAGCCATAAATTCATACATCAAAAAAGAAGAAAGAGCAAAAATTGAAGAACTAACTGCACATTTGGAGGAATTAGGAAAAAAACAACAAAGTAATCCAACAGGAAGAAGGAAGGAAATAACAAAGATAAGAGCAGAACTAAAGGAAACTGAAAATAAGAAAGCACTTGAAAAGATAAACAAGATCAAGAGCTGGTTTTTTGAGAAGATCAATAAAATTGACAAACCTTTAGTGAAACTAACAAAGAAAAAAAGAGAGAAGATGCAAATACACAAAATAAGAAATGAGAAAGGAGATATCACCACTGGCCCCGTAGAAATAAAGACTATCATAAGAGGAAACTTTGAAAAACTATATTTCAACAAAAATGACATTTCAGAGGAAATGGACAAATTCCTAGAAACACATAAGCAGCCTATATTGAGGAAAGAAGAAATTGATGATCTCAACAAACCAATCACAAGTAAAGAGATAGAATCAGTCATTAAAAACCTCCCAACTAAGAAGAGCCCAGGGCCAGAAGGCTTCACAGGTGAATTCCACAAAACATTCAGGAAAGAACTAACACCAATCCTGCTGAAACTCTTCCAAAAAATTGAAACAGAGGGAACATTGCCTAACTCCTTCTATAGTGCCAACATTACCCTCATACCAAAGCCAAACAAAGAAACCACAAGAACGGAAAATAACAGACCAAACTCTAATGAACCTAGACGCAAAAATACTTAACAAAATACTTGCTACTTGTATTCAACAACACATTAAACAAATTATACACCAAGACCAAGTAGGATTCTTTCCTAATATGCAAGGTTGGCTCAACATAAGAAAATCAATCGATGTAATACACCATATAAACAGATTGAAGGGAAAAAAAATCACATGATTATATCTATAGATGCAGAAAAAGCATTTGACAAAATACAGCACACTTTCTTGACAAAAACACTCCAAAAGATCAGAATATAAGGAAATTTTTTGAACATGATAAAGAGTATATATGAAAAACCTACAGCCAACATCGTCTACAATGGAGAAATCCTAAAATCCTTCCCTCTAAAGTCAGGAACAAGACAAGGATGCCCACTCTCTCCCCTTCTATTTAACATTGTCTTAGAAGTACTTGCTCGAGCACTGAGGCAAGAACCAGATATAAAAGGCATTCAAATTGGAAAGGAAGAAGTCAAACTTTCAATATTTGCAGATGACATGATCCTACACATAGAAAACCCTGAGAGGTCTACAAAAAAGCTTCTAGAACTCATAAATGAGTTTAGTAAAGTTGCAGGTTATAAGATCAAAGCACAAAAATCAGTAGCATTTCTGTACACCAATAATGAGCAAGATCAGGAGGAAATCAAGAAACAAACACCGTTCACAATAGTAAATTAAAAAATCAAATATTTAGGAATAAATTTAACTAAAGATGTAAAAACTTATACACCGAGAACTATACAAGACTGTTCAAGGAAATCAAAGAAGACCTAAATAAATGGAAGAATATTCCCTGTTCATGGATAGGAAGACTAAATATTAGTAAGATGTCTATCCTTCCAAAACTGATCTATACATTCAATGCAATCCCAATAAAAATCAACACAGCCTTCTTTAAGGAACTAGAAAAACTAACTGTGAAATTTATTTGGAAAGGAAAGAGGCCCCAAATAGCCAAAGACATATTGAAAAAGAAAAACGAAATTGGAGGAATCACACTACCTGACTTCAAAACATACTACAAAGCTACAGTAGTGAAAACAACATGGTATTGGCATAAGGAGAGACACACAGACCAATGGAATCGAATTGAAAGTTCTGATATAGAACCTCATATATATAGCCACTTAATATTTGATAAAGCCACCAAACCCTCTCAACTGGGAGAGAATGGCCTATTCAACAAATGGTGCCTGGAGAACTGGATATCCATATGTAGAAGAATGAAAGAGGATTACCATCTCACACCTTATACAAAGATCAACTCAAGATGGATCAAAGACCTTAATATTAGAGCCAAGACCATAAAGACTGTGTAAAGCAGTGTAGGGAAACATCTATAAGACCTTGTAATAGGAAATGGCTTCATGAACATCACACCAAAAGCACGAGCAGCAAAAGAACAAATAGTTAAATGGGACTTCCTCAAAATTAAAGCCTTCTGCACCTCAAAGGAGTTTATCAAGAAAGTGAAAAGGGAACCTACACAATGGGTGAAAATATTTGGCAACCACATATCTGATAAGAGAATTATAACTTGCATGTATAAAGAACTCCTATATCTTGAAAACAAAAAGATAAACAACCCATTTAAAAAATGGGAAAAAGATTTAAACAGACACTTCTCCAAAGAAGAAATATAAATGGCTAAAAAGCACATGAAAAAAATGCTTCAAATCTTTAGCTATCAGGGAAATGCAAGTCAAAACTACAATGAGATACTATATTACTCCTATAAGATTGGCAGCTATGAAAAAAACAGAAGAATACAAATGCTGTAGAGGATGTAAAGAAATGGGAACACTCATCCACTGCTGGTGGGAATGCAGGAGGATCCAACCATTCTGGAGGACAGTTTGGCAGTTTCTCAAAAAACTAACCATAGATTTGCCATATGACCCAGCAATACCTCTGCTGGGTATATACCCAGCAGAACTGAAAACAAGGACACAAACTGATATATGTACACCAATGTTCTTAGCAGCATTGTACACTATCACCAAAAGTTCGAATCAACCCAAATGCCCATCAACAGATGAGAGGATCAATAAAATGTGGTATATACATACAATGGGATACTACTCGGCTTTAAGAACAAATACACTCAAAACACACGTGATAACATGGATTAATCTTGAGAACCTTATGTTGAGTGAAGCAACCCAGGCATTGAAGGACAGATACTACATGACCTCAATGACATGAAATAAGCAAGCTGCCTCAGAGCGCTAGAGACTGGAAGATAGGCTTACAGGAAATCGGGGGGTAGAGGAAGGATGTAAGCTGACATCTACATGGGTGAAATCTATGATAAGCTGGAGGTAAGTATGTGCACAAGGAAGAGATAAAATGGGGACATAGGGTTACCTTTGGGTGGGGCTTTGCATGTTTGAGGGCGGTTAGGAATGGGCAGATTGGTAATATTGCCCAAGAAGTTGGGGGGAGGGAGGGGAAACATATGAACATAGGAGATTGTCAGGTGTTGGTTGAGAATAAAATGCTGAGAAAAACTTTTCAAAATATAATTAGGAAAGTTACCTGTTTAAGATACTCAAAGGGGATAATCTGACACAGGACAGACTCCTAGGGAATATCTGAATGCTCATTTTGCCAGAGTGGGTTATACCATTGGGTAGAGACCCATATAATGAGAGTGAAGGTAGACCCACATCCTGGGGAGGACTAATGCCATCAAATAGAGGAAACCGTATCTCTCAAGAGAAAGGGTGGCTCCCAGGTCATTAGAGCAGTTGAGCAAGTCAAGCCTTCAACACTGGTGCAAGTATCTCTGAACATGGCTCCTCAAGAAATGAAGATTGACTGTCACTGTGGGCCCCAAGGGGAGGGGGAAATAGATATTGAATAGATGGAACCAAAGTAAATGTGAGGGCAAATGAAGTGTTTCACAAGAGTACACAAGGATGGATGTAAAACATGTAATATTACACCAAAAACAGATAAGGGACGACAGACTAATAATGCAAACCATAATGTAAAACATAGGATAACTAAAAAATTTAGAAAACTGTGTAGCTTAAAGTATAAACCACAATGTAAACACAAATGTTACCTTGTTTGAAAGCTATTGTCTCAATATCTGTACATCAGTTTCAGTAAATATGATATGAATAAGTTAAAAGATTATCACTGTGGAAGGGAAAAGGTTTTATAATGGATATGTGGGAGTACTGTATATTGTATATATGAATTACTGTGATCTAAGGCTCTTGTGAAGGGAAGCTCAATAATTAGGAAAAAAGAAAAGAAAAAGATAGGATGTAGAATTTTTCCATATGTATTCTAGATCTAGCCTTTAAATTCATTGCTATATTCCATTTTACTAGTAAGGGAACCTGACATTATATTAGGCTTCAATTTTCAGGAAGTTCTGGATCACAGAGTGGTTCAATAATGGCAATGGAGGAATACTGGTATAGGATACTATTGACAGGTGATATACGGCTGACAGGGACTATACAGGACATATGTCCAGGGTGCATTGTAATGTTTGGATATACTCATAGTGGAAATAATTAAAAACAACAGCTGGGGTGGTACTGGGTTCCTGGCCAGGGGGGGGCTCTGTCGTGGTCCCTAGGGGAGCAGCGGCAGTCCCCCAGGTGCAACGGTAAGGACCAGGAAGGAATGAGGGTCCAATAGTGAGCCCCTGATACTAATGACTATGCTTGTGAGCCTATACACCTGAAATAAGAACAAGGCCTAGAGCAGCACTGTGCCTAAGAGTTCCCTCCTGACAGCCTCCATGTTACTCAAATGTGGCCAGTCTCTAAGCCAAACTCAGCATGTAAATGCAATGCCTTCCCCCCAGCGTGGGACATGACACCCAGGGAAGAGCCTCCCTGGCACTGAGGGATAACTCCCAAGTACCAGCTGATGACGTAACTAGAAAATGACCTTGAATTAAAGGTTCAACGTGGACCAGCAGAATATACCTATTAAATGTATCTCTCAGAGTCTAATGTCTTTGAATTGTTCATATGCTGGTTGAGACCTGAATCCCAAAAGAATTGCTGCTAACTCCTCTCCAGTTACTCATTATATCCAGAATCAGACCCCTGCATTGCCCTCACAGCAAATACTATCTCTGAAAATGAGCAACAAGATACTTAGATGTCACCCTTAGCACTGTCCTTTAGGTCAGTTTGTCGAAAAACAAAGTAATTAGTAACCTAAAGTGCAGCCTCACCACCTCCTGGTGATAGGTAAAATGGCTTCAGCTTCTAAGATGTCATAGAGCAGGTTCTTCATTTCCTCCCACCCAAAATCAGTGATATTTCTAGACTTAAGCAAACAGCACCAGGAACATTTTTAAACTTAGGACATTAACTTAGGAAGAAATAAAAAAGAAGCCCTGACCTCATAATGCTTTCATTTTACTTGGAGGGATAGGCAATAAACAAATAATATCTCTGCATCCACTCTCATTCTGCTTCTCTGAGATTTCCTCTCCTGTGTGCTAGGTGTGCTGTGCAGGTACCAGAGCTCTTTTCTCCTCTGACTTGCCTTTCTGGTTCAGGAAGCCTAGGTAGATGCATCAAGGTGGCACCCACTGCCACCTTCCCTCCTTTCCCTCCTACTGGGATGGGCATGCTCACAGCATCCCTGTAGTGGTCACAGATGTCCCTGGGTGACATGATGCAGTAGTGCCTCACTGCAGCTCCTGATGCCTAGGGAGTTTGGCTCCCACTTTCCCTCCAGGTCCTCTGACTTTTATAGGAAGAGAGATTGGACCAAGCTAATGGTAGAGTTGAGCAGGGCTATCTGTCCCCAGCTGCTTCTCAGGATCTCTAGGAAAGCTCAAAGTAAGCCATGAAATCTCCAGTGTCCCTGTTGTGCATCAAGCTCTGCCTAAACCAGAGGTTACCTGCAGACTCACCTAGAAATAATTATTAGAGTCTACAAATGCTCAATAATGATTGTAGTGATGAATGCACAACTATGTAATTAAGCCAAATACCATTGATTGTACAATTTGGGTGAATTGTATGCTTTATTAGTATGTATCAATAAAATTTATTTGTTTAAAAATATGTAGTAATAAAATTGATTTTTAAAAATTGAAAGGGGAAGAACTCTTCAGGAATAAGATAAAATCAAATTGATCACTCTAACCCTTTGCAATATTGGAACATTCCTTCTTCAGTATGAATTTAAATGAATAAAAATAAATACCTTATTTTTTTCCTTTAAAATATCATTTTGTCTCCATTTGTAATTCATCTTTACATTCCTTTATTCCATATAAATCTGTGCTGTATTGAGTTTTCCTTTCGACAAGTTATAATCTCTGTCTGGTTCTCTCATATCATGAGTAAAATAAAAATTTTAACACAAATTTTTTATATCCTTAGGAAAATCATGATTTTACTTTTTCTGAAAAATACATTTTAAAAAATTTATTTTCATTTTCCCTAATGCGTCATATTCTAACTTACCTGCTTACCCAGATTAAATTCTGTGATGCTGCTTAATAGTGATTCCCTTACACACATCAAGAAATCACTTGCCCTTCCTGTATTTTATTATCTTCATCCAGCAAAACCCTACCATTGGTAAAAACCCCCACTTCACATGCCCATATCCATGTCTCTGTGACTGGAGAAACGTTCTAACTTGTCACTTTAAATTTATGACCACTCACCTCATTAGGGTGCTGAATCTTGCCTCACAATCATACATAATTTCCCAGAACCCTTCACTCTCTACACATTCTTTTTATTTTTCAAGTTCTAACATCCCCCACATGGATGAACATGCTAGTAAAACCTGGGCATTTATAATCTATAATGAGAAATTATAGTCTGTAAATTAGTTCACTTTATCACTTGTCAGCCCCTTCTTTTCTATTTGGGACCCATGATATATTTTTTTCTCTCATTTCTCTTCCTTCCCTGCCTGAATAATTTCCTGGCCTAACTAAAGAAAAAATAAGTACAAAAATTTAAAAATGTTTAAAAAAAGAGGATCAAGTCCAGAAGTCCCTCCTATGTATCCTCTGATTGAGGGATTCTCAAATGGAGGTTTTTCTCTTGCAGTATCATAAATATATCATACCACTCTCTTCTTGTCTTCATGGTTTTTTGTGAGAAATCAGCACTCTATCTTATTGGGTATCCTTATTCTTTTGCATTGCTTTTATCTCATTCTCAGAATTCTCACTTTGACTTTGGCATTTACATTTTGGTCAGTGTGTGTCTTGAAGTTGGTCTATTTGGAGTATTCTGAATGGGAGTACATTGGGCTTCTTAGACATGGATATCTATGCCCTTCAATAGGGTTGGGAAATTTTCTACCATTATTTCTTCAAATATTAATTTTATCCCCTTTCCCTTCTCTTCTACTTCTGGGATACCCAAGACATGTATGTTTTCAGGACTTTTCATGTCATTAGTTCCCTGAGAACTTGTTCAATTTTTTCCATTCTTTTCTTCATCCGTTCATTTCTATGTTCACTTTCAGAGGCCATTTTTTAAGCTCACCAATCATTTCTTTTGCTTCCTCAAATCTGGTATTTGTGATTCCAATATTTTTTAATTTGACATATTGCACCATTCATTCCCATAAGATCTGATTTTTTTCAATATATGCCTTCAAATTTTATGTTGTGCTCATCCAGTGTCTTCTTAATATCCTTAATCTCTTTAACTATCTCATTGAATTTATTAAGGATATTTGTTTGAACATCTATGATTAGTTGCCTCAACTTCTTTATGTCATCTGGAGGCTTATCTTGTTCTTTTAACTGGGCCATATCTTCCTGTTTCTTGGTGTGGATTATAATTTTTGGTTGTGTCTTGGCATCAGGCTTACTAGAGTATTTACTCTGGGTGTAGTTTTTCTCATTAGTTTCAGGCTTCCTGCCCTTTCTCCCTTGCTGGTTGTATAGTAGGAGCCAAGGATGTAGTTGGTGTTACAAGATATGGAGGCTGAAGCTGCCCTCATTGCACCAGGTACCAAGGAAGCATCTCTCAACTTTCTCCTTTACCAGGAGTAGGGACAAAGTCATAGCTTTGTGAAATAATACAAGTTGTGCTGGACTAAACTGTAGCTGCCCAGAGAGACTGGCAAAGCTTCACACCCCTTTCTCCCTTGCCTTGGGTAGGGGTGGAGCTGTAGGTGTGGGCAACAATCTATGCAGTTCAGGTCCAAAGATGACCACAGTTGCCCTGGTAGAATTCCAATTATTCAGTCTTTGCCAGCCAAATGTACTATTCATTACCTGGATAAGCTTATGCAGGGCCCTCCATCCTCCTCCCTGCCAGAGGTGGGGCTGAAGCCTGAGCTAAGGCTTCAGGGTGATCTGGGTGAAAAAAACTGGTTCCTACAGTCACTGTGATTTTGTTCAGCCTGGTTTCCCTCACGCTGGAGACAGGATCAAAATGGAGGACAAAGGCCTCTTTCAGACTTCAACAGTTTCAAACTTTAGATGTTCTTAGTGTTACACTTTATCAAGCCAAATTTACTCATCAGTAGCTGAAAGCAGTGGCCAAACATCTTCTCCTCCCCTGTTTTTGGGAATGGAGCTTCCAATTCCAGCCACAGAATTCCTCTAGGGTGATTTGCATTGCCAAGTTTGGGTGATCAAATGCCTCTGAGACTTGGCCAGTAATTTCCTAGAGAGGCTGCCACAGGCCCCAGCTTCCTCCATGTAGAGGTGGGGCTGGGGCCTAGGCTAGACCTGCATTATGGCCTGGATGGAAGGAAGCCAGTCCCCACTGCACTGTGATTTTCAGTCCTCCCCGCTTCCCCTCTGCCAGGCACTGAGTTAAGATGCCAGCTACCGGCCTCTTTCTCACTTGAACAATTTCATACTTAATTGTCCTTAGGGTTATATTTTTGTCCAGCGAATTTACTTATCAGGAGCTGAAGTTGGTACCCAACCGTCTCTTCCTCCCCCATATTTCAAAAGTGGAGCTTTCAATTCCAGCCACAAAGCAGCAGCCAAACTGAAATCAACATATTTCATTGGCTGAGCATCACCCCTTATAACCTAAGTAGTCTTAAATAAGTATAGTATATTAAGGCACCCATAATTACTATTTGATGGCAAAAAGAAATGAAAATGATTATCTAAATTAAAAAGGAAGGTAGAGTAGCAAATCAAATACTCTTTTGTGAAAATGAAGAGAAAGGCATGAATGACAAAGGGTCCAGTGAATGAAATGAGTTAGGGACGTAAATGACCTTCCATAGGGGAAGTTTTGAATATGACGGATCAAGGATTTAATCTTGGGAAGGACCAGAGTTGGAAGATAATGGGGGAGAAGGAAGAATATGGAAGGGATAAGGAAAGAAGATGATAAATTTTTAAACACTAAGGAGATACAATGAATAGAGAAGCAATCCATCAGGCTGTAAAGTATAAAAGACCCTAGCCTAGAGGGTCAACTCACCCTGTCACTAGATCTGGCTAAGAGAAAAAAAGATTTCTATGGTACAGTCCCCTAAAGGATGTGGTTTCTCAAACAGATGAGGGAGGCAAACATATTCAAGTCTATTTGAGGAGGAAGCAGCTGGTGCTGCAAGACTCACTGCCCTACAGCCCTGGGGAGGAGGTTTGTGTTCGAGGTTGAAGCACTGTGGGAGGATAGCCATAACTATGCTGACAGTAATAATCTCCCAGATCTTCAGGCTGGAATCTGCTGATGGTGAGAGTGAAATCTGTCCCAGACCCACTGCCACTGAATCGATCAGGGACCCCAGATGGCCGGTTGGATGCATTATAGATGAGTAGTTTAGGAGCCTGTCCTGGTTTCTGGTGGTACCAATGTAAGTTGCTATAAACACTCTGACTGGCCTTGCACTTGAGGGTGATGGTCTCTCCTGCAGATGCAGCCACAGAGCCTGGAGACTGGGTCATCACGATGTCCCCACTGGCACCTGCAACCAGAAAAGAACATAGATCATACATTTAATTTTGAATGTACAAAATATGTATCTAAATGTAGGTTTTCTTATTTATCATATATATTCAGAACTGCTTTAGATGAAATGGTTTGCTCAATCTGCATGTTAAAACCATTCTCAAAATTTATAAAGATAATACCCTTCTAAACCTCTCACCTGAGGCCCAGAACACCAGCAGGATGAGCAGTTGGGAATGTGACATCATCTTGCTCACCCAACTGATGTACTCAGTCTGCACTTCGAAGGATACTGCATTAATAAGGCTCTGAGCAGACAACCAAGTCCCCAAGGAGCAAATGCAAATTAATAGAGAGTATAAAGGCAAATGTACCTGTGCAGTGAGTTGTGAAGATAAATAATGGAAAGAGATAAAAATATCATGGGCACAGGAAATGTAACTACATTCCTGCAAAAGGCAAGAAATCAAATTAACTGTCAACAATAGTCGGAAATTGAAACAATTCGGAAAATGAAATATTTTTTCAGCAATTTTACTCTTTCAAATCAACTGCACCCATCTTGAAAACAAAAGGAATTTGTAAGAAAATGCATGCATCTGTAAGTGTAATATCAGAACTTAATTAAGTGTTGTAACTATGGTGCCCAAACTTAGGTGGAATATACTCATATCATTGGATAGATTAAGATGCAGTGCACGTATGGTGTATGTATCTCAGTCTAGATTTTAAACAGGTATTTGAAGCTCCTCTTCAACATCCCAAGGGCACCTCACTTAATATATCCAAAAAAAGACCTTCGTATTGCCCTTAATACAAATAATACTCCCAGAAATGAGTCACCAGATACTTACAAATCACCCTAAGCACTGTCATTTAAGTCAGCCATTTTATAAAACCACTGATGACCTGATTAGCAGAACTGAAGTGTAACACCTCCACCTAGTGGTCATAGGTAAAATGGCTTCAGCTCCCAAGGTCTGATAGAGCAGTTCATTTATTCCTACCCAAAACTAATGATACTTTTAGAACTATGCAGATAACGATATCATGAACACTTCTGGGCATAGGACACAATTCTGTGGATATTAGTGAGTGGTGGGCAATATTCTGTGGATATTAGGGTATTAGTGAGTGGTGCCCCTCTCATTTCCACCCCTTAATTCCAGGATTGTGAACCCCAGCTAGGGGAGAAATAGCACCACAGAGTGAATGCTGATTTAGAGCATACAAAGCTTCCTGGAAAGCATTGCCCCAGCCCTGCAGGTGCTGTCACCTAGTTGACAAGGTAAGTGAGCCCTAATAGGACCAACACACTGAGATGGAAGGACCCTGTATTTTGTTGGGTTTATCTCCCATCCTCTCTCCTCCAAATGTCAGGTTATTCATTAACAGCCTTTATTGTAATCCTAGTACAAAAAAGAGTACCAGGACTGTATGAGATAGCAACTATAGTATTTGTATAATAAGTATATGAATGAAAAGATAAATAAATAAATGATATAAATCAATTATGTAAAATTTATTTACAAGTAAAACAGAATTATAAGAAATAAACTAATGAGTGATTTTAGATTTTTTTTTGTTATTTCATAAATTTGCAGAAATGAAAATAGGTCAGCATACCCATAAATATTCAAGGGGAAATAAAGTTTAACAAAGGATAATGCTACCAAATATGAAAAATGTTTTAGGGATTAGACTCTTGGATGCAAACAACAGAAATGGAGTGGGTTTTGCTAAGCAAAAATGAAAGTATAAAATGAATATCCTTGGCTTACAGATCTGATCACAAGCTGGGGCAGCATAGGAAATGTGTTGGAAGTTAGATGGCATTAACACAGTCTGGGACATCACAAAAAGAGAAAGACATGATCCCACTCCTACCACAGATGGAAGGTGGACACTCCTGATGACAACATCAATGCTGGATGCCAGTCATGAGACACTGGAGGTTGAAGACATCTACTGCTGACATCATGGCAGAGGATAGTTTAGACTCAGAGATGCATATTAGAAAATTTTCCACATGTTATGTCCAAATTGTGTGAATCTAGCAACTGTAAATAAATTGCTAAATGCAATTACTGTTTTCCATCTTAGTGTTATCAGAGAATGCACAACATATGACTTCTTCCTGCATATAAGTAAGGAGAAATAGAACCAGCAAGATGGTGGCAGAGTAAGGAGCTCCTAGAGTCAGTTCGTGCTACAGGCCAGTTAGTAATCCCCCAGAGCTATCTAAAGCACCTGTTGGGTGGCTCCAGGAGACAAGAAGGTTATCGTGCAACATCGTAGAAAGATTGGAAGGAGGATATTCCTCATCTGCAGAGAAGATTTAAGAGTAGGGCACTCCACATCCCAGAGGCTGGTGCCCATCTTCCACTGGCTAAACGTGCTGCCTCAGGAGTAATTCCATGGCTGGAATTGGAAGCTCCACTTCCCAAAAATGGGGAAGGAAGAGAGGGTTCTGTACCAACTTAAGATACTGATCAGTAAATCTGGTGGGCTATCTTATAATCCTTAGAAGAGGTAAAGTTTGAACCTGTCCGGGTTAGAAAGAGGCCAGTAGCACCATTTTAACTCCACCTCTGGCAGAAGGGGAAGCAGCATGTACTGAATATCACACTGCTGGTAGGGTCTAGCTTCTTTCCATCCTGACCAAATTGCAGTTATAGCATAAACCCCATCCCCACCTCTGGCAGGGACATAACTGGAAAGGCATGCACCAGCCTATCCAGGAAACTATAGGCCACACCAAGGAGGCTGGTGATCATCCTGCTTGGCCATGCAGGCCACTTCAGGGGCCATCCTGTGGCTGGAATTTGTATCTCCATTTCCCAAAAACAGGGAGGAAGAGATGGTTGACCACTGATTTCAGCTATTGATTAATGAATTTAGATGGCTAGAGTATAACTCTAAAAATAGGTAAAGTTTTAAAATGTCCAAGTCAGAAAGTGACTGGTAACCTCCACTTTGACTATGAACACAGCATGAGGACAAGCAGGCTCACTGAAAATTACCATGATCGAAGGGACAGGTATCTTTCAACCAGGTTGCCCTCAGTCCAAGCCTAAGCTTCAACACCACATCTAGCAGGGAGAACTTGTCAGGCCCTGCAACAGCCTTTCCAGGTAAATGACAGTGCATTTGGCTAGCACTAACGGAATAGCATGATATGTACAAGACAACTGCAGTCACCTTGGACCTGTAATACATACATTGCTCCCCACACCTGTAGCTCCATCCCAGCCCCAGGAAGAGGAGAAAGGCACTTAAAGCTTTATAAGTCTATCTGGGCAATCACAGTCTAGAACAACACAACTTGGACTATCACACACAGATATAGCTTGGTTCAAACACCTGGCAAGAAAAAACTTGGAAGAAATTTCATCAGTCCCTGGGGCACTGAGGGCAACTTGATCCTCCACAGCTCACAACACCAACTGCATCCTTGGACCCTACTACACAACCAGCAAGGGAGAAAGGGCAAGAAAACCCTAAACTAAAGAGCAAAACTGCACCCAGAATGAATACTCTAGGAAGCCAGACATCGAGGTACCAAAAAAATTTCTACCCATGCTAAGAAACAGGAAGGTATTACCCAGAAAAAGGAGCAAGATATGCCTCCAGATGGCATAAAAGGGTTGAAACAACTAATTATAGTTGTTTAAACAAATCTCCTTAATAAACTCATTGAGATGGCAAAAGAGATTAAGGATATAAAGTAGACATTGGATGAGAACAAAGAAGAATTTGAATGCATACATAGAAAAATAGCAAATCTTATTGGAAAGAAATCAATAAATGAAATTTAAAATACACTAGCACAATCCCCCAAGTGCAGCGGGAAAGACCAAAAAAGAATGAAGGTCCAACAATGAGCCCTTGATACTAATGACTATGCTTGTGAGCCTGTGCACCTGAAATAACAAGGCCTAGAGCTGCAGGGTGCCTAAGAGTTACTTCCTGAGAGCTTCCATGTTGCTCAAATGTGGCCAGTCTCAATGCCAAACTCAGCATGTAAATGCATTGACTTCCCCCCAGCGTGGGACATGACTCCAGGGCATGAGCCTTCTTGGTGCTGAGGGATTACTACCAAGTACCAGCTGATGATGTAACTAGAAAATGACCATGAATAAAAGGGTCAACTCGGACAAGCAGAATATCTCAATCTATATATAATACCAGGAGTTAAAAATCCTTTTTGACATGAATAAATGGTGGAAATGGAAAGGACAAATGAGTTATATGGCTATGATTCTCCAAAAAGTGCCCAGAGGTTATCAGTGGGGTTGCCCTTATGCACACCTCAGCAGAGTCCCAGAGACAGATAAAGTAGATACAACCCCAAGTATTGGTTCTTCTGAGGGCTTCAGAAACCCATAGATTCTTTGGTCATGGCAGATCGAGTTCAGTGCCATCTCAGTTTGCCCTACTTTGAAATTTGTGTTTCTGTGTGATGTAGCTGGACTCAGATGTGATCTTTGTTCACAAGCTTCTCCTCATACTTTTAACAGAACTGTAGTTGGTGCTGGGGTTTAATGTATACCCAGGGGACCTGAATCTCTGGACTGACCACGTGATAGCCAGGCCCTGAACCTCAACAGACTTGCAACTCCTACCCTCCGGTTTATTGGACTTACCCCACTCAGCTAACATGGAGGTGAAGAAAGTCAACCACCACACCAGGGAGCCAAGAGTGCCTACAACTGAAAGCAGGAGAATTGCATCCAGCGTCCATGTGGAATCTAAGTCCCCTCTTGATATAGATGTGGAGTGGACACAACCATTCCAAGGTCCACAGGATGGAGGAATAGAATATGGATTAGAATGGACTTACTGATATTCTATTCATGAACAATTGTGATTAGTAATTGAAGGAAATGTGGCATCGGTGTGGAGAAAGTGGCCATGGTGGCTGCTGGGGGTAGGGAATGGGAGGAAGAGATTAGATGTGGAGGCATTTTCGGCACTTAGAGTAGTCCTGGGTCACACACTTTTTAAATCCAGAGTTTAGGATTCACTTTCAGGCAGCCTGATAAAGAGCCCTAATTCTAAAACAGAGTGCTGCTCCCTCAGTAGCTACTACTCATGGTTTCTATATTTAGGGACAAAGAATCAGAGACTCTTAGAAGGAGAAAGAAGCTTAGAAATGAAAGTTCTCATTTATTAATTAGGAAACAGAAGGACAGCAAAGTGAAGGACTTGGTCTAGTCATTTAGGCACAGAATTTAAATTTGAGACCAGTGCTCATTTACCTATGTTTTTGTTTGTATTTTTTTTCTTGAGGCCACCATCGAATTGTATAAAAAGACTCCCTACAATGCTGAGGGAAATATTTCACTGATAGAAGTTGCAGTCAGCTGTAGATGCAATCAACTGATTACGTAACCCAAATCCTGTTATGGTTTTACTCAATGCAATAGTGAACTAATTACAGACATCTTAGGGAAGTAATCCATGGACCTCTGTAAAAATGGAGAATTAAGAGCGGTAGTTGGAAATGTAACCCCTTCATCAAAAGTCATTTTCACACCCAACATTTTCCATCATGTCATCCCTCAAGCCCCAATCATGCCTCTAACCATTCCCTCCCCCAGGCTGATTATCAACAATTTACAAGATGACTGAACTGAGAAGATTTAAAAAGTAACAATACCTTATGAGTGATAGTCCCAGAGACAAAGATAGCAAATGTCCAAGCAATGGTCACACAGAATTAGTCAAGGAGAAGATCCTTGAGGCCTCATGAGGTCTGAAGATATATTTCTGTGTGTTTGTAGTCATCTGAAGGAGACCCTATTAAGCAATCCTAATCCTGGGAACCTATATGTGTTACCTCATATATAAAATCTCTGTGGATGTGATTAAGTTATAACTTCAGATGGGAGAATTGCCTGGATCAAAACCCTGGACCCCCAATGGCATCACATATATTCTTACAGGAGGGACATTTGACAACAAATAGAAAATAAAGTGGTATTAAGACAGTAAAGACAGGAATTAGGAGGCTTGAGGACTGAACAAACTCACCCACAACAATAAAATTATTCATTGCAATAAGGCTCTTAATATAGGTCTTATGTTTTATTTCTGTGGTGGAATCCTGACGGATTTTAGTACCAAGCATGGGTGGTTCTATAACAAATACCAAATATGTGGAAATGACAATCAAAATGGTTTATGGGTAAAGACTGGAAGAATTTTGAGACCTCTTATAAAACATAGATTTCTTTAAGCAGAACATTGTTAGAAATATAGACATTTGCTTCCGTTGTGGGCTCAGAGGAAATGATGAGCTGTTACCTTTAAAAGGAAATATGATAATCCTTGTATATAGAAGCAGAACATTGCTGAATTTTGTCTGAGTATTTTGCGTGAAAAGCAGAACTCGAAATCAATAAACTTTCACACTTAGCCTAGGAGATTTCCAAGCGAAGGATTCATGCCACGTCTCATGTTCATCTCGCTACATATGCAAACTACAGAAGAGAGGGAAAATGGTAAAGTGAAAAAGTAACTGTTAAGTAAAAAGGAAATAGGAATTTATGATTTGGGTAATATTCCATCTGTCTAGAACAAAAGATGCTAAATTTAATTTATGATCTGTAAAGAAAGAATGAACTGAACATAAGGTCAAGGGAGATTTGACAACTTTTGCAAGTTGAAAGACATTAGGCATGTGTATATGGATCACTTCAAACAAGGAGCAGAAATGAGGAACAGAGATGAGAATATCCTGGAAAGATTCATGGGGGACCCTCTTGTCTAATGATATGTGAAATGGAGAGAAGGCGTGCACATTTAATACCTGATACTCCTTCATATCAGTTATTAAATTTTCAAAAATATTTCACTTATTTTTTCTAGTATAAAATAAAAACATATATAATGCACTGTTGTTACACTATTTAACCTGCCATACATACTTCATCCATCATATAAGCAATAGTTGCTTAAAATACATTTTTTATTTACTTTAAGAAGAATATCTGTAGCTACACAAAGAGATTTCAACCCATCTTTTTAATCAAATTTTAGATTGAATTGATCCTAGCTTGTCTTATCTTATAGACTTCAGGGAAGCTTCCATGCAGCTCTGTCAGGAACTCAAATATTCCAAATTCTGGATTTTTATACTGCTTTGTAGCAAATTCTCTCTAAGTCAAGCAAAGAGATGCCACTTAAAAGTTCCTGTTGAATGAACAGACAACATTAAGCCAACAGTTATTTCAGTCTATGAAATTGTTTTCAGGTTATGCACATTTTTTCACTTTATTGAAATATATCATTCATCATAAACAATACATGTATAGTAATAATTGTGAACTTACAAAACAAAAATATGTAACATCATACAGGATTCTTGTACCTCACCCTACAACCAAACTTGCATGGTTGATAAACATTTTTAAGTATTTATTAAAAAGCATTGTCAATATATTACTACCCACCAAAATATTTTCCCCAACACACCCTATTATTATAATTGTATCATTTATATATGAAGATACAAAAACAACAAGTGTATATTAAAAGTTGTGCACATATATAGCAAACATGCATAACACCATAATGGAGGCTCATACATTGGCCCACCACAAATACCTTGCATTCTTACAAGATGCTTGTGACACAGTAAGAAAGAGTATTGTGAAAATCTTACTACTAATTATAGTCATTATCTTATATTTGGTGCATTTTCCTAAAAAACCACTGTGTTATTATTTTTTAAATATATTTTTATGACAGAAGTTGTAATCTTATAACACAATCATGCACATGTGCAGAATTCCCAAACAACATCCCTTTAGCAACACACCACACAGTGGCAGCGTATTTGTTACAGGTAAGATAATGTCCTCTGAATATTACCACTTACATAGTGTACATTTGGCCCACATTTTGCATACTGCCCCATTATTAACAAAGTACATCTTTTGCATAGATGCAAGAATATTATATTATTACTGCTAACCACAACCCATATTTCACTCCAGCTGTTATTTTCCCATGCTTCCCGACATTCCCACCACCCTGCATTAGTGATGTACATTTGCCCTAGCTAACAAAGGACACTCTTGCGTTTGTACCATCAACCACAATTCTCATCCATCTCTTGGTTTACCATGCTATTCAGTTCCTAGAATATTCTCTAGCATTCTGTCAATTGGCTCTTACATCCCTAGACATCCATTTTCATCCACAACCCCTTTTATAATCTATTAATCACTATGTATTATTATCCACTCTATACATTTCTGCACTTATACCATAAAGCTAATTAAAACTTCTACATACATTAAACATCAGTAGCCCGTCCCTGGCTTCCTCTTATTTCCTTTGAGATACCACCATCTAACACCATGTCTTGAAGATATTTTCTTACATTTTCTTCTAGAAAGCTAATGGTTCTTGGCTTTATTTTTAGTTTTTTTATCAGTTTTGAGTTAATTTTTGGATAACGTGTGAGATAGGGGCCCTCATTTATTCTTTTGGCTATAGATATCATACTTTCAGCATCATTTCTTGAATGGACTGTTCTGACCAAGATGTGTAGTTTTGACAGGCTAGTCAAAAATCACTTGACCATACATGTGAAGGTCTGTTTCTGAAGTTTGGATCCCTTTTTCTATATGTCTGTTTTTATGCCAGTACCAAGCTGTTTTACCACTGTAGCTAGATAACATGCTTTAAAATCTGGACATGACAGATTGCTTTTCCTTTTTAAAAGTTTCTGGCTATTCAGGACCCCATACCCTTCCAAATAAATTTGATAATTGCATTTTTGATATTTTTAAATGCTGGTGCAAATTTTACAGGATTGCATTGAATCTATATATAAATTAGAGTGGAATTAACATCTTAATTATATTTAGTCTTCCAATGAATGAGCATGGAATGGTTTTCCATTTATTTAGGCCTTTTTTTATTTCTTTTAACATTGAGTTGCAGTTTTCTGAGTACTAGTGCTTTACATCATTGCTTAAGTTTATTCCTGCCTAATTGAGTGTTATCTGCCATATTCTATTTTCAACACTCTTTTGACATTTGGTACTTTTATTGATATAATCTTCATTTCTAGACTCTCTTCCAAGCCTCTCTCTCCTGTCTTTCCATGTTCTAGGACACCCTTAGTATTTCCTGAAAATCTGGTCTCTTCTTTAGAAATTGTCCCAGTTTCTGTTTATCACTGATATTCTAAACTCGCCCTCATTTTTGAAATAAAATCTTACCAAATATAAGATCCTTTTTTTAAAATTTTTTAAATTGATTTTGTAAAAATATTACATTGAAAAAACAATATGAGGTCCCATTCAACCCCACCACCCCCCCCCACCACTCCCCCCCCCACAGCAACACTCACTCCCATCTTCATGGTACATCCATTGCATTTGGTAAGATCCTTGAATGTAAGTTTTACTCTTGTAATATTATAAATATATCATAGCACTGTCTTCCTGCCTCAATGGTTTCTTGTGAGAAATTAGCACTCTATCTTATTGGGTATCCTTATTTTTTATGCATTGCTTTTATATTGTTCTCAGAATTCTCTCTGAGACATTGGCATTGGGCATTTTGGTCAGTGTGTGTCCTGAAGTTGGTCTATTTAAAATATTTGGAAAGGGAGTACATTGGGCTTCTTAGACATGGATGTCTATGTCCTTCAATAGGGTTGGGAAAATTTCTACCATTATTTCTTCTAATATTCTTTCTTCCCCTTTTCCCTTCTCTTCTCCTTCTGGGACATTCATGACATGAATGTTTGCACAATTTTTCATGTCATTATTTCCCTGAGACCTTGTTCAATTTTTTCCATTCTTTTCTTCATCTGCTCTTTTATTGCACACTTAAAGAAGCCATTTTTAAGCTCACCAAACCTTTCTTCTGTCTCCTCAAATCTGCACTTTATGATTCCAATATTTTAAAATTTGACTTATTGTACCATTCATTCCCAAAAGATCAGGTTTTTTTGTATATGCTTTCAAATTTTAATTTGTGATCATCCATAACTTCTTAGTATCCATAATCTCTTTAGCCATCTCATTGAATTTATTAAGGAGATTTATTTGAACATATATGATTAGTTGTCTCAACTCCTTTATATCATCTGGAGGCTTAACTTGTTCCTTTAACTGGGTCATATCTTTCTGTTTTTTGGTGTGGATTAAAGTTTTTGTTGGTGTCTTGGCATCTGGCTTACTACAGTATTTATTCTGGGTGTAGTTTTTCTCTTTAGTTTAGGGCTTCCTGCCCTTTCCCCCTTGCTGGTTGTGTAGTAGGAGCCAAGGATGTAGTTAATGTTATAAGGTATGGAGGCTGAAGCTACGCTCATCGCTCCAGATACCAATGCAGCTTTTCCCAACTTTCTCCAGGGGTAGGGACAAAGTCACAGCTATGTGGAATAATACAAGTTGTGCAAGCCTAGACTGTAGTTGCCCAGAGAGACTAATGAAGCTTCACACCCCTTTCTCCCTTGCTTTGGGTTGGGGAGAGCTGCAGGTGTGGGCAACAGTCTATGCAGTTTGGGTCCAAAGATGACCACAGTTGCCCCAGCAGACTTCCCATTATTCAGTCTTTGCCAGCCTAATGTACCTGCGGTTACCTGGATAGACTTGTGCAGGGCCCACCAACATCCTCCCTGCAAGAGGTAGGGCTGAAGACTGGGCTAAGGCTGCAGGGTGATGTGGGTGAAATAACCTGTATCCTACAGTCAATGTGATTTTTGTTCTGCCCGGTTTCCCTTTGTGCTGGGGACCGGATAAAAGTGGAGGGTAACAGCCTCTTTCAGACTTTGACAATTTCAAACTTTAGATGTTCTTAGGATTATACTTTAGCCATATTTCCTAATCAGTACCTGAAAGCGGTGGCCAAACATCTCCTCCTCCCCTGTTCTTGGGAATGGAGTTTCCAATTCCAGCCACAGAATTGCTTCTGGGTGATTTGCATTGCCAACTTAGCATGACCAAATGGCTCTGAGACTTGGCCAGTAATTTCCTAGAGAGGCTGCCACGGGTCCACCAACTTCCTCCCTGCTGGATGTGGCACTGGGCCCTAGGCTAGACCTGCAATATGTCCTGGATGGAAAGAATCTGGCCCCCACCAGCACTGTGATTTTCAGTCCTGCCTACTTCCCCTCATGCCAGGCGCAGAGTTAAGATGGCAGCTACCAGCTTCTTTCTCACTTGGACAATTTCAAACTTTAGCTGTTCTTAGGGTTGTAATTCTACTCACCAAATTTACTCATCAGTAACTGAAGTTAGTGCCCAACCATCTCTTCCTCCCCCATATTTTGGAAGTGGAGCTTTCAATTTCAGCTGCAGAACAGCTCCCCAGGTGGTTTATGCCTCAATTGGAGGATGGGCACCAGCCCCATGGCTTGGAGTGCTCTACTTCTGAGTTTTGTCTGCAGATGGGCAACCTCCTCCTTTCATTCCTTCAAGAATGTTGCAGGATGCACTTCTGGTCTCTTGAAGCCCCCAGGCACGTTCTTCAGCTATCTCAAGAGCTCTGAGCATTTACTAACTCCGCCATGTAGCAGGAGATGACTCTAGATGCTCCTTACTCCGCCCTATCTAGTTGGTTGTTCTCTCAGGTTATGCACCTTTAAAGAAAAAAAGTATGTAGAAATATATTTGAGGATATTGTGAGGAATTGGAAATATTGCAAAGTTCCCGTTTATTTGATCCTAATGCACTTATTTCTTGTACAGCACCATGGCACTCTAATAGAATCCAGTTGTAACCAAATTTTCTAGTTTAGGACAAAGGCCTGTTAGAGGTCTTCAGGATTTATGAAATTCCAGCCTCCTTATCCATAGTCCCTCCACTCATTATTGATTTGTGTTCCTCTAAACTAGAATATTTTTGAGAATGTTATATTATCAAAAGTACTGTCTGCTGAGGTGAAAGAGACAAGAGGACAAAATTAAAGAAGGCTGTGGAATTACAAAATTCTACATACTGATAAAACTATGAACTTCAAAAACCCTTTGAAGAAAAACAAGGTATGATACCTTATTTTCCCAGGCTACTATCATAGGTACTACAGAATGGGATGGCTTGAACACTGAGAATTTATAGGCTCACTGTTTTGTGGTTAGGAAAAAATCCACCACTAAGAAAGCAGCAAAGCAATGCTTTCTCCCTAATCTCTACAATATTCCAGTGCTGGCTACCAGAGATCCTTGAGGTTCCTTGGCTACTCTCCCTGCCTTGCCTTCATAGCAATGTCCTCTTCTTTCTCTTCTGGTTGCTGTTGACTTCCATCTTATGGATCCTCCCTGTGGCTTCTATATTTTGAATGAAGTTACCATGCTTATAATAGAATCCAATAATCTGATTAAGGCCCCCTTCCAATCATGTCAGCCACACCTTAACTCAAATAACATATTCAATGTCCTAACTACAATATGCCCATACAGACAGGAATACTGACAATGATTAAGAATATATATGTACTTCAATCTACACCTGATAAGACAGAGGTCAGCTCTGCAGGGAGAGTTATAACAAACATGGGCTCGGAGGCCAGAGACTTGGGTACAGAAGCCAAAGCCAGAGGTCCAGAGGGCAGAGACGTGTCACAAAGGGCAATCCCTTGGTTATAGAGATGACTCCAGGCAGTGAACCTAAAAGAACTTCAGGATTTCAAAATTGCTTGGAAGCAGTGCTTCCTTTCTTCCTTTCATCTTCTCCCTTTTGGAATTAGGATGTCTGCAATATTTATACAATGCGTGCCCCACCAGGGTATTTTGTAGTGAGTGAAATTCTTTTCTTGTTTCTGGTCGACAGACAGAAATAAATTTACCCCAGATTGGACCCTACTGCGAATGTAATGCCTACCTAATTTATCTAATTTAGACAATTTAGATGGTGACTTGTGACTGTTCAGGACATGATATTTAGATGAGGCTTGGGAATTGAGTTGAGGCTATAATTTGTTTGGATATTTGGGCATGTTGGGATGAGGACAGGTATTTTGCATATGGGATAAATGGACATCACTGAGGTTGAAGAAAACACACTATACACTGAACACCAGCCTGAAAATACCTTGTCTTAAATTCTGGTGCCCATGCATGCTACGTCATATGAAACATTCACGGTACTTTGTTTAGTTTGAGATGGAGACATTATCCTGGGACTTCAGGTTAGGCAAAAATACTATCACGTGTACTCCTATAAAAGGGATACAGGGCAGCTCCATGTCCCAAAGACACCTCCACCTCTCATCTCTTCCTGCCTTTCCCATTGACTATGAGGTGCAGAGGTGCCCAAAGATGTACTTACCAAATCCAATGGATGTGTCATGATGATGGGAACGAGTGTTGTTGGGGGGGGAGGGGGGGTGGGGGGTGGGGTTGAATGGGACCTCACATATATATTTTTGATGTAATATTATTACAAAGTCAATAAAAAATAAAAAAAAAATAAAATAAAAAATAAAAAAAAATTAAAAAGGGATACAGGATAATTTGGCAGACAAACATAAAAATGCAAGAGAGAAAAGAGCATAGAGTAATTTGAAGATGCTGGACTTGAAAGCTGGAGTAATGAAGTCTCAAAACAAAAAATTCTGGCAGCCTCCATGAGCTCGTAGAGTCATGGAATATATGAAGAGCTTCCAAAAGTTTGGCCTTATAGAATCCTTGATTGCAGCCCTGAGATACTGATTTCAATTCTCTGGCTTCCAAAAGTGTGAGTGATTTGAATTCTGCTATTGTGAGTTATCAAGTTTTTTTTTTTTTCAATTTGTTAAAGCAGCCACAAAAAAACTAATTTAATCATTAATAATTGATGAATAATTGAGGGATTTTAAAAAGAGACATGAAAAGCCTATCAATCATTGGAAATGAGGGTTTTATATGTATCAGGTTTGGCTCATAACCTGTTATGAGTGTTGAGTGTGTTGACTCATTTTGCCTCAAGACATCCTCACGAAATAGGGACAATTAGAATAAACACTTTATATCTGAGAAAACCTTCACACTGGGAGGTTAAGTAATTTACTTGAGGACACATGGGCAGAAACTGTTAAAGATGTACAAAATTTGCACGTATTTATAAGTAGGATTAGAAAATTGTGGGATGGCCTTTAACAGGAAGAGAATGACAAAGACAGATAATGTTCAATCTTTTTAAACTTTCTCTTATTTTCAAAATAAAATGGAGGGCACATCAAAGGTATTGAGGTAGTTCTGTAAAATACAATCAGGGGACACTGAGCAGAAGGGCCTGCCCCAACAGAGGGTCCAGTAGGTAAGGAGGGAGAGTGACAGACAAGACCTCCAGAGGAGAGTGTGAGCCTGTGCTGGTGAGGATTATACCTTTATGTCATATGTGGAGGACAATAACAGGGACCAGAGGAAGGGAAGGAGAATGAGGAGTCAAAATAGGAAAGTTTAGATAAAGGAGGCACAGGGAAGAGGTAGTTGATCCATCAGGGAATGAAACACTCTGAAATGGGCTTTCATTTCATCTTTCGGAGCATGAAAATAGCCATCAGAAGAATGTAGAATTAGTCTGCCAGGTGGTTAAAGACATGTGGTGTAGGCAACCCAAAGTCAGCCTGAGGGCCAGCTGAGGAGCATGTGAAGGAGATCAAAGATGATTGAGCCTAGAACACACAGACCTCAGGGGACCTGCCAGATAACTATACACCAAGAGAAGGCCCTGATGAGTCAGTGAGGCTCCCATATGAACAAAATGCACAGCTCACCAAAAACTCACCAGCTAACGCTTTATGATACTGGTGTTGGGCATGGTATCTTACATGACAGTGGCTAACTGACATATTTTCATCTTTTAAATTGCTATTCATTCTAAGCCACAGTCTCCTCCCCAGACCTGATTTATTTTTTAACCTAGCACTAAAAAATGACCTAGTGTATATTTTTCATATGTGTTTTTATCTCATTAACTACAATGATAGGAGAGAACTTTGCAAAAGACAGAGGAACCATTCAATAAATGTTCATTGTGTGAATGAATGACATGGATTCAATGATGAAAATACCTTTCATTACTAAGAGTAAAGAACAGTTTTGTGTGTCAGAGAGTTCAGTATATTCTCCTCTGATTTAATGAGATATTTGGTGAAATTAAATTTCATCCACCAAAATATTTATGAAGAAGTTTCAGAAATAATACTAGAATATTCAGAGTATTTCCACTAGTACACTGAGAATAATGTGTTAATTACATTTTATCCAGGGAAGTGGATTTGAATCAACTGGTAGATTGTCTCCCTACCACTTAGGAGGTGCAGGG
Source organism: Dasypus novemcinctus (assembly GCF_030445035.2). Classification (NCBI taxonomy): domain Eukaryota; kingdom Metazoa; phylum Chordata; class Mammalia; order Cingulata; family Dasypodidae; genus Dasypus; species Dasypus novemcinctus. The sequence continues at coordinate 84,813,044 of NC_080689.1, read as the reverse complement.
TTCAAACCCAGGGCCTCCTGGCTCATGGGGTAAGCTGGCCCATGCACAGTGCTGAGGCATGCAAGGAGTGCCATGCCACTCTGGGGTATCCCCCGTGTAGGGAAGCCCCACACACAAGCAATGTGCCCCATAAGGAGAGCTGCCCTGTGCAAAAAAAGCAAGCCTGCCCTGGAGTAGCATTATACACACGGAGAGCTGACACAGCAAGATGACACAACAAAAAGAGACAGATTCCTGGTGCTGCTGATAAGAATACAAGCAGACACAGAAGAATACACAGGGAATGAATGCAGAGAGCAGGCAATGGGGTGAGGGGGAGTGGGCAGTGAGAGGAGAGAAATAAATAAAATAAATAAATGAATAAATAAATAAATTTATCTAAAGTGTTCAGGTTACAGCAGTTTTAAGGATGGTAAGAAAGAAAGTTGACGATTGGTGAAAGAGTTCAGGGGGAAAAGTCTCACACATTTCTAGAAGGGTAAAGCTGAAGAATTAGAGAGTAGCCGTGAAAGAATGAGAATAGCTGAAAGACATGCAGAAAAGTAAAAGGGCTTTATAAAAAGGGCAGACTTTCAGTTATTTTATAAATATTTGGATATAGACTGTTGTAGTTAGCCAGACTGAAATGGATTGGCTTTCACAAGAGGTATTTATTAACGTACAAGCTTACAATTTTGAGACTGAGAAAAATGTCTAAATCGAGGCATCATCAGGTAATGCTTTCTCCCCAAAGACCAGCTGCCAGTGATGCTCGAATCCTCTGTCACATGGCAAGACACATGGAGGCATCTGCTTCTTTTTTCCATAACTTTCAGGATTCATTGCTTCAGATTCTTGCTGCCATGGCTTTCCCCTTCTTTGTTTAAATCTCATTCTCTTATAAAAGACTCAAATAGAGGGACTGAGACTCACAGTGATCCAGGCATGAACTGAAGTAACCACCTCAAGGTGTCCCAACTATCTACAATAGGTTACATCCACAGAATGGATTCACCTTAAGATCATACTTTACCGAGGTTCCCACTGTTTCACACCATCAAAAATACATATGTTCTATTTGAATTGTTTTTTTTTAAACAGATGGAACATACAATGTTAGGTAATATTGTAAAGAATAAAATTTTATACGTGTCCTTTCAAATATATGGGAATAAGATGAAGTAAACACAGACCTTACAACAACATAGAACACATTTAATTTTTGGCAAGTTTGATGGTTCAGCCATTTTATAAGAGAACTATAGAAATAGCATGGCAATTGCAGGAATATGAAGCCCACTTGAAAATTTTATATCCAAACTGAAATCAACATATGTCATTGGCTGAGCATCATCCCTTATAACCAAAGCATTCTTCAATGAGTATAGTATATTAAGGCACCCACAATTACTATTTGATGGCAATTACAATGAAAATAGTTATCTAAATAAAAAAACAAGGTAGAGTAGCAAATGTAATCATCTTTTGTAACACTGAAAAGAAAGGTTTGGATGACAATGAGTCCAGGGAAGGAAAGAGTAAGGGAGGAAAATGACCTTCCACAGGGGAAGTTTTGAATATGAAGGATCAAGGATTTAATCTTGGGAAGGACCAGTTGTAGGAGGATGATGGGGGAGAAGAAAGAAGATGATGAATTTTTAAACATTAAGGAGATACAAGGAATAGAGAATCATTCCATCAGGTTGTAAAGTTTAAAAAACCCTAGCCAAGAGGGTCAATTCACCCTGATATTTGATATGGCCAAGTGAAAAAAGGATTTCTATGGTACAGTCCCCTGTAGCAGACAGAGGGAGGAAGCAAACATATTCAAGTCTATTTGAGGAGGAAGCAGCTGGTACCGCAAGACTGACTACCCTACAGCCCTGGGGAGGAGGTTTGTGTTCGAGGTTGAAGCACTGTGGGAGGTTGCTGACAGTACTAATCTCCCAAATCTTCAGGCTGGAATCTGCTGATGGTGAGAGTGAGATCTGTCCCAGACCCACTGCCACTGAATCGATCAGGGACCCCAGATGGCCGGTTGGATGCAGTGTAGATGAGCCGTTTAGGAGCCTGTCCTGGTTTCTGGTGGTACCAGGCTAAGTTGCTGCTAACACTCTGACTGGTCTTGCACTTGAGGGTGACGGTCTCTCCTGCAGATGCAGCCACAGAGCCTGGAGACTGGGTTATCACGATGTCCCCACTGACACCTGCAACCAGAAAAGAACATTGATCATACATTCAATCACATATGTATAAAATATGTATCTAAATATAGGTTTTCTTATTTATCATATATATTCAGATATTCTTTAGATGAAATGGTTTTCTCACTCTGCATGTTAAAACCATTCTCCAAATATAAACATAATACTCTTCTAAACCTCTCACCTGAGGCCCAGAGTAACAGCAGGATTGGCAGTTAGGAATGTGACATCATCTTGCTCACCTGTGTGATGTACTCAGTTCCCATCTCCAGGGAAACTACATTAATAGAGCTCTGAGCAGACAACCAAGTCCCCGAGGAGCATATGCAAATCTATAGAGAGTATAAAGTCAAATGTACCTGTGCAGTGAGTTGGAAAGATAAATTATGGATGGAGATTAAAATATCATGACCACAGGAAATGTAACTACACACCTGCAAAAGGCAGGGTATCAACTTAGCACCACAACTTTCAACAATATTCAGAAGAATTCGGAAAATGAAATATTTTATCCCCAATTGTACTCTTTCAAATCAATTGCACCCATCTTGAAAACAGAAGGAATTTGTAAGAAAACACATACATCTGTAAGTGTAATATCAGAACGTAATTAAATGTTATAAATACGGTACCAAAACCTATGTGGAATATCCTCATATCATTGGATAGATTACGATGTAGTACACGTATTGTGTATCTAACTCACTCTATTCTAAATTTTAACATCCCAAAGGAGCCTCACTTAATACATCCAAAACAAGTCCTCTGTTTTGCCCTTAATACAATATTACTCCCAGGAAGTAATCATCAAATATTTACAAGTTACCCTTAGAGCTATCATTTAAGTCGACCACTTTCTAAATTCACTAATGTAGTGATTAGCAGACCTGAAGTGCAACACCTCCACCTAGTGGTCATACGTAAAATGGCTTCAGCTCCCAAGGTCTGATAGAGCCTTTCTTCATTTATGCCTAACTAAAACTAATGATACTTTCAGAATAATGCAAATAACAATATCATGAACACTTCTAGACACGGGACATTAAATTGTGAACAAGTAGAACGATTCGTTTTACTGGGAGGTTACACAGTAAACAAGTAACATTTCTGCAGCCATTTCTAACCTGCTTCTTTGAGATTTCCTCCTCTGAGCTAAGCTGTTACTCAGGAAAGGTAGGGCCATGTGAACCTGGTCCATTTCAGGATCAACCCTCTGCACGAACAGTCAGAGGTAAGAGAAAATTTAGGACACTTTAACAATTATATGCATAAAAAATTCTTCCAATATCATGAGTATAACTTTTCCTGCAGACTTTTTCCAAAGCTCCTGAGGTTTTCCATGATGTGGAATGTCCTAAGGCATGTATTGTTCTAATTCTAATTAAGAACTTCATTTCCTATGAGCACTTTACCTTAGGAGAGGGTCCCCTCCCAGCATTCAGGAATGGTGCTGCACATACCCACCTCATCAGGGAGGGCGTTCCTTCTAATCTACAATCCACCCTGCTCTTGGCCCACCATGTATTTATATTTAGAAGATGTTAATAATTAATTCAGGTTTGCTCTTTCCACCCATGTATTTTTTCCTCCTCTTCCATGAAGTTGCATTTAATATACATTCTTTATTTTGCTTGAATTTCTACTACTTAATTGAAAGGTTTCCTGCATCAGTGCAACAGAATTTCCTTCACATTCTTACACACATTCAAAAATTTAAAGTCATCATGGATGACAGGATGATAAAAAAAGGATGTGTCATGCAGGGTAACTGGCCCAGAGGGGTCCATGTGAAATGTGGAGGAAGGAAACATTGTCTTCAAGTAGGGGAGAGTTGGCCTAATGCGTGAATAGAGGAGGGGGCTGTCCTTCAAACCCAGGGAAGAGCACTTCAGAAAATGATCAGGATTGGGAAAAGATGGGCCTGGATATTTAATAAAGACTAACGAAACAGAGCGTGAAAGCAGAACGGGCATGATCCAAGGGAAACATTACTTCGATGAAAGTTTACGGCTTAGGTTATGTACTATGAGAATCCATGGAACAGGAGTTGAAATTAATTTTTTCATCTTAGGAGGTAATTCTGGGTCATTTTACAGCAATAACACTCCAAAGGTGCTCACACAGTGGAAGCCACTAACGTTTCAGTGCAGCTCGGAAACTAGCTTTCCTATCATCTTCTTCCCTGAAGTCATATGATGATTTTTAAAAATAAAATTTTCCAAATGCTCTCCCAATGCCAAAGATCCAATTGAGGTGCAATCAATCTTTGGTAAATGATTTAAGAAGAACACTTCGTGTTAATTAGAGTTCTAAAAAAGCCTGGGGACTCCTGCCCACAGTATATACACACCTTCTCTCAATTGTTGAAACATTATTCAGGTGCTGCTGTGAAGGGATTTTGCAGATATCATTAAAGTTGTTGACTTTAAGAAGGGGGGTACGTTAAATCTTGATCTACTGGTCAGAGAGAAAGAGCCCAGAGAAATTCATAAATAATTAGTATTTGAAATGGAAAAATGCATCTGAATTTGATTGTGGAGTTTCAGGGACCAGGTGGCAAGGAATGTGGGCAGGCTCTAGGAGGAGAGAGCTGACAGCCAGCAAGGACATGGGATCTCAGCACTATCACCTGAGGAACTGCTTCTGCCAAACCCCATGAGCTTGGAAGAAAACTCTATGCCCTGGACAGAAGGCAGCCCTATTTAACCATGGAGGAACCTGAGAAGAAAGCCATCAACTGTGGACCCAGACTCTTGAACCATGTAGGAACCTGAGAAGAGAATCATGAACATTGGACCCAGACTCTTCATCTACAAAACTCTGACCTAATCAATTGCTAATTAGTTATAAAATGAGAGAAAAGTGATGTGTGTGTGTCCATATATGTATTAAATTGAACCACATGCTAGAAGGGAAGTCATAAATCCAGATACAAGAGTTATCATCCCATTTTGAGCTCATAGCTGAATGGTGTTGACACATGTCTCTTCTCATGAAATGTGCTGTGCTTTAGGCCCCTTTCACCCACAGATGATTTACTGATGAGTTACCACATCCACAGGGTCAGAGCTGAATACTGTGCTATGAAAATACAGGTAAGAGCAGAACTAGCTTTGAAGGTGGTCAGGATCTGTCCCCTCTGTTTCCATGGCCATGTTCTCTGACAACTGAAGAAATTCTAGACAGGGTTGTTGGTAAGAGGGCAGTGACCTGGGGGCATCCCAGGTAGACCTGAACCAAGCTGCTGTCTTCACATTTGCTTTAGACTCTGGAATATTTCAGATTTCTAAATGTGGATGACTCATTCCTTCTACATGGATCAAAATGGGAATATTGTATTTTGTCTTGATCTAAGCAGTAAACTGACTTATGCTTCCATTTATTGAGAATTTACAATTCTATGTGTTTTATTTAATTTTGTATACTCCTGTTTTTCAAATGACCAACAAAATCTTAATTATAGATAAAATCAACTTAGCAAGTACATTTTCTTGGGACAGCTCATACTGCCCCATGAACTTACCAGGGGGCAATATAGCCAAGTGCTTTTGTTGCAGACATGAAATCAAGCTGATTGTAATAAGAGGCATGATTCATATGCAGCCAGATCTAACATGCCTTAGGTTCTGAAACAATTCTACGTTATCTATGGAATGCTTTTACCCCAGTATAGATACAGGGCCCCAGTGAATGTGCGCAAAACATTGGAGCATGAATGGATGAAAGTAATGTGTTACCAAATTCTTAATATGAAGGCAAAATTAATCCATAAACTTTAAATAATGAGATTTGTTGCCAAATGCATAGAATATTGATGTACAGAATAAAACATGATGCTGTTTCCTTAAAAGGGGAACAATGCATTAGCAGTGACCAAGACATTTTTCAGTAAAGGGTATACGATATTCCTGAAACAGATTCATGGAAACCAAATGCATGTGGTGTCCTGGACTGGAATCTGGAAACAGGGTAAGAGTAAAAAATTAGATAAAACTGAATGAAGTCTGGAGTATAGTTACTAAATTTGTACCAATGTAAATCTCTTAGTTTGACCAATGTACCATGATTATGTAAGATGTTAACATTAGGGGGAAGTGGGCAATGGTGTGCAGGGACTCTCTGGACAACTTCTACAACTTATATATGAATCCAAAATTATTCAAAAATATAAACTTATTTAACAAAACACAAGGAGAGAGATCTCAGTATAGCAGAGTGAACATTGTATTTAACCAAGTGAGGTCTGAAATGACGAGGTCATGTAAGATAATCCTATTCTAAAGCCAGACCCCATCTGCAGTGACATTAAAATGCTTGCTCCAGACATTCAGCATCTCCCTTTGTAAGTGAAAGCTGCACAACTTGCCATAGTGACTTTTCGACTCGTGATTTTCCTCACCTTATTGGACCCTGGTAGGCAAAAAGGTTTTCCCAGGGGTTCATGGCCAAGAATAGGTTTAATGGAGTACATTTCTAGATCTATGTATTCTGCTCAGATTCTTTCTTAAAGTGGATCTTTCCAAGAACAGTCAAGTTGTGCTGCTGACTCCTTTCCCACCTCATGTGCACAATCACCCTCAACTGCTTTAATAAGTTGAGTGAGCACTCACTCCTCTTACCACAGGCATTTCTATGGGATCCAAAAGAAAATGCAGCAAGAAATGTAGAGATTTTTTTTTTTCAGAAATCCACGTGGGTCAGCGTACAGAAAGTGAACGACTCCAGAAACTGGCAACTCTCCTGTGGTGCCAAATATTTCACACCCAACAAACTGAAGGAAGATATAGTTGAGTTGTCACAACAAATATTCCAACTTGAATCAGGGAATTTCAAAATTCATAGCTTGAGTCCACCTTGTTTATTCTTGTCTCTTCTATATTTTAATAAAACAACCTGATTGAAAACTTTCCATTTTCCAATTGGATCTAGCTAAACATTACAAGCTGGAATTTCCCACTCTTTTGAAAAAGGGATTAAAGAATTCCCAACTAATTTTTGAATATAATTTCTGAAAATTTTACATGATTTCTTTACAAAATGTTCATTAAAATAAAAAGCACCTTGGTTACTTTATGCATTTGAACAAAAGGTTCAAATATTTTGCAAATTAACCTATAATTCACAAAGAGAGAAGGTATGGAATGGATTATTATGCTTTTATTCAATATCAAATTGTCTAGGTCCCTATTCAATTACTCTGTGTGTTCATGTGTGTACAGATATCTGTGCGTAGACATATAGATATATTTTTAATATATATGTATTATAATATTTATGCATATAAGCATTTGTAAATTTTGATCACCATAGTTTCTCTTTGTGTGAATCGAGTAACAGAGGTTTCTTGATTCAAAGTATGAAAAAGTTTTTACCAAAATCAAATTTAAAAAAATCTCATCATCTTTGCATTCTTAAATTGGAAAGAAAATTATTCCTACCACCACATTTTGCTTTGCAGAAATTTGTCCTACCGTAACCACACACATAGATCAGTTTTCTTCAATGCTGAAGTTTTTATTTAATTTACAATAGGATTAATAAGAGAAGACATTGGGCCTCAAGCAGAATGAATTTTAAAAACCGTTTTCTCTCTCCTTCCCCCCAGATTTGATGCCCACCCAGAACCTCAGAATGTGAAATAGGGTCCCTGCAGATGGAGTTAGTTAGATGAAGATGAGGCCGTGCTGGATTAGGGGACCAAATCCAGGGGCTGGCGTCTTTCTAAGGAGGGACGTGGAGACTGGAGCCACGGAGGAGGGCGGTGTGAAGACGGGCAGAGAGGCAGGAGCCCCCACGCCAGGCACCGCCCAGGACTGGAGCCCCCGGGCGTGGAGGGGCTCTGCTCGCAGCCTCTAAGGTCCCGGCAATGATGACACCAGGATTTTGGACTTTGGCCTCCAGAACTTAGAAGAAAACGCCCTTGGGTAGCTGGTGCGCTTGCGCAGGGGTCCCCGCTGTCCAGGTGCGGCCCAGGCCCACGAGAGGTGGTGCCCGTGCGCTGGTGACAGTGACCCCAGGTGCCCCCTGGGTCAGTCCCAGAAGTACCTGCCTTTGAAGAAGGGTCCCCGTGTCGGGTCCACTGCGTCAGACTCAGCGTCACTCCTGAGCGGAACATCCTAAGAGTGGGATGCTGGATCTCCTCTCTGGGGTCCCAGAGGACTGGAGGCTTATCCGGTGGCGCAGTGGAGGACATGGACTCCCAGACGCCCTGCAGCTGCGAGGTGCGCACTTCATCCTCCTGGGGAGGCAGCAAATCAGGGGGCGCCCTCCAGGCCCTGGGAGTTTGGCTGCATGATGGACTGTGGGGCCAGGAAGTGGCTCAGCCAAATGCCATGGCCAAACTGATGACTGCCACCAAGAGCTGGTTCATTTAGAAAGTTACTGAAAATATGGCCAAAAATGAAATCAGTATTGCAAATAAACTATTTCCTAATGGAAGCATCTGAGGTATTAATGGAAAAGAGACATCATTGAGTTGTTAGTGAAACCATTCTTTTTCTAATGGAGAAAAAGCCACTTTATAGTTCATACTTGCACACACAAAAAACATGGAATTAAAGATAAGCAAAATTAATTTAGAAGAACCCCCTTTTGATCTAAATGAAATCTAACATATCAGAGATACTTAAATACATCCTAGCAGATACATGTGACAAATTGGTGTGAGGAATAGTGCTATTAAAATAAAAGTTTCCCTGAGCTACAGATGCTAGTATTCTGTCACTGATGTGTGTTCTGTTTTCAACGAGGTTAATACTCACACTATACTGTAAATTTCTACAAACTTTTAGTGCAAGTTATACTTTTGTTATCATTTACTCTTTGTAAAAAGGAAAACATTGAGATCTTCCTCGTGGCTCAAATGTGGCCTTTCTCTAAGTCACTCATTCAGCATATAAATTCATTACTTACCGTCAATGTAGGAAACATCTCACAGAAATGAGCCTCCCTGGCAGTGAGGGGTTACTACCGAGCACCAACTAGCAATGCAACTGGAAAAAGACCTCAGCAAAAAGAGCGAAAGACTAAAATGAGTTCATATGGTTAAGAGACTTCAAAGTGAGTTGGAGGTCATTCCAGAGGTTATGCCTATGCACATTTCCATAGGATCTCATTGACAGCCCAAGTAAATATTGCCTGAAATAGCAGGGCACCTGCAGATCATGGAGGCATCTAGACACTAGAAACATGACAAAGAACTCAGCAGTTTGGTGCCCTGACACTGAACCCTACTTTCGAACTTATATTCCCCAGTATGACAGAGATGGACTCAGTTTCACAAAATATGGCCGTTCTATCCCTTCTATTTGAACCTAGTGTTAGTACTAGCTCTGAAAAGTTATGCCCAAGAGACAAATCTTTGGGCTGTCCATCTCAACAGTTACCAACACCTCCTTCCGAGGTTATTGGATTCACCCAGGACAACTAACAAGGAGATGATGATGAACAATGAACATTTCAAGGAACAAAGAGAGTCTGCACCTGCAAGCAAGAAAGTCACATCCATCTGCCCCATGGGCTCTAATCCCAATGTTATTTGGAGGTAGAGTTGGAAAAACCTTCCAAAAATCCTCAGGATTGGACAATGAATGATGGACTAGAGTACTGGTATTTTACTATAGATGTGGTTCTAGCAATGGAGTAAATTTTCTCTTTGATGGGGAGGCAGTGTACACAAGAGGTTCTGAGAGTGGGTAAAACAGGTGTTCTATGTGGACATTTTCAGGATGTGGGAATCATCTTGAATGACATTGCAAAGACAGATACAGGTCATTGTATATCTTGTCATAATTTACAAAATTGGTGAGGAGATAATGTAAATTACAAAGTAAACAAAAATCCATGCCAAGTGTTCCAAAATGTGTTCATCAATGATAACAAATGTATCATGAAAAGGAAAGATACTGTTATTGTGGTAAAATATGGAAGGGACTGGGAGCAATATTTTTATATAACATTTATGCAATATAAATAATTGTAAAACTTTTTTAAAGTACAAAAAAGGAAATGAACCCTTTTTAAAAAAGAAAAATATTCATTAATTTTTGCTTTTGAGCATTCATTTTTCTTTTTCTATTGCTGCCTAAAATGTTTTTGAGAACAAAATGCTGGAGGGAAATGATAAAATAGTTACAATGTACCCCATACACTAAATAACAGAGCCACTTTAGCAAGATAATTTACATTGTCCTTTATTACTTTCATGGCAGGATTCCTGTGTCTCTTCTCCAGCAAATATTTTACATTTGATTAACCTTTAATTCCCATATTTGCCACTATTTACACCAAGTCCAACTTGGCATCTTCGTGCATCAAGGTGGACAGCACAGACAAAGGTACAGTACCCAAGAGAATGGGGGTTTCAAAATGCATCAAACATTTCACGTAACATCTTCTGAGACTAGATGGAGTTGGCTTTCCCAAGTTGATAAGGAAATGGTGAGGAACACAAGAATGGTTGACATAGGTCTCTCACAGACTTAAACAGAAGGTAGTGACAGCTCTGTTTTCTAAACTGGGATCTCATTAACTAAGACCAGAGCAGAAGCTAGAAGCAAAAACATAAACTAAAACTACAATGATTTTATTTGTACCTACTAATGACACTTTCAAGGTAACAAAAAGTCTGGAACAAATGTTAAAATGCAAAGTACACTACAACAATTGATACAAAGATAGAATTTTTCAGGCATTCTTGAAAAGAGAATGTTACGGAATTGACAAAAGAGCTCAATCTCTGAAAGTTCACCTATTACATAATCAACTAATATCTCGGCATCTCAGATCAGCTGAATATCAGAATCAGGTGTCACAATGGTTGGAAATATGAATCTTGAGCCACAATTGGACAAACTAGTCAAAATTTCCAGACCTGGATTTCAGGAATCTGTTCTGACCAAACTCACCAAATTTATAGCCTGTTGCACAAGTCCATGAATGGGATTTTAGAAATTAATGCTGCAACATATAAGCTGTCCCAATGACATCAAGCACAATATTAAATGTTATTAGGTAGATTTTATGAAGATTGAGATAAATAAAGCATAGCATGATGATCATTATATTTATCTCAAATGCAAAGAAATGACAACCTGGTTAAGGATTGAAAAAATGTAGATGTGATTTTGAAATTAACGGTCAATCTCTTACTTTATTGTCATCTTGGCAAAAAGCAGGAATGTGCAGACTATTCAACAGAAGAAGAGGCAAAAAAAAATAGGTTACATCAGAAACTAGAGGATTCTGAGATATGAGGATATATCTTTATTATAAAGACACAGGACATAATACACTGAGAATAAACAGCCACCTGTAGAGACTGAAAATGAAGACAGTGCCCAAATGTGGTCTTAGTTCCAGGCAATGCTCCCATGTTTTACATGTATAGACTTAGTGAGCCTCACAACAATGCTAAAAACATGAAACAATTTTCATCTCCTTGTACCATAGAGTAGTCAAGTAGCTTCAATTTCCGGGACTAGGAAGTGCCAGAAGTATATACAAAAACTTCATACTTTAGGGATCAAGGTCCTAGAGAAATCTGTACTCAGTTATTGATAGGTATATTTACAAAACAGAGTGATTCTTAGTAGGATTATGAAAGAAAAAGATTACCCATCTTTTGTGTATTGCTTTCTCTTTTTAAAATAAATCAATTTAATGCATAATATCAATAAAGCATGAATCCATCGAAAGTGAACAATCAAACTTATTTAGTATAAGCTATATTTAGCCTGATTTTTGCATATCGATCCTGTATCCTAACAGTCTAATGAAATTGTTTATTGACTCTAGCTAGGAATAAATATTCATGACCATTGTAGGCTTCATTTCTGTAACTGGTCACATGGTCAAAGTACCTATCCATCACTACATTCTCCCACTACCTATTCCATGTTCCCTTCACCCTCACCCAGCCCCTCAGTTGGCCCTGTTTCTTTGCCTGATGGGATGACTCAGGCCTTCATTCCTGAGGATTCTGGACCACTGACATTCATTCCTGGGGTGACTTGTTGCAGTTTTCCATTGACTTTGGTCACAGAGCATTGTAATACTAGGAGGTGCCCTAGGTCATCTGCATCCCAGACAAACTCTTCCTTACCACCATTGTGTAGTAACCGTCCTTTTCCTCTTTTTTTAAAAGATTTATTTATTTATTTAATTCCCCACCCTCCCCCGGTTGTCTGTTCTCTGTGTCTATTTGCTGCCTCTTGATTCTTTGTCCGCTTCTGTTGTCGTCAGTGGCATGGGAAGTGTGGGCAGTGCCATTCCTGGGCAGGCTGCACTTTCTTTCGTGCTGGGCAGCTCTCCTTATGGGGCGCACTCCTTGCACATGGGGCTCCCCTATGCGGGGGACACCCCTGCGTGGCAGGGCACTCCTTGTGCGCATCAGCACTGCGCATGGGCCAGCTCCACACGGGTCAAGGAGGCCGGGGTTTAAACCGCGGACCTCCCATGTGGTAGATGGATGCCCTAACCACTGGGCCAAGTCCGTTTCCCCCCCTTTTCCTCTTGATAGGATCAATCACCCCAGCCAGTACAGTAATTCCTTTCTTTCTCTTTTGATTCAGAGGCATGAAAAGACCAAAGTGGGCAAGCTGTAGGCTTACCATCAAGATCAATGGAATCGTGCTTGTGTTTCCTGGTGGAAGCACTCCTCCTTTTGGGACAAAGACCTTTGCTTCCTGGTGGAAGCACTCCTCCTTTTGGGACAAAGACCTGAAGACCATTTGAGCTTGAGGTTGCACGGACAGGGAATAAAAACTTTCATAGCGAACCCTGGGCCTCCTTGACCCGTGTGGAGCTGGCCCACGCGCAGTATTGATGTGTGCAAGGAGTGTCCTGCCACAGAGGGGTGTCCCCCGCATAGGGGAGCCTCACGTGCAAGGAGAGCACCCCATAAGGAAAGCCACCCAGCACGAAAGAAAGTGCAGCCTGCCCATGAATGGCACCGCACACACAGAGAGCTGACACAACAAAATGATGCAACAAAAAAGAGACACAGATTCCCATGCCGCTGACAACAACAGAAGCGGACAAAGAAAAAGAAGCAGCAATAGACACAGAGAACAGACAACCAGGATGGCGGGCGGGGTGGGGGGGGGGAGGAAGAGAGAAAATAAATAAATAATAAAGATATCTTTAAAAAAAACCAAAAAACTTTCATGGTGGATCACTGATGTAATCGTGAATGTTGCCACTTGCATTTCCAACCCTTGTTTCTAGGATTGTGAATCCCAGCTAGGGGATAAATAGCACCATAGAGTGAATGCTGATTTACAGCATACAAAGCTTCCTGGGAAGCATCTCCCAGTCTTGCAGGTACTGTCACTTACTTGAAAAGGTAAGTGAGCCCACATAGGACCAATACACTGAGATGGAAGAACCCTGTATTTTGTTGGGTTTATCTCCCGTCCCCTCTCATCCAAAAGTCAGGTTATTCATTAAAAACCATTAGTATAACCCTAGTACACAAATGATTACCAGGCCTATAGGAGATTGCAACTAGTATTTGTTTAATAAGTATGTGAATGAACAGGTAAATAAAGGATATAAATCAATTAAGTCATCTTTATTTACAAGTAAACCAGAATTCTAAGCAATAAACTGATTAGTAATTTTAGGTTTTGTGCTATTTCATAAATTAGTGGAAAAGAAAATAGGTTACAATAATCATAATTAATTCAAGGAGAAATAAATTTTGATAAAGAATTTTGCTACCAAATATGAAAAATAATTTATAGATTAGTACTCTTGGATGCAAATAACAAAAATGGAGGGGTTTTTGCTAAGCAAAAATGAAAGTACAAAATGAATATCCTTGGCTTGCAGATCTGATCACAAGCTGGGGCAGCATAGGAAATGCGCTGGAAGTTAGATGGCACTAACAGTCTGAAACATGACAAAAAGAGAAAGACATGCTCCCACTCCTACCACAGATGGATGGTGGACACTCCTGATGGCAAACATCAATGCTATATGCCAGTCATGAGACATTGGAGTTTGAGGACATCTACTGCTGCTATCATGGCAGAGAATTCAGTCTGAAATATTTTACACTCAAAGATGCATATTAGAAAATTTTCTACATGTTATGTCCAAATTGTGTGAATCTAGCAACTGTAAATAAATTGTTAAATGCAATTACTCTTTTCCATCTTAGTGTTATTAGAGAACCCAAGACAAGATATGACCTCTTCCTGCCTATAAATATATAAGAAAGGAGAAGTAAAACCAGCAAGGTGGTGGCAGGTAAGGAGCTCCTAGCATCAGCTCGTGCTACAGGTCATTTAGTAATACCCCAGAGCTATCTAAAGTACCTGTCTGTTGGCTCCAGGAGACAAGAAGGTCATCCTGCAACATCGTTGAAAGATTGGAAGGAGAATACTACTCATCTGCAGAGAATATTTGTGAGTAGGGCCCTCCATATCCCAGAAGCTGATGCACATCTTCCACTGGCTGCACATTCTGCCTAAGGAGTAATTCTGTGGCTGGAATTGGAAGCTTCACTTCCCAAAAAGGGGAAGGAAGAGATGGTTAGGCACCAACTTAAGGTACTGATTAGTGAATGCGGTGGGCTATATTATAATCCTAAGAAGAGCTGGAGTTCGAACATGTGCAAGTCAGAAAGAGGCCTGTAACACCATTGTAACTCCTCCTCTGGCACATGGGGAAGCAGCATGGACTGAAAATCACAGTGCGGTTATGGACCAGCTTATTTTCATCCTGATCAAATGGCAGTTCTGGCATGAGCCCCATCCCTACCTCTGCCAGGAACATAGCTGGAAAGGCATGCACCAGCGTATCCAGGAAAATATAGACCAAGGCTGGTGATCATCCTACCTTGGTGATGCAGGCCACCTCATGTGCTACCATGTGGCTGGAATTGGAAGCTCTATTTCCCAGGAACAGGGGAGGAAGAGATAATTGACCACTGATTTCAGCTACTGATTAATAAATTTGACTGGCTAAAGTATAACTCTAAAAATAGCTTAAGTTTTAAACTGTCCAAGTCAGAAAGTGATTGGTAGTTGCCATTTTGACTACACACACAGCATGAGGACAAGCAGGCTCACTGAAAATCACCGTGATTGTAAGGACAGGTATCTTTCACCCAGGTTGGCTTGCAGCCCAAGCCTAGGCTTCAGCCCCATCTCTAGCAGGGAGAAAGCTGGTGGGCCCTGCAAAAGCCTTTCCAGGTAACTGAAGTTGCACATTTCACAAACAGAATAGTATGATATGTACAGGGGCAACTGCAGTCATATTGGGCCTGCGCTGCATAGATTGCTCTCCATATAACTAGCTCCATCGCAGCTCCAGGAAGGGGAGAAAGGCACTTGAAGCTTCATAAATCTCTCTGGGCAACCATAGTCTAGAACTACACTACTTGGATTACTACACACAGTTGTAGCTTCATCCAAACACCTGGCAAAAGAAATGGAGATGAAGTTTCATCAGTTCATGGGGCACGGAGGGCAGCTTGAGTAGCACAGCTCAGAACACCAACTGCATCCTTGGCTCCTACTACACAACCAGCAAGGGAGAAAGGGCAAGAAAGCCCTAAACTAAAGAGCAAAACTCCACCCTGAATGAATACTCTAGTAAGCCAGATGTCAAGGCACCAAAAGAATTTCAATCTACACCAAGAACCAGGAAGATATGACCCAGTTAAAGGAGCAAGTCAGGCCTCCAGATGACAAAAAGGAGTTGAAACAACTAACATAGATGTTCCAACAAATCTTCTTAATAAATTCATTGAGATGGCTAAAGAGATTAAGGATATTAAGTAGACATTGGATGAGAATAAACAAGAAATTGAAAGCATACATAGAAAATTAATAGATTTTATTGGAATGAAAGACACAATAAATGAAATTTAAAATACACTGGAGTCATTTAATAGCAGATTTGAGGAAGCAGAGGATTGGTGACCTTGATGAAATGGCCTCTGAAAGTGAACAAACGAACAGATGAAGAAAAGAAGGGAAAAATTGTACAGTGTCTCAGGGAAATAAATGACAGCAAGTGATGTGCAAAAACATGTGTCATCATTGTCCGAGAAGGAGAAGATGAGGGAAAAGGGGCAGAAGGAATATTTGAAGACATGATGGAAGAAAATATCCCAACCCTATTGAAGGATACAGATTTCCATGTCAAGAAGAACAACATACTAACTTCCAAATAAACTGAGTTTCTAACCAAAAGACTAGCATTGCAGGAAATACTAAAGTGTGTGCTACTGCCTGAAAACAACAGATTGTCAAGAGAGGCCTGGGAGAGCGTAAAGAAATGATGATTATATCAATAAAAGTAATTAAAGTATCAGAAGAGTGGCAAAAATAATATAAGACAGGAAAAAATATTCAGGAATAAACTTAACCTATGATGTAAAGCACTTACATCCAGAAAAATACAACTAATTGTTCAAAGAAATCAGATAGGCCTAAATAAAGATAAAGACCTAAATAATTGCTCACAGCTTGGAAGACCAAATATCGTTAAGATGACAATTATACTCAAATTGATATACAGATTCAATGCAATCTGGATAAAAATTACACTAGAAATTCTAAATAAATTAAAAATATGATTATCAATTTTATTTGGAAGGGTGTTTGGTCCTGAGTAGTCAGAAGCATCTTAAAAAGGAAAAGCAAAGTTGGATAGCTCTCATTTCCAGACATTAAATCATATTACTTGGTTACCTTGGTATAAACAACATGCTACTGGCATAAAGACAGACACATAGACCAATGGAACCAAACTGATGTTTCAGAAACAGACACTCACATTTATGGTCAAGTGATTTTTGACTAGCATGTCAAAAGCACTCAGCTCTGGCAGAATAGTCCATTCAACAAATGGTGCTGAAAGAAATGGATATCCATACCCAAAAGAAGGAAAGAGGACCTCTATCTCATACCTTATTCAAAATTTAACACAAAATGGGTCAAAAACCAAAATACAAAAGCAAGAACCATATTGCTTCTAGAAGAAAATGTAGGAAAATATCTTCAAGACCTGTAGTAGGTTATGGTTTCTTAAAGGAGATAAGAGGATGACTGAGGTAGGCTACTGATGTTTAATGTATGTAGAAGCTTTAATTAACTTTACTGTAAAAATGTGGAAATGTACAGAGTTCATAGTAACACAGTGAGTGAGTAAGAGCTGTTTTATAAGTCAGAATGTTCTTTAAAATGGTAGTCTAAGGGTATAAGTGTCAATTGAAAGAAAACTAGAGAATAATCTAGGGAATGAATAGCACAGTAAATCCAGAAGTGGATGAGAATTGTGGTTGACGACACAGAGGCAAGAGTGATCTTGGTGAGCTAGAGCAGGTGTACATCATTCTTATAGGGTTGTAGGAATGTGGAGAAGCATGGAAAAAAGCAATCGGATAGACTAATGGATTGTGGTTAATGGTAATAATGTAGTATTCATGCATCTCTGCCAAAGATGTACTGTGTTGATAATGGGGGATCATGGAAAAGGTGTGCCAAATGTATGCTAAGGACCTTGTAATAATTTGATGATACTATGTCATAATCTATAAAAAATGTTCCTCTATGGTGTGGTTTGTTGATAGAGGGGTGTTGTTTGGGAATTCTGCACATGTGTATGATTGTTTTGTAAGCTTACAACTTCTGGCATAAAAATATCTTTAAAAAATAGTAATAGGGTGGGTTGAGGGAACATACACCAAATGTAAGATAATGACTATAGTTAGTAAGATTTTGGTAATATTCTTTCATAATTTGTAACAAATGTCTCAAAACAATGCAAAGTATTGGTGGACTCTTGATATATGGGACCCCTGTATGCTGTTATGCACTTTTGCTTGTAAGTTGCCAACTTGTACTATACATTTATTATATATGCATGTTCATGTATAAATAATATAAAATAATAATAGGGTGGTTTGGGGAAAATACTTTGGTTTGGTTAGCAGTAATATTTTGAGGTTACTTTTTAATCATTTGTTAAATATATTTCACAGCAATGCAAGGTATTGTTGGTAGGTTGAGGTATGAGAGGACTCTATGATATTATGTATGTTTGACTTGTAAAGTCCACAACTCTAACTATACACTTATTTTTTATGTGTATTTATGACTGATACACTTCAATAAATTTTTAAAAAATACATATAATATATGGAGAGATAAATAGATAAATAGATAGATGAGAGATAGAAAGATAGATTAGATATAAAGAGAGAGTGGCTTACAAGGTTTTAAACCCTAACACTCTGCTCTGAGAAATGCAACTTCATCTTCACTGATTCATTGCAGGAACATCCCACAGCCAACATACATTTTGTAGCAGCTTGTTGATCTGAGCCTCACAAATGGAGCCTTTTATCTGAGGCATATGGCCAGAGAAAGAACAATTAATGATAAGATGAAAAATACTCAGGTTTCTGTTCTACTGTGGCCTTATTACGGATTTTTACAAACTTGAAATTTTCCTAGTTCATGATCCTCCTATTCAGGTAGATCTAAGTTATTAAATGGGATATGACTCAAATGCTACCAGCATCACAAGCTTCTCTACCTAACAGTTAGAGACTGTATTTTTCCTTGATTATTTTTCCTATCATGAGTAGCACAACACCACTGTATCAGTCCCCTGTCTTTTCTTCGCAACATTAAGACTTTGATCAAATCATTCTTTCTCAGTAGAGAGTTCCATGGCATTCCATGTCCCCAATTTTTTACCTCCTCCATGTGCCATGCTTATGAGCGTGTGCCTTTACAACTTTTCCTACAAAGAGGTACAGACCATTTGCTTGCCTCTTAAGTGTGAGCTTGTCCTGGGAATTCCATGGATCAAAACAATGCAAGGATAGGAAATTGTTCTTATTCTAGGTTTTCAAGAAACAAAGAATGGCTGCAAGATGATGACACTATCCCAGATCCTCAGGCTCCTGCCCCGCTGTGTTTCAGATGAGAGAAGGTGTGCAAACTTGACCATGGTATTTTCTTTCCAAGGTCATCCTCTTTTTCAGATATAAAGTCCATCATATTAAAATAGGATTTGAAATAAATGGTGCAATCATCTATAAAGGTAATATCATATGTAAAAGAAAGAAAGTTTGATTTTCCCTCATACAAGTTGGTAGGTGCCTTTACTCTCCACCCTTTCCTTACCTCACCTATTTTAGAAAAATTCAGATTGTAAATGAGTTCTCTGTCCTTTTCGGAGGTGTGTATAGTTTTTGTGTGTTTTTGTTTTTATTTTAATTGGCTTTTAAAAAAAGACATATAGGTCACAAAAATGTTACATTAAAAATATAAGAGGTTCCCATGTACCTCACCCCACTTTTCAAAGGTATATATTTTTAAAAGATAAATAGTTGCTTAACATACTGATCTGTTTTCTTTTAACAGATACTACATATGTACTCTTGAGATTCTTGACACTCTATTAGAGAATGTAGCAGGACTCACCAGGAGGGAAATTTAATACTTTCTTTTTATTTTGTGGGTCTCCGCCCAATGAGATGACACCCTAGGACAATATGAACACATTCAAGACCTTAATATTAATGTGAAACTATGAAACTTATCCTTGGAAGGCTGAAACTTAGTGATTACCAAAGATTCCAAGGGGACAGAGAGAGAAGAATAGTGGAATAGGGCATATTGAGAGCACTGGAATTGTTCTGCATTATTTATCAATGATGCATGCATTATGATACATTATGTCAAAACCAATAATATAGTACAGTGCAAAGTATAAACCATAATGGAGACCATTGTCCATGGATAGTAGCAATGCTTCAATATTTGTTAATCAATTGTAACAAATGGACCATACTCATGTCAGATATTATTAATAAGTTAAAATGTGAGAGAAGGGGGGACGGGGTGTATAGGAAGACCCTATATTTTCTATGTGACTTTTCTGTGACTTAAAGCTTCTTTGAAAATAAAATAAAAAACAAATAAGACACTGAGGGAACATACTGAAGAAATTTTCAATATACATAAAAGATAGATCATACACTGATGAAAGATGCAAGGGAAAAGAATTTGGTTTTGTTTTTTTGGAAGTTTTGGATGACATAAAAGTTACATCTATGGCAGGAAAGGATAACTGGTGCAATTATTGTGTAGGGCAAATTGTGTGGTCAAAGTATAAACAAATTGTAAGCTATAGATCATGGTTAATAACAATGTTTCAATATTTAATCACCATTTGCAATAAATGTACCACACTAATGAAAGGTTGTTAATGGGGGGAAGTATGAGGGATGCAGTATATAGGAATTCCTCATATTTTTGATGTAACTTTTATGTAATCTAAAACTTCTATAAATATAGAGGAATATCTTATCTTTCTCAATCACCTGGGAACCATCTCTTGGAAATGGAATAATCAGGAAGATAATGCCCTTCTCTCCCATTTTCTGTGGAAGAGTAGGTGGAAAACTTAAATGGACACCTGGCTCCAAGTTGAAAATCTACCTTATGCCCTAAAAATATGATACTTTTATATTTCTCTTTATATTTCCTTGGAAAAAGGCAATTAACTAAGCCAGAGTTTCACCTCCATTTCCACATGTGATTAAGATAAACTCTTTGTGATGAATGGAGCTGTCAGTTTTCTTACTGGAGAACCAGTTAACATTTACCTTGAGAACATGGGTGTATAATGAGTAGTTTTCCTATAGATGTCTAAAAAGTTAATATTTTCTTCTGACTTTGCAACCTCTTTACAGTATTGTCTGGAAGTACATCACTTTGCTATATTTAATTAATCAAACTGTTTCCTTTCTCATCTACCCTTTTGGAGTAGTTTTGTGATTGGCAGAATGTTTTATTTTGAAATATAATTTCCTCAGGTGTGATGATATGGATTGAATTAGCTGGAAACTTACTGAGTTAGGTAGATAATTTACAAGACTTGTGGGCACATAGCAGTCAGGTAAAGACCCTGAATTATTAAGTGTCCCAACTAGATCTTCATTTTTTTCAAATACTAAGCAAATAAAACACACTATTGAAAAAGTCTGGGAAATACAGAGTCTCTAATCCTGTGAGAAACAACATACTGTTGGCTAATTTGGAAGCTAGAACCTTCTCTGCTAGTATTTCTCCTAAAGGAATACTATGTCTCTGTCATATTGGGAAAGGGCTTATGAGAAAACAGTATTGATATTGCCTCACAAGGATTCCTTTGATTTGGATAAATTAATGGATTTGTTGGTTCGTAGGCCTCATCTCAGGCAAATAAATTCCTGGAATTCATGTAATGTACATCATTTTAGAGGAAAGGAAAAACTCTTGTCAAAAGCTTGAAGGTAAGATTGTGAAAATTGGAAGAGGAAATGTAAAATTAAAAGCTACTTTCTCTTTGAAGGTGCAATCCTTCTTGCTCTATTGTCCTCACTTGATAAGGAGGGTGACTCCCTTGTTAGGTGCTAATGTGGTGGGTGATTGTAAATTGAAGCCTATGCTCATTTGCCTTCTGGAAAATCCCAGGACCCTTAAAAATATGCAAAATCTACTCTGCCTATGCTCTAAAAATTGAACAAGAAATGCTGAATTACCACCCACTTGTTTACAACACAGTTAGCTGAAAAATTTAAACCCACAGTGGAGATCTACTGCTCAGAAAAAAAGATTCCTTTCAAAATATTTCTGACCAAGTGACAATGCACTTGGTCACCCAAAGCTCTGATGGAGCTGTACAATGAAATTCACATTGTTTTCCTGCCTGCTAATCCAACATCCATTCATCAAACCATGGATTGAGAAGTCATTTTTAATTCAGGCCTTATTATTTAAAAATACATTTTATGAGTTACAGCTGCTTTAGACATTGAGATTTCTTATGGATCTCAGCAAGTAAATGGAAAAAATTGTGAAAATGATTAACCATTATAGATGACATTAAGTTTAGTTGTGATTATTGGGAAGAGTTCAAACTATCAAAACTAACAGGACTTTGGAAGAAGTTGATTCCAACTCCCATGGAAAATGTTCAGGGGAAGTAATGGCAGATGATATGACTATAGGAAGAGAACTAGAATGACATCATTTCATTTTAAAAGAATGAATACAGCATTTACTCAAATAAGAAGTAACATCATCTGAAATATAGAATACTTAAGCTTTGCATATTCCTTCACAAATTTTTCCTCACTTCATTAATTTTATCTGTACTTTAGATATACCTATATGAAAGAAAAGAATTATGATTCTGTATATTTCTTAAATCATCACTTTTTATATAACGTATTTATTATATTATCATGTTGAATTTCCCCAAAGTAGATATTTTTTTTTTTGAGAAAAGAAAGGGCTTTATTTTTTTTCCCAAATTCTACTCGATTTATTCATTTTTTAAAAAGATATTACATTAAAAAAATATGAGGTCCCATTCACCCTCACCGCCCCCACCCCACCACTCCCCCCACAATAACACTCTCACCCATCATCATGTCACATCCATTGCATCTGGTGAGTACATCTCTGGGCATCGCTGCACCCCATGTCCCGTGTTCCACACCATAGCCCACACTTTCCCACGTTCCATCCAGTGGGCCATGGGAGGACATACAACATCCGGCAATTGTCCCTGGGGCACCACCCAGGACAACTCTAAGTCCAGAGAATGCCTCCACATCTCAAAGTAGATATTTTTAGCGCATTGTATGAATAAGGAAAGTGAGGTCCAGAGAAAACCAAAGATTGAGACCTTGAGGACTTAAACCAAAAGCTTTTTAGTATTGCTTCTTTTATTCTTTCTACTATGTCTTAGCTCCTTCATTTTTCCCACAAGCTAATTGTACGGGATATTCTTTGAGATATGAATGAGGGCATTGTGACACTGTCTAGTTTCTCTTCCTGGCTTTGCTACTCTCATCTGTAACAAATGTTCCACAACTAAGCAAGGATTGGTGGAGGGGTGAAGTTTGGGGATTTTGCATGTTATAAACGATTGTTCTCTAAGCTCACAATGTTTTTAATAAAAATATTTTAATTGGAAAAAAAAGAGAACTAGAGTAAGCACTGGAGCCTAAAGATGGGACTGAACTTCTGCAATCTCATGAGGCATATTTAACGATGAGGAGTTGCTTCTTCTGAATGAACAAAGAAATTGTAGTCTTGAAATAAATCTATTCCTGGTGAAGATCCATCTCAAGCACACCTGGAACATTCTCCAGGATACACTACATGCTTGTTATCAGAACTAGTCTCAACAAAATTAGACTGATTGAAATTTGCAAACTAATTTCTCTGACCACAAAAGAATGAAGCTGGAAATTAATAAGGGACACAGAACGATAACAGACATAAAGAAATGGAAGTTAAACAATCAGTGGGTCAAGGAGGAAATTGATAAAGAAATGAGTAACTTCCATGAAATGGATGAAAATGAGAGCAGAACATGTCAAAACACATGGGATGCAGTAAAATTAGTGGAGAAATTTATAGCCATAAATTCTTATATAGGAAGGATGGAAGGGAGGGAGGGAGGGAGGGAGGGAGGGAGGAAGGAAGGAAGGAAGGAAGGAAGGTCAAAGACCGAATTGAACACCTGGAGGAACTAGGAAAGAACAAAAAATTAATCCCAAAGCAAACAGAAAACAGGAAATCACAAAGGTTAGAGCACAATTAAAGGACATGAGAATTGAAAAAAAGAAAAGAAAAGAAAATTTTAACAGATCCAAAGATGGATCTTTGAGAAGGTTAATGAAATTGACAAACCTAGGAAGCAGATATGGCTCAACCACTTGGCAGCTGTCTATCATATGGGATGTCCAGGATTCAGGTCCCAGTGCCTCCTAAAAAAAAGAGACAGACACCACCCCTCACCACAACAGAGCTAGATGCTGCCACAGCAAAGCTAGACATGCCCCCACTGCAACAGCAGAGGCTACAAGCCAGCAGACACCACAGTTTACAGGGAGCAGATGTGGCTCATTCTTTGGACACTCCCCTCTAATGTGGGAGGTCCAGGTGTGGTTCCCAAGACTTCCTGAGCAAGGTGAGCAAACAATTAGCACACAGAGGGGAGAATTATCTGGGGGAAGAGGCAGATAAATAAAGTAAATTTTTAAAAAGTAGTTTAAAATAATAGAAAAACCTTTAGCCGGGCTAAGAAAAAAGAGAGAGACAGAAGATTCAATTAAAATAAAAAATGAGAGAGGAGATATCACCACTGATTCCACAGGAAAAATATATCATAAGATGATACTTTGAAAAAATATATGCCAACAAGATGGCTAAATTAAATGAAATGGACACACTTCTGGAAACACACAAGCAACCTACATTGACCAAACAATAAATTGATGAACTCAATGTACCAGTCACAAGCAACAATATTGAATTAGTCTTCAAAAATCTTCCAAACAGGAAAAGCCCAGGATCAAATGGCTTCTCAGCTGAATTCTACCAAGCATTCTAGAAAGAACTGACAGCAATCCTACTTAAATTCTTCCCAAAAATACATGTGGAGGGAACATTGTCTATCTAAGTCATTTTATGATGTCAGCATAACCCGAATACCCAAACCACTTAAAGATGTCACCAGAAAAGAAACCACTGACCAAACTCTTTAATGAACTGCATGCTAACATCCTCAACAAAATATGTGCAAAACATACCCAGCAGCAGATCAAATCAGTTTTAGACTGTGATCAACTGGGTTTCATCTGTGGTATGCAAGGATGTGTCAATATAAAAAATAATCAACAAATATAATACACCACATTAGCAGATCAAAAGAAAAAAATCACATGATCATTTCTATTGATGCAGAAAAAGCATTTGACAAAAATACAGCATCTTTTTTTAATAAAAACACTTCAAAAGAAAGGAATAGAAAAAAAAATTCTCACCACGATTAAAAGCATTTATGAAAATCCCACAGCAGACAGGCAGGTCAACATAAGTGCACCCATGTCATCTCTTCTACAAAGAAAACGGCTTTGTGGGGATAAAATCATGCCTGAGTGAGGTGTTTTGGGGAACCCACAAAGCAGGAGGCTTCTGGACATCAATCTGGAGAGTGTGTGACAAAAAAGTGTCAAGGTAAAACCACAGGTTTCTGGTGCTTGTGGAGCTGTGAGAAGGCAAATCCCACCCTTAGGGCAGGAAGCTGCAGCATTCTCTAACCCTCATGCCCCCATTCCGGTGCTCCCTGAACCCCACCAGCCTCAGAAAAACTACAAGATTTGGAGGGTTCTGATGTAGGGTGCTGAGGGGTCTGATGAATGTGGGTTCAAATGTATGGACCCCGCTTTTTGAGCATACCAGTTAGCTTGAAGCAAAACTAGGAATAGGTGAGAGGTGAATCTGCTGAGGCAGACTGATTTACCTAAATTCCCTGGGAAAGGGAAAATTGGTCTAGGAGAATGTGAAGTCAGGCAGTTAGCTAATCCTGTGCAACACACTTAATGGAGGGGGACAGTAGGAAGTGCTCAGTAGGTTTCCAAGAGCATATTTAGAGTTCCTGGCAAGGTGTGGATGCTCTTTCTCAAAAAGACTGAGAGTCATTATTTTCTGTGGTGGGTTGGTTCACCAGAGTCCCATTTGAATCTGGAAGGATAGCTTTCATACGGGCTTCCTGCTAAAATCAGCAGGAAATCAGCACTGAATTTATTGAGCTTCTGAAGAAAAGGCCAGGTTCTTAACGTTGCACCGGGATTGCAAACCCTCTAAGGAATGAGTCAGGAGACACAGTGTCTTGGGCAGGTAGAGGAAGTGTGCATGCGCAGAGCTGTGGGGGGAGGAAACAGCTGGTGCAGCAAGGAAACACCTACAGGCAGCCAGGGGAGGGGGTTTGTGCTGGAGGCTGAAGCTCTGTGAGAGGAAGGCTGCTATTCTGCTGACAGTGATAATGTCCTCCATCTCCTTCCTGCAGCTTGGTGATGGTGAGCGTGAAATCTGTTCCAGAACCTCTGCCACTGAATCGATCGGGGACTCCAGATGCCTGGACTGATGCGTAATAGATGAGCAGTTTAGGAGCCTGACCTGGTTTCTGCTGGTAGCAGTCTATGCTTCTGCTAAGACTGCCTGCACTTGCAGCTGATGGTGATGGTGTCTCCTGGAGACACAGCCATGGAGGCTGGAGACTGGATCACACAATGTCACCACTGGACCCTGCATCAGAATGGACAATGACACACATTCCTACCACTTTATCAGAGACAGATTAAATGCATCATTTAAACTGTGCTTTCTAATGCTTTCCAATTAAATAAATAACGGCACATAATTGGGTCATTTTGAAAACAGGCATTATGTTCCTTCCATCTTAAAATCATTTCTCAATTCTTCAAAGATATTGTTCTGAAGACATTGGAGCACTTTTAAATTTATCACCAGAAATCAGAGGAGCAAGGACATGAGGACCTGCATCTTTGAGATCATCTTGCTCCTCTGCTTACATGATACTGCTCAGTTCACTTTGCAAAGTGCTCATTTATAGAATCTGAGCAGCTGACCTGGGCCTGGGGGAGCCTATGCAAAGCAATCAGTGCATGTGGAGAAAATGCATGGGCAGTGAGTGGTGGACTATAGAGTGGAAATAAGAGTTAAAAATATTATCACAGAGAGTCTAATTTTGTGACAACTCAGAAGTTTTAATACAAACTTAGAATCTCTAAAACTACAAATGGTATCAGATCTAATGAAGAGATTTTACTTTAAGTGAAAATATATTTATGGTGGTGGGTTTCCTGATGTCAACCTGTGCTCCCTCTTCACCTTTTCCTGGTCTCTGCTAGCTGATGTTCAACCTGAACTTACTTTTGAAGGGACCGCCTCCCAGGCCAAGACAGGGCTGGGCTAAGGAGGCTGGCAGCAGGTTCCTGTAGTTCCTTCAGACCTGAAGTCCTTAGAAACCTTGGCATGAGCCTCAGGCCTCTGTTTTCCTCCTTCTGCAGCTCCTACCTCTACAAACAGGGCTTCATCTTACCAGGCTCCAGCTGCTCAGTGTTTTAGCTGTGCTTTTGTTGGGGCCATTGCTGGGGCACCTGCTGTGCTGTGCTGTGTGGTGACATTTGTGGGGGCCACGTACTGCTACCTGCTCTCCAAGACTTTTGGCAAACAGTTGGTGGTCTCCTGCTTACTGGTAAGTGACCTATGCAATTTCCTTTAGGTACAGAAAGACTCCATCCTATCATCCCTCATTCCTCTAGATTCTCTTTTCTTCTGGGAAACAGCTCTTAAGTTGACACCATTTCCTTAGTGATCTAAGTTCCTGGGACACTCTTTGAAAAATTTATCCAGAAACACCTGTAATTTGAATGGAACAAGAAACTTTCATCATTGAAATAGTAGAAATGAGGGTTTCCTCTGCAACTTCTTGCTAATGACCTATTCTTCTACAATCCAAGGGAAGCAAGCTGATGAAATGCATGGGACTTGCACATGGAGCTGAAATGCACAGTGACTTCTGTGGATCTGTTTGTGTTCAGATGCACTAATGTCACCATGTTTATCAAACCTCCTTCTGATCTGAGGCCCTGACAATTAAGCTGATTGCAAACACAATGCTACGGATGAATAGAGCAATCTTGTATGTTTTAGATATCTTCTTGAGAAATTCACATCCATCTAGATGAGAGGGCAATGCCCTTGATTCACCTGAGTGCAATGACCATCATTACATTTTCTAATCTGTCCTTTCTGTATTGGAGTTCCTTTTACCTCCTCCTCAGCACACCAGGATTTTAGTCAATGCACCTTCTGAATGGTCTTCAATTTGTCATTTGACAAGAAGAGCATAGGAATAACTTTTCTTTTTTATTTTAATTAAAAGAGAAAAACTTGGTTTCTGATATTATTATGTTGTATTTTAATTACCATATAGTTCCCATTGCTCCCTACAGCTACAGTATTGACTTGGCAGAGACCATGTTAATATGTCCAAGGGCAGAAGGACCTGGACAGAAAACCTGCACAGCTCTGTGATTTTGCACCCTACAAGAGCAGCTCACAACCACTTACCAGCAGTGATGTCCTTGAGCGTCACCTGCTGGATTTTTCACCTTGTCGAGAGCTTTAATCAAGGCCACTTGCTCTATATCAATGCTTGGGAATACTCGTGTTCCACAGGAAAAGTGACTTCCTAGACTGTGTTTTGGGGCATCTTAAAATCCTTTTCACATCAGGATTTCCTTTAAAATTGTGTTTCTTCATAGAAGAGGTGGCATTGGATTGGGAAAAGTGGACATAATGGACAAAGGGTATGGGGAAAGGCAGGAAGAGATGAGAGGTGGAGGCATCTTCGGGACATGGAGCTGCCCTGGATGGTGCTTCAGAGGTAATCACCGGACATTGTAAATCCCCACAGGGCCCACTTGATTGAATAGAGGAGAGTATGGGCCATGATGTGAACCAATGTATATGAGGTGCAGAGGTGCCCAAAGATGTACTTACCAAATCCAATGGATGTGTCATGATGATGGGAACGAGTGTTGTTGGGGGGGGGGGGGAGAGGGGGGGTGGGGGGTGGGGTTGAATGGGACCTCACATATATATTTTTAATGTAATATTATTACAAAGTCAATAAAAAATAAAAAAATTAAAAAAAAAATAAAATTGTGTTTCTTTAAAAGAAGCTTTGTGCTGGCATAGGTGGAAGGAAGGATATACAAGGAAGTATTGCATGGTTACAAGTCCCCTGCCATTTAGCAGAACTCTTAAATATTTCACCCTTCTGATTTTGCAGCAATGTATCTTCCCACTTGTGAGTTTACTGGCAATTTCCCAAATAAATGGATATAAATGGGCTCAGTTTCTGAAAATAATCTTGGTGAAATAATAATAATATACTCTGGGGGGAAAAACAGAAGAAAGAAAGAAGACTAGAGAAGATTAGATAAAAGAAAGAGGAAAGAGTAGAGGGGAAGAGAAGGAAATGTATAACTTTGGGTCCAAATTTTATAAAATTCAAGGACCAAAAATATGTTTAACTCTAAAGCCATTTTTATCCTGAAGGTATTCAAGGACAGTACAAATAGTTGATCTTTGGTTCCAGGGCTATACAAGTGTCTGAGTGGTAAAAGACAGTCAAGAATTTACCCCTGTGGGGTACATTATCCTGAAGGACCTACCATGTACTATGGGCTAGAGAGGCACAAATCCCAAAGTAAAGGTGAACCATAGTAAAAGTGGAATCTATCCTCCTGCAACAGAAAGGAACTAATAGAAAGGTTTGTTTTGTTACAAAATGGATAATAAAAGATATATTAGCAGTCTAAAGAGAAACATAACTGACAAGAGCTATCTGTAAATAATAGCTTGGTGCAAAATTAATTGTGGTTTTGTATTGTTGAAATTGCCATTTGATATTGGCATATATTGTTATATAAATGTAATTATGTTATACATTGTTTTAATGTGCATTTCTTACTTTATGTTTCTTTGCAATTGACTTATTAATTGCTGTTTATTTTATATTTATTTTAGACTATGGAAATGATATTAGACTAAAAGCAAATTTGAGCAATTTTCTTATTTGAGTACAAAATGGGTCATAAAGCAGCAGAGACAACTCACATCATCAACAACACACTTGTTCAGGATCTGCAAACTAATGTACAGTGCAGCGGTGGGTCAAGAAGTTTTGCAAAGGAGATTAGAGTCTGGAAGATGAGGAGCATAGTGCCCAGCCACCAGAAGTTGACAACGACCAACTGAGAGCAGTCATCAAAGCTGATCCTTTGACAACTGCACCAGAAGTTGATAAAGAACTCAACATTGGCCCTTCTATAGCATTTTAAGCAAATTGAAAAGGTGAAAAAGCTTAATAAGTGGGTGCCTCTTGAGTAACTGAAAATTTTAAAAAATTGTTGTTTTGAAATCTTGTCCTCTCTTACTCTATGCAAAAACAAATAATTTCTTCTTCAGATTGTGACATAGGACAAAAAGTAGATTTTATACAATAACCAATGACAACCATCTGAGTTGCTAGACCAAGAAGAAGCTCCAAGCACTTCCCAAATCCAAATTTGCCCCATGTGGGTGAGTGCCGGCCCATGAGCAAGACCGTGCACTGCAACGTACGCAAAGTCTCCAAGGCTGCTGGCACCAAGAAGCTGATCCAGAAATTACGAGACTGGACACCTGTCTGCCCCCTTGGCTCAGTATAAATAAACTTTATTCACATTTACAAACAAAAAACAAAAAAGAACTTGCACCAAAAACTGGTCTTGGTCACAGTTTGTTCATCTGCTTCCAGTCTGATCCACCATAGCTTTATGAATCTGGTAAAACCATTACATCTGTGAAGCATTCTCAGCAAATCCATGAGATACACTGAAAATTGCCATGCCTGCAGCCTGCAGAAAGGGCCCAATTCTTCTCCATGACAGCGCTTGACTGCATGTCACATAACCAATGCTTCAAAAGTTGAATGAATTGGGCTACAACATTTTGCCTCATCTGCCTTTTTCACATGACTTCTTACCAATTGACTACCAGTTCTTCAAGCATCTCAACAACTTTTGTCAGGAAAAACACTTCCACAACCAGACGGATGCAGAAAATGCTTTCCAAGAGTTCATCAATTTCAAAAGCATAGATATTTATGCTACAGGAATAAATAAAAATATGTTGATTGTAATGATTCCTATTTTGATTAAGAAAGATGTGTTTGAGCCTAGTTATAATGATCTAAAATTCACGGTCCAAAACCATAATTCATTTTGCTCCAACCTAAAAATATTAGAAGATTTTATAAAATTGTCTTACATGACTATTGGGATGCACATATCCAAATTGTGTAAAGCACTGCAAGCTGGGCACTCCAAAGAAACTTTTTCATATATTTCCCAGGAGAATCTGGCAGGCTGAATTAGAGACATTCTCTCTTCAGGCTGCTTGCAATTTACTGATGATTTTAATGTACACTATAACAATTAGGCCAGTTCTTGCTTCAACAAACAATTGGGTGCCATTAGCTGGACAAGCTGACACATGAATCTAACCATCACAAAAGACAAGACTTCAAACCAGAGGCAAGGAACATAGCCTCGTGAGCACCCCCTCTTTGGTGGGCCTTATTTGTTAATGGATGGTAATCTACTTCTCCAATATAACAAAGCTATACTCATTTATAATACAACTAACTACTCATGATTCTTCTAAACCTTTATGCAAACCTATAATTATAAATATACCTATTAAATATATCTCTCAGAATCTTATGTCTTTGAAGTGTTCAAATGCTGGTTGAGACCTGAATCCCAGAAGAATTGCTGCTAACTCCTCTCCAGTTCTTCATTATATATAGAATCAGGCCTCTGCATTACCCTCAGAACAAAGGTTTTCTCTGAAAATGAGCAACAAGATGCTTAGATGTCACCCTTAGCACTGTCCTTTAGGTCAGTTTGTCAAATAACAAAGTGATTAGTATCTTAAAGTGCAACCCCTCCACCTACTTGTGATAGGTAAAATGGCTTCAGCTCCAAAGTTGTCATAGAGCAGGTTCTTCATTTACTCCCACCAAAAATCAATGATATTTTTAGACTTATGCAAACAACATCAGATCACTTCCACACTTAGGACACCAACGTAGGAACAAATAAAACAGAAGCCCTGACCTCATAAAGCTTTCATTTTACTGGAAGGGACAAACAATAGACAAATAATATCTCTGTATCCTCTCTTATCCTGCTTCTCTGAGATTTCCTCTCCTGTGTGCTAGGTGCACAGTACAGGTACCACAGCTCTTTTCTCCTCTGACTTGCCTTTCAGGAAGCTGAGATGGAGTCCTCAAGGTGGCGCCCACTGCCCCCTTCCCTCCTTTCCCTCCTTTCCCTCCTACTGGGATGGGCATGCTCACAGCACCCCTGTGGTGGGCAGAGATGTCCCTGGGTGTCATGATGCAGTAGTGCCTCACTGCAGTTCCTGGTGCTTAGGGAGATGGGCTCCCACTCTACCTCCAGATCCTCTGACTTTTGTAGGAAGAGTGAAGGGACCCAGCTAATTGGGGGGTTGAGTGGAGTTATCTGCCCCCAGCTGCTTCCTGGAATCTCTAGGAAAGGACAAAGTAAGCCAGGGCATCTACCGCGTCCCTGTTGTGCACCAAGCTCTGCCTAAACCAGAGGGCAGAGTGTCCCTGCAGACTCACCTAGCAATCATTATTAGAGTCTACAAATGCTCTAATAATGATTGAAGTGATGAATGCACAACTATGTAATTATGCCAAATACTACTGTTTGTACAATTTGTATGAATTGTATGCTTTATTAATATGTATGAATAAAATAGATTTGTTCTAAAAATATGAAGCAATAGAATTGATTTTTAAAAACTGAGAGGGGAAGAACTCTTCTGGAATAAGATAAAATCAAATTGAATCGCTCTAACCCTTTGCAATGTAGGAACTTTCCTATTCAGTATGAATTTAAGTAAATTTTAAAAGTACATAATTTTTTCTTTAAAAAACTATTTTGTCTCCATTTGCACTTCATCTTTACATTCCCGTGCACTACATAGATCTGTGCTGTGTTGACTTTTCCTTTGAATAAGTTATCATCTCTTTCTGGATTATTCATATCATATGAGTGTTGGAGATTTGGACACGAAGGATATTGGGAATGAAAGTAACACATTATAGTGAGTAGCAATTGGTTTATAAATGGGATTGTGACTAAAAAGGTAATCTTGGGAAGTAAATGTCAGTAGTAAAAAAGCTAAAGAATAATCTAGGGACTGAATAACACAGTGAACCCAGAGGGTACAAATGCAAGAAAGTCCTTCTGTGAGCCACAGCAGATGTACATCACTATTGCAGTGTGATGGGAATATGGAGAAACATGGAAAAACTACAATTGGTGTGACCTACAGACTGTCGTAAACAGGAATACTATAATATTCTTGCATCAATGTATTGTGTTGTATTGTGTTGATAATGGAGGTGTATGGAAAAAGTGTGCCAAATGTATGCTATAGACCATGATTGGTGGTAATAGTCTGATGATATTATCTCATAATCTGTAACAAATATTCCACCAGGGTGCAGAGTTGTATGGGAAATCTACACATCTGTATGATTGTTTTGCAAGTTCACAATATTTGTAGCAAAAATATATTTAAAAAAATAGTATGGATTGGGGGAAAATACAACAAATGTAAGATAAGGATTATAGTTGGCTGTAATATTTTGATGATGCTCTTGCATAGTTTGTAACAAATGTTTCACACCAATGCAAAGAGTTGGTGGAGGAGTGATGTATGAGACTCCTATGTGATGTTATGTATGTTTATTTTGTAAGTTCGCAATCTTTACTATACACTTATTGTTTATGTGTGTTCATGTATGAATGATATACTTCAATAAAAATTTTTAAAATGTGAAAAAAAAAGAAAGAAAGAGAAAAGGGAGAAGGAAACAAAGAGAAAGAATGAGAGAGCTGGTATCAAGGGTTCTGCGAGTAATGACTCATCAGACAACTTAATTGTGTACAAGGGGCTCTTTATATATCCAGTGTACCTGCCAAGAAGCAGGCATACGTAGCCTATGTGCCAATAAGCACAAACATAGCGTACATGACATTAAGCAGGAACATGTATTAACTATCAGCATTACCTATAGTCTAAGGAATTTTAAAAAATCTTATCTCAAGGTAAAAAGTCTAAGTGTTCTATTCATATAAAAGATATGTGCTCTATTCTATTCATATAAAAGATATGTGCTCATCTTTTCTTTCAGCCTTTAACAGCTTCATCCCATTTGCTGAGAACCCTTAATTACCGCATTCCTTAGGTTGCAAGCATAGCCATGGAGACAGCACTAGCATGGAGAGAGCACATCTCTCCTTGAGAGGCCACTGTGCCTCAGTTTCCAACATATGAGTAAAATAAAATTTTAACACACAATTTTTATATCCATATAAAAATTATGATTTTATTTTTTCTGAAAATATATTTTAACAAATCAATGTCAGTTTTCTTAAATGCCTCATATTCTCATTTTCCTCCTTACCCAGATTAAATTATATGATCCTGCTTAATAACAATTCCCTTAAGCACATGAAATCACTTGCCCTTCCTGTATTTCCTTATCTTCATCCAGGAAGACCCTACCCATAGCAAAAATCCAACACTTCACATGCCTGTATCCACGCCTCTGTGGCTGGTGAATCGATCTAACTTGCCTCACTTTAAATTCATGAACACTCACCTCATATGGGCACTGAATCTTGCCTCACAAACATACTTCATTTCCCTGGACCCTTCACCCTCTACTCTTTCTTTTTATTATCTCTCAAGTTCTAACATCTCTTCCCTGTCCTAACTACAAAGCAATTGCCTTATTTCCTGTTTACTGTGTAAAAAGAAGCAATAAGAGGAACAAGTCCATTAAGAATAAAGGAGTAAAGTCACTGAGGGGGGAATGAAGCTGGCTAGTAAGACTGAGAATCAATAGATGATCTGGAACCTGGCAGAGAGTCCACATGGACATCAGCAACCCCAAGGTGGCTGCTGGAAGAACCCCCCCCCCCACACACACACACACAAGATTCTGCCACTCAGATGATTTCCTCCAGAAGTCAGGAGAAGCCCCGATATTCCCCAAGGACATTATAATTGGGATTTCCTGGGGGCTGATGGGTGGGTCAATCAAAACAGCAACAGCTGGAACTCCTGGCCTGCCATTAGCAAAAGGCTGGATTAATTAATGGTTTAAAAAGCAGGCAGATCTCTTGCTCTACTGCCTTTGACCTGTCCCAGTGCCTGTCTGGTGCTGGTCCTGCCCTGTTCCTGCCTTCTGTGACCTGCTCTCACTATTTCCCCACATGGATCAACACACAAGTTGGGCATTTATAATCCATAATGGGAAATTGTAGTCTGTAAATTAGCCCACTTTTCAGTCCCTTCTTTTCTA
Organism: Dasypus novemcinctus; assembly: GCF_030445035.2. Taxonomy (NCBI): domain Eukaryota; kingdom Metazoa; phylum Chordata; class Mammalia; order Cingulata; family Dasypodidae; genus Dasypus; species Dasypus novemcinctus. Next base: position 84,778,002 of record NC_080689.1, on the reverse strand, counting down.
CCAGGGACCCATGATCCGTCATTTTCTCTCATTTCTCTTCCTTCCCTACCTGAATAAAGTACTGGTCTAACTAAAGAAAAAATAAATATATATATTTTTAATTTAAAAAGAGGAACAAGCTCACAAGTCCCTCCCATGTATCCTCTGTTTCACAGATAACTATGTCCTCCTGCTCTGCCTTCCTTCTAGTTATTGTAGATGAGCAGGCAGCCCTCCTATGTGAGGACAAACCCTCAGATCCTATCCCTCTCATCTGCTCAAGGATATTGCTCATTGTGTCCATCCCTCTCTTTTTGAACTATCAATGTTCCCCTCTCTTCGCATCATTTCCATAAACATGCAAATATCATTTTTTTAAATATAGAAAATTACTGTTAATTTAATAAGGTCATTTACCATATAAATTACTATATGTTATATTTTAAACAGTATATATTCTATATAATAAAATAAATATGTAGACATGTTAATATTAAATATATATTATTCTAACAATATTGTATGCTTATTCTTTATAAAATTAACAATATATACTGATTTATGCTATTTTTAAGTGTTCTTTAAGAAAATTATTCGATGCTCTTTTCAAGACTGTAGCTTTGTGGTATGTTTTGAAGATTAAAAAAATTTCATTTTTATTTCAATATGTCTTTGCCTATTCTAGGTCCCTTTCCTTTCCAAATAAATTTCATAGTTTTTATTGCTCATTAAAGAATTCTGTGTTGATTTACATTGGGAATGCATTGAATCTGTACATCAGTTTTGGTAGGATAGACATCTTAATAATATCTAGCCTTCCTATCAATGAACAGGGAATATTCTTCCATTTATTTAGGTCTTCTTTGAATTCCTTCAACATTGTTCTGTAGGTTTTTGTGTATAAATCTTTTACATCATTAGTTAAATTTATTCCTAGGTATTTGATTTTATTATTTACTATTGTAAATGGTATTTGTGTCTTGATTTCCTTCTGAGATTGCTCATTATTGCTGTACAGAAATGTTACTGATTTTTGCACATTGATTTTTTTTTACAGGTAAGCAACTTTTATTCCTTATTCATATGAAAACCACTTACTTTTCCCTTCCCAAAGTCCCTAAACCCTTAACTCACTCCTCAATCTCAGTAGCGAGTATGTTTTTTTTCTTAAAAAATGGTAAGAGATACACTTCATCCTTTTATTTATTTATATTTCCTCGTGGCACATTCATTGCATTTGGTGAATACATTTTGGAGCACTGCTGCACCACATGGATAGTGGTTTACATTGTAGCTCACACTTTTCCCAGGTTATAACCTGTGACTTTACTGAACTCAGTTATAATTTCTAGAGATTTGCTGTAGACTTTCCAGGTTTTTTTATGTATAGGATGATGCCATCTGCAAATAGATAATTTTGATTTCTTCCTTTCCACTTTAGAGGCCTTTTATGCCTGGTTCTTGCCTCAGACCAGGAGAGAGAGTACTTCTAATACAATGTTAAATGGAAGGGGTGATATTGGGCATCCTTGTCCTTTTCCTGATCTTAGAGGGAAAGATTTTAGGATTTCACCATTGTAAATGATGTTAGCTGCAGGTTTTTCATATATAAGATTTATCATTTTCAGAAAGATTACTTTTATTCCAATCTTGCAGTGATTTTTGTCAAGAAAGGGTGTTGTATATTGTCAAATGCTTTTTCTGCACCCATAGATATGATCATGTGATTTTTTTCCCTTCAATCTGTTTATATGATTTATTACATTAATTGATTTTCTTATGTTGAACCATGCTTGCATACCAGGAATGATGTGGGAGGAGTGGGGTAAGGGGGGCATATGGGGACATCTCATATTTTGTAATGTAACATTTTAAAAAAATAAACAAAGATAAACAAAGAAAAAGAAAATTATTCGACCACATACATACTCCATTTTTTGAGCACTTATTTTTATTGTATTTTTGGATGATACATAGATCACAATAAATGTTACATTAAAAAATATAAGAGGTTCCCACATACCCTGCACCCCACACCCACACTCCTCCTACATCAGCAGCCTCTTTCATCATTGTGGCACATTCATTGCATTTAGTAAATGCATCTCGGAGCACTGCTGCACAGCAGGGATTGTAGTTTACATTGTAGTTTACACTCTCCCCCAGTCAATTCAGTGGGTTATGACAGGATATATAATGCTCAGCATCTGTCCCTGCAATATCATTTAGGACAACTCCAAGTCCCAGAAATGCCCCCACATCACAGCTCTTCTTCCCTCTCCCTGCCCTTAGCAACTACTGTGGTTACGTTCTCTACATCAATAAAACAGTTTCTTCCTTTACTAGTCACAATAATTCTATATAGAATAACAGTAATGTCACTCCAATCCATATTATATTCCTCCATCCTGTGTGCCCTGGGATGGTGATGCCACTCCACCTCTATATTGAGAGGGGGCTTATCCCACATGGCTGATGCATGCAATTCTTGTGCTTGCCATTGTAGGCAATCTTGGTTCCCTGGTGTGGTGGTTGACCACCTTCTCCTCCCTGTTAGCTGACCTAGGGAAGTCCAATGAACCAGAGAGTAGGAGTTGCAACTCTGCTGAGGTTCAGAGTGCAGCTGGCACATGGGCAGTCCAGAGATTCAAGTCTTCTGGGTATTCACCAATGCCAGCATCAACCACAGGTTCAGTGAAAGTGACAGGAGAGGCATGTATAGAGAGATCATATTTGAGGCTAAGTCCATCACACTCAGGAACACAAATTCCAAAGGTGGGCCAACTGGCAAAGCTCTGAACTCCAGAGCCAACTGCCATGACTGTTGAACCTGTGTGTCTCTGTAGCCCTCAGGAGCACCAATATCTGGGGTTGTATCTATTTCGGCTGTCTCTGGGATCCTGCTGAGGCATGTATAAGTGTGACTGCACTGATGACCTCCTAACTCTTTTTAAAGACCCTTAACCATATAAACTCATTCATTTTTACCATTTTCCCTTTTATTCAAGGTAGCGCAGGGAATTGGGGGGAGGTTTGGGGGTAACAGTTGAACATAAGAGTTTGTTGGTATGTGGTTGAAAATATAATGTTGAGAATACCCTTTAGAAAATATAATATGGAAGTATTACCTGTTTAAGGTTATCAGGGGGAGCTGCTGGCACAGGGACAGTCTTCTAGGAGGGTGTGTATGCTCATCTTTTCATACTGTGTTATACCATTGGGTGGAGACCCCTACAATGAGTGGGAAGGTGTACCCACATCTTGGGGAGGCATGATGATGTACAACATTCCATGGAATGTCCCTGCCCCCTTTGAATCAACTAATAAAAGCACAAATCTGATGTGCTTGGAATTCTGGAGGACAGTAGAGACTGGAGAAGAAATCCAAAAAACACTGAATCAAAGATAAAGAAAAAAAATACAAAATCAGTTTGGAGATTTACATTCCAGAACCACCAATCCAGACCCCTCCCCATCACTTGGTTCTATACAGATTAAGAGTCACAGAGAGACACCATGGCCTGAGACCCTCCTAACATGAATAATGACCATAGAGCCACTCACAGCAGTGAGTTAAAATCCTACATATATCCAAGGAAAGGGCCCCAGATCTAAAGGGACCCAGGACAGAACAGAAGCAGTGGAGGAGTGTCAAAGGGCAAAAAGAGACTGCAGGAGAATTGTTGGCAAGAAGTACATGCATTCAAGCCAGGATCTGTTTGCTTAGACCATGTAAAGACAAAACAGACCTTCCTGAATGACCCCATCTGACCCCCTGTGATAGGTCCCAGAACTAAAAGTGTAATGAAAAGGAGGCACTGAGTAAGGTAGAGAATTTAAACAAATCATGGGAACTGGGGAGAAAATTCTGCACACATAAAAAACAAACAAACAGAAAAGAGTAAGATTCCAAGGGAAAGAACAGAGAATAGGAAGCTTTCCCCTGGAGGTGAAACAATTGCACACTAAAAGGCCAACTTAAAAATTGTACCAAATAATCTAGGGAAAGAATAAAGTACAAAAGAGCTGGCAAAATCTGGACTGTTGCACATAGGGTACTCTAAAGGATCAGAATAAGCTGCACCAAGCATCAAAACAGTCTTTACAGAATTCAAAACAACCATAATACCTTAGGCAATAAAGATAAATTGAGCTTCAGTGTTAGAACATCAAAGTAAGCTGATGCCCAGATTTGTGCAAAAATAATAACAACCCATGCTAAGAAAAAGAAATATATGGCTCAGTCAAGGAAACAATTTAAATTCCAGAGGATACAAAGAATTGGGACCAACTACTCAAAGAATTTCAAACAAATCTACTAAATTAATTCAAGATGAAGGAAAATATGGATAAAAATAAACTGATAGTGGATATAGAGTAATATTATAAATTATGAATATAAAGAAGAATTTATAAGTATGAAAAGAATCATGACAAAAATTACTGTGAAGAAATGCACTATAGTTGAGATTCAAAATTCGCTAAAGGCATACAATAACACCTTTTAATAGAAGAAAGAAATAATTAGAAAAATGATGTGACAGGACAAAAAAATCATACAGTCAGAAAAACACAAAGATAAAAAATACAAAAAATTGAGCAGTGTCCCTGGGACTTGAATGACAACATAATGTGTACAAACATATGCATCATGGGTGTCCCAGGAGTAGAGGATAGAAAAGGGGCAGAAAAAATATTTGAGGAAATATTGGATGAAAATTTCCCAAGTCTTATGAAAGACATAAATATACATGTCCAAGAAGTGCAACATATTGTGAACAGAAAAAACACTAAGAAACCTACACCAAGACACATACTAATCAGAATGTCAAATCCATGGATAAAGAAAGAATTCTGAAAGCAGCAAGAGAAAAACAATTTTGTCATGTAAAGGCATCCCCAATAAGACTAAGTGCTGATTCTCTCATCAGACAACATGAAGTTGAGAAGGCAATGGCATGATATATTTAAGGCACTGAAAGAGAACCCCTGTCAGCCAAAGTCTTTCTTCAACAAAACCGCCTTCAAAAAGGAGAGAGGCTAAATATTCACAAAGGAATAGAAACTGAGTGTATTCATCAACAAATGCCTGCCTAAAATAACTGCTAAAGGACATGTGACCTCTAAGTCTCCTCTCAATTTAGAAGTGGAATGGACATTGCCATCCTGGGGTCCTCAGGATGGAGGAATAAAATATGGATTAGCGTGGGTTTACCGGTATTCTCCTATAGACTTATTGTGACTCCAGCATTGGAAGAAATTATATCATTGATGTGGAGACAGTGGTCACAGGAGTTGCTGAAGACAGGGAGAAGGGAAAAATATGTGTGATGTGGGGGCATTTTCAGGACTGGGAGTTGTCCTCAGTGATATCACAGGGACAGATGCAGAACGTTATATATCCTGCCATAACCCACTGAATGGAGAGGGAGAGTGTGTAAACTACAATATAGACTATAATCTATGCTGTGTAGCAGTGCTCAAAAAAGTACTCATCAAGAGAAATGAATGTACTACACTAATGAAAGACGATTTCAATGTGGGAGAAGTGTGGGGTGTGGAAAGTGGGGTATATTTATATTATATTATTTTAATATGATGCTTTGGGTGACAGATGCATCTTTTTTTAACAGACAATAAAAAATTGCTAAAGCAATTCTTGAGGTTGAAATGAAAAGACCAGAGAGTGACTGGGAGTAGGATGAAGATGTGAAGCTCTTCAGTAAAAGTATCTAAAAGTGTAAATTCAACATCCAGTAGTACTGTATCTTCAATATACTACCTTAGTACTGAATCCTCAATACACAACTGGTAGAGAGTCCACATGGACATCAACAACCCCAAGGTGGCTGCTGGAAGACTCCCCCCACACACAAGATTCTGCCACTTAGAATGAGATTTCCTCCAGAAGCCAGGAGAAGCCCAGATATTCCCCAAAGACTTTATCATTGGGATTTCCTGGGGGATTGATGAGTGTGGCAATCAATCAAAACAGCAAACAGTTGGAACTCCTGCACTGCCATTAGCAAAGGGGTGGATTAATTAATGGTTTAAAAAGCAGGCAGCCCTCAAAGGAACCAATACCTGGGGATTGTATCTACTTTATCTATCTCTTAGACTCTGCTCAGTTGTACATAAGGGCAATCCTTCTGACAGCCTCCAGACTCTTTTTTTTTAGAGACTCATAGCCATATAAACTCATTTCTCCTTTCTATTTCCCCCTTACATTAGGTCAAATAGCATTTTAAAGTCATATTATTCTATGTAGACAGGGATATTCTACTGATCTGCATTGAACCTTCAATTCAAGGTCATTTTCCAGTTGCATTATCAGTTGTTAGTTGATAGTGATCCCTCGGTGCCAGGGAGGCTCATCCCCGGGTATCATGTCCCACACTGGGGGGAAGGCATTGCATTTAGATGCTGAGTTAGGCTTCGAGACTGGCCTCATGTGAGTAACATGAAGGCTGTCAGGAGGAAATTCCCAGGCACAGTGCTGCTCTGGGCCTTGTTCTTATTTCAGGCATATAGGCTCACAAGCATAGTCATTAGTATCAGGGGCTCACTGTTGGACCCTCATTCCTTCTCGGTCCTTGTCGCTGCACTTGGGGGACTGCCGCTGCTCCCCTAGGGACCACGGCACAGCACCCCCGGCCAGGGACCCACTACCCCCCCCAGCTGTAGTTTTTAATTGTTGCCACTATGAATATATCCAAACATTAACATGCACCCTGGACATATGCCCTGTATAGCTCCCTGTCTACCATATATTCCCTGTCTATAGTATCCTATACCAGTATTCCTCCGCTGCCATTGTTGGACCACTCTGGGATCCAGAACTTCCTGAATATTGAAGCCCCAATATCATGTCAGGATCTCTTACTAACAAAATGGGATATAGCGATGGGTTTAAAGGTTAGATATAGAATACGTGTTGACTTGGAAAAATTCTACATCCTATCTTTTTCTTTTCCTTTTTTTTCCCCTAATTATTGAACTTCTCTTCACAAAAGCCCTAGACCACAGCAATTCATGTATACAATATACAGCACTCCCACACATCCACCACAAAACCTTTTCCCTTCCACAGCGATACTCTTACAACCTATTCACAACATATTTACTTAAAGTGATGTACAGAGTCTGAGACAATAGCTTTCAAACCAGGTGACATCTGTGCTTACATTGTGGTGCATACTTTAGGACATGCAGTTTTCTAACATTTTTAGTTATCCTATGTTTTACATTATGGTTTACATTATCATTCTGTCATCCCCTATATGTTTATGATGTAATATTACATATTTTATATCCATCCTTGTGTACTCTCACGAAACTCCTCTCTTACCCCACATTTACCTTGGTTCCACACATTTAACATCCATTTTCCCATCCCCTTGATGCCCACAGTGACAGCCAACCTCTGTTTCCCGAGGAGCCATGTCCAGAGATACTTGCAACAGTGTTCAGGTCCTAACTTGCTCAGCTGCCCCAATGCCCTGGGAGCCACCCTTTCTCTCGAGAGATACAGTTCCCTCTATTTGATGGCATTAGTCCTCCCCAGGATGTGGGTCTACCCCCACTCTCACTACTTGGGTCTCTACCCAGTGGTATCACCCACTCTGGCAAAATGGGCATTCAGACATTCCCCAGGAGCCCGTCCCGCATCAGACCATCCCTTCCGAGCATCCTAAACAGGTAACCCTCTTAATTATATTTTGATACGATTTTCTCAGCATTTTACTCTCAACCAACACCTGACACTCTCCTGTGTTCGTATGCTACCCCTCCCTCCCCCCACTTTTTGGGCAATATTACCCATCCGCCCATCCCCAGCCCCCCTCAAACCCGCAAAGCCCCATCCAAAGGCAACCCCTTGCCGCCATTTTATCTCTTCTCTGTGTTCATACTTACCGCCAGCGCCTTCAACCTGTCCCAGTGGCTGTCTGGTGCAGGTCCTGCCCTGCTCTTGCTATTTCCCCCATATGGATCAATATGCAAGTCAAACTTGGGCATTTGTAATCCATAATGGGAAATTGCTGTCTGTAAATTAGCCCACTTTATCACTTTTCAGCCCCTTCCTTTCTACCTGGGACCCATCCATGATCTGTTACTTTCTCTCATTTCTCTTCCTTCCCTACCTGAATAAATTACTGGCCTAACTAGAGAAAAAATTAAAAAAAAATTTTTTTTAAAGTTTAATAAAGAGGAAAAGTGCACAAGTCCCTCCCAAGTTTCCTTTGATCCAGGGATGCCTATGTCCCCCTGCTCTGCCTTCCTTCCAGTTATTGTAGATGAGCAGACAGTCCTGTTTTGTTAGGCCAGACCCTCAGATCCCATCCCTCTCATCTATTCTAGGATATTTCTTATTGTGTCCACCCCTCTTTCTGAACTATCAATGTTCACCTCTCTTAGCATCATTCCCATCAACATGCAAATATTATATTTTAAATATAGAAAACTACTGTTAATTTAATAATTTACCATATGAATTACTATATGTTATATTTTAAACAGTATATATTCTATATCATAAAATAAATATGTGAACATGTTAATATTAAATATACATTATTCTAACAATATTGTAATCTTATTCTTTATAAAACTAACAATATATACTGATTTGTTCTATTTTTAAGTATTCTTTACAAAAATTATTTGATGCTGTTTTCATTACTGTAGCTTTGTAGTATGTTTAGAAGTCAGGTAGTGTTATTCCCCAAGTTTCATTTTTCTTTTCGAATATGTCTTTGGCTATTCGAGGCCTCTTTCCTTTCCAAATAAATAGTTTTTCTAGTTCATTAAAGAATGCTGTGTTCATTTTTATTGGAATTGCATTCAATTTGTAGATCAGTTTTGGTAAGATAGACATCTTAATAATGCTTAGTCTTCCTATTCACTGCATAACAACCTCTTTCATCATTGTGGCACATTCATTGCATTTGATGAATACATTTTGGAGCACTGCTACACTGATGGATTATAGTTTACATTGCAGTTTACACTCTCCCTGAGTACATTCAGTGGGTTATAGCAGGACATATAATGTCCTGCATCTGTCCCTGCAATATCATTTAGGACAATTCAAAGTCCTGAAAATGTCCCCACATCACACCTCTTCTTTCTTCTCCTTGTCTTCAGAAATGCCCATGGCCACTGTCTCCACTTCAATGATACCATTTCTTCCATTGCTAGAGTCACAATTGTTCTATAGTCGAATACCGATAAGTCCACTCTAATAAATATTTTATTCCTCAATCCTGTGGACCCTGGATGGTGATGTATGAGCCACCTTTATATCGAGATGTGGCTTAAATACCACATGGCTGATGGATGCAATTCTCCTGTTTGCAGTGGTAGACACTCTTGGTTCCCTGGTGTGGTGGTTGACCATCTTCACCTTCCTGTTAGCTGACCTGGGTAAGATAGTTTTTTAAAACCCCTAATTATAGTTTGACTGTTATGTTTGGACTTGGTCCTTCCATCTCATTTAGTATTTCTATTTATCATACTTTCCTCTTGGGTTTGATTACCCTGTCCAGAATTTGGCTGGATTGGTTTAGTTATCTTTGCACATCTTGTTCCTTCAAGTGGTTTGGAAGTGTTAAATCCTGTTGCTGTTCTGTGTCTACTAACATTACCCCTTTTTATGTCCATTACTGTCCACACAGCCTGAAGGGGAGAGCCAAGGTCTCTGAACATGGACAGATGCTACTCCATGTGATTCTACATTCCACTGGCCACCTCACCCAACCTAAGCCCATGAAGAATGAGGTGGGCTTTCCCCAGCTCTGTGCAGACAACTAGCACTGCCTGGTTCAAGGGCTAGTCCTGCTCACACAAAATAATAGAAGTTTCCAGATTCCTGTTTCTCCATCAGTTTGATCACATAAGTTAAATCTTTGAGGTTTTCCTCAAAATTTGTTTTCTGCTAAATGAATTCCAATCATGATTCTCCAACTGTGAAATAAATTTAGCAATTTTCTATTTTTCCTCTGATTTCAAAGATTTTGAGAGCATGAAATACTGACATAAAGTCCTCATGGACAAGGGTTTCAATCTCTTTACTTTCCTCCTGGTCTGCCTTCATCCTATCTGCTCTTCTTTGTTGGAACTTTATCTAGGTCTCTGTCAGGATTACCAGGGCAGTGTGGGGAATGGGAGACAGTGCACCTTGCTGCTTCTTCCCAGCAACAGACCAGCAGGACTTACCTGTGCACTGAGGAGGATGAGTGGGAGAATCAGGAAGCAGCCTAGCTCAACCCTAACTAGCACACAGAGGCACCAGTCAAAGGAGAACCAAGGCTATGAGAGTGGATTTAAGACATCCCCTAAATCTCCAAGACAAATTATTTTTAATTTTTTTATTTTTAAAGAAACTTTAGATTACATAAATGTTACATTAAAAATATATAGTGCTCACTTTGGCAGCACATATACTAAAATTGGAACAATACAGAGGAGATTAGCATGGTCCCTGCACAAGGATGACACGCAAATTAGTGAAGCGTTCCATATTTTTTAATGTGGAGAAAGTGGCCATGGCAGGTGCTGAGGGTAGGGAAAGGGAAGAAGAATTATGATGTGGGGACATTTTCAGGACTTGGAGTTGTCCTGGGTGGTACTGCATGGACAGTTGCTGGACATTGCATGTCCTGCCATGGCCCACTAGGTGGACTGGGTGAGAATGTAAGCTACAGTGTAAACCACTATCCATGTGGTACAGCAGTGCTCCAAAATGTATTCACCAAATGCAATGAATGTGCCACGATGATTAAAGGTTGTTGATGTGGGAGTAGTGGGGTGAAGGGGGTGGGGGCTATATGGGGACATCATAGATTTTTTAATGTAACATTTAAAAAATTTAAAATTAAATTTAAAAATATGTATATAAGGGACTCCCTTAAGAATACAATGGAAATAAAATATCAACCATCTGACAGTCTAGTAGAGTGGAAAGAATCTGATGCTGATAAGAGCAATTAGGTGTTCTAGGCCCAATTGCCTGCCTCTGTGCTCTGCATGATTTGGTCAGCTGCTTACAGATAATCCAGGAGACATGAGTCTTAGAAACAATTAGGTGTTCACATTCTGACCCAAGTAGGCAAAGGTTTTGTCAAGTAGAGGAAGTATTTTCTAAATGCTGAAGGCCACAAAAGATCTTTAAGCAGTTTAGGCTGGTGGGAGCAACGTATTCTGAGGGTGGGAGTGGAGGGTTACAAGGGAAACAAGACGACAGTAGATGAAGCTGTTCACAAAACAATGTGAGGTTTTGGTATCCCTGCTTGTGTTCCTATGGAAATGCCGTGGCATGCCATGATTCCCTGGCAGCCCAAAGACAGCAAGGACCTGGGTGAGCTCCGCAGAAATGGTGGCACCTGTTATGAGCTTTACCTGCCCTACGACAAGAGAACAATCAGCCAAAATAAAATCTACTTGCCTACTCTTTACCTTCATTTTCATATCACATCATCAGTTGCTTAATAGCAAGTACATTTCAAAGAAATGTATATGCCTTGGATTGGTATACAGTTAGTCTGTCTGTTTAGAAACAGCATCATGGCCAAGGAAAAGTTCCAGCAGGAAGACAGGCTGGCATTAATCTTAACTTAGAGACGCTAACAAGTTTCTTAATTACAGTGAATGAGGGTTATCATTTGCAAACCACCTCTCCCCATCTGGAGAAGGTGTGAAGAGGTGGCAATCTTTTTATTTTGCTTGTTTTTTCTTCCCAATTTACATTCAGCCTACATTAGGGGAAGGAGGGAGGAAAGCAATCCTGATGTGGTAAAATGCTAGAGAAAGGGAATGTTGGGCCATGGACAAAAACGTATTAATCTCTAGGACTTCAGATTTCACCTAAGGAAACAAACATTTCCGTCTGTCAGGAAAGTCCATGGCTCCCGCACCTGCTGGAAAAGGGAGATAAGATTCAGCAGCTGAGCCAGGCTCTGTTGCACTTCAATGAGAAGGGTTTTTGTACAGCAAGAAATCAGAGAAATATCACGGGCTTGGATGTTCTGCCAAGGGACCAAGATGGAAATCAAACGTGAGTAAAATCCAAACTTTCCTCCCTCAGCTGTCTGCGTCTTGTGATCTTTGTGTTATAAAATGACCTATAAGCTCACTCTTTGCAGCCAGACTCTGATATCCTACGGGGTAAAGATAAAGATAAAGCCTGTAAGCAAACTAGAGAATCGAGTGCACATTTTCTCTGTTTCTCTGAAGGACAAGATTCAGTCACTGGGTGAGAATAACTTGCTTGAGTGATAGTTTCAGAAATTTACTGGGGAGCATCATCACAGATTCTGAACAGAGCCTTGCTCAATGGTCAGAAAGAGAAACTCAGTTTTTGTATGAGTGAGAGATTAAGAGAAACCACTGTGTAATGGTCAGAAAGAGAAACTCAGTTTTTGTATGAGTGAGAGATTAAGAGAAACCACAGTGTGTACAATTTTGGCAAGGGAACCAAGCTGGAAATCAAATGTATGTTATGTTTCCAACTGTTTCTTACTGTTTCTGTCCATTGGATTTGCTTTTTGTTCCTTCTTGTGTATCATGGTGCAGGCCAGGGATGTAAAAAATTTCATTCCTAGGTTAGATATAGAGAAGGGAAAATTGTTCCCCAGAAGGGTAGCTGATGGCTAATTTTTCTGATTTCCAAATCAAAATAATTTAATTGGAGAAGGGATCTTGGTGCCCCTCTCAGGGAAGATTTTTGTAGAGGAGGAAACTTAAGAAGAAGCACTATGGTTCACTTTTGGCCAAAGGACCAAATTGGAAATGAAATGTAAGTACATTTTTCCTCCATTATTTGTGAAGTTTTTGCAGTGTTGTAACATTTGTGTGAATTTGTGATATTTAGGCTAAATTAACCATTCCTAGTGACCCAAAAGTAAATGGCAGAAAATCTGCCAATTAGGTGAGCCAACAAATTGTTGGATTTTTTTAAGGTGACTATGGTTTGTAGGGAGAATGAGAAAGAAAGAGCTGGAATTCCCTCCAAATTAGCCAATCTAGTCTGATTAGGTTAAAAAAGAGGAGGTTTTTGTTGAGGGGGAAGTGTGGGTCCTATCACTGTGGCTCACCTTCGGCCAGGGGACCAAGGTGGAGCTCAAACGTAAGAGCCCTTCTCTAACTGTTTTCTTGTAAATTTGTGAAATTGGGGGCTTTTCATATTTGGGATATGGGTTGAGGTCAGTTCTAAGGAGAATGGGATTCTCCCTGAAAGCAGATGAGTAAGGGGCTGACAATCGGTTCATCTCAAGGAAGAACGTAGAGCTACTCAGTTGATGCAGCATTTAAATGGCCAGATTTTCTCCGTATCAGACAATATAGTAGGAATGGCAACAGGAAGGTATTTTTGTTGAGGAGAAAGTAATTAAGCTAATACTGTGGATCACCTTTGGCCGAAGGAACCATCTGGAGATTAAACGTAAGTAATTTCTCTCCACTGCTTTCTGAAATGTATGTCTAATTGCCAGTATTGTCTAATAGAGGCTTAAGCATAAGTTTTGTAGTGATAATAATTGAGAACATTTCAGATTTGTCATCAGTTTAAGAAAGTTAGACTCAGTTCCAAAATTAGATTTGAAGACAGAAAAAATGATGAAAATTGATCTAAATTAAATAACTCAGAAAAACGTGTGTAGATTAATGAAGAACTCTTGGAATTATAAAGAACAAAAGTAATTTCATTTTCGTTGGGCTTTGCCTAATATTTTATTGGTGTTTTGCTCATCATATATGATTAAGAAAAGGAAAGAAATGTATTTCTTAGTCTGTGTTCTCTCTTCTGCCTGAGAATTATTTTACAAGTAGAAAAATCAATAGTGTGAACTAAAAGCCAGCAAAAAGCTAGAAAAGTATACCCAGTTGTAAAGTAGAAGAGGTGGCTTAATGTCATTTTTTAGAGTCTGAGTGGTAGACTGTCAAAATCAGCTTAGAATGTTCATGTTCTTTTATAGGAAGCAGGCCTATGAGACTGAACATGAAATGATCTTTTATGATAATGGTGGCAAGACTGTTGTCCCCAAAAGCCTAGTTTCAAAGAAATGTTTAAATGAAGGAAAGTAAAATTACTGCATTTTTAATTGGCCATGGACTTGTAGAAAAGCAGGAAACATTTTACTTTAAAGAGTGGCCACATTTTTATACCGCCAAGGAGACCGTGGCACGGCTAGCATGGGCCATAATCTTCTTGGCAGTATTTCTTCATGATTGAGTGACTTCCATGGCCATGGCGCTCGTGTGGCAGTGAGTGACTGGCTGCTAAGGTCTGCAGCAACCCGGCAATGATCCGTTTAAATTTGCCATGGCCTGCTCTTCATGACACACAGTGATACAAATAATGCCACTCATGAAATGTGGTGGACATTAGCTAACGTGGGAAAAACAGGTAACATATCAACTTGTTAGAGATTTAGATATAAAGTTCACATTCATTCCTATTATTATATACCCTTAATTTTCACTAGGGGACTATAAAGAGTGGAATGCAATCTTTTTCAGTGACATATAAATTATTTCAATACCTGTGATAAAATTTATTTAAATGATAAAAGCATAGTCCGAAAGAGATAAATGTATATAAGTCTTTCAGGTCAAACTCCACAGCAGAAAAATCAGATTCAATGCCAGCAGTCTAACCTCTCAGGTCTTCATAAATTTTACTGAGTTCACATCAAATATCATTAATACATATTAACCGATAAATAGAAATAAGCTAAATTTGTGATGTTTTTAATTTTCAAAAATGTAACTGATTTGGGTAGGAGTACGATATTTCAGTTGTAAAAAATATCTAATTATTTATATATGTCATTAATAATTTAACATAAGCATATTTTCAGTACCTTAATTCTTTGATAGAAAAATTTTAATCTAGATATTTTAATCCCATCACCTCTAAAAGAGTTTATTAATTTGGCTTTACTTAGCAGCAGCTGATTTCAAAAGTGATGTTTAAGGGGGATTATTCTGGTCTAGACAAACTTGGCAGGAGTATTTATGACCTTTAAAACTCTATTAAAAGCTAATATGATTATTTGAAATAATGCTCCGATCTAAGGGAATAATTGTTTGATGTTTTAACGAGTAGGGAAACCCAGATGGGAATATCACAGAATGTTTTGCCTCTCCTTAATTTCTAGAGATCATATTATTTTTCTGCGAGGCTAACTTATGCAAGGCCCTGGAAAAATTAGTCATGTAAATTTAAAAGAGAAAGTTAAAAGTTCAGTATCTTATATTGAACTGCTTGGGTAGCTTCATAAGAACCATAAATTTATCTGATGACTCCTAGAAAAGGATTCTGGACTTTTATGCTTTAAATGAAAGCAAACTGAGTGGGCTGTTGGGGACTTGGTGTCCCACTCAGGGCTGGAACACAAGGGGCATTTCCAGGGGCCATATCGCAGCTGCTCAAGGTCAGAACTGAAGCCAACCAGCTCCTCCTGGGCAGGTGGCCAAGGTCACAGTGGACCCCAAATCATCTCAGCACCCCTGGGCTGGCTGAACATCAGCCCCGCTCAGTTAGAGACTCGGGCCAGGGCCCAGGACTCACCTAGAGCCTCTGGGGAGGGGAGAGTGGGTGGCAGGGCCCAGAAGGCAAAGGGGCCTCCCCGCTCCAGGAGCAGACACGGGCTTGGGACCCACTCTGCAGGGTGCCTCCAGCCCTGCCACGGCGGGGGAAGCACGGGGCGGGGGCAGCCTCGAGCCTAGGGCAGCTCTGGAAGGGGGACGTGGCAGTGGGAGCCGGAGCCTTCCCCAGCGGCTGCTGCCTCTTCTTCCTCCACGGGGACAGCCCACACCTGTCCTGGGTTCTGAAGGAGGGTCGGAAGAAGAGGTGTGGGTTTCTCTGCCCATGGCACTGAGATCACTGCACAAGGCAAGGAGAGCAGGGGAAGGACAGAAGGTGAGGTCAGACCAGCGAGCCAGGAGACCTCAGGTGGTGTCAGAGTTAGAGCAGCGATGAGCCACCCGAACGCAAGGAAAGAGCCACAGGAGACGGAGGTTGTTGATGTGGGAGGAGTGGGGGGAGCATATGAGAAACTTTTTTAAAAAAATGGGTAGGTGGCGAAGAGCAGAGACTCAGAACCCTTGAGCCCTGCACGGGGCCTCCTGGGCTCATGGCTGCACTGACACGGAGTAGGCATGTTGTCTGTCTGTCTGTCTGTCCCCACGCCCCGCCTGACCACCCCTCTGTGCTTCCCTCCCCAGGGAGCGTGGCCAGCCTGTCCCTTCCTCTTCCCCCGTCCCTGGAGCAGCTCACTTCTGGAACGGCCTCCGTCCTGTGCCTGTGAACGGCTACTGTCCCGGTAACGCCAAGGTCACCTGAAGGTGGACGGAGACGAGCGGACCAAGGACGTCCAGAGCAGCGCCTGGAGCAGGACAGCGAGGACGGCACCTCCACCTCCACAGCGTCCTGACGCCGCCCGCGGCCAAGCACAGCGCCCACACCAAGAAGGACTGCAGGTCACCCCGAGGGCCTGCGCTCCTGCTGGTCAAGAGCTTCACCAGGAACCAGGCTGGAGCCTGCGAGGCCGCCCGGGCCCAGGGCGCTGCCCTCTCCCCAGAGAAGCCCGAGCCTCTCAGTCCTGCAGCCCCTCCCCAGCTCAGCTTCCCCTGCCCCTTTAGGTTAGAGATCCTAATATTTGGGGAAAAAGAACAAAAAAGAATGAACCAATAAAGTAAATGAAAATGCTTTGCACCTGTGGTTTCTCTTTCCTGACTTAATGTTGTAATACGTTGTTTTTCAAATTGTCCATTTTTTCTTCTAAGGAACTAAGTCATTAGTTACCCCAAGGACACCACCATTTAAGAAATCCGTCCTCTACCCTGCCCTCTATAAAAGCCCACCTGTCTTCAGAGCCTGCTCCACCGCACAGGGCATGAGAGGCTGCCTTGCTTTCCCTTCTCAGCCATCCCATGTGGTCTTTCCAGGGAGGAAGTTCTCAAAGTTACACATGCTTGATCCCGTTAAACCTCTCCTGAGAACTTAACCCAAGCAAGTTTTCAGCAGGAAACAGCTATAAGGAGAGTCATTCCCTGCAGTATAATATTAAAAAAAAAAAAGAAAAAACAGAAACCACCTAAATGAACAAGCAATAAGAAAATGTTTAAGTCCATTGTGGTACTTCAAATTAATGGAGAGTATTAAGCCTTGGTTACATTTTTATTTTTATTTTTAAAGATTTTTTTATTTGTTTGTTTCTCTCCCCTTCCCCCCACCCCGGTTGTCTGTTCTCTGTGTCCACTCGCTGCATCGTCTTTGTTCGCTTCTGTTGTTGCCAGTGGCACGGGAATCTGTGTTTCTTTTTGTTGCGTCAGCTCTCCGTATGTTGGGCACCTTTCCTGGGCAGGCTGCACCCTCCTTTGCGCTAGGCGGCCCTACCCACGGGGCACACTCCCTGTGCGTGGGACACCCCCACGCTGGAAACACCCCAGCGCGGCAAGGAACTCCTTGGGCGCATTAGCACTGTGCGTGGGCCAGCTTCACACGGGTCAAGGAGGCCCAGGGTTTGAACCTTGGACCTCCCATGTGGTAGATGGACACCCTCACCACTGGGCCAAGTCCGCCGCCTTGATTGCATTTTTAAAGGCGTATTGGGGGCCTTCTGTCTTCCAAGCGCCCTTAGAAGCACTTTAATGCTCACAACCCTGTGAGGTTAAAAATGAACATTAAACTCTCAGGCAGGTTCTATACAGCTCAGGACTGGTCATTCCATAATCCAGCAGTTCCACTCCTAGATGGAATCGTTCCACTCCTAACACCTGTCCACCAAAAAATATATATATACAATAGTGTTCAGAGCCAAAACTGGAAATAACTGAAATGTCTACAACAGTGAAAGGGATAATTACCTTGTGGTATACTTACACATTGGAACACAGCTCAGTAAGGAGACACAACACCCCACAACTACACTCAACAATGTAGATGAATCTTATAAGCATGATGCTAAGCAGAGGAAACCAAATGCAAAAGGTACATTCTATATGTTTCTATCCATACGAAATTCAAAAGCAGAGGGAAGTAAAATAAAGTTAGACATTGGGATGGGGTTCCTCTTTCATCATGTGGGGTGGGGTGATGACTGGGAGGGCCAAGAAGAGGGTCTGGAGCTCGGCACTATTCTGCCCTCTTTTTGTACAGTGCTGCTTTGTGAGAGCTGTACAATTACGACTTGCACACTTTTCTGTATGTATATTATATTTCAAAATAAGTTCATCTAGAGGAATGTCTAAGACCCAGTTTATAGGTAAGAGAGGCTGAGAAGAATAGTAACAGGTCGAGGCCGTACAGCTGGTAAACGGTGGGCAGGGATCAAATCCCTCCTGCCTGAACCCGCCCTCTGAAGCCCCCACTGCTCTCCTTCCAGCGCTAACGGGGCTCCACAGACCACGGGGTCAGACGTGCTCCTTCCCCGCCTCCACCCCCTAGTGAGGGGCACCAGGTATGGAAACAGAAGGGAGCAGGCTTCAGCAGGGCACAAAGGACAGCGCTGGGGGCCCACGTATGAAACGTCACGTATTGGGGTGGGGTGGGGGAGCATAAACCCACTCTGATTCTCCTCCCACTCCTGTGTGGGCACCGAGCCTTCCGCTCTCGTTCACCCACCCATCCAGCTAACACTCACTGAGTTTGCTCTCAGCAAACACTCTTAAGGAAGTACGGAGACACCTAAGGCAGCATCCCTTCCCTCAAGCAACTGATAATCCAATTATTCTACTCTTTTTCCTTTGCCTTTTCAAACCTAGAGCAGCGGGTGGGAAAGCACAGTGGTGGGAAAGCTGGATAGGGAGACCCCTTGCCATCCTTTCTCTCAAGAATATTCACTATTACCACAGTTTTGAAACTTAGAAAGTCTGAGTAGAGTTCAGAAAGGTTCAATACCATCCCTTCAAATCATATAAAATTGCTCAGCCATCCCTGGGAGCCACATTCAACAATTAAGGGCTCCCCTCTTTCTTTTTCACCCCACAGATATAAAACCACCTTTATTCAACCACTCCCACCCCACCCAAGGCTTAAGTCTCAGCTGGACACTCTACCCACCAGTGTTACTCCAAGAATCAGAAATTCCAATGACTTTTTGGGGAGGTCATTTACCTCCCCCTCCCTGTTGTTTGCACTCACACTATCTGCTCATTTTCTTTTCTGCTTAGGAGGCATTGGGAACTGAACCCGGGACCTCCCATGTAGGAAGGAGGTGCTTGATCCACCCCCGTTCGTTGCTTGTTATGTCTCCCACTGTGTTTCCTCATTGCATCATCTTATTGCATCAGCTTGCTGTCTTCTTTATGAGGCACCAGGACCAAATCTGGGGACTCCTATGTGATAGGCAGGTGCCCAACTTCTTAAGCCACATCAACTTCCTCATCACTGCACAGATTCCATGGAACAGCCTGATGGACGCCGAAGGCACAGGCTTTCAAGGATATTCCAGCTCTGGCATTATGGGAATTTTGCTGCTCAAACACCAGGGAAATGGTAGACTCCAAAGTGTGGAGAACCATGGTGGGAAGACATGACAGCCGAGGTTTGTCTCCAACAGGAACCCTGCTGAGGTCCAACATGTTCAGCCTCTGCTCCCACACAGTTCTGGAGCTACAACTATTCCTCAACATTGATACTAAGCTGAGTGTCAGCAGGTTTGGCACAAGATGGGTGCTCAGCAGACATTCTCACCTGACTCTCCAATGCTCTTTCATTAAATTCAGCTTGTACTGCCCTCACCCTCCCCTAGTTCCTTAGGCATTCAGCTCTTCAGTAAAAACTTAGCCTTCTTTTCTCTAATCGAACATCCTGTATACTCAGAGCCTCTGAAAATCTGAATCTTAAATTTTACTTTCCGTTAAACAAGCCAAACATGGCCAGGTGGCTGCAATATTCGACAATGCAGACAAAACGCCGGGTACACGAGATTCAGGAGGGGGCAAGCAATTGTCTGAAATTCCTATTGGCTTGCTCTGTAGACGGAGCAGAGCAAGGTCTCAAACCGTTTCAAAACTGTTCTGGCAAGCACTGTAGGAATGCACAGGGTTTCACTGCAGACCCAAGCACGCTGGAGGCTTGCAGGCCCCTTGTTCTTCTGTAATTCTTCTATGAACCTGGCGTCAGCTTCTCTTCAGAAAGCAACATTCTGAAACCAGAACCTCCAGGACCCAACAAGTAAAGCCAGATGTCGTGGGTTGAATTGTGTCCCCTGAAAGGGTATACTGAAGTGTGAACCTCCCCATACTACGAACGTGGCCTTATTTAGAAATAGGGTCTTTGCTCATGCACTTAGTTCACATAAGGTCCTGTTGGACGGGAGTGGCCCTAACCCAGTGGCGGGTGTCCTAGTAAGGAGGGGGCGATTGGAAACCCCAGCTCAGGAAGGTCAGGTGGGGAGCACAGGGACACATCTGCAAGCCTAGGAACGCCAAGGCTTCCAGCAAGGAAGCCCCGGGAGCTCAGAGAGAGGAGGGGTGGTTTCTCCCTCTGAGCCTCCAGAGGAGCCAAACCTGCAACACCCTGATTTCCAGCTTCTGCTCCCCAGGACCATGAGAGAAGACATTTCTGTTTGCTTTTTAGTTCAATAAAGCTCTGCCTCAGGCTGCCACGAGCAGAGGTTGTTCCAGGAGCTGGAGGGAAGGGAAGGCGGGGCAGACAGGTCCAGCATCCCTCGGGGGTTCCCTGGACTTCACAGACTGTGCTGAGGGTGCAGATTTTCCAGGTGGCTGGTGGACAGGTGGTGGAATCCCGAGCTGACCCAGGCAGTTTCTGCTGTTTTCGGCCACGAAGTTTGTGCCCTTTGTTGCAGCATCGCTATGAAACTAACCCAATGGGACTGGCAAAGAAGAGCACTCAGCTCCTCAAGTGCAAAACATTGCTGAATTTTGTCCGAGAGTTTTTTGTGTAAAAAGCAGAACTCGAAATCAATAAACTTCGATACTTAGCCTAGAGGATTTCCAAGCAACGAGTTCAGTCATGTCCCAGGTTCATCTTGCTATGTATACAAACTACATGAGGAAAGGTAAAATGGTAATGTGAAAAAAAATCTGTTAAATTGAATGGAACTATGAATTATGATTTGGGTAATACTTCATCTGTCTAGATTGCAAAAGATGCTAAAAGAAAGATATCAACTGCAAAGAAAGAATGAACTGTCTATAAGGTCAAGGTAGACTTGATAACTTTTGCAAGTGGAAAGACATTAGGCATGTGCATGGGGATCACTTCAAACAAGGAGCAGAAATGAGGAACAGAGATGGGAATATCCTGGAAAGATCTGTGGAGGACCCTCTTGTCTAATGATATATGAAATAGACAGAAGACATGTGCAAATTTAATACCTGATACTCCTTCATATCAGGTATTAAATTTTCAATAATTCCCTTATTTTTTCTAATATAAAATAAAAAGTTGTATAATTCACAGTAGTTACATTATTAAATCTGATGTATATATATCATCCAACATACAACCAGTAGATGCTTAATGGTCATTTTTTATTGAATTTAAGAAGAATATCTAAGCTACCCAAATAGATTTCAACCCATCTTTTTAATCAAATTTTAGATTGACTTGATCCTAGCTTGTCTTATAGATTTCCTGGAAGCTTTCATGAAGCTATGTCAGGTACACACATATTTCAATTTAGAATTTTTATACTGCTTTGTAGCAAAGACTCTCTGAGTCAAGCAAACAGATGCCACTTAAAAGTTTCTGTTGAATGAACAGACGACATTAAGTCAACAATTATTTCAGTCTACGAAATTGTTATCAGGTCATTCACACTTTTTTAAATTTATTGAAGTGTATCACTCATACATAAACATATAAACAATACATGTATAATAATAATAATTGTGAACTTACAAAACAAACACATATAGCATCATACAGGAATCTCCTACCTCATCCTACCACCATTAACTTGCACTATTGCTAAACATTTTTACCTAGTTATTTTTTTTTGTTGTTTATCTTTATTTTTTTAATGTTATATTAAAAAAATATGAGGTCCCCATATATCCCCCACCCCCCTCACCCCACTCCTCCCCCCATAACAAAAACCTCCTCCATCATCATGAGACATTCATTGCATTTGGGGAATACATCGCTGTGCACTGCTGCACCTCATGGTCGATGGTCCACACCATAGCCCACACACTCCCACAGTCCACTCAGTGGGCCATGAGAGGACATCCAATGTCTGGTAACTGTCCCTGCAGCACCACCCAGGACAACCCCAACTCCTGAAAATGCCCCCATGTCACATCTCTTCCTCCCACTCCCTAACCCCAGCAGCCAAAATAGCCACATTTTCCACACCAATGCCACATTTTCTTCGATTACTAATCACAATAGTTCATGAATAGAATATCAGTAAGTCCACTCTAATCCACACACTATTCCTCCAGCTTGTGGACCTTAGAATTGTTGTGTCCACTCCACATCTATATCAAGAGGGGGCTCAGATTCCACTTGGATCCTAGATGCAATTCTCCTGCTTTCAGTTGTAGGCACTCTTGGCTCCCTGGTGTGGTGGTTGACCTTCTTAACCTCCATGTTAGCTGAGTGGGGTAAGTTCAATAGACAAGAGTGTAGGAGTTGCTAGTCTGTTGAGGTTCAGGGCCTGGCTATCACATGGTCAGTCCAGAGATTCAGGTCCTCTGGGTATACATTAAATCCCAGCATCAACAATAGTTCAGTAAAAGTAACAGGAGAGGCTTGTGGACAAAGATCACATCTGAGTCCAGCTCCATCACACAGAAACACAAACTCCAATGTAGGGCCAACTGACATGGCACTGAACTCCATTTGCCATGACCATAGAACCTATGGGTCTCTGTAGCCCTCAGAAGATCCAATACCTAGGGTTTTATCTGCTTTATCTGTCTCTGGGACTCTGCTGAGGTATGCATAATAGCAACCCCTCTGATAACCTCCTGGCTCTTTTTGGAGACTCATAACCATATAAACTCATTTGTCCTTTCCATTTCCCCCTTTTATTCAAGTCAAAAGCATTTTTAACTCCTGGTATTATATGTAGACTGATATTCTGCTGGTCTAAATTGACCCTTTTATTCAAGGACATTTTCTAATTACATCATCAGCTGGTACTTGGTAGTAAAACCTCAGCACCAGGGATGCTCATCCCAGGGAGTTATGTCCCACACTGTGGGGAAGGCAAGACATTTACATGCTGAGTTTGGCTTCAAGACTGGCCATATTTGACCAACATGGACACTCTCAGGAGGTAACTCTTAGGCATCCTGCACCTCTAGGCCTTGTTCTTATTTCAGGTGCACAGGCTTACCAGCATAGTCATTAGTGTCATGGGCTCATTGTTGGACCTTCCTTCTTTTTTGGTCTTTGCTGTTGTACTTGGGGAATTTGTGCTGTTCCTTTAGTGACTGTGATAGAGCTCCCCTGGCTAGGAAGTCAGCACTCCCTCAGTTGTTGTTTTTTAATTGTAACCACTATATAAATATCCAAACATTTTTATGTACCCTGGATATATGCCCTGGAGAACTCCTTGCCAACTGTGGGTCCCCTGTCAATAACACCCCACACCAGTATTTCTCCCCTGCCATTGTTCAACCTCTCTCTGATCCAAAACTTCTTCAAAAATGAAGCCCAATATATTGCCAGGTTTCATTAATAGTAAACTGGAATACAGTGATGAGTTTAAAGGTTAGATATAGAATACATATTAATTTAGAAAAATTAAGGTAAAAATAAATTGGGGTATCAAAAAATTAAAAAATGCAAAAGCTTTGTTTTTGATGTTTTCCCTTCCATCACTGCAATAAGTGTTGCCCTGTATTCAAATTGGCAAGGCAACTTCTTCCATCCTTTCCTCAGTGTCTAAGTCCTTTGTTTTTCTTTTTCTTTTCCTAATTATTAAGCTTATCTTCACAAAAGTTTTGGATCACAGTAATTCATATATACAATATACAGTACTCCCACATATCCTACATAAAACCCTTTTCCCTTCCACAGCAATAATCTTTTTACATATTCATACTATATTAACTGAAACTGATGTACAGATATTGAGACAATAGCTTTCAAACAAGGTAACATTTGGGTTTACATTGTGGTTTATATTTTAGACTATACAATTTTTTAAATTTTTAGTCATCTTATGTTTTACATTATGATTTACATTTTAGCCTACCAGCCACTATATATTTTTGGTGTAATTTAACATGTCTTATATCCATCCTTGCGTAATCTTGTGGAACACTTCTATTGCCCACACAGTTACATTGGTTCCATCTATTCAATACCTCTTTCTCCCTCCTGTTAGCGCCCACAGAGACAGAAAAATCTTCATTGCTTGAAGGGCCATGTTCAGAGATATTTGCAACTGTGTTGAGGGCTTGACATGCATGACTGCCCTAATATATTGGGAGCCACCATTTCTCTCGAGAGATACAATGCCCTCTATTTGAGAACATCAGTCCTCCGCAGGATGTGGGTATACCTTCACTCTCATTATATGGATCTCTATCCAATGATATAACCCATTATGGCAAAATGAGCACTCACACACTCCCTAGGAGCCTGTTCTGCATCGGATTACCACATTTAAGCATCTTAAACACATAACCTCTCTTATTATATTTTTGAAAAAGTTTTCTCAGCATTATACTCTCAACTATATACCTGAAAATCTCCTATGTTTGTATGTTCCCCCAACCTCCCCCCACTTTCTTGGGCAGTATTTCCCATCCTCCCATCCCTAACCCCCCTCAAGCCTGCAAAGCCCCAACCAAAGGTCACCCTATGCTCCCATTTTATTCCTTCCTTTACAAATATTTATTTCCAGCTTATCATAGATTTCACCCATGTAGGTGTCAGCTTACATCATTCCTCTACCCCCCAATTACTTTTAAGCCTATCATCCAGTCTCTAGCACTCTGAGGCAGTTTGGTTTACTTATTTCATATCATTGAGATCATGTAGTATTTGTCCTTGATTGCCTGGGTTGCTTCACTCAACATAAGGTTCCCAAGATTTATCCATTTTATCATGTGTGTTTGATGTGTATTCGTTCTTAAAGCTGAGTAGTATCCATTGAATGTATATACCACGTTTTATTTATCCATTCATCTGTTGATGGGCATTTGGGTTGATTCCAACTTTTGGCAATAGTGAACAATGCTGCTATGAACATTGGTGTGCATATATCGGTTTGTGTCCTTCTTTTCAGTTCTGTTGGGTATATACTCAGCAGTGGAATTGCTGGGTCATATGACAAATCCATAGCTAGTTTTTTGAGAAACCGCTAAACTGTCCTCCAGAATGGCTGTATCCTTCTCCATTCCCACCAGCAATGGATGAGTGTTCCCATTCCTCCACATCCTCTCCAGCAATTGTCATCTTCTGTTTTTTTTAATAGTTGCCAATCTAATGAAGTAAGATGGTATCTCATTGTAGTTTTGATTTGCATTTCCCTAATAGTTAGAGATTTGGAGCATTTTTTCATGTGCTTTTTAGCCATTTGTATTTCTTCTTTGGAGAAGTGTCTGTTTAAATCTTTTTCCCATTTTTTAAATGGGTTGTTTGCCTTTTTATTTTCAAGATACAGGAGTTCTTTATATATGCAGGTTATAGGTCTCCTATCAGATATATGGTTACCAAATATTTTCTCTCATTGTGTAGGCTCTCTTTTCACTTTCTTGACAAACTCCTTTGAGGTGAGAAAGGCTTTAATTTTGAGGAAGTTGCATTTATCTACTTGTTCTTTTGCTGCTCCTTCTTTGCATGTGAAGTTCATGAAGCCATTTCCTATTACAACGTCCTGTAGATGCTTCCCTACACTGCTTTTCAAAGTCTTTATGGTCTTGGCTCTTATATTTAGGTCTTTGATCCAAATAGAGTTGATTTTTGTATAAGGTGTGAGTTGGTAATCCTCTTTCATTCTTTTACATATGGATATCCAGTTCTTCAGGCACCATTTTTTGAATAGGCCATTCTCTCCCACTTGAGAAGGTTTGGTGTCTTTATTGAATATTATATGGCTGTATATATGAGGATCTATATCAGAACTCTCAATTCATTTCCATTGGTCTGTGTGTCTCTCCTTGTGCCAATACCTCTGCCTATTGTTGGCTCTCTTTGCATCTGGCCTCATCCACCGAGTCTGTATCACCACCTGCTTCATCTTCTCCATGGTTGGTCTGTACTACATCAACAAGATCTCTTCCACTCTGTACCAGGTAACAGCTCCAGTCCTTACACCAGCCAAGCTCATGGGCAAGGGCAAGAAGAGAAATTGACCCTGAATGTTCAATAAAGTTCATTCTTTGTAGTATGTAGCTTTGTAGTATATTTTGAAGTCAGATAATGTGATTCCTCCAATTTCATTTTTCTTTTTCAATATGTCTTTGGCTATTTAGGGCCTCTTTCCTTTCCAAATAAATTTCATATCTAGCTTTTCTAGTTCATTAAAGAATGCTGTGTTGATTTTTATTGGGATTGCATTGAATGTGTATATCAGTATTTGTAGGATAGATATCTTAATAATATTTACTCTCCCTATCCATGAACAGGGAATATTCTTCAATTTGTTTAGGTGTTCTTTGATTTCCTTGAACAGTGTTGTGTAGTTCTCTGTGTATAAGTCTTTTGCCTCTTTACTTAAATTTATTCCTAGGTATTTGATTTTTTAATTTACTATTGTAAATGGTATTTGTTTCTTGATTTCCCCTGAGATTATTCATTATTGGTGTAGAGAAATGTTATGGATTTTTGCACATTGATCTTATAACCTGTGATGTTACTAAACTTATTTATGAGTTCTAGAAACTTTGTTGTTGACTGATCAGGGTTTTCTATGTATAGGATCATGTCATCTGCAAATAATAAAATTTTCACTAATTCCTTTACAATTTGAATGCCTTTTATGTCTGGTTCTTGCCTCAGTGCTCGAGCAAGTACTTCTAAGATAATGTTAAATAGAAGAGGTGAGAGTGGGCATCCTTGTCTTGTTCCTGACCTTAGAGGGAAAGATTTTAGGATTTCACCATTGTAAACATTGTTGACTGTGGGTTTTCATATATACTCTTTATCATATTCAGAAAGTTTCCTTCTATTCAAATCTTTTGCAGTGTTTTTATCAAGAATGCATGCTGTATTTTGTCAAATGCTTTTTCTGCATCTATAGATAAATCATGTGTTTTTTTTTTCCTTCAGTCTGTTTATATGGTATATTACATTGATTGATTTTCTTATTTTGAACCATCCTTGCATACCTGGAATGAATCCCACTTGGTCTTGGTGTATCATTTATTTAATGTGTTGTTGAATATAGTTAGCAAGTATTTTGTTGAGGTTTATTGTGTCTCGGTTCATTAGAGAAATTGGTCTGTATTTTCCTTTCTTGTGGTGTCTTTGTTTGGCTTTGGTACTAGAGTAATATTGGCATCATAGAATGAGTTAAGTAATGTTCCTTCTGTTTTGATTTTTTGGAAGAGTTTCAGCAAGATTGGCATTAGTTCTTTCCGGAATGTTTTGTAGAATCCACCTGTGAGGCCGTCTGGCCCTGGGCTCTTCTTAGTTAGGAGGTTTTTATGACTAATTCTATCTCTTTACTTGTGATTGATTTGCTGAGATCATCAATTTCTTCTTTTGTCAATATAGGCTGCTTTTGTGTTTCTAGGAAGATGTCTATTTCCTCTGAATTGTCATTTTTGTTGGTATACAGTTTTTCAAAGTATGCTCTTATTATAGTCTTTATTTTTGTGGGGTCAGTGGTGATATCTCCTTTCTCATTTCTTATTTTGTGTATTTGCATCTTCTCTCTTTTTTTCTTTTTTCTTTTGTTTTTTTCTTAAGATTTATTTATTTATTTAATCCCCCACCCCCTTCCCCGGTTGTTCTCAGTGTCTATTTGATGCATCTTGTTTCTTTGTCTGCTTCTGTTGTTGTCAGAGGCCCGGGAAGTGTGGGCGGTGCCATTCCTGGGCAGGCTGCGCTTTCTTTTCTCACTGGGCGGCTCTCCTCACAGGTGCACTCCTTGCGCATGGGGCTCCCCTACGTGGGGGACACCCTTGCGTGGCACGGCACTCCTTGCACGCATCAGCACTGCGCATGGGCCAGCTTCACACAGGTCAAGGAGGCCAGGGGTTTGAACCACGGACCTCGCATGTGGTAGACGGACGACCTAACCACTGGGCCAAGTCCGTTTCCCTCTTTTTCTTTGTTAGTCTAGGTAAGGGTTTGTCAATTGTATTGACCTTCTTAAAGAACCAGCTCTTGGTTTTATTTATCTTTTCAAGTACTTTCTTATTTTCTATTTCATTTAGTTCTGCTCTTATCTTTGCTATTTCTTTCTTTCTTCTTCCTGTGGGGTTACTTTGTTGTTTTTTCTTTTACTAATTCCTCCAAATGTGCAGTTAGTCTTCAATTTTAGCTTTCTTCTTTTTGATGTATAAATTTATGGCTATAAATTTCCCTCTCAGTACTGCTTTTGCTGCATCCCATTAGTTTTGGTATGTTGTGTTATCATTTTCATTAGTTTCAAGGTAGTTATTAATTTATTTGAGATTTCCTCTTTGACCCACTGTTTCTCTAAGAGTGTGCTGTTTAACTTCCATATCTTGTTGTGAAATCTGGGCCTCTGGCCCTTGCAGATTTCCAGCATCACTCCATTGTGATCATAGATATTATTTTGTATGATTTCGATCTTTCTGAATTCATTGAGCCTTTCTTTGTGGCCTAGCCTATGGTCTATCTTGGGAAATGATCCATGTGCACTTGAGAAAAATGTATATCCTGCTGTATTTGGGTGTAATGATCTCTATGTGTCTATTAGGTCCAGCTCCTCTAATATACTGTTCAAAGGTTTTGTTTCTTTATTGATTCTCTTTTGAGATGTTCTGTCCATGTTGCTAGTGGTGTATTAAAGTCTCCCACAATAATTGTAGAGGCATCTATTCTTTCACTTTGTTTTTCCAGTGTTTCCCTCACATATTTGGATGCACCCTTGTTAGGAGCATATTTATGATTGTTTGTTCTTGTTGAAAGTTTATCCCTTTCACTAATATGTAGTATCCATTTTTGTCTCTCAAAATCATTTTGCATTTAAAGTCTATTTTGTCTGATATTAATATAGATACTCCTGCCTTTTTTGGTTATTGTTTGCTGGTAAGATTGTTTTCCAGCCATTCACTTTCAACCTCCTTGAATCCCTGGGTCTAAGGTGTGTTTCTTGTAGACAGAAAATAGATGGGCCATATTTCCTTATCCAATCTTCCAGTCTGAATCTTTTGACAGTTGAGTTTAATCCATTGATATTCAGTGTTATTACTTTCAAGGAATTATTTATGTTAGCCATATAGCCATATTTCATTTGGACTTGTGTTTGTCATATTTTGTTTGTTTGTTTTCCTTCTCTTTTTGTCTTTTTGGTTGCTTTACACTCTCCTCCATCTCTGCCTCTCCTGTTTCTTTCTTTCCACAGCACTCCTTTTAGTATTTCTTGAAGGGGAGGGTTTTGGTTGACATACCATTTTAATTTCTGTTTATCTGTGAATATTTTGAACTCTTCATCATTCATCATTTTTGACTGCTAGCTTAGCTGGGTAGAGTATTCTTGGTTGGAAATTTTTTTCTTTTAGTACCTTGACTATATCATACCACTGCCTTCTTGCCTCCATGGTTTCAGATGAGAAATCAGCACTTAATCTTATGGAGCCTCCCTTGTATGTGATTTTTCTCTTTTCTCTTGCTGCTTTTAGAATGTTCTCTTTGTCTTGAGCATTGGATAATTTGACAAGAATATGTCTTGGGGTAGGCCTTTAAGGATTTATGGTGTTTGAGGTGCATTGTGCTTCATTGACATTTACATCCATCTCCCTCAGCAAATTTGGGAATTTTTCAGCCATTATTTCCTCCAACACTCCTTTTGTCCACTTTCCCTTCTCTTCTTCTTCTAGGATGCCTATAATACGTAGGTTTGTGCATTTTGCATTGTCATTCAGGTCTCTAAGTCCCAACTGGATTTTTTTTAACTTTCTGTCAGTTATACTATTTGTTTGATTTCAGATGTACTGTCTTCTACATCACTAATTCTCTCCTCTGCCTCTTCTAATCTGCTGCTATTTGCTGAGAGTGTATTTTTGATTTTTGAACTGTGGTGCTCATCCCCATCATATCTGTTATCTTTTTGTGTATTTCTGCAATTTCCTCTCCAAGTGATTTCTTCATATTTTAATCTCTTCCTTTACTTCATTAAGTTGGTCTCTAATATATGTTTTGAGATCTTTAATTACTTGTCTGATGTTCTGCTCCTCTTCCTGGTTTTTAGTTTGTTTATTGGATTCGACCATGTTTTCCTGATTATTTGTTTAGTTTGTAGTTTTTTGTTGCTGTCTGGTCATCATTTTATCTTGGTGGGTTTAATCAGTTCCTTAGCTTCATTGTCTAGTATTGGGGATTGATTAGTTGTTGTTTGTGCATAAGTGTTATGTCTCTCTTAGTCACTTTGTTCTTCTTACTCTATTTTCTTGTTGCTGGCTAAGTTCACTTTGAAGGAAAACATTAGGGGCAGGGAGAGCAAAACAAGTAAGACAAGAAAATACATAAAGTAGTATTAGTAATAAATGTTAACAGAGCAACAATGTGAGATCTAGGAGAATGGATATTAGCCCCATATAATTTGTGTAGAGTTATATCAGTAAGTAGAGTACCTATAATGAACATGGGGAGGAATATAGTATGAATTAAAAGGCCAGTATTTTCATGAGAGAGGGAAAGAGAATAGAAAGACAATAATATCAAAAGTAGATAAAAGAAAGAAAACAGAACAAAGGTATTAGAACTTAAAAGTCAGACAATTTGGGGGCCAAAGAAAAGGAGGTGAAGTGTAAGAGAAACAGTGGATGATGGAGGATAGAAAGATGTAGCACAATGTGGATAGTTTAGATGGCCAAGATCAATACACAGAGATAAGAGGAAATGTAGGATGAGGAAACACAGCAAATATGAAGCACTCCCTGTGGCACCTATTGTATAAAGAAAATAAAATAAAAAAGAAGAAAAAGAGAGAAAAGAAAAAAAGGAAGAGAAAAAAGGGAGCAAAGAAAAGCAGAGAAACAAGGAAGAAAAAGAAAAAGAAAAGAATTAAATAAATGAGAAAGAACCTTGGGGGATAAAATGGGAGAAAAGACCAGAAGACAATGCAATATTAGCAACCACAAGAAAAACAAAAAACAAACAAACAAAAAGAGAACCAACATTTCAAGCTAGGAATCCTCTTTGCAGTTAAATAATACACTTAGGGATCTGACCTTCCCCCTTTCTCCCTTTCTCACTTATCTCTCTCCCGGGGCAGCAGGAAAGCTGCCTGAGAGTTCCAGTAGGAGATTGAACCAACTCAACACAGAAGACTATGGCTGTTTATTTCCAGCATGAGAGCACCTACAACTCACCAGAAACCCCAAATATGCTATTGGAAGCTTGGATAGCACGTCTTACATTTCCTCCCCCTTAGGCATGCTACGGAGTTCTAATTAATTTTCTGACTCCACCTTCTCCCAGACCAAGTTTCCTATCCCAGGACATTTAGGTAAATTGGGCTTTCTCAGCAGATTCACCACTCCTTTCTTCCCAGACTCTCCCCAAGTCAGCTGCTACACCCCTCCAAGTTCAAGGAGAGAGAGAGAAAAAAATGCAACACAAAACACAGGGGGCTAGGGTAATTAAGGACCTCAGATGGACCTCAGGGCACAGTGGATTCAGGTATGGGAAGTCTGTGATATTGCAGACTGAAAGTGTGTGAGTCCCTGGAGCGTGGGCCACCAGGGTTTAGGGAACACAGACCTGGGAACCACGCATCTGGTTAATACAGGGCCTGGGAACACCACAGCACAATAAAGCCTTCAGGGATAGCTGCAGCTGGGATGCCAGCCCTAGGGGGAGGGGTCCCACCCACAACTGCTGACCTCCATGTCAGAAACCCAAAATTGCACCACTCGCAAGAATCTCCTCAGTCACTGTCTCACCAAATCGACATCCAGACACCTCCCACCCTGCAAGCCCCTGAAACAGCCAACTCAGGGCTTGGGAACACTCCAGCACATCCTTAACTAGTTATTAAAGAGCATTGTCAATATATTACTACTAACCTAAGAATTTTCCCCCAACCCACCCTATTATTATTATATTTGTATCATTTATATATGAAGACACAAAAATAATAATTGTATAATAAAAGTGAATTTACAAAGCAAACATGCATAACATCATACAGGAATCCCATACGTCAAACTTGCACCAACACCTTGCATTGTTGTGAGACGTTTGTTGCACATGAAGAAAGAATATTGTCAAAATCTTTCTACTAATTATAGTCATGATCGTACATTTGGTGTATTTCCCCCAAAACACCGTTATTATTTTTTAATATATTTTTATGATAAAAGTTGTAATTCCATAAAACAATCATGTACATGTGTAGAAAGTCCAAGCAACACCTCTCTAGCAACACATCATACTGTGGCGGGATATTTGTTACAGGTAAGATAATGTCATATGATTATTACCACCTCCATAGTATACATTTGGCACACATTTTGCATACTGCCCCATTACCAACAAAGAACATCTTTGGCATAGACGCAAGAATATTATATAATTGCTGCTAACCACAATCCACAGTTCACTCCAGCTGTATTTTTCCCATGCTTCCCCACATTCCCACCACCCTGCAATAATGATGTACATTTATCCCAGCTAACAAAGGACATTCTTGCATTTGTACCCCCCAACACAGTTCCCATCCACCTCTTGGTTTGCCAAGCTATTCAGTTCCTAGAATATTCTCTAGCATTCTGTCAACTGACTTTTACATCCCGAGACAGCCATTTTCAGCCACATCCCCTTTTATAAACTGTTAATCGCTGTGTATTATCATCCACTGTATAATTTCCACACTTATACAGTAAAGCTAATGAAAACTTCTACAACACTAAATATCAGTAGTCCGTACCTGGCCTCCTCTTATCTCCTTTGAGAATCTTCCACCTACCACCAGGTCTTGAAGACATTTTCCCACATTTTCTTCTAGAAGCTTTATGGTTCTTGTTTTTACTTTTAGATTTTTGTTTCACTTTGAATTAATTTTTGGATAAGGTGTGACAAAGGGGTCTTCTGTTCTTCTTTTGGCTATAGATATCCAGTTCTTTCAGCACCATTTGTTGAATGAAGTGTTCTGCCCAAGATGTGTAGATTTGACAGGCTAGTAAAAAAAATCACTTGACCATACATGTGATGGTCTGTTTCTGAAGCATCAATTGGATTCCATTTGTCTTTGTGTCTTTCTTTATGCCAGTACCATGCTGTTTTACCACTATAGCTAGATAACGTATTTTAAAATCTGGAGATGAGAGTTTGATTTTCCTTTTAAAATATTTCTGACTATTCAAGCCCCCTTACCCTTCCAAAAAATTTTGATAATTCCATTTTCAATTTAAAAAAATGCTGGTAGAATTTTTATCAGGATTGCATTGAATCTACACATAAATTAGAGTAGAGTTGACATCTTAATGATATTTCATCTTCCAATGCATGAGAATGGAATGATCCTCCAGTTATTTAGGCCATTTTTTATTTCTTTTAACTTTGAGTTGCACTTTTCTGAATACTAGTGCTTTGTATAATTGTTTAAGTTTATTCCTGCCTATTTGAGTGTTATCTGTGATATTTTATTTTTACCACTCTTTTAACATTTGATACTTTTATTGATATAATCTTCATTTATAGACTCTCTTCCAGTCCTCTCTCTCCTGTCTTTTCTTTTCAGGCTCTAGCACACCCTTTAGTGTTTCCTGAAAATCTGATCCTTCTTTAAAAATTCTCCCAAATTCCGTTTATCTCTGATATTCTAAACTCACGCTCATTTTTCAAATATAATCTTGCCAAATATAAGATTCTTGAATGGACATTTTTCTTTTGTAGCATCATAAATATATCATACCACTGTTTTCTTGTCTCCATGGTTTCTTGTGAGAAAGCAGCCCTCTGTCT
Source organism: Dasypus novemcinctus (assembly GCF_030445035.2). Taxonomy (NCBI): domain Eukaryota; kingdom Metazoa; phylum Chordata; class Mammalia; order Cingulata; family Dasypodidae; genus Dasypus; species Dasypus novemcinctus. The sequence continues at coordinate 84,743,987 of NC_080689.1, read as the reverse complement.
TATTGAGTATCCTAATTTTTTTTTGCATTGCTTTTATCTTGTTCTCAGAATTCTCACTTTGTCTTTGGCATTTGAAATTTTGATCAGAGTATGTCCGGAAGTTGTTCTATTTGGAGTATTTTGAATGGGAATACACTGGGCTTCTTAGACAGGGATATCTATATCCTTCAATAGGTTTGGGAAATTTTCTACCGTTATTTCTTCAAATATCTTTTCTGCCCCTTTCCCCTTCTCTTCTCATTCTGGGATACTCATGAGATGTATGTTTGCATGATTTTTCATGTCATTAGTTCCCTGAGGCCTTGTTAAATTTTTTCCATTCTTTTCTTCATCTGTTCTTTTGTATGTTCCCTCAGAGGCCATTTTTTAAGTACACCAATCTTATCTTCTACCTCCTCAAATCTGCTATTTATGATTCCAATATTTTTAAATTTGACTTATTGCACAATTCATTCCCATAAGACATGGTTTTTTTTTCTATGTATGCCTTCAAATTTTATTTTGTGCTCATCCAATCTCTTCTTAATATCCTTAATCTCTTTAGCCATCTCATTGAATTTATTAAGGAGATTTGTTTGAACATATATGATTAGTTGTCTCAACTCCTTTATGTAATCTGGAGGCTTATCTTGTTCCTCTAACTGGGCCATAGTTTCCTGTTTCTTGGTGGGGATTACAAGTTTTTGTTGGTGTCTTGGCATCTGGCTTACTACAGTATTTATTGTGGGTATAGTTTTTCACTTTAGTTTAGGGCTATCTGCCCTTTCTCCCTTGCTGGTTGTATAGTAGGAGTCAATGATGTAGTTGGTGTTACAAGATAGGGAGGCTGAAGATGCCCTCATTTTACAAGGCACCAAGGAAGCTTCTCCCATCTTTCGTCTTTGCTAGGGGTAGTGACAAAGTCACAACTTGTGGAATAACACAAGTTGTGCTGGCCTAGACTGTAGCTGCCCAGAGAGACTGAGGAAGCTTCACACCCCTTTCTCCCTTGCCTTGGGTAGGGGTAGAGCTGCAGGTGTGGGCAAAAATCTATGCAGTTTGGGTCCAAAGATGACCACAGTTACCCTGGTAGAATTCTGATTATTCAGTGTTTGCCAGCCTAATGTATCTGAGGTTATCTGGATAGACAAGTGCAGAGTGCTGAAGCCTGGTCTAAGGCTGAAGGGTGATCTGGGTGAAATAACCTGGTTCCTACAGTCAATGTGATTTTTGTTCAGCCCTGTTACCCCTCACGCTGGGGGCAGGGTCAAAATGGAGGGTAACAGCCTCTTTCAGACTTCAACAGTTTCAAACTTTAGATATTCTTAGGATTATACTTTAGCCAGCCAAATTTACTAATCAGTAGCTGAAAGCAGTGGCCAAACATCTTCTCCTCCCCTCTTTTTGGGAATGGAGCTTCCAATTCCAACCACAGAATTGCACTGGGTGACTTGCAATGCCAACATCAGGTGATCAAATGCTTCTGAGACCTGGCCAGTAATTTCCTAGAGAAGCTGCCACAGGCCCCAGCTTCCTCCCTGTAGAGGTGGGGCTGGGGCCCAGGCTAGACATGCAATATGGCTTGGATGGATTGAAACAAGTCACCACCAGCAGTGTGATTTTCAGTCCTCCCTGCTTTCTCTCTGCCAGGTGGAGAGTTAAGATGCCAGCTACCGGCCTCTTTCTCACTTGAACAATTTTGATCTTTAGCTGTTCTTAGGATTATATTTTTGTCCACTGAATTTATTCATGAGTAGCTGAAGTTGCTGCCCAACTGTCTCTTCCTCCTCCATATTTTGGGAGTGGAGTTCAATTCCAGGCACGGAAGAGTGGCCAAACTAAAATCAACATATTTCATTGGTTGAGCATCATCCCTTATAACCTAACCATTCTTCAATGAGTATAGTATATTAAGGCACCCACAATTACTGTTTGATGGCAATAAGAAATGAAAATAGCTATCTAAATAAAAAAAGAAGGTAGAGTAGGAAATCAAATCATCTTTTGTAACAATGAATGTAAAGGCATGGATGGCAAAGTGTCCAGTGAAGGAAATGAGTAAGGGAGGTAAATGCCCTTTCATAGAGGAAGTTTTGAATATGAAGGATCAAGGATTTAATTTTGGGAAGGACCAGAGATGGAGGATGAAGGGGGAGAAAGAAGAAGATGCAAGGGATAAGGAAAGAAGATGATAAAATTGTAAATGTTAAGGAGGTACAATGAATAGAGAATCAATGCATCAGCGAGTAAAATGTAAAAAAACCCTAGCCTAGAGGGTCAATTCACCCTGTCATTTGATCTCACCAAGTGAAAGAAAGATTTCTATGGTACAGTCCCCTAAAGGACATGGTTTCTCACACAGATGGAGGAAGCAAACCCATTCAAGTCTATTTGAAGAAGAAGCAGCTGGTGCTGCAGGACTCACAGCCCTACAGCCCTGGGAAGGAGGTTTGTGTTCGAGGCTGAAGCACTGTGGGAGGATAGCCATAACTATGCAGACAGTAATAATCTCCCAGATCTTCAGGCTGGAATCTGCTGATGGTGAGAGTGAAATCTGTCCCAGACCCACTGCCACTGAATCGATCAGGGACCCCAGATGGCCGGTTGGATGCACTATATATGAGCAGTTTAGGAGCCTGGCCTGGTTTCTGGTGGTACCAGGCTAAGTTGCTGTAAACACTCTGACTGGCCTTGCACTTGAGGGTGACGGTCTCTCCTGCAGATGCAGCCACAGAGCTTGGAGACTGGGTCATCACGATGTCCCCACTGGTACCTGCAACCAAAAAGAACATAGATCATACATTAAATCACAAATGTATAAAATATGTATCTAAATGTAGGTTTTCTTATTTAGCATATATATTCAGATCTGCTTTAGTTGAAATAGTTTGCTCACTCTGCATGTTAAAACCATTCTCCAAATTTATAAAGATAATACCCTTCTAAACCTCTCACCTGAGGCCCAGAACACCAGCAGGATGAGCAGTTGGGAATGTGACATCATCTTGCTCCCCCGACTGATGTACTCAGGCCCCATCTCCAGGGAAACTGCATTAATAGATCTCTGAACAGACAACCAAGTCCCCGAGGAGCATATGCAAATCAATAGAGAGTATAAAGTCAAATGTGCCTGTGCAGTGAGTTCTAAAGATAAATAGTGGAAGGAGATAAAAATATCATGACCACAGGAAATGTAACTACTCACCTGCAAAAGGCAATAAATCAACTTAACGCCACAATTTTCAACAATATTCAGCACATTCAGAAAATGAAATATTTTATCAGCAATTGTACTCTTTCAAATCAACTGCACCCATCTTGAAAACAAAAGGAATTTGTAAGAAAATACATACATCTGTAAGTGTAATGTTATAACTTAAATAAATGTTATAAATATGGTGCCAAAACCAGTGGAAAAGACTCATATCATTGGATAGATTAAGATGTAGTGCACATATGGTGTATCTATCTCAGTCTATTCTAAATTTTAAACAGATATTTGAAGCTCCTCTTCAACATTCCAAAGGAACCTCACTTAATATATCCCAAACTATTCCTCTGCATTGCCCTTAGTGCAGTATTACTCCCAGAAATGAGTCACCAAATACTTACAAGTCACCCTTAGGACTATCATTTTAGTCGACCACTTTCTAAAATCACTTATGTAGTGATTAGGAGACATGAAGTGTAACACCTCCCCCTAGTGGTCATAGGTAAAATGGCTTCAGTTCAAAAGCTCTGATAGAGCAGTTCTTCATTTATTTGTACCCCAAGCCAATGATACTTTTAGAATTATGCAAATGACAATATCATGAACACTTCTTGGCATAGGATGTTAAATTAGAAACAAGTAGAACGATTCATTTCACTGGGAGGTTACACAATAAACAAGTAACATTTCTTCAGCCATTACTAACCTGCTCCTTTGAGATTTCCTCCTCTGAGCTAAGCTGTTACTGAGGAAAGGTAGGGCCATGTGAACCTGGTCCATTTCAGGATCAACCCTCTGCATGAACAGTCAGAGGTAAGAGAAAATGTAGGACACTTTAACAATTATTTGGGTAAAAATTTCTTCCACTATCATGAGTATAACTTTTCCTGCAGACTTTTTCCAAAGGTCCTAAGAGATTTTCCTTCAAGGTGAATGACTTAAGGCATGTATTGCTCTAATTTGAATGAATAAGCTCATTTCCTGTACTTTGTCTCCTTATGAGCACTTTACCTTAGGAGGGGCCCCCTCCGAGCATACAGGAATGGTGCTGCAGATGCCCATATCATCAGGGAAGGCATTCCTTATCAACAATCCATCCTGTTCTTATTTTACCATGTCTTTATATTTAGATGTTAATAATTAATTCAGGTTTGCTCTTTCCACCCATGTATTTTTTCCTCCTATTCCATGAAGTTGCATTTAATATACATTCTTAAGTTTGCTTATTTTGCTAGAAATTCTACTACTTAATTGATAGGTTTCCTGCATCAGTGCAATATAATTTCCTTCCCATTCTTACACACATTCAAAAATTTAAAGCCATTATGGATGACAGGATAACAAATGAGGATGTGTCATGAAGGGTAACTGTGCCAGAGGGGTCCACATAAAATGTGAAGTAAGGAAATGTTGTCTTCAAGTAGGGGACAGTTGGCCTAATGCGTGAATAGAGGAGGGGGCTGTCCTTCAAAGCCCAGTGAAGAGCACATCGGAAAATGAACAGGACTTGGGAAAAGATGGTCCTGGATATTTAAGAATGACTAATGAAATAGAGTGTGAAAGCAGAACAGGCATACTCCAAGGGGAATATTAATTCGATGAAAGTTCAAGGATTTGGTTATGTACTATGAGAATCCATGAACAAGATTTTGAATTAATTTTTCATTTTAGCAGGTACTTGTGGATCATTTTACAAGCTATAACACTCCAAAGATGCAGACACAGTGGAAGCCACTAACGTTTCAGTGCAGCTGGGAAACAAGCTTTCTGTCATATAATGATTTTTAAAAGTGAAGTTTTCCAAATGCTCCCCCAATCCCAAAGATCCAATTTAGGCCCAATCAATCTTTGATAAATGATTTAAAAAGAACACATTGTGTTAAGAGGAATTCTAAAAAAGCCTGGGGACTCCTGTACCTAGTATTCACACCTTCTCTCAGTTGTTGAAACACTGTTCAGGTGCTGCTGTGACGTGATTTTGCAGATATCATTAAAGCTATTGACTTTAAGAAGGGGGCTCCATTAAATCTTGCTCTGCTGGTCAGAGAGAAAGAGCCCAGAGAAATTCGTAAATAATTAGTATTTGAAATGGAAGAATACATCTGAAGTTGGTTGTGGAGTTCCAGGGGACCATGTGGCAAGGAATGTGGGCAGGCTCTAGGAGGAGAGAGCTGACAGCCAGCAAGGACATGGGATCTCAGCACTGCCCACCTGAGGAACTGATTCTGGCAAACCCCATGAGTTTGGAAGAGAACTCTGTGCCCTGGACAGAAGGCAGCCCTCTTTAACCATGTAGGAACCTGAGAAGAGAACCATCAACACTGGACCCAGACTACTGATCTACAAAACTCTGACCTAATAAATTGCTAATTAGTTATGAAATAAGAGTAAAGTTATATATATATATTTATATATATATATATTTGTATTAAAATAACCACATGTGAAAAGGGAAGTCATAAATCAAGATACAAGAGTTATCATCCCATTTAGCTCATGGTTGAATGATGCTGACACATGTTTCTTCTCATGAAATGTGATGTGCTTTATGCCACTTTTACCCACAGGTGATTTCCTGATGTTTACCACATCCATAGGGTCAGGGCTGAATACTGTGCTATGAAAACACAGGTAAGAGCAGAACTAGCTTTGAAGGTGGTCAGGATCTCTCCCCTCTGTTTCCATGGCCATGTTCTCTGACAACTGAAGAAATTCTAGACAGGGCTGTTGGTAAGAGGCCAGTGCACTGGGGACATCCCAGGTAGACCTGAACCAAGCTGCTGTCTTCACATTTGCTTAATACTAGATGACTCATTCTTTTTACCTGGGACAAAATGGGAATGTTGCATGTTGTCTTGATCTAAGAGATAAACTGTATTCTGCTTTATTTTATTTAGAATTTACAATTCTACGTGTTTTATTTAATTTTGTATACTCCTATTGTTCAAGTGACCAAAAAATCTCAATTAATTATACATAAAATCAACTTAGCAAGTACATTTTCTGGGCACAGCCCACCCTTCCCCATGAATTTACCAGGGGGCAGTCAAGCCAAGTGCTGCTGTTACAGACATGAAATCAGGCTGATCGATACATGAGGTGTGATTCATATGCAGCCAGACCTAATATGCTTCAGGTTCTCAAACAATTCTACATTATCTAAGGGATTCTTGTTCCCCAGTGTAGATACAGGGCCCCAGTGAATGTGCTCAATTCATTTGGGCATGAATGGATGAAAGTAATGTGTTAGCAAATTCTTAATATGAAGGCAAAATTAATCTTTAAACTGGAAATGATAAGATTTATTGTTAAATGCATAGAATTTTGATGTGTAGAATAAAACATTATGCTATTCCCTTAAAATGTGAGCAATGCATTAGCAGTGACCAAGACATTTTCAGTAAATGTCACACGATAATCCTGTAATAGATTCATGGAAACCAAATGCATGTGGTGTCCTGAATTGGAATCTGGAAGGGGCACAGTATAGGAGTAAACAATTAGATACATCTGAATGAAGTCTGGAGTATAGGTACTAAATTTGTACCAATGTAAATCTCTTAGTTTGACAAATGTACCATGATTATATAAGATATAAATATTAGGGAAAAGTAGGCAATGGTGTGCAGGGACTCTCGGGACAACTTCTACAACTTACATAGGTTTTTAAAATTATTTAATAATAAAAACTTACTTAACAAAGCACGTGGAGAGAGATATCTGTATAGTTGAGTGAGCATTGTATTTAACCAAGTGAGGTCTGAAATGATGAGGTCATGTAAGATAATCCTACTCTAAAGCCAGACCCCATCTGCAGTGACATTAAAACACTTGCTCCAGACATTCAGCATCTCGTTTGGCAAGTGAGAGCTGCACAACTTGAAATAGTAATTTTTGACTCCTGATTTTCCTGACTTAATTGGACACTTTGGTCCAAACAAACCTACTTTAGAGCAAAATCTTCAACCAGGATATGTGTCCCACTAGTAGGCACAAAGATTTTTCCATGGCTGAGAATAGGTTTAATGGAATACATTTCTAGATCTATGTATTCTGCTCAGATTCTTTCTTAAATTGGATTTTTCAAAGAACAGTCAAGTTGTGCTGCTGACTCTTCTTTCCCACTTCATGTGCACAATCAGATACAGGCCAATATATGTTTTGTCGGGGAAACGGACTTTGGCCCAGTGGTTAGGGCGTCCGTCTACCATATGGGAGGTCCGCGGTTCAAACCCCGGGCCTCCTTGACCCGTGTGGAGCTGGCCATGCGCAGCGCTGATGCGCGCAAGGAGTGCCGTGCCACGCAAGGGTGTCCCCCGCGTGGGGGAGCCCCACGCGCAAGGAGTGCGCCCGTGAGGAAAGCCGCCCAGCGTGAAAAGAAAGAGCAGCCTGCCCAGGAATGGCGCCGCCCACACTTCCCGTGCCGCTGATGACAACAGAAGCGGACAAAGAAACAAGACGCAGCAAATAGACACCAAGAACAGACAACCAGGGGAGGGGGGGAAATTAAATAAATAAATCTTTAAAAAAATATATATATATATATATATATGTTTTGTCATAATTTACAAAAATGGTCAGGAGATAGTGTAAATTACAATATAAACTAAAATTGATGCCAAGCGGCAGTATTCCAAAATGTGTTCATCAATGATAACAAATGTACCACAAAAAATAAGGATGTTGTTAATGTGGCAAAATGTGGAAGGGGTTGGGTGCTATATTTTTTTGTAAAATTTATGTAATATAAATATTTTGAAAACGTTTTTAAAGTATAAAAAAGATAGACCCATTTTTAAAAAGAAAAATATTCATTAATTTCTGCCTTTGAGCATTTATTTTTCTTTTTTTATTGCTGCCGAAAACGTTTTTTGAGGACAAAATGCTGCAGAGAAACAGTAATATAGTCACAATGGACCCCATACACTAAAAGACAGAGCCACTTTAGCAAGGGAATTTATATTGCCCTTTATTACTTCCATGGCAGGACTCCTGTGTCTCTTCTCCAGCAAATATTTTACATTTGATTAACCTATAAGTTCCCATGTTTCCACTATTTACACCAAGTACAACTTGGCATCTTTGTGCATCAAGGTGGACAGCAGAAACCCAGGGAGTGTACCCAAGAGAATGGGGGTTTCAGATGCATCAAATATTTCATCCAATATCTTCTGAGACTAGATGGAGTTATCTCTCCCAAGATGATAAGGAAATGGTGAGGAACACAAGAATTGTTGATACAGGTGTCTTTCAGACTTAATCACAATGTAGAGACAGCTCTGTTCTACACTGGGATCTCATTAACTAAGACCAGAGCAATGTCTAGTTCAAACACATAAACAATTACTAAAACCACAATGATTTTTTAAATTGTAGCTATTAATGACACTTTCTAGGTAATAAAAAATTTAGAACAAATGTTAAACAGCAAAATACACTACAACAATTGATATAAAGATAGACTTTTTCAGACATTATTGAAAAGGGAAGGTTGAGAAATTGACCAAAGATCTCGGTCTCTGAAAGTTGACCAATTACATAATCAACTTAGATCATCTCGGCATCTCAAATTAGCTGAATATCAAAATCAGGTGTTAAAATGTTTGGAAATAGGAATCTTGAGCCACATTTGGACAAACTAGTTAGAATTTCCAGAATTGGAGTTTGCAAATCTGTCCTAAGCAAAGTCACTGAATTTGTAGCCTGTCTGCATAAGTTCATGAATCGGCATTTAGAAACTAATGCTGCAACATATAAGCTGTCCCAGTGACATCAAGGACAGAATTCAATGTGTTTAGCATCATTTTATGAAGATTGAGATAAATAAATCATAACATGATAATCATTACATTTATCTTAAAAGTAAAGAAATGACAACCTGTTTGAGGACTGAAAAATGAAGATGTGGTTTTGAAATTAAAGAGCAATCTCTGACTTTATTGTGGTCTTGGCAAAAACAGGAATATGCAGAGTGTTCAAGAGAAAAACAGGCAAAAAAAATAGGTTACATCAGAAACTAGAGGATTCTGAGATGTGAGGATATATCTTTATTATGATAAACCCTCAGTACACAATACACGATGAAGAAACAGCCACCTGTGGATTCTGAAAATGAAGACAGTGCCCAAATGTGGTCTTAGTGCCAGGCACTTCTCAAATATTTTACATATATAGACTCATTGAACCTCACAACAATCCTAAAAAACATGAAACAGTTTTTATATACTTGTACCACACAGTAGTAAAGTAGCTTCAATTTCTGGGACTAAGAAGTGCCTGGACTATAAACATAAACTTCATACTCTAGGGATCAAGGTCATAGAGAAAACTGTACTCATTTATTGATTGGTATATTTACAAAATAGAATGGTTCTTAGTAAGTGTATGAAAGAAAGAGATGATTGCCATCTTCTGTGTATTGCTTTCTTTTATTAAAACAAATCAATTTAATGGGTAGATATCAATAAAGCATGAATCCACCCAAAGGGTAAAATCAAACTTATCTTGTATAAATTATATTTAGTCTGATTTTTGCCTACTGATCCTGTATCCTAAAACTCTGCTGAAATTGTTTATTAACGCCAGCTAGGAATAAATATTCACGACCACTGTAGACTTCATTTCTGTAACTGGTCACATGGTTAAAGTACATATTCATCACTACATTCTTCCACTACCTATTCCACGTTCCCTTTACCCTCACCCAGCACCCCAGTTGGCCGTTTTTCTTTGCCTGATGGGATGACTCAAGTCTTCATTCCTGAAGATTCTTGGCCATTGATAGTCGTGCCTGGGTTGACTTGTTGCAGTGTTCCATTGACTTTAGTCACAGAGTATGGTAATACAAGGAGGTTCCCTAGGTCATCTGCATCACAGACAAACTCTTCCTTACCACCATTGTGTAGAAGCAGTCCTTTTCCTCTTGATAGGATCAATCACCCCAGCCAGTACAGTAATTCCCTCTTTCTCTTTTGATTCAGAGGTATGAAAAGACCAAAGTGAGCAGGTTGCAGTCTTACCTTCAAGATCAATAGAATCATATTTGTGTTTCCTGGTGGAAGCTCTCCTCCTTTTGGGACAAAGACCTGAAGACCAGTTGAGCTTAAGGTTGCAGGGACAGGAAAGAAAAACTTTACTGGTGGATCACTGGGATAATAGTGAGTGGTGCCACTTGCATTTCCATCCCTTGATTCCAGGATTGTGAACCTCATCTAGGAGAGAAATAGCACCATAGAGTGAATGCTGATTTAGAGCATACAAAGCTTCCTGGAAAGCATTGCCCCACCCTGCAGGTACTGTCACCTACTTGACAAGGTAAGTGAGCCCTATTAGGATCAATACACTGAGCTGGAAGAACCCTGTATTTTGTTGGGTTGATCTCCCATCCTCCCTCATCCAAAAGCCTGGTTATTCATTAAAAGCCATTATTATAATCCTACTACAAAAATAGAGTACGAGGACTGTATGAGATTGTAATAAGTATACGAATGAAAAGATAAATAAATGACAAATTATGTCAACTTTATTTACAAGTAAAATAATTCTAAATAATAAACTAATAAGTAATTTTAGATTTTTTTGCTATTCATAAATTAGCAGAAATGAAAATAGGTTAGCATAGCCATATATATTCAAGGGGAAATAAATTTTGATAAAGAGTAATGTTACCAAACATGAAAAATATTTTGGGGAATAGTTCTCATGGATGCAAACAACAGAAATGGAGTGGGTTTTGCTATGCAAAAATGAAAGTTTAATATGAATATCATGTGGCTTACAGATCTGACGACAAGTTGGGGCAACATAGAAAATGTTTTGGAAGTCTGATGGCATTAACACAGTCTGGGACATCACAAAAGGAGAAAGACATGATCCCACTCCTACTACAGATGGATGGTGGACACTCCTGATGGCAACATCAATGCTGGATGCCAGTCATGAGACATTGGAGTTTGAAGACATCTACTGCCACCATCATGGCAGAGGATTCAGTCTGAAATATTTTAGACTCAGAGATGCATATTAGAAAAATTTCTACATGTTATGTCAAAATTGTGTGAGCCTAACAACTGTAAATAAATTGCAAAATGCAATTACTTCTTTCCATCTTAGTGTTAATAGAGAATTCAAGACAAGATATGACCTCTTCCCACATATAAATATATAAGTAAGGAGAAATAGAACCAGGAATTGGTGGCAGAGTAAGGAGCTCCTAGAGTCAGCTCATGCTACAAGGCAGTTAGTAATCACCCAGAGCTATCTAAAGCACCTGACTGTTGGCTCTGGGAGACAAGAAGGTCATCCTGCAACATCGTTGAAAGATTGGAAGGAGAATACTCCCCATCTGCGGTGAAGATTTGCGAGGAGGGCACTTCACATCCCAGAGACTAGTGCACATCTTCCACTGGCTACACATGCTGCCTAAGGAGTGATTCCATTGCTGGCATTGGAAGCTCCGCTTCCCAAAGATGGAGAAGGAAGAGATGATTGGGCACCAATTTAAGATACTGATTAGTAAATACCATGGGTTATATTATAATCCTAAGAAAAGCTAAAGTTTGTACCTGCCCAAGTCAAAAAGAGGCCGGTAACACCATTTTAACAACTCCTCTGGCACAAGGGAAGCAGCATGTACCAAAAATCACAGTGCTGGTAGGGACCAGCTTCTTTCCATCCTAACCAAATTGTCCTTCTAGCAAAAACCCCAGCCCCACCTCTGGCAGAGACATCGCTGGTAAGGCATGCACCAGCCTATCCAGGAAAATATAAGGCACACCAAGGAGGCTGGTGATCATCCTACTTGGCCGTGCAGGCTGCCTCAGGAGCTATCCTGTGATGGAATATGAATCTCCAGTTCCCAAAAATAAGGAGAAAGAGATGGTTGACCACTGATTTCAGCTACTGATTACTAAATTTGGATGGCTAGAATATAACTCTAAAAATAGCTAAAGTTTTAAAATGTCCAAGTCAGAAAATGACTTGTAGCTGCCATATTGACTATGCCCACAGCATGAGGACAAGCAGGTTCACTGAAAATGACCACGAATGTAGGGACAGGTATCTTTCACCCAGGTTGGCCTGCTGCCCAAGCCTTGGCTTCAATTCCACCTGTAGCAGGGAGGAAGCTGTCGAGCCCTGCAACAACCTTTCCAGGTAAATGATGGTGCATTTTGCTAACACTAACAGAAGAGCATGATATGTATGGACAACTGCGGTCATCTTGGACCTGTAATGCATAGATTGCTCCTCAAATATGTAGCTCCATCCCAGCCCTAGGAAGCAGAGAAAGTCACCTGAAGTTTCATAAGTCTCTCTGGGCAACCACAGTCTAGAACTACACAACTTGGATTATTATACACAGAAGTAGCTTGGTCTGAAAACCAGGCAAGAAGAAATGTGGAAGAAATTTCATCAGTCCCTGAGGCACTGTGGGCAACTCGAGCCTCCATAGCTGACAACACCAACTGCATCCTTGGCTCCTACTACACAACTAGTAAGGGAGAAAGGGCAAGAAAGCCCTAAACTAAAGAGAAAAACTCCACCCTGAATGAATACTCTAGGATACCAGACATCAAGGTACCAACAATAAATTTCTATCAACACCAAAAAACAGGAAGATATGACCCAGTTAAAGGAGCAAGATAGGCCTCCAGATGACATAAAGGAGTTGAAACAACTAATCATAGATGTTCAAACAGCTCTCCTTAATAAATTCATTGAGGTGGCTAAAGAAATTACATGTGTCGGAGAGAGATCAAGATGGTGGCTGAGTGAACTTGCCTTGCGGTCTCTCCTGGGAAGTGGCAGCTGGGTGCCGCTGGACGTTCTCCAAGGCCAGGCTTTTTCAGGATTTTTGCAGGGCAGGAAGTGTCTGGACATCAGTTTGGTGGAAAGGTAACGGAGAGGATTGGTCTATAAGATATAATTTGGGTTCTATTGCCCGGAGGTGAGACCTGCACATGGGTTGCTCCCTCTTTGGGGGTGGGTGGAGCCATGGTATTGGCACGGGGGCTCCGCTTTTTGGTGGCTCTGTGGTGCTGGGGAGTTCGTGAGTCCTGGGCAGGCTGTTGGGGGATTGATGGGACGGGATATCTTTGCGGATCGATTTTGGGAGACAGACGGTGTTTTGTTGTGAAGCGGGGGAATTTTTGATTGTGGACACAAATAATAGCGCTTCCACCTGGAGCCCTGCCCCCACAAGCCCAGCTGCTGATCTGCAACAGAATTGGATTGTTGGCAATAAAGGGATGTAATTGGGAGGTTGTTACAGGCTGCGGCGAGGAAGGGGGACACGTCGGGAAGCCGAGTGGGGAATATTTTGCGAAGCCTGGGAATTCCGGTTTTGGAAACTGTTTTCAGCGTTTCCAACTGGAGCCCAGCCCATGGGCCGGGCTTTGGATCTGCATCATTAAATTGGCTGTGTTGTAGAGGTGCCCTCACGTGGCCCTTTTGTGGGATCACAGGGTGGGAGCTGTCCAAAAGCTGAATTGACGATAAAGCCACAAAATAAACCCTACTGAATAAGTGAATTGCAGGGTTCAGACATAATATAGAGTTTGCGGATCTGACTCCCCCCATAGGGCTGGCACCCAGATGCGGGGATCCCTGAGGGCTGTGTTACACTGCAGGACTCCTAGGCTTCCTATTGACCAGATTTGAGGTTGCCGGGTCTGAATTCCCTAAACTCTGGTGGCCCACACCCCAGAGTCTCACACCTCTTGAGCCTTCAATATCTCAGACTTTCCACCTCTGAATCCATCATGCCCTGAGGTCCATCTGAGGTACTTGAATGTCCTAGCCTACAACGTTTGTGTTTTTTCTTTATCATTTCATTTTGTTTTGTTTTTATTTTAATTTTATCTTATTTTTTTTTACTTTTTTTAATGTCCTGATTGCTAATATTGCATTATCCCCTAGTATTTTCTCCCAGCGTATCCCCCAAAATCTTTTTTTTAAATATTCAGTTATTTAGGGGTTTGTTTTTTTTTCCTCTTGTTGTTGCTGTAGTTGGTGTTGTAATTTTGGTTTGTGTATATCTGTTTTTTTCTTTCCCCTACCTGTTCCCCACCCTTTGCCCACCCCCTTTTTCTTTCTTCCTTTCTTCTCTTTTTTCTTTTCTTTTTCTGTTTTCTCTCTCCCTCTTTTCCCTCATTTTCTACTTATTTTATTTTAACTCAATTATACAATAGATGTGGCAGGGAACACCTCACATTTGCTGGGTTTTCTCATCCTCCACTGCCTCATTTCTGTGTGAACTGATTTAGGCTACCTACACTATCCCCTTTCCTCTACATCTTGATATCCACCATCATCTACTGTCTCTCCTATATTCCACCTCTCACCTCCCTTTCTTTGATCCACAAAGTGTCTAACATTTAATTTCTAATACCTTTGTTTTGTTTGCTGTCTGTTATTGACTCTTGAAACTATTACCTTTCTTTTCTCTTTCCTCTCTCACGTAAACAATAGCTTTTTAGCTCATAACATATTCCTCCCATATTCAGTCATCTACCTCATAATAGGTACTCTACCTACTGTTATAACTCTACACAATTTACATGAATCTAACTTCCATCCTCCCAGATCTCATATTCTTGCTTTGTTAACATATATCACCAATACTACTTTACACTTTTTCCTTGCTTACACAATTGCCTTTCCCAGGCACTAATACTTTCCTTTAAAGAGAACTTAACCAGCAACAAGAAATTAGAATAAGAAGAACAAAGTGACAAAGAGAAGACATAACACTTACGCAAAAACAATAGCTAATTAATCTCCAAGAGTAGACAAAGAAGCTAAGGAACTGATTAAACCCATCAAGATAAAATGCTGACCAGACAGCAACAAAAACCTACAAACCAAACCAGTAATCAGGAAAACATGGCTGAATCCAATCAACAAACAAAAATCAGGAAGGGGAGCAGAACTTCACACAAGCAATGAAAGATCTCAGAACATTTATTACTGACAAATTTGATGAAGTAATGAAAGAGGTTAACAACATGAAGACAACACTTGGAGGGGAAATTGCAGACATACGCAAAAAGATAACAGATATGATGGGAATGAACACCACAGTTCAAGAAATCAAAAATACACTTGCAGCAAATATCAGCAGACTAGAGGAGGCAGAGCAGAGAATTAGTGATGTGGAAGACAGTACATCAGAAATCAAACAGATAGTAGAAGGGGTCAATAAAAAGATGGAAAAAAATCCAACTAGGACTTAGGGACCTGAATGACAATGCAAAACGCTCAAACATACATATAATAGGCATTCCAGAAGGAGAAGAGAAGGGAAAGGGGTCAGAATGAGTGTTGCAGGAAGTAATGGCTGAAAACTTCCCAAAACTACTGAAAGAAACAGAAGTACATATCCAAGGACAGCGCACTCCACTAGTCATAAACCCCAACAGGCCCACCCCAAGACATATACTTGTCAAATTATCCAATGCTCAAGACAAAGAGAAAATCCTAAAAGCAGCAAGAGAAAAGAAAACCATCACATACAAGGGAAGCTCCATAAGATTAAGTGCTGATTTCTCATCTGAAGATAGTCAAGGTACTAAAGGAAAAAAATTTCCAACCAAGAATACTCAATCCAGCTAAACTAGCATTCAAACATGATGGAGAGTTCAAAATATTCACAGATAAACAGAAACTGAAAGAGTATACCAACAAGAAACCTCCTCTTCAAGAAATTCTAAAGGGAGTTCTGCAAAAAGAAAGGAAAAAACAGGACAGGCAGAGTTGGAGGAGAGTATAAGAGCAACAAAAAAAGACAAAAATAGAAGGAAAAAAATACATACAAAATATGACAAACACAAATCCAATCAAAATATGGCTAACACAAATAATTCCTTGAAAGTAATAACACTGAATGTCAACGGATTAAACTCACGTATCAAAAGATTCAGACTGGGACATTGGATAAGGAAATATGACCCATCTGTATGCTGTCTACAAGAGACACATCTTAGACCCAGAGACGCATGGAGATTGAAAGTGAATGGCTGGAAAACAATCATACAAGCAAACAATAACCAAAAAAAGGCAGGAGTAGCTATATTAATATCAGACAAAATAGACTTTAAATGTGAAACAATTATGAGAGACAAGGAAGGATACTACATTTTAGTGAAAGGGAAAATCTGTCAAGAAGATAGAACAATCATAAATATTTATGCTCCTAACAAGGGTGCCTCTAAATACATGAGGCAAACGCTGGAAAAACTAAGTGAAACAATAGATGCATCTACAATTATAGTGGGGGATTTTAATACACCACTATCTACCTTGGACAGAACATCTCAAAAGAGAATCACTAAAGGAACAAAACATTTGAATAGTAAATTAGAGGAGCTGGATCTAATAGGCATATATAGATCATTACACCCAAACACAGCAGAATATACATTTTTCTCAAGCACACATGGAACATTCTCCAAGATAGACCATATGCTAGGCGACAGAGAAAGGCTGAATGAATTCAGAAAGATTGAAATCATACAAAACAATATCTCTGACCACAGTGGAGTCAAGCTGGAAATTTGCAAGGGACAGAGTCCCAGGTTTCACACCATGATTTGGATATTAAACAGCACACTCTTAGAAAAACAGTGGGTCAAAGAGGAAATCTCAAAAGAAATCAATGACTACCTTGAAACAAATGATAATGATAACACAACATACCAAAATTTATGGGATGCAGCAAAAGCAGTACTGAAAGGGAAATTTATAGCCATAAATTCATATATCAAAAAAGAAGAAAGAGCACAAATTGAAGAGCTCACTGCACATTTGAAAGAATTAGAAAAACAACAACAAAGTAACCCAACAGGAAGAAGGAAGGAAATCACAAAGATAAGAGCAGAACTAAATGAAATAGAAAAATACGAAAGCACTTGAAAAGATAAACAATACCAAGAGCTGGTTTTTGAAGAAGATCAACAAAATTGACAAACCTTTAGCGAGACTAACAAAGAAGAAAAGACAGAAGATGCAAATACACAAAATAAGAAATGAGAAAGGCAATATCACCACTGAACCCACAGAAGTAAAGACTATCATAAAAGGATACTTTGAAAAATTATATTCCAACAAAAATGACAATTTAGAGGAAATGGACAAATTCCTAGAAACACATAAGCAACCCATATTGACAAAAGAAGAAATTGATGATCTTAACAAACCAATCACAAGCAGAGAGATAGAATCAGTCATTAAAAATCTCCCAACTAAGAAGAGCCAGGGCCAGACAGCTCCACAGGTGAATTTTACAAAACATTCTGGAAAGAAATAACACCAATCCTGCTGAAACTATTCCAAAAAATTGAAACAGAAGGAACGTTGCCAAATTCCTTCTGTGATGCCAACATTACCCTAGTACCAAAGCCAAACAAAGACACCACAAGAAAGGAAAATTACAGACCAATTTCTCTAATGAACCTAGACACAAAAATACTTAACAAAATACTTGCTAATCGTATTCAACAGCACATTAAATGAATTATACACCACGACCAAGTGGGATTTATTCCAGGTATGCAAGGATGGTTCAACATAAGAAAATCAATCAACGTAATACACCATATAAACAGATTGAAGGAACAAAATCACATGATTATAGCTATAGATGCAGAAAAAGCATTTGACAAAATACAGCACCCTTTCTTGATAAAAACACTCCAAAAGATTGGAATACAAGGAAATTTTTTGAACATGATAAAGAGTATATACGAAAAACCTAAAGCCAACATTGTTTACAATGGAGAAATCCTAAAATCCTTTCCTCTAAACTCAGGAACAAGACAAGGATGCCCATTGTCTCCGCTCCTATTTAACATTGTCTTAGAAGTACTTGCTCGAGCACTGAGGCAAGAACCAGATATAAAAGGCATTCAAATTGGAAAGGAAGAAGTCAAAATTTCATTATTTGCAGATGACATGATCCTATACATAGAAAACCCTGAGAGATCTACAACAAAGCTTCTAAAACTCATAAATGAGTTTAGTAAAGTCACAGGTTATAAGATCAATGCACAAAAATCAGTAGCATTTCTGTACACCAATAATGAGCAAGATCAGGAGGAAATCAAGAAACAAATACCATTCACAATAGTAAATAAAAAATCAAATACTTAGGAATAAATTTAACTAAAGAGGTGAAAAACTTATACACCAAGAAATATACAAGACTGTTCAAGGAAATCAAAGAAGACCTAAATAAATGGAAGAATATTCCTTGTTCATGGATAGGAAGACTGAATATTATTAAGATGTCTATCCTACCAAAACTGATCTACACATTCAATGCAATCCCAATAAAAATCAACACAGCCTTCTTTAAGGAACTAGAAAAACTAACTATGAAATTTATTTGGAAAGGAAAGAGACCCCGAATAGCCAAAGACATATTGAAAAAGAAAAACAAAATTGGAGTTAACACACTACCTGACTTCAAAACATACTACAATCTACAGTAGTAAAAGCAGCATGGTATTGGCATAAGGAGAGACAGACACACAGACCAATGGAATCGAATTGAAAGCTCTGATATTGAACCTCACATATATAGCCATATAATATTCGATAAAGCCACCAAACCCTCTCAACTGGGAGAGAGTGACCTATTCAATAAATGGTGCCTGGAGAACTGGATATCCATATGTAGAAGAATGAAAGAGGATTACCATCTCACACCTTATACAAAGATCAACTCAAGATGGATCAAAGACCTAAATATAAGAGCCAAGACCATAAAAACCTTGGAAAGCAGTGTAGGGAAACATCTACAGGACCTTGTAATAGGAAATGGATTCATGAATATCACACCAAAAGCACGAGCAGCAAAAGAACTAATAGATAAATGGGACTTCCTCAAAATTAAAGCCTTTCTCACCTCAAAGGAGTTTGTCAAGAAAGTAAAAAGGGAGCCCACACATTGGGAGAAAATATTTGGCAACCATATATCTGATAAGAAATTTATAACTTGCATATATAAAGAACTCCTATTTCTTGAAAATAAAAAGATAAACAATCCATTTTAAAAATGGGAAAAAGATTTAAACAGACACTTCTCCAAATAAGAAATACAAATGGCTAAAAAGCACATGAAAAAATGCTCCAAATCTCTAGCTATCAGGGAAATGCAAATCAAAACTACAATGAGAAACCATCTAACTCCCATAAGAATGGCAGCTATGAAAAAAACAGAAGAATACAAATGCTGGAGAGGATGTGAAGAAAGGGGAACACTCATCCACTGCTGGTGGGAATGCCGGAGGATCCTATCATTCTGGAGGACAGTTTGGCGGTTTCTCATAAAACTAACCATAGATTTGCCATGTGATCCAGCAATAGCACTGCTGGGTATATACCCAGCATAACTGAAAACAAGGACACAAACCGATATATGTACACCAATGTTCATAGCAGCATTGTTAACTATCGCCAAAGTTGGAAGCAACCCAATGCCCATCAACAGATGAATGGATCAATAAAATGTGGTATATACACACAATGGAATACTACTCGGTTGTAAGAACAAATACTCTACAAACACACGTGATAACATGGATGAATCTTGAGAACCTTATGTTGAGTGAAGCAACCCAGGCATTGAAGGACAAATACTACATGACCTCAATGATATGAAATAAGCAAGCTGCCTCAGAGAGCTAGAGACTGAATGATAGGCTTACAGAAAATCAGGGGGTGGAGGAAGGATGTGAGCCAACGTCTGCAGGGGGGGAATTTATGATGAGCTGGCGGTAAGTATGAACACAAAGAAGAGATAAAATGGGGGCAAGGTGTTGCCTTTGGGTGGGGCTTTGAAGGTTTGAGGGGGACTGGGGATGGGCAGATGGGTAATATTTCCCAAAAAGTGGGGGGAGGGAGGGTTAGCATATGAACATAGGAGAGCGACAGGTGTTGGTTGAGAGTAAAATGCTGAGAAAATCATATCAAAATATTAAGAGGGTTACCTGTTTAGGATGCTCGGAGGGGATGGTCTGATGTGGGACGGGCTCCTGGGGAATATCTGAATGCTCATTGTGCCAGAGTGGGTGGTACCATTGGGTAGAGACCCAAGTAGTGAGAGAGGGGTGGACCCACATGCTGGGGAAGATGAATGCCATCAAATAGAGGGAACTGTATCTCTCGAGAGAAAGGATGGCTCCCAGGGCTTTGGGGCAGTTGAACAAGTTAGGCCCTGAACACTGTTGCAAGTATCTCTGGACGTGGCTCCTCGGGAAACGGAGGTTGGATGTCACTGTGGGCACCAAGGGGATGGGAAAATGGATGTTAAATGTGTGGAACCAAGGTAAATGTGGGGTAAGAGAGGAGTTTCGTGAGAGTACACAAGGATGGATATAAAACATGTAGTATCGCACCATAAACATATAAGGGACGACAAACTAAGAATGTAAACCATAATGTAAAACATAGGATAACTAAAAATTTAGAAAAATGTGTGTCCTAAAGTATGCACCACAATGTAAGCACAGATGTCACCTTGTTTGAAAGCTATTGTCTCAGACTCTATACATCACTGTAACTAAATATGATGTGAATAGGTTGTAAGAGTATCGCTTTGGAAGGGAAAAGGTTTTGTGGTGGATGTGTGGGAGTGCTGTATATTGTATATATGAATTGCTGTGGTCTAGGGCTCTTGTGAAGAGAAGTTCAATAATTAGGGGAAAAAAGAAAAAAAAAAAAGAAAAAGATAGGATGTAGAATTTTTCCAAGTCAACACATATTCTATATCTAACCTTTAAACCCATCGCTATATGCTACTTTACTAGTAAGGGATCCTGACATTATATTGGGCTTCAATTTTCAGGAAGTTCTGGATCACAGAGTGGTTCAACAATGGCAGCAGAGGAATACTGGTATAGGATACTATTGACAGATGATATATGGCTGACAGGGAGCTATACAGGGCATATGTCCAGGGTGCATGGTAATATTTGGATATACTCATAGTGGCAATAATTAAAAACTACAGCTGGGGGGGTACTGGGTTCCTGGCCAGGGGTGCTCTGTCATGGTCCCTAGGGGAGCAGCGGCAGCCCTCCAGGTGCAGCGGCAAGGACCGGGAAGGAATGAGGGTCCAACAGTGAGCCCCTGATACTAATGACTATGCTTTTGAGCCTATATGCCTGAAATAAGAACAAGGCATTGAGCAGCACTGTGCCTGGGAATTTCCTCCTGACAGCCTTCATGTTACTCAAATGTGGCCAGTCTCGAAGCCAAATTCAGCATGTAAATGCAATGCCTTCCCCCCAGTGTGGGACATGACACCTGGGGATGAGCCTCCCTGGCACCGAGGGATCACTATCAACTACCAACTGATGATGCAACTGGAAAATGATCTTGAAATGAAGGTTCAATGCAGATCAGCAGAATATCCCGGTCTACATATAATAACATGACTTTAAAATGCTGTTTGACCTAATGTAAGGGGGAAAAGGAAAGAAGAAATGAATTTATATAGCTACGAGTCTCTGAAAAAGAGTCTGGAGGTTGTCAGGATTGCCCTTATGCACAACTGAGCAGAGTCTCAGAGACAGATAAAGTAGATACAATCCCCAGGTATTGGTTCCTTGGAGGGCTAAAGAGACCCATGGGTTCTATGGTCATGGCAGATGGGGTTCACTGCCATGTCAGATGGCCCTTCTTTGGAGCTGGTGTTTCTGCGTGATGAAACTGGACTCAGATGGGATCTCTTTTCATAAGACTTTCATGCTACTTTACTGAAATTGAAGATGGTGTTGGGGTTTAAGATATATTTATGGGATTTGAATCTCTGGACTGACAATATGATACCCAGGCCCTGAGCCTCAAGAGATTCCAGCTCCTACAATCTGATTTCTTGGACTCACCTCACTCAGCTGAGATGGAGTTGAAGAAGGACAACCACCACACCATGGAGCCCAGAGTGCCTACAACTGAAAGCAGGAGGATTGCATCCACTATCCATGTGGAATCTGAGCCTCCTCTTGACATAGAGGTGCAACGGACACAATCAATCCAAGGTCCACAGAGAAAAGGTGGCATTGGAGTGGGAAAAGTGGACATGGTGGCTGATGCGTATGGGGAATGGCAGGAAGAGATGAGATGTGGAGGCACCTTTGGGACTTGGAGTTGCCCTGGATGGTGCTTCAGGGGCAATCACCGGACATTGTAAATCTTCCCAGGGCCCACTGGATGGAATGGGGGAGAATATGGGCCATGATGTGGACCAGTGACCATGAGGTGCAGAGATGCCCAGAGATGTACTTACCAAATGCAATTGATGTGTCATGATGATGGGAGTGAATGTTGCTGGGGGGGGGAGTGGGGGGTGGGGGTGGTGGGGTTGAATGGGACCTCATATTTTTTTTAATGTAATATTTTTACAAAATCAATAAAAATTAAAAAAAAAGCAAATCAGTAAAAAAAAAAAAAAAAAAGAAATTACATGTGTCATGGGTGTGCCAGAAACAGAATAGAAGGGAAAGGGGCATAAGGAACATTTGAAGATATAATGGTAGAAAATATCCCAACTGTACTGAAGGACAGAGATTTCCATATCAAGAAGCACAACATACTCCCATACAAATAAACCAAGAGACCAGTTTTGCAGGACATACTAAAGGGTGTGCTACAGCCTGAAAACAGAAGACTGAAGAGAGAGGCCTGGAAGAGCATAAAGAAATGAAGATTTTATCAATAAAAGTAACTAAAAGTATCAGAATAGTGGTGAAAATAATATGACACAATAAAACAAATATTCAGGAATAAACATAACCACTGATGTAAAGCACTTCTATCCAGAAAAATACAACTAATTGGTAAAAGAAATCAGAAAGACTTAAATAATTGAAAGAACATGCCATGCTCAAAATTTAGAAAACCAAATATCAGTAAAATGTCAATTCTACTCAAATTGATATACAGTTTCAATGCAATCCAGATAAAAATTCTACCAGAATTTCTAAATAAATGGAAAACATGATTACAATTTTATGGGGAAGGGTGAGCTGTCCTGATTAGGCAGAAGCATCTTAAAGAGGAAAAGCAAAGTAGGTGAACTCTCATGTTCAGAATTTAAACTGTATTACCTACGTACCTTTGTAAAAGCAGCATACTACTATCATAAAGACAAACACAGAGACCAATGGAACCAAATTGATGGTTCAGAAACAGACACTCACATCTATGGTCAAATGATTTTTGACTAGTGTGTCAAACACACTTACCTCTGGCAGAACTGTCCATTCAAAAAATGGTGCTGAAGGAACTGGATGTCCATACCCAAAAGAAGAAAAGAGAAGCCCTATCCCAAACCTTATCCAAAATTTAACACAAAATGGATCAATAGCCTAAATATAAATGCAAGAACCATATTGCCTCTAGAAGAAAATGTAGAAAATTTCTTCAAGACGTTGTAGTAGGTGGTGTTTTCTTAAAGGAGATAAGAGGATGACTGAGATGTGCTACTGATGTTTAATGTATCCAGACGTTTTATTTAACTTTACTGTAAAAGTGTGGAAATGTATACAGTGGATGGTAACACATTTAGTGAGTAATAGCTGGTTTAAAAATTTGAATGTGGCTGAAAATGGTAGTCTAGGGATGTAAATACCAAATTAAAGAAAACTAGAGAATTATCTAGGGAATGAATAGCACAGTAGACCCAGAAGTGGATGTGAATTGTGGTTTATCGTACAGAGTAAAGAGAGTGACCTTGTTAAGCTAGAGCAAGTGTGCATCATTATTACATGGTGGTGAGAATGTGGAGAAGCATGGGAGAAATACAACTGGAGTCACTAATGGACTGTGGTTAACAGTAAAAATGTAATATTCATGCATCAATGCCAAAGATGTACTGCGTTGATAATGAGGGAGTATGGAAAAGGTGTGCCAAATATATGCTAAGGACCTTGTAATAATCTGATGATACTTTCTCATAATCTCTAAAAAATGTTCCTCGATGGTGTGTTGTGTTGATAGAGGGGTGTTGTTTGTGAATTCTGCACATGTGTATGATTGTTTTGTAAGCTGAAACTTCTGTCATAAAAATATATTTAAAAAATAGTAGGTTCAGGGAAAATACACCCTATGTAAGATAACGACTATACTTAGAAATATTTTAGAAATATTCTTTCATAGTTTGTACCAAATGTCTCAAAACAATGCAAGGTATTGGTGATGGGTTGACATATGGGATCCCTTATGATGTTATGCATGTTTGCGTGTAAGTTGCCAACTTGTACTATACATTTATTATTTATGCATGTTCATTTATAAATGATATAAAAAACAATAGGGTGATTTGGGGAAAAATACATAGATTTGGTTAGCAGGAATATTTGAAGTTAGTCTTTACTCATTAGTTAAAAATGTTTCAAAACAATTCCAGTTATTGTTGGTGGATTGAGGTATGAGAAACCTCGAAGATGTTATGTATATTTGACTTGTAAGTCCACAACAGTTAGTATACACTTATTGTTTATGTATACGTATTTATGACTGATATACTTGTATAACTTTAACATATATGAATTTATAATAGTATACATAAACATGTGTATGAATATACATATACATATATATGGAGAAACCAGCATACAAGGTTTTAATCCCTAACACAGTGCTCTGAGAATTTCACCTTCATCTTCACTGATTCATTGAAGGAACCTCCCTTAGCCAAGATACATTTTGTAGCAGCATTGTTGGTCTGAGCCTCACAAATGGAGCCTTTTATCTGAGGTATATGGCCAGAGAAACAACAATTAGGGATAAGCTGAAAATTACTCAGGCTCCTGTTCTACAGCGATCTTATTACAGACTTTTTACAAACCAGAAATCTTATTAGCACATGATCCTCCTGTTCAGGTAGATCCAAGAAATAAAATGGGATATGACACAAATGCTACCAGAAACACAAGCTTCTCTATGTAACACAGTTAGAGACTGTATTTTTGCTTGATTATTTTTCCTGAGTTGCTTAACAATTCTGGATCAGTCCCCTGTCATTTCCTCACAACATTAAGACTTTAATCAAATCATTCCTTCTCCGTAGAGACTTCCATGACATTCCATGTCCCCTATTTTTTACCTCCTCCATGTTCCATGCTTATGACCATGTGCCTTTACAACTTTTCCTGGAAAGAAGTACAGAGCATTTGCTTTCCTCTTAAACGTGAGCTTGTTTTGGGAATTCCATTAATCAAGACAAAGCAACCATAGAAAAATTGCTCTGACTCTATGTTTCCAAGAAAGAAAGAAAGGCTACAAGATGATGAGACCATCCCAGAACCTCAGGCTCCTTATCCTCTGTGTTTCAGATGAGAGAAGATGTGTAAACTTGAACAAGGGATTTTCCTTCCAAGGTCCTCCTCCTGTTCAGATATAAAATCCATCATATTAAAATAGGATATGAAATAAATGATGCAGTACTCTATAAAGGTAAAATCAAATGTGAAAAAAAAACAAAATTTGATTTTCCCTCATACAAGAAAGTAGATGCCTTTACTCTCCTCCTTTTCCTTAGCTCACCTATTTCAGAAAAATTCAGATTTTAAATGAGTTCTCTATCCTTTTCAGAGGTATGGATATTTTTTGTTTGTTTTTATTTTTTATTTATTTTTAATTGGCTTTTTAAAAAAGATAAATAGGCCAAAAAATGTTACATTAAAAATATGAGGTTCCCTTATACCTCACACCCCACCCCACCCAACACTTCAAAGGTATATATTTTTAAAAGATAAATAGTTGCCTAACATACTGATCTGTTTTCTTATATTAGACACTACATATGTACTCTTGAGATTCTTGAACTCTATTAGAGAATGTAGCAGGACACACCGGGATGGGAATTTAATATTTCCTTTTTTTTTATGTGGATCTCCACCCTATAAAATGACACCCTAGAACAATATGAACACATTCAAGACCTTAATATTCATGTGAAACTATGAAACTTATTCTTGGGAGGCTGAAACTTAGTGGTTATCAAAGTTTCCAAGGGGACAGAGAGTGAAGAATAGGTACATAGGGCATATTTAGAACCCTGGAATTGTTCTGCATTACTTTTCAATGATGGATGCATTATTATATTTTATGCCAAACCCCGTAAAATAGTGTAGTGCAATGTGTAAACCATAATGGAGACCATTGTCCATGGAGAATAACAATTATTCAATATTTATTCATCAATTTTAACAATGGACCATACTCATGTCAGATATTATTAATAGGTTAAAATGTGAGAGAAGGGGCTTGGGGTGTATAGGAAGCCCATATACTTTCTATGTGACTTTTCTGTCTCTTAAAGCTTCTTTGAAAATAAAATGATAAACACAAATAAGACACTGAGGGAATAAACAGAAGAAATTATCAATATTCATAAAAGAGAGATCATACAGTGATGAAAGATGCAATACAAAAAATTTTGTTTTGTTTTTGGGGGAAGTTTTGTATTACATTAAAGTTACAACTATGGCAGGGAAGGATAACTGGTACAATTATTGTGTGGTTCAAATTGTGTGGTCCAAGTGTAAACCATAATGTAAGCGATAGACCATGGCAAGTAGCAATGTTTCAATATTTGTTCATAATTTGCAACAAATACATCACTTTTTCTTTTAAAATATTACATTAAAAAAATATGAGGTCCCATTCAACCTCACCACCCCCACCCCCCACTCCCCCCACAGCAACACTCTCTCCCATCATAATGATACATCCATTGCACCTGGTAAGTACATCTCTGAGCATCGCTGCACCTCATAGTCAATAGTCCACATCATAGCCCACACTCTCCCACGTTCCATCCAGTGGGTCCTGGGGGGATCTACAATGTACCGTAGTTGTCCGTGAAGCACCACCCAGGACAACTCCATGTCCCGAAAACGCCTCCCCATCTCATCTCTTCCTCCCATTCCCTGCACCCAGCAGCAGCCATGGCCACCCTGCCCACACCAATGCCACATTTTCTCTGAGGACATTGGATTGGTTGTATCCATTGCACATCTATGTCAAGTGGGGGCTTAGATTCCACATGGATACTGGATGCACTCCTGCTTTCAGTTGTAGGCACTCTAGGCTCCATGGTGTGGTGGTTGACCTTCTTCAACTCCATCTCAGCTGAGTGGGGTAAGTCCAATAAATCAGAGTGTAGGAGCTAAAGTCTGTTGAGGCTCAGGGCCTGGCTATCATATTGTTAGTCCAAAGATTCAAATCCCCTAAATATACTTAAACCCCAGCACCAACTACAATTCCAGTAAAGTAGCATGAAAGTCTTATGAAAAGAGATCCCATCTGAGTCCAGTTCCATCACGCAGAATCACCAGCTCCAAAGAAGGGCCATCTGATATGGCAGTGAACCCCATCTGCCATGACCATAGAACCCATGGGTCTCTTTATCCCTCAAAAGAACCAATACCTGGGGTTGTATCTACTTTCTCTGTCTCTGAGACTCTGCTCAGTTGTACATAAGGGCAATCCTTCTGACAACCTCCAGACTCTTTTGTAGAGACTCGTAGCCATATAAACTCATTTCTCCTTTCCATTTCCCCCTTACATTAGGTCAAATGGCATTTTGAAGTCATGTTATTATATGTAGACAGGGATATTCTGCTGATCTGCATTGAACCTTTAATTCAAGGTCATTTTCTAGTTGCATCTTCAGCTGGTATTTGGTAGTGATCCCTTGGTGCCAGGGAGGCTCATCCCCGGGTGTCATGTCCCACGCTGGGGGGAATGCACTGCATCTACATGCTGAGTTTGGCTTCGAGAGTGGCCACACAAATACATCACATTAATAAAAATTTGTTAGTGGGGGGACATATGAGTGATAGGTATATAGGAATCCCTCATATTTTTTATGTAACTTTTATGTAATCTAAAACCGCTATAAAAATAGGAGGAATACCTTTCCTAATCACCTGGGAACCATCTCTTGGAATGGAACCATCAGGAAGACAATACCCTTCCCTCCCATTTCCTCTGGGAGATTACATGCAAAACTTAAATGGACACCTGGCTCCAGGTTGAAAATCTACCTCATGCCATAAAAATATGAGTACTTTATGTTTCTTTGGAAATCGTCGATTAACTAAGCCAGAGGCTCACCTCAGTTGCCAGATGAGTTTCAGATGAACTATTTGAGTTGAATGGAGCTGTCAAGTCTTCTTACCAGAGGACTAGTTAACATTTACTACAATTAGTTGTTATCCTCCCGACTGTCTAAAAAAGATGATATTTTGTTCTGTCTTTGCAAAACCTTTAGAGAATTGTCTGGAAGTGCATCACTTTCTTATTTCAATTCATTAATCAAAATGTTTCCTTTCTCTTCTACCATTCTGGAGTAGTTTCATGATTGGCAGGATGTTTTGTTTTGAATTATATTTTCCCCAAGTGTAATGACATGGACTGAATTAACTGGAAACTTTCTGAATTAAACAGATAATTTACAGGAATTGTGGGCATGTAGAAGTCAGGTTAATTATGCTGAATTATTCAGTGTCCCTACTACATTTTCTTTTTTTGGAATTCTAGGCAGATGAAACACACTAGTGAAAAAGTCTGAGAATTATGAACTCTATAATCCCATGAAAAAACATGTGGTTAACTAATTTGGAAGCCAGAATTTTCTCAGCTAGCTTTTTCTCCCAAATGAGTTCTATATCTCTATTATGTTGGGAAAGGGCTTATGAGAAAACAGTGTTAATTTTGCCTCAAAAAGATTCCTTTGATTTGGATAAATTAATATATTTCTTGGGTTCTTAGGTCTCGCCTCAAGAAAATAAAATCCTGTAGTACATGTAATGTACATCATTTTAGAGGAAAGGAGAACATCTTGTCAAAGACATGAAGGTAAGATTGTGAGAATTGGAAGAGGAAAAGTAAAAATAAAAGTCACTTTCTCTTTGATGGTGCCATCCTTTCTTCTCTGTTGTCCTCACTTGATGGAACAGAGTGACTCTCTTGTTGGGGGCTAATGTGCCTGGTGATTTTAAGTTGAAGCCTCTGCTCATTTATCATTCAGAAAATCCAAAGACCAATAAAAAGATATAAAAACATATGCCAAATCTGCTCTGCCTGTGCTCTTGAAATTGAACAAGAAATCCTGAATGACAGTCCTCGGTTTCCAACATGGTTAGCTCAGTGGTGGGAAAGCTGGATAGGAAGACCCCTTGCCATCCTTCCTCTTGAGAATATTCCCTATTACCATATTTTTAAAACTTAGAATGTCTGAGTAGAGTTCAGAAATGTTCAATATCATCCCTTCAAATTACATAAACTTGCTTACCCATCCCTGGGAGCCACATTCAATAATTAAGGGCTCACCTCATTCTTTTTTTCCCCACAGATTTAAAATCACCTTTTTTCAACCACTCCCACCCCACCCCAGGCTTAAGCCTCAGCTGTACCCTTTACCCACCAGCGTTACTCCAAGAATCAGAAATTCCAATGACTTTTTGGGAAATAATTTAACTCCCTCTCCCCGTTGTTTGCACTCACAGAGTCTGCTCGTCTTCTTTTCTTTTTAGGAGGCACAGGGATCTGAACCTGGGACCTCCCATGTAGGATGGAGGTGCCCAAATGCTTGAGCCACCCCCTTTGGTTGCTTGTTGTGCCTCTCACTGTGTTTCCTCATTGCATCATCTTATTGCATCAGCTTGCTGTCTTCTTTATGAAGCACCAGGACCAAATCTGGGGACCCCTATGTGGTAGGCAGGTGCCCAACTTATTGAGCCACATTGAGTTCATCAACAGTGCCCAGATACCGTGGAAGAGCTTGACGGGCATTGAATGAACAGCCTTTCAAGGATCCTCCAGCTCTGGCATTATGGGAACTTTGCTGCTCAAACACCAGGGAAATGGTAGACTCCAAAGTGCCATGCACCATAGTGGGAAGACATCACAGCCGAGATTTGTCTCCAACAGGAACCCTGCTGAGGTCCAACATGTTCAGTCTCTGCTCCCATTATGGTCTGGAGCTACAACTATTCCTCAACATTGAAACTAAGCTGAGTATCAGCAGGTTTGGCACAAGATGTGTGCTCAGCAGACATTCTCACCTGACTCTCCAATGTTCTTCCATTAAATTCAGCTAGTACTGCCCTCACCCTCCCTTAGCTCCTTAGGCATTCAGCTCCTCAGTAAAACTTAGCCTTCATTTCTCTAATCAAACATCCTGTAGATTCAGAGCCTCTGAAAATCTGAATCTTAAATTTCACTTAGCATTAAACAAACCACACATGGCCAGGTGGCTACAGTATTAGACAGTTCAGACAAGACGCCCAGTACACGAGATTTGGGAGGGGGAAGCAACTGTCTGAAATGTCTATTACCTTGCTCTGTAGACAGAACAGAGCAAAGCCTCAAACCATTTCAAACCTTTTCTCGCAGGCACTGTAGGAATGCACAGGGTCACTGCAGACCCAAACACGCTGGAGGCTGGCAAGCCCCTCTTCCTCTATAATTCATCTATGAACCTGACGTCAGCTCCGCTTCAGAAAGCAACACTCTGAAACCAGACCACCAGGACTGAAGCTAGTAAATCCACATTTCATGGGATGAATTGTGTCCCCCAAAATGGTATATTGAAATATGAACCTCCCCATACTGTGACCGTGGCCTTGTTTAGAAATAGGGTCTTTGCAGATGCACTTAGTTCACATAAGTTCCTGCTGGACTGGGGTGGCCCTAACCCAGTGGCTGGTGTCCTAGTAAGGAGGGGGCGATTGGAAACCCCAGCTCGGGAAGGTCAGGTGGGAGCGCAGGGACACACCTGCAAGCCAAGGAACGCCAAGGCTGGCTGGAAGTCCCGGGAGCTGCGGGAGAGGAGGGGCGGTTTCTCCCTCTGAGCCTCCAGAGGAGCCAACCCTGCAACACCCTGATTTCCAGCTTCTGCTCCCCAGGACCGTGAGAGAATACATTTCTGTTTGCTTTTTAGTTCAATAAAGCTTTGCTGACAGGCTGCCACGAGCAGAGGTTGTTCCAGGAGCTGGAGGGAAGGGAAGGCGGGCAGACAGGGCCAGCATCCCTCGGGGGTTCCCTGGCCTTCACAGACTGTGCTGAGGGTGGGGATTTTCCAGGCGGCTGGTGGACAGGTGGTGGAATCCCGAGCTGACCCAGGCAGTTTCTGCTGTTTCCAGCCACCAATTTTGGGCCCTTTGTTGCAGCATCACTATAAAGCTAACCCAATGGGGCTGGCAAAGAAGAGCACTCAGCTCCCCAATGGCAAAACATTGCTGAATTCTGTCTGAGAGTTTTTTGTGTAAAAAGCAGAACTCGAAATCAATAAACTTCTACATTTAGCCTACGAGATTTCCAAGCAAAGAGTTCAACCACGTTCCAGGTTCATCTTGCTATATATGCAAACCACAAAAGGAAATGTAAAATGGTAAACTGAAAAAAAAAATCTGTTAAGTTAAAAGGAACTAAGAATTATGATTTGGGTAATACTTCATCTGTCTGGATTGCAAAAGATGCTAAAAGTAAGATATCAACTGTAAAGAAAGAATGAACTGTCTATAAGGTCAAGGGAGACTTGACAACTTTTGCAAGTGGAAAGACATTAGGCATGTGCATATGGATCACTTCAAACAAGGAGCAGAAATGAGGAACAGAGATGGGAATATCCTGGAAAGATCTGTGGAGGACCCTCTTGCCTAATGATATGAGAAATAATCAGAAGACATGTGCAAATTTAATACCTGATACTCTTTCATATCAGGTATTAAATTTTCAATAATATTTCACTTATTTTTTCTAATATAAAATAAAAAGATGCATAATTCATTGTAGTTACATTATTAAAACTGACATACATGTATCATCCATCATACAAGCAATAGTTGCTTAATGGTCATTTTTTATTGACTTTAAGAATATCTAAAGTACCCAAATAGATTTCAACCCATCTTTTTAACCAAATCTTAAATGGAATTAACCCTAGCTTGTCTTATCTCATACACTTCCTGGAAGCTTCCATGTAGCTGTGTCAGGAACACACATATTCCAAATTAGGATTTTTATACTGCTTTGTAGCAAATTCTTTCTAAGTCAAGCAAACAGATGCCACTTAAAAGTTTCTGTTGCACCAATCCAGTGTCCACATAGAAGAGGTGGCATTGGATTGGGAAAAGTGGACATAATGGACAAAGGGTATGGGGAAAGGCAGGAAGAGATGAGAGGTGGAGGCGTCTTCGGGACATGGAGCTGCCCTGGATGGTGCTTCAGAGGTAATCACCGGACATTGTAAATCCTCACAGGGCCTACATGATGGAATAGAGGAGAGTATGGGCCATGATGTGAACCAATGTATATGAGGTGCAGAGGTGCCCAAAGATGTACTTACCAAATCCAATGGATGTGTCATGATGATGGGAACGAGTGTTGTTGGGGGGGGGGAGAGGGGGGGTGGGGGGTGGGGTTGAATGGGACCTCACATATATATTTTTAATGTAATATTATTACAAAGTCAATAAAAAATAAAAAAATTAATAAAAAAAAAATAAAAGTTTCTGTTGAATGACAGACAACATTAATTCAACAATTATTTCAGTCTATGAAATTGTTTTCAGGTTATTTACATTTTTTAAAAATTTATCAAACTTTGTCACTCATACATAAGCATACATAAATAATACATGTATAATAATAATTGTGGTCTTACAATACCAACATGTATAATATCATAAAGGACTCTCCTACCTCATCCTACCACCAATACCTTGAACTGTTATTAAACATTTTAAACTAGCTATTAAAGAGCATTGTCAATATATTACTACTAACCATAGAATTTTCCCCAACCCACCCTATTATTATTATTATATTTATATCATTTATATATGAAGATACAAAAACAATAAATGTGTAGTAAAAGTTGTGAACTTACAAAGCAAACATGAGTAACATCACACAGAAGTCCCATACATCGACCCTCCACCAATACTTTGCATTGTGGTAAGATGTTTCTTACACATTAAGAAAGAATATTGTCAAAATCTTACTACTAATTATAGTCATTATATTGCATTTGTTGTATTTTCCCCCAAACCACCCTGTTATTATTTTTTAATATATTTTTATGACAGAAGTTGTAATCTTATAACACAATCATGCACATGTGGAGAATTCCCAAACAACATCCCTCTAGCAACACACCACAGAGTGGTGGGATATTTCTTACAGGTAACATAATGTCCTCTGATTATTACCACCTCCATAGTGTACATTTGGCACACATTTTGCATACTGACCCATTATCAACAAAGTACATCTTTGGTATAGATGCAAGAATATTATATTATTACTGTAAACCATAATCCTTAGTTCACTCCAGCTGTATTTTTCCTATGCTACCTAACATTCCCACCACCCTGCATTAGAGATATACATTTGCCCTAGCTAACAAAGGACACTCTTGCATTTGTACTGTCAACCACAATTTTCATCCACCTCTTGGTTTACCGTGCTATTCAATTCCTAGAATATTCTCTAGCATTCTGTCGATTAGCTCTTACATCCCTAGACATCCATTTTCAGCCACACCCCCATTTATAATCTGTTAATCACTATGTATTATCATCCACTCTATACATTTCAGCACTTATACAGTAAAGCTAATTAAAACTTCTACATACTTTCAACATCAGTAGTCTGTCCCTGGCCTGCTCTTATCTCCTTTGAGAAACCACCATCTAACACCAGGTCTTGAAGATATTTTCTTACATTTTCGTCTAGAAAGTTAATGGTTCTTGATTTTATTTTTAGGTTTTTTTAAATCAATTTTGAGTTAATTTTTGGATAAGATGTGAGATAGGGGCCCTCATTTCTCCTTTTGGCTACAGATATTGTACTTACAGCACCATTTCCTGATTGGACGGTTCTGACCAAGATGTGTAGGTTTGATATACTAGTCAAAAATCACTTGACCATACATGTGAAGGTCTGTTTCTGAAGCATCAGTTTGGATCCATTTGTCTGTGTGTCTGTTTTTATGCCAGTACCAAGCTATTTTACCAGTATAGCTAGATAACATGCTTTAAAATCTGGACATGAGAGTTTGCTTTCCTTTTTAAAAGTTTCTGGCTATTCAGGACTCCTTACCCTTCAAAATAAATTTGAAAATTGTGTATTTTTTTAAAAAATGCTGGTGGAAATTTTACAGGATTGCATTGAATCTATATATAAATTGAGTGAAATTGACATCTAATGATATTTAGTCTTTCAATGCATGAACATGGAATGTTTTTCTAGTTATTTAGTCCTTTTTTTAATTTCTTTTAACATTGAGTTGCAGTTTTCTGAATACTAGTGCTTTACATCATTGCTTAAGTTTATTTCTGACTATTTGAGTGTTATCTGCCATATTTTATTTTCACCATTCTTTTGACATTTGGTACTTTTATTGATATAATCTTCATTTCCAAACTCTCATTTAAGCCTCTCTCTCCTGTGTTTTCATGCTCTAGGACACCCTTTAGTATTTCCTAAAAAACAGGTCTCTTCTTTAGAAATTGCCCCAGTATCTATTTATCACTGATATTCTAACTCGCCCTCATTTTTGAAATATAATCTTGCCAAATATAAGATCCTTGAATGGAAGTTTTTCTCTCGTAGTATCATAAATATATCATACCACTGTATTCTTGTCTCCATGGTTTCTTGTGAGAAACTCTATCTTATTGGGTACCCTTATTTTTTATGCATTGCTTTTATCTTGTTCTCAGAATTCTCTCTGAGTCTTTGGCATTGGACAGTTTGGTCAGTGTGTGTCTCAAAGTTGCTCTATTTGGAGTATTTTGAATGGCAATACATTGGACTTCTTAGACATGGATGTCTATGTCCTTCAATAAGTTTGGGAAATTTTCTACCATTATGTCTTCAAATATTCCTTCTGCCCCTTTTCCCTTCTCTTCTCCATCTGGAACATCCATGACATGTATGTTTGCTTGATTTTTCACGTCATTAATTCACTGAGACCTTGTTCAACTTTTTCCATTCTTTTCTTCATCTGTTCTTTTGTATGCTCACTTCCAGAGGCCATTTTTAAAGCTCACCAATCCTCTCTTCTATCTCCTCAAATCTGCAATTTATGATTCCAATATTTTAAAATTTGACTTACTGCACCATTCATTCCAAAAGGATCTGCATTTTTTGTATATGCTTTCAAATTTTAATTTATGATCATCCATGTCTTCTTAATATCCACAATCTCTTTAGCCATCTCATTGAATGTATTAAGGAGATTTGTTTGAACATCTATGATTAGTTGTCTCAACTTCTTTATATCATCTGGAGGCTTAACTTGTTCCTTTAACTGGGCCATATCTTTCTGTTTGTTGGTGGGGATTATAAGTTTTGTTGGTGACTTGGCATCTGGCTTACTAGAGTATTTATTCTGGGTATAGTTTTTCTCTTTAATTTAGGGCTTCCTGCTCTTTCCCCCTTGCTGGTTGTATAGTAGGAGCCAAGGACGTAGTTGGTGTTTTAAGATATGGAGGCTGAAGCTGCCCTCATCGGTCCAGATACCAATGCAGCTTTTCCCAACTTTCTCCTTTGTCAGGAGTAAGGACAAAGTCACAGCTTTGTGGACTAATACAAGTTGTGCAGGCCTAGACTGTAGTTGCCCAGAGAGACTAATGAAACTTCAAATTCCTTTCTCCTTTGCCTTGGATAGGGGTGGAGCTGCAGGTGTGGGCAACAATCTATGCAGTTTGGGTCCAAAGATGACCACAGTTGCCCCAGTAGACTTCTGATTATTCAGTCTTTGCCAGCCAAATGTACCTGCAGTTACCTGGATAGACTTGTGAGAGCCCGCCAGCACCCTCCCTGCAAGAGGTGGGGCTGAAGCCTGGGCTACGGCTGCAGGGTGATCTGGGGGAAATAACCTGGTTCCTACAGTCAATGTGCTTTTTGTTCAGCCCTGTTACCCCTCACGCTGGGGACGGGGTCAAAGTGGAGAGTAACATCCTCTTTCAGACTTCAACAGTTTCAAACTTTAGATGTTCTTAGGATAATTCTTTAGCCAGCCAAATTTCCTAATCAGTAGCAGAAATCAGTGGCCAAACATCTCCTCCTCCCCTGTTCTTGGGAATGGAGCTTCCAATTCCAGCCACAGTATTGCACTGGGTGATTGCAATGCCAGCATCAGGTGATCAAATGCCTCTGAGACCTGGCCAGTTGTTTCCTAGAGAGGCTGCCGCAGGTCCCCCAGCTTCCTCCCTGTAGAGATGGAGCTGGGGCCTAGGCTAGACCTGCAATATGTCCTGGATGGAAAGAATCCAGTCCCCACCAGCGCTGTGATTTTCAGTCCTCCCTGCTTCCCTTCATGCCAGGCGCAGAGTTAAGATGGCAGCTACCGGCTTCTTTCTCACTTGGACAATTTCAAACTTTAGCTGTTCTTAAGGTTATACTTTTACTCACTGAATTTACTCATCAGTAGCTGAAGTTAGTGCACAACCGTTTCTTCCTCCCCATATTTTGGAAGTGGAGCTTTCAATTTCAGCTGCGGAACAGCTCCTGAGGTGGCTTGTGCCTTATTGGAGGATGGGCACCTGCCTCATGGCTTGGAGTGCTCAACTTATGAGTTTTGTCTGCAGATGGGCAACCCCCTCCTTTCATTCCTTCAAGAGTATTGCAGGATACACTTAAGGTCTCCTGGAGCCCCCAGGCAGGTTCTTCAACTTCTCAAGATCTCTGAGTGTTTCCTAACTGCCCTAGACATGCCTTACTCTGCCCCATCTTGCTGGTTGTTCTTTCAGGTTATGCACCTTTTTAAAAGAATATATGTAGAAATGTATTTGAGGATGTTGTGAGGAATTGGAAATATTGCAAATTTCCCATTTATTTGATCCTAATGCACTTGTTTCTTGTACAGCACCATGGCCCTCTAATAGAATCCAGTTGTAACCAAACTTTTCTAGTTTAGGAGAAACACCTGTTAGTGGTCCTCAGGATTTATGAAATTTCAGACTACTTATCCATAGTCCCTCCACACATTATTGATTTGTGTTCTCCTAAACCAGAATATTTTTGAGAATGTTATATTATCAAAAGTACTGTCTGCTGAGGTGAGAGAGACAATGAGAGGAAAAAATTAAGGAAGGCTGTGGAATTACAAAATTCTACATGCTGATAAAACTATGAACTTCAAAAAACCTTTAAAGAAAAACAAAGTATGATACCTTACTTTGCCAGGCTGCTATCATAGATACTACAGAATGCGATGGCTTGAACAGTGGGAATTTATGGGCTCACAAGTTTGAGGTTAGGAGATGTCCACATTGAGACATCAGCAATCATTGCTTTATCCCAAAAGTCATTCTGATGCTGGCTACCAGAGATCCTTGAGGTTCCTTGGCTACTATCCCTGCCTTGCTTTCATAGTAATGTCCTCTCCTTTCTCTTCTGGTTTCTGTTGACTTCTATCTTATGGATCCTCCCTATAGCTTCTACATCTTTGAATGAAGTTATCATGCTTTTAAGAGAATCCAATGGTCTGGATTAAGGCTCCCTTACAATCATGCCAGACACACCTTAACTCAAATAACATATTCAATGTCCTACCTACAATGTGCCCACACAGACAGGAATACTGACAATGATTAAGAATACATATTTAATTCAATCTACACCTGATAAGACAGAGGTCAGCTCTGTAGGGAGAGTTATAAAAAATATGGGCTCAGAGGCCAGAGACCTAGGTAAAGAAGCCAAAGCAGAAGTCCAGAGGGCAGAGACATGTCACCAAGATCATTCCACAGGCCATAGAGATGACCCCAGGCAATGAAACTAACAGAACTTCAGGATTTCAAAATTGCTTGGGAGCTCTGCTTCCTTTCTTCCTTTCATCCTCTCCATTTTGGAATCAGGATGTCTGCAATATTTATACTATGCGGGCCCCACCAGGGTGTTTTGTAATCAGTGAAATTCTTTTCTTGTTACTGGTCTACAGATAGAAATTAATTTACCTCAGATTGGACCCTACTGAGAATGTAATACATACTTATTTTACCTAATTTAGATGATTTAGATGGTGGCTTGTGACTATTCAGGAGATGATATTTAGATGTTTTGGGAATTGAGTTGAGGCTATAATTTGTTTGTATATTTGGGTTTGTTCAGATGAGGACAAGGTATTTTGCATATGGGATAAATGGGCATCATTGAGGTTGAAGGAAACACACTATACACTGAATACCAGCCTGAAAGTACCTTGTCTTAAATCCTGGTGCCCATGCATGCTGCCTCATATGAAACATTTGTTGGACTTTGTTTAATTTGAGATAGAGAGATTATCCTGAGATTTCAGGTTAGGCAAAAATACAATCACATGTATTCCTATAAAAGGGATACAGAATAATTTGGCAGACAAACATAAAAATGCAAGAGAGGAAAGAGCATAGAGTAATTTGAAGATGCTGGACTTGAAAGCTAGAGTAATGAAGTCTCAAAACAAAAAATTCCGGCAGCCTCCAGGGGCTGGTAGAGTCATGGAATACATGCTCCTGAAGAGCTTCCCGAAGTGTGGCCTTACAGAATCCTTGACTGCAGCCTTGAGACACTGATTTCAATTCTCTGGCTTCAAAAGCATGCGTGATTTGACTTCTGGTATTGTGAGTTATCAAGATTTTTTTCCTCAATTTGTTAAAGCAGTCGCAAAATAATTAATTTAATCATTAATAATTGATGATTAGGCAGCAGACTTGGCCCAGTGATTAGGGCATTTGTCTACCACATGGAAGGTCCACGGTTCAAACCCCAGGCCTACTTGACCCGTGAGGAGTTGGCGCATGCGCAGTGCTGATGTGCGCGAGGAGTGCCGTGACA
This sequence comes from Dasypus novemcinctus, assembly GCF_030445035.2. Lineage (NCBI taxonomy): Eukaryota > Metazoa > Chordata > Mammalia > Cingulata > Dasypodidae > Dasypus > Dasypus novemcinctus. The sequence continues at coordinate 84,704,953 of NC_080689.1, read as the reverse complement.
CACAGGGGTGTTCCCCACTTAGGGGAGCCTCATGCGTAAGGAGTGTATCCCATAAGGAGAGCCACCTTGTGCAAAAAATCACAGCCTGCCCAGGAGTAGCACCACACACATGGAGAGCTGACGCAGCAAGATGCTGCAACAAAAAGAGACAGATTCCTGGTGCTGCTGATAAGAATACAAGCAGACACAGTAGAATACAGAGTGAATGGATGCAGAGATCAGACAACGGTCTGGGAGAGGGCATGGGAGGAGAGAAATAAATAAAATAAATAAATGAATAAATGAATAAAGTTTATCTAAATTGTTCAGGTTACAGTGGTTTTAAGAACCATGAATTCCTTCAGAACCAAAGGATGGTAGAAAGGAAGTCGGCAATTGGTGAAAGAGTTCAGGACATTTCTAGAAGGGTAAAGCTGAAGAATTAGAGAGTTGCCATGAAAGAATGAGAATAGCTGAAAGAGATGGAGAAAAGGAAAAGGGATTTATAAAAAGAGGCAGATTTTCCGTTATACTATAAATATTTGGAAATAGACTGTTCTAGTTAGCCAGGCTGAAATGGGTTGGCTTCCACAAGAGGTATTTATTAACTTGCAAGCTTACAATTTTGAGACTGAGAAAAATGTATAAATCAAGGCATCATCAGGCAATGCTTTTTTCCAAAAGACCAACTGCCAGTGATGCTAGATTCCTCTGTCACATGGCAAGACACATGGTGGTATCTCCTTTCTTCCATAACTTTCAGGATTCATTGCTTCAGATTCTTGCTACTGTGGCTTTCTCCTTCTTCACTTATATCTCCTTCTCTTATAAAAGACTAAAGTAAAGGGACTGAGACTCACAGTGATTCAGGCATGAACTGAAGTAACCTCCTCAAAGTTTTCCAACTACAATAGGTTACACCTTAAGATCCTACTTACTGAGGTCCACACTGCTTCACAACAACAAATATGCATATATTCTATTTGAATTATTTTTTCTTTTTTAAACAGATGGTTCCATCTGTTCATACAATATTGGGTAATATTGTAAAGAATAAAATTATATGTGTGTCCTTTCAAATATATGGGAACAAGATGAAGTAAACACAGACCTTATAACAATATGGACAATATTTGATTTTTGGCAAGTTTTACACTTCAACCATTTTATAAGGGAACTATAGAAATAGTGTGACAATCACAGGAATATGAAGCTCACTGGAAAGATTTATATCCAAACTGAAATCAGCATATTTCATTGGCTGAGTATCATCCCTTATAACCTAAGCATTCTTCAATGAGTATAGTATATTAAGGCACCCACAATTACTATTTGATGGCAATTAAAATGAAAATAGTTATCTAAATAAAAAAACACGGTAGAGTAGCAAATATAATCATCTTTTGTGACATTGAAAAGAAAGACCTATATGACCATGGGTTCTGGGAAGGAAAGAGTAAGGGGGTAAATGACCTTCCACAGGGGAAGTTGTGAATATGAAGGATCAAGGATTTAATCTTGGAAAGGTCCAGTTTTAGAGGATGATGGGGGAGAAGAAAGAAATTGATGAATTTTTAATTATTAAGGAGATACAAGGAATATAGAATCAATGCATCAGGGCGTAAAGTTTAAAAGACCCTAGCCTAGAGGTCAATTCACCCTGTCATTTGATCTGGCCAAGTGAAAAAAATATTTCTATGGTAGAGTCCCCTAAAGGACATGGTTTCTCAGACAGATGGAGGAAGCAAACATATTCAAGTTGATTTGAGGAGGAAGCAGCTGGTGCTGCAAGACTCACTGCCCTACAGCCCTGGGGAGGAAGTTTGTGTTCGAGGTTGAAGCACTGTGGGAGGATAGCTGCGAACTTGCTGACAGTAATAATCTCCCAGATCTTCAGGCTGGAATCTGCTGATGGTGAGAGTGAAATCTGTCCCAGACCCACTGCCACTGAATCGATCAGGGACCCCAGATGGTCAGTTGGATGTACCATAGATGAGCAGTTTAGGAGCCTGTCCTGGTTTCTGGTGGTACCAATATAAGTAGCTGCTAACACTCTGACTGGCCTTGCACTTGAGGGTGACGGTCTCTCCTGCAGATGCAGCCACAGAGCCTGGAGACTGGGTCATCACGATGTCCCCACTGGAACCTGCAACCAGAAAAGAACATAGAGCATACGTTAAATCCCGAATGTATAAAATATGTATCTAAATGTAGGTTTTCTTATTTAGCATATATATTCAGATCTGCTTTAGATGAAATGGTTTGCTCACTCTGCATATTAAAACAATTCTCCAGCTTTATAAAGATAATATTCTTCTAAACCTCTCACCTGAGGCCCAGAATACCAGCAGGATGAGCAGTTGGGAATGTGACATCATCTTGCTCACCCGCGTGATGTACTCAGGCCCCATCTCCAGGGAAACTGCATTAATAGAGCTCTGAGCAGACAACCAAGTCCCTGAGGAGCATATGCAAATAGGGAGTATAAAGTCAAATGTACCTGTGCAGTGAGCTGTAAAGATAAATAATAGATGGATATAAAAATACCATGACCAGAGGAAATGTAACTACATGCCAGCAAAAGGCAAGACATCAACTTAACAACACAACTTTCAACACCATTCAGCATAATTCGGAAAATGAAATATTTTATACACAATTGTACTCTTTCAAATCAACTGCACCCATCTTGAAAACAAAAGGAATTTGTAATAAAATACATTCATCTGTAAGGGTAATATAAGAACTTAGTTAAATGTTATAAATATGGAGCCAAAACCTAGGTAAAATATACTCATATCATTGGATAGATTAAGATGTAGTGCACACATTGTGTATCTATCTCAGTCTATTCTAAATTTTAACACCCAAAAGAACCTCACTTAATACTTCCAAAACAAGTCCTCTGTAAGCCCTTAACACAATATTACTCCCAGAAAGGAGTTACCAATATTTACAAGTCACCCTTAGGACTATCATTTAAGTCGACCACTTTCTAAAATCACTAATGTTAAGGAGTAGCAGACCTGAAGTGTAACACCTCCACCTAGTGGTCATAGGTAAAATGGCTTCAGCTCCCAAGTTCAGATAGAGCATTTCTTCATTTATTCCTACACAAAACGAATAATGCTTTTTGAATTATGCAAATAATAATATCATGAACACTTCCAGGCATAAGACATTACATTATGAACAAGTAGAATGATTCATTTTACTGGGAGGTTACACAGTGAACAAGTAACTTTTCTGGAGCCATTACTAACCTACTTCTTTGAGATTTCCTCCTCTGAGCTAAGCTGTTACTCAGGAAAGGTAGGGCCATGTGAACCTGGTCCATTTCAGGATTAACCCTCTGTGTGAACAGTCAGAGGTAAGAGAAAATTTAGGACACTTTAACAATTATCTGTATAAAAAATTCTGCCACTGTCATTAGTATAACTTTTCCTACAGACTTTTTCCAAAGCTCCTGAGGTTTTCCATGATGTAGGATGTCCCAAGGCATGGATGTTCTAATTCTAATTATTAAGTTCATTTTGTGTAGTTTTTCTCCTTATGAGCACTTTACCTTAGGAGAGGGTCCCCTCCCAGCATTGAGGAATAGCACTGCAGATGCCCACATCATCAGGGAAGGCATTCCATCCATCAACAATCTGCCCTGTTCTTACAACAGCAAAGTATCTGTGTTTAGAAGATGTTAATAATTAATTCAGGTTTGTTCTTTACACCCATGTATTTTTTCCTCCTCTTCCATGAAGTTGCATTTAATAAACATTCTTAAGTTTACTTATTTTGTTTGAATTTCTACTCCTTAATTGATAGGTTTCCTGCATGAGTGCAATATAATTTTCTTCCATTCTTATACACATTCAAAAATTTAAAGTCACCATGGATGACAGGATGATAAAACAGGATGTGTCATGTGAAGGGTAAATGGCCCAGAGGCGTCCACGTAAAATGTGAAGTAAGGAAATATTGCCTTCAAGTAGGGGACAGTTGGCCTAATGTGTGAATAGAGAAGGGGGCTGTTCTTCAAAGCCCAGGGAAGAGCACTTCAGAAAATGAACAGGACTTGGGAAAAGATGGTCCTGGGTATTTAAGAAAGACTAAAGAAACAGAGTGTGAAAGCAGGACGGGCCTGATCCAAGGGGAATTAATTCAGTGAATTAATTCAGTGAAATGTTTGAAGCTTAGATTATGTACTATGAGGATCCCTGGAACAAGAGTTAGAATTAAATTTTCATTTTATCAGCTTCTTCTGGGTCATTTTACAAGCAATCACACTCCAAAGATGCAGACACAGTGGAAGTAACTAACGTTTCTGTGCAGCTGGGAAACTAGCTTTACTGTCATATAATGATTTTAAAAAGTGAAATTTTCTAAATGCTCCCCCAATCCCAAAGATCCGATTTAGGCCCAATCAATCTTTGGTAAATGATTTAAAAAGAACACATTTTGTTAAGTAGAATTCTAAAAAAGCCTGGAGCCTCCTGCCCCTGGTATATACACACCTTCTCTCAGTTTTTGAAACACTGTTCAGGTGCTGCTCTGATATGATTTTACAGATATCACTAAAGCTATTGACTTTAAGAAGAGGGGTCTGTTAAATCTTGCTATACTGGTCAGAGAGAAAGAGCTCAGGGAAATTCATAAATAACTAGTATTTGAAATGGAAGAATACATCTGAAGTTGGTTGTGGAGATCACGGGGCCATGTGTCAAGGAATGTGGGCAGGCTCTAGGAGGAGAGAGCAGACATCCAGCAAGGACATGGGATCTCAGCACTGCCACCTGAGGAACTGCTTCTGCCAAACCCCATGAGCTTGGAAGAGAACTCTGTGCTCTGGACAGAAGGCAGCCCTATTTAACCATGTAGGAACCTGAGAAGAGAATCATCAACACTGGACCCAGACTACTGATCTAAAATCTCTGACCTAATAAATTGCTAATTGGTTATGGAATGAGAAAAGTGATAAATAGATAGATATAGGTGTATATATATATTAAAATGAATCACGTGATAAAAGAACTATCATAACTCCTGATACAAGAATTATCATCCCATTTAGCTCACAGTTGAATGATGCTGACACATGTCTCTTCTCATGAAATGTGCTGTGCTTTATGCCCCTTTTATCCACAGATGATTTCCTGATGTGTGACCACATCCACAGGGTCAGAGCTAAATACTGTGCTGTGAAAATACAGGTAAGAGCAGAACTAGGTTTGAAGGTGGTCAGGATCTGTCCCCTCTGGTTTCCATGGCCATGTTCTCTGACAACTGAAGAAATTCTAGACAGGGCTGTTGGTAAGAGGGCAGTGCACTGGGGTCATCCCAGGTTGACCTGAACCTAGCTACTGTCTTCACATTTGCTTAAAAGTCTGGAATCTTTCAGATTCTTAAAAGTGGATGACTTGTTCCTTCTACATGGGACAATGTGGGAATGTAGCATTTGGTCTTGATCTAAGAGATAAATGTCTTATACTTCTATTTATTTAGAATTTACAGTTCTACATGTTTTATTTAATTTTCTATACTCCTGTTGTTCAAATGACCAAAAAATATCAATTAATTATACATAAAATCAACTTAGCAAGAACATTTTCTGGGCACAGCTCACCCTACAAAATGATCTTACCAGGGGACAGTCAAGCTAAGTGCTGCTGTTTCAGACATGAAATCAGGCTGATCGATATATGAGGCATGAATCACATGCAGCCAGACCTAGCCTGCTTCATGGTTCTCAAACAATTCTACAGTATCAATGGAATTCTTATTCCCCAGTGTAGAATCAGGGCCCCAGTGAATGTGCTCAATGAGTTTGGGCATGAAAGGATGAAAGTAATGTGTTAGCAAATTCTTTATATGAAGGCAAAATTAACCTTTAAACTTGAAATGATGAGGCTTGTTGCCAAATGCATAGAATATTAATGTACAGAATAAAATATTATGCTATTCCCTTAAAATGGGAGAAATGCATTAGCAGTGAGCAAGACATTTTCAGTAAAAGTCACATGATATTCCTGCAACAGATTCATGGAAAACAAATGCATGTGGTTTCCTGGATTGGAATTTGGAAGGGGGACAGCATAGGAGTAAAAGATTAGATATATCAGAATTAAGTCTGGAGTATAGTTACTAAATTTGTAACAACGTAAGTATCTTAGTTTGACCAATTTACCATGATTATGTATGATGGTAACATTACGGGAAGTGGGAAAGGGTGTGTGGGAACCCTCTGGACAACTTCTACAACTTATATAGGAGACAAATCTTTGGGCTGTCCATGTGCCAGTTGTAACTGTTTATCTCAACAGTTACCAACACCTACTTTCGAGTTCATTGGACTCACCCAGGATAACTAACAAGGAGATGATGATGGACAATGGACATTTCAAGGAGCAAAGAGAGTCTGCACCGGGGAACAAGATAGTCCCATCCATCTGCCCCATGAGATCTAATCCCACTCTCACTTGGAGGCAGAGTGGGCTTCACCATTGAAGAAACCTCAGGATTGGAGAATGAATGATGGACTAGAGTAGACTTACTGTTGTTCTACTATAGACGTGATTCTAGCAATGGAAGAAATTTTCTCATTGGTATAGAGGCACTGGGCACAGGAGTTTCTGAGAAGGGGGAGAAGGGAAAACAGGTGTCCTATGTGGGCATTTTCAGGATGTGGGAATCATCCTGAATGACACTGTAAAGACAGATACAGGCCATTGTATATCTTGTCATAATTTACAAAATTGGCCACACTCAGCTAAGATGGAGTTGAAGAAGGACAATCACCACACCATGGAGCCTAGAGTGATTACAACTGAAAGTGGGAGGATTGCATCCAGCATCCATGTGGGATTTGAGCCTCCTCTTGACATAGAGGTGCAATGGACACAACCAATCCAATGTCCACATAGAAGAGGTGGTATTGGATTGAGAAAAGTGGACATGGTGGACGATGGGTATGGGGAAAGGCAGGAAGAGATGAGAGGTGGAGGTGTCTTTGGGACATGGACCTGCCCTGGATGGTGCTTCAGAGGCAATCACCGGACATTGTAAATCCTCACAGGGCCCACTGGATGGAATGGAGGAGAGTATGGGCCATGATGTGGACCATTGACTAAGAGGTGCAGAGGTGCCCAAAGATGTACTTACCAAATCCAATGGATGTGTCATGATGATGGGAACGAGTGTTGTTGGGGGGGGAGAGGGGGGGTGGGGGAGCGGGGTTGAATGGGACCTCACATATATATTTTTGATGTAATATTATTACAAAGTCAATAAAAAATAAATTAAAAAAAATAAAACAATTATAAAAAAAATTACAATGTAAACTAAAATCCATGCCACATGGCAATATTCCAAAATATGTTCATCAATGATAAGAAATGTACCACAAAAATTAAGGATTTTGTTAATATGGGAAAGTGTGGAAGTGGTTGAATGCAATATTTTTATGTAAAATTTATGTAATACAAATATTTTAAAAACTTTTTTAAAGTATAAAAAAAGAAATGGACACATTTTAAAAAAGAAAAATATTCACTAATTTTTGTTTTGAGCATTCATTTTTCTTTTTTTATTGATGCCTAAAAGTTTTTTAAGAAGAAAAAGCTGGAGGAAAACAATAAAATAGTTTCAGTGGACCCCGTACACTAAATAACAAAGCCACTTTAGCAAGAGAATTTACATTACCCTTTATTACTTCCATGGCAGGACTCCTGTGTCTCTTCTCCAGCAAATATTTTACATTTGATTAACATATAAGCTCCCATGTTTGCCACTATTTACACCAAGTCCAACTTGGCATCTTCGCGCATCAAGGTGGACAGCAGAGAGCCGGGGAGGTTACCCAAGGGAATGGGGATTTTGAGATGCATCAAATATTTCATCCAATATCTTCTGAGACTAGATGGAGTTATCTTTCCCAGGATGATAAGGAAATGGTGAGGAACACAAGAAAGGTTGATTCAGGTCTCTTTCAGACTTAACAACAAGGAAGAGACAGCTCTGTTCTCTGCACTGAGATCTCATTAACTAAGACCAGAGCAGAAGCTAGAAGGAAAAACATAAACAAACAATTACTAAAACCACAATGATTTTTTTAATTGTAGCTATTAATGACACTTACTGGTAATAAAAAATCTGGAACAAATGTTAAACAGGAAAATACACTACAACCGTTGATATGAAGATAGACTTTTTCAGGCATTCTTGAAGAGAGAAGGTTGAGAAATTGACAAAAGAACTCAGTCTCTGAAAGTTGTCCAATTACATAACCAACTAATATCATCTCAGCAACTCAAATTAGCTGAATATCAGAATCAGGTGTCAAAATGTTTGGAAATATGAATCTTGAGGCACATTTGGACAAACTCGTCAGAATTCCCAGAAGTGGAGTTTGTGAATCTGTTCTGAGCAAAGTCCCTGAATTTGTAGCCTGTCTGCACAAGTTCATGAATGGGCATTTAGAAACTAAGGCTGCAACATCAGCTCTCCCAATGACACTGAGGACAAAATTAAATGTTTTTAGCAAGATTTTATGAAGATTGAGATAAATAGAGCATAACATGATAATCATTATATTTACCTTAAAAGTAAAGTAATGACAACCTGGTTAAGGATTGAAAAATGTAGATATGATTTTGAAATTAAAGATCACTCTCTGACTATATTGTAGTCTTGGCAAAAGCAGGAATGTGAAGAGTATTCAAGAGAAGAAAAGGCAAAAAAATAGGTTACATCAGAACCTAGAGGATTCTCAGATATAAGGATATATCTTTATAATGATGAAGACTCAGGACACAATACACTGAGAAGGAACAGCCACCTGTAGTTTCTAAAAATGAAGACAGTGCCCAAATGTGGTCTTAGTGCCAGGCACTTCTCAAATATTTTACATAAATAGACTCATTGAACCTCACAGCAATCCTAAAAAACATGAAACAATTTTTATATCCTTGTACCAAAGAGTAGTAAAGTAGCTTCAATTTCTGGGACTAAGAAGTGCCTGAACTATAAGCATAAACTTCACACTTTAGGGATCAAGGTCCTAGAGAAATCTGTACTCATTTATTGATAGGTATATCTACAGAATAGAGTGGTTCTTAGTAGGCGTATGAAAGAAAGAGATGATTGCCAAATTCTGTGTATTGCTTTCTTTTTTCAAAATAAATCAATTTAATGGGTAGATATCAAAAAAGCATGAATCCACACGAAGCGTAAAATCAAACTTATTTAGTATAAATTCTACTTAGCCTGATTTTTGCATATTGATCCTGTAACGTAACACTCTACTGAAATCCTTTATTACCTCTAGCTAGGAACAAATAAATATTCATGATCATTATAGACTTCATTTCTGTAACTGGTCACATGGTCAAAATACATATTCATCACTACATTCTTCCACTACCTATTCCATATACCCTTCACCCTCACCAGCACCTCAGTTGGCCATGTTTCTTTGCCTGGTAGAATGTCTTGAGCCTTCATTCCTGAAGATTCTGGGCCATTGATAGTCATTCCTGGGTTGACTTGATGCAGTTTTCCATTGACTTTGGTCACAGAGCACAGTCACACTAGGAGGTTCACAAGGTCATCTGCATCCCAGACAAACTCTTACTTACCACCATTGAGTAGTAGCAGTCCTTTTCCTCTTGATAGGATCAATCACCCCAGCCAGTAGAGTAATTCCCTTCTTTCTCTTTTGATTCAGAGGCATGAAAAGACCAAAGTGGGCCGGCTGCAGGCTTACCATCAAGATCAATGGAATCGTGTTGTGTTTCCTGGTGAAAGCCCTCCTCCTTTGGGACTAAGACCTGAAGACTAGTTGGGCTTAAGGTTGCAGGGACAGGAAATAAAAACTTTCCTGGTAGAATACTGGGGTAATAGTGGGTGGTGCCACTTGCATTTCCACCGCTTGATTCCAGGATTGTGAAATCCAGCTAGTGGAGAAATAGCACCATAGAGTGAATGCTGATTTAGAGCATACAAAGCTTCCTGAAAACATTGCCTTAGCCCTGCAGGTACTGTCACCTAGTTGACAAGGTAAGGGAGCCTTCATAGGATCAATACACTGAGATGGAAGAACCCTGTATTTTGTTGGGTTTATCTCCCACCCTCTCTCATCCAAAAGTCAGGTTATTCATTAACAGCCATTATTATGATCCTAGTACAAAAAAAAGAGTTCCAAGACTATATGAGATTGCAACTAGTATTTCTTTAATAATTATATGAATGAAAAGTTAAATAAATAAAGGGCATAGATAAATTCTGTCAACTTTATTCACAAGTAAAACAGAATTCTAAGCAAAAAACTAATGAGTAATTTTAGATTTTTTTTGCTATTTCATAAATTAGGAGAAATGAAAATAGGTTAGCATAGCTGCGGCTGCTTGCTCGGTCGGTAGAGGCGGGGTCCGGCCGCAGACGAGGGGTCGGTCCCACCTGGGACGAGGGGTCAGCCCCACCCGGGACGAGGGGTCGGTCCGGCAGCAGACGAGGGATCGGTCTCACAAGGGGTTGCGCGGTTCGGTTGACGGGGTCGCCCGGCGAAGCCAGCGACAAAGGGGTCGCCCAGAGAAGCAGGCGACGAAGGGGTCGCCTGGAGAAGCAGGCGACGAACTGGGGACAAGGGAGGCCAGGCCCTTGTCGGGGACCCCCAGGACTGGAGGGCGCACGGCAGAAGAACTACCGCGGAGACAAGGTAAACACGCAAGTCCACTTTATTGAGGGAGAGGCAACAGTTTTATAGGGGCTGGGGAAGGCTGATTGGTCGAAGCCACGCCCTGTTCTGATTGGTTGCCGGCGAAAGGTCAGTGGGCGGTACTGGATGGGGGAGGGGTGGTGGTTAGGGATTGGCTGTCGCTGTTGATGGGGGAAGGGGCAGGGTTTAGGGATTGGTGGCTGCTGTTGCTGGGATGGAGGGCAGACTGGATTTTTCCGCCCACGCCTGGCTGTTGCTGCTGTCGGGGGAGGGGAAAAGGGCAGACTGGAATTTTCTGCCCTGCACCTGCGCAGGGAGAAAGAAGAAGAAGGGTGCCGCCCCACAGGCATCGGGTGGCGCCATCCGGGAGGAGGGGCGGCCACGGAAGCATGGCTGCCGAGAAGGGGAGACCCGAGGGCACTCTGTGCCCATGCCGAGCTTCCTTCAGGGGTGGCGGTGAGTCCGACCAGCCACCCTATTATGGGGGCAGCGGCTTGGCCTGCCACGGCTGCTCCCCCGCCAGGCCAGCAAACCACACTTCAGCCCGAGGGGTGACCGCACATAGCCATAAATATTCAAGGGGAAATAAATTTTGATACAGAGTAATCCTACCAAATATGAAAAATATTTTAGGAATTAATGCTCTTGGACGCACACAACAGAAATGGAGTGGGTTTTACCGACAAAAATGAAAGAATAAAATGAATATCGTGTGGCTTGCAGATCTGATCACAAGCTGGGGCAGCATAGGAAATGTGTTGGACATTAGATGGCAATAACACAGTCTGGAACATCACAAAAAGAGAAAGACATGATCCCACTCCTACCACAGATGGATGGTGGACACTCCTGATGGCAACTTCAGTGCTGGATGCCAGTCATGAGTCATTGGAGGTTGAAGACATCTACTGCTGCCATCATGGCAGAGGATTCAGTCTGACATATTTTAGACTCAGAGATTCATATTAGAAAAATTTCTACATGTTATGTCCAAATCATGTGAATCAAGCAAATGTAAAAATTGCTAAGTGCAATTACTGTTTTCCAACTTAGTGTTATTAGAGCATCCATGACAAGATACGACCTCTTTTTGTATATAAATATATAGGAAAGGAGAAGTAAAACAAGCAAGATGGGAGCAGAGTAAGGAGTTCCTAGAGTCAGCTTGTGCTACAGGGCAGTTAGTAATCACCCAGAGCTATCTAAAGCATCTGTCTGGTGTCCCCAGGAGACAAGAAGGTCATCCTGCAACATCATTGAAAGATTGGAAGGAGAATACTCCCAATCTGCAGAGAAAATTTGTGAGTAGGGCACTCCACATCCCAGAGACTGGTACCCAATTTCCACTGGCTGCATGTGCTGCCTAAGGAATGATGCAAAGGCTGAAATAGGGAGCTCCACTTCCCAAAAATGGAGAAGGAAGAGATGGTTAAGCAGCAACTTAAGATACTGATCAATACATCCGGTGGGCTATCTTATAACCCAAAGAAGAGCTGAAGTTTGAAACTGTCCAAGACCGAAAGTGGCCAGTAGCACCATTTTAACTCCACCTCTGGCACAAGGGGAACAGCATGGACTGAAAATCAAAGTGCTGGTAGGGACCAGCTTCTTTTCATCCTGACCAAATTGCAGTCCTAACATAAACCTCATCCCCACGTCTGGCAGGGATGTAACTGGAAAGGCATGCACAGCCTATCCAGGAAACTATAGGCCACACCAAGGAGGCTGGTGATCATCCTACTTCGCCATGCAGGCCGCCTCAGGACCTATCCTGTGGCTGGAATTTGCATCTCCATTTCCCAAAAACAGGGAGGAAGAGATGGTTGACCACTGATTTCAGCTACTGATTAATAAACTTGGATGGCTAGAGTATAACTCTAATATTAGCTAAAGTTTTAAAATGTCCAAGTCAGAGAGTGAATGGTAGCCACCATTTTGACTATGCACACAGCAGGAGGACAAGCAGGCTCGCTGAAAATCACCATGATTGTAAGGACAGGTGTCTTTCATCCAGGTTGGTCTGCAGCCCAAACTTAGGAAGCTGGCAGGCCCTGCAATAGTCTTTCCAGGAAAATGACAGTGCATTTAGCTAGCACTAACAGAATAGCATGATATGTATGGGACAACTGTGGTCATCTTGGAATTGTAATGCATAGATTTCTCCCCACACCTGTAGCTCCATCCCAGTCCCAGGAAGGGGAGAAAGGCACTTGAAGCTTCATAAGTCTCTCTGGGCAACCATAGTCTAGATCCACACAAATTGGATTATTACACACAGAAGTAGCTTGTTCTGAACACCTGGCAAAAGAAATGTGGAAGAAATTTCATCAGTCCATGGGGCACTGAGGGCAGCTTGAGCCTCCACAGCTCACAACTCCAACTACTTCCTTGGCTCCTACTACACAACCAGCAAGGGAGAAAGGGCAAGAAAGCCCTAAACTAAAAAGCAAAACTGCACCCAGAGTGAATAATCTAGGAAGCCAGACATCGAGGCACCAATAAAAAAAATTTCTTTCCACACCAAGAAACAGGAACCCATGACCCAGATAAAAGAGCAAGATAGGTCTCCAGATGGCATAAAGGAGTTGAAACAACTAATCATATATGTTCAAACAAATCTCCCTAATAAATTCATTGAGATGGCTAAAGGAATTATGGATATTAAGGAGACATTGATGAGCACAAAGAAGAATTTGAAAGCATACATAAAAAAATAGCAGATCTTATTGAAATGAAAGACACAATAAATGAAATTTAAAATACACTGGAGTCATATAATAGCAGATTTGAGGAAGCAGAATAAAGGATTGGTGAGCTTGAAGAAATGGCCTCTGAAAGTGAACAAAGGAACAGATGAAGAAGAGAAGGGAAAAAACTGTACAGTGTCTCACAGAAATAAATGACAGCAAGAGACATGCAAACACATGTTTCATGGTTGTCCCATGAAGAGAAGAGACGGGGAAGGGGGCAGAAGGAATATTTGAAGACATAATGGTAGAAAATATCCCAACCCTACTGAAGGACAGAGATTTTCATATCAAGAAGCACAACGTACTCCCATCCAAATAAACCAAGAGACCAACATTGCAGGAAATACTAAAGGGTGTGCTACAGCCTGAAAACAAAAGATTGGATAGAAAGACCTGGAAGACCATAAAGAAAGGAAGATCATATCAATAAAAGTATCTAAAAGTGTCAGAAGAGTGGTGAAAATAATAAAAGAGAGTAAAAAAAAATATTCAGGAATAAACTTAACCAATGATATAAAACACTTGTATCCAGAAAAATACAACTAATTGGTAAAAGAAATCAGAAAGACCTAAATAATTGGAAGAACATTCCATACTCATAGTTTAGAAGACCAAATATCATTAAGATGCCAATTCTACTCAAATGGATATGCAGATTCAATAAAACCAGATAAAAATTCCACCAGAGTTTCTAAGTAAATGGAAAACATGAGTATAAATTTTATGTGGAAGGTTGAGTGGCTCTGAATAGGCAGAAGCATCCTAAAATGAAAAACAAACTTGGAGAACTCTCATTTCCAGAATTTAATTTGCATTAACTAGCTACCTTGGTAAAAACAGCACTCTACTATCATAAAGGCAGACACATAGAACAATGAAAACAAATCTATGGTTCAGAAACAGAGACTCACATCTATGGTCAAGTGATTTTGATTAGTGTGTCAAACATAATCACCTCTGGCAGAACAGTCCATTCAACAAATGGTGCTGAAAGAACTGGATATCCATACCCAAAAGAAGAAAAGAGGACCCATTTCTCACACCTTATCCAAAATTTTACTCAAAATGGACCAAAAACCTAAATATAAAAGCAAGAAACCTATTGCTTCTAGAAGAAATTGTAGAAAATATCTTCAAGACCTAGTAGTAGCTGGTGTTTTCTTAAAGGAGATAAGAGGATGACTGAGATGGGCTACTGAAGTTTAATGTATGTAGAAGTTTTAGTTAACTTTACTGTAAAAGTGTGGAAATATATAGACTTGATGGTAACAAATTTAGTGAGTAAAAGCTGGTTTATAAATTGGATTGTGGCTGAAAATGGTAGTCTTGGGATGTAAACATCAATTGAAAGAAAGCTAGAGAATAATTTAGGGAATGAATACCACAATAAACCCAGAAGTGGATGAGAATTGTGGTTGATGGTACAGAGACAAGAGTGCCCTTGGTGAGCTAGAGCAGGTGTGCATCATTATTACAGGGTAGTGGGAATGTGGAGAAGCATGGGAAAAATACTACTGAAGTGACTAATGGACCCTGGCTAATAGTAATAATGTAATATCCATGCATCTATGCCAAAGATGCACTGTGTTGATAATGGGGGAGAATGGAAAAGGTGTGCCAAATATATGCTAAGGGCCTTATAATAATCTGATGATATTATCTCATAATCTCTGAAAAATGTTCCTCCATAGTGTGGTGTGTTGATAGAGGGGTGTTGTTTGGGAATTCTTCACATGTGCGTGATTGTTTTGTAAGCTTACAACTTCTATCATAAAAATGTATTTTAAAAAATTGTATTAGGGTACGTTAAGGGAAAATACACCAAATTTAAGATAAGGACTATAGTTAGTAAGATTTTAGCAATATTCTTTCATAATTTCTAATAAATATCTCAAAACTATGCAAGATATTGTTGGTGGGTTGATAGATGGGACCCCTGTATGATGTTATGCATGTTTGCTTGTAAGTTGCCAACTTGTACTATACATTTATTATTCATGCATGCTCATGTATAAATGATATAAAAATAATAATAGGGTGGTTTTTGGAAAAATACTTTGGTTAGCAAGAATATTTTGAAGTTACTCTTTAATCATTAGTTAAAAATGTTTCATAACAATGCAAGGTATTGTTGGTAGGTTGAGTTAGGAGAGACCTCTATGAGGTTATGTATGTTTGAGTTGTAAGTGCACAACTGTTACTACACACTTATTATTTATGTATGTGTGTTTATGACTGATATACTTCAATAAATTTAAATATATATGTATTTATGTATGTATGTATATACATATACATGTGTATCTATATACATATACATATATAGAGAGAAACCAGCTTACAAGGTTTTTTTTTAAGATTTATTTATTTGTTTATGTCTCTCTCCACCCACGCCCCCCACCCAAGTTGTCTGTTCTCTGTGTCCATTTGCTGCGTGTTCTTCTTTGTCCACTTCTGTTGCTGTCAGTGGCACTGGGAATCTGTTTCTTTTTTTGTTGCATCATCTTGCTGTGTCAGCTCTCCATGTGTGCGCCACCATTCCTTTCGTGCTGGGTGGCTCTGCTTACAAGGCTTTAATCCCTAACACTGTGCTCTGAGAATTTCACCTTCATCTTCACTGGTTCATTGCAGGAACCTCCCTTAGCCAAGATACATTTTGGAGCAGCATTGTTGGTCTGAGTCTCACAAATGGAGCCTTTTATCTGAGGTATATGGCCAAAGAAACAACAATTAGGGATAAGTTAAAAATTACTCAGGCTCCTATTCTACAGTGATCTTAATTCAGATTTTTCACAAACATGAAACGTTCCTAGTACATGATCCTCCCATTCAGGTAGATCTAATAAAGTAAATGGGATATGACTCAAATGCTACCAGCAACACAAGCTTCTCTACCTAACACAGTTAGAGACTGTGTTTTTGCTTGATGATTTTTCCTATCATGAGCTGAACAACATCTCTGGATCAGTGCCCTGTCTTTTCCTCACAACTGCGGCGGCTTGCTCGGTCAGTAGAGGTGGGGTCTGGTTGCGGACGAGGGGTTGGTCCAGCTCTGGACGAGGGGTCGGTCCCGCTTGGGACGAGGGGTCGGTCCGGCAGCAGACGAGGGATCGGTCTCACAAGGGGTTGCGTGGTTCGGCTGACGGGGTCACCCGGAGAAGCAGGCGACGAAGGGGTCGCCCGGAGAAGCAGGTGATGAACTGGGGACAAGGGAGGCCAGGCCCTTGTCGGGGGCTCTCAGGACTGGAGGGCGCACGGCAGAAGAACTACCGCAGAGACAAGGTAAACACGCAAGTCCACTTTATTGAGGGAGAGGCAACAGTTTTATAGGGGCTGGGGAAGGCTGATTGGTCGAAGCCACGCCCTGTTCTGATTGGTTGCCGGCGAAAGGTCAGTGGGCGGTACTGGATGGGGGAGGGGTGGTGGTTAGGGATTGGCTGTCGCTGTTGCTGTGGGAAGGGGCAGGGTTTAGGGATTGGTGGCTGCTGTTGCTGGGGTGGAGGGCAGACTTGAGTTTCCCGCCCACGCCTGGCTGTTGCTGCTGTCGGGGGAAGGGAAAAGGGCAGACTGGATTTTTCCGCCCTGCGCCTGCGCAGGGAGAAAGAAGAAGAAGGGTGCCGCCCCACAGGCATCGGGTGGTGCCATCCGGGAGGAGGGGCAGCCGCGGAAGCATGGCTGCCGAGAAGGGGAGACCCGAGGGCACTCTGTGCCCATGCCGAGCTTCCTTCAGGGGTGGTGGTGAGTCCGACCAGCCACCCTATTATGGGGGCAGCAGCTTGGCCTGCCGTGGCCGCTCCCCCGCTGGGCCACACTTCAGCCCGAGAGGTGACCGCAACAACTATTAAGACTTGGATCAAATCATTCCTTCTCAGTGGAGACTTCCATGACATTCAATGTCCCCAATTTTTTAACTCCTCCATGTTCCATGCTTATGAGCATGTGCCTTCACAGCTTTTCCTGCAAAGAAGTACAGACCATTTGCTTTCTTCTTAAATGTGAGCTTGTCTTGGGAATTCCATTAATCTAAACAAGGCAACCATAGGAAATTGCTCTGATTCTAGGTTTCAAAAAACAAAGAAAGGCAACAAGATGAGGACACCATTTCAGAACCTCAGTCTCCTGCCCCACTGTGTTTCAGATGAGAGAAGGTGTACAAATTTGAACACAGTATTTTCCTTCCAAGGTCCTCCTCCTGTTCAGATATGAAGTCCATCATATTAAAATAGGATATGAAATAAATGGTGCAGTCATCTATAAAAGTAAAATCAAATGTGAAAAAAAGAAAATTTGATTTTCCCTCATACAAGAAGGTAGATGCCTTTACTCTCCTCCTTTTCCTTAGTGCACCTATTTTAGAAAAATTCAGATTTTAAATGAGTTCTCTGTCGTTTTCAGAGGTATGTATATTTTTTGTTTGCTTTTATTTTTTATTTTTATTTATTTTTAATTGGCTTTTTAATAAAGATATATAGATCTCTAACAGTGTTACATTAAAAAATATAAGAGGGGGAAGTGGACTTGGCCCAGTGGTTGGGGCATCCATCTGCCACATGGGAGGTCTGCGATTCAAACCCTGGGCCTCCTTGACCCATGTGGAGCTGGCCCATGCACAGTGCTGATGCGCACAAGGAGTGCCCTGCCAACAAGGGGTGTCCCCCGCATAGGAGAGCCCAACGCTCAAGGAGTGCCATCCAGCATGAAAGAAAGTGCAGCCTGCCCAGGATTGGTGCCGCACACATGGAGAGATGATGCAGCAAGATGATGCAACTAAAAGAAACACAAATTCCCGTGCCGCTGACAACAACAGAAGAGGACAAAGAAGACACAGCAAATAGACACAGAGAACAGACAACCAGGTTGGGTGGGGGGGGAGGGGAGAGAAATAAATAAATAAATCTTTAAAAATATAGATATATAAGAGGTTCCCATATACTCCACATTCCACCCCACCCCACTATTCAAAGGTATATATTTTTAAAAGATAAATACTTGCATAGTATACTGATCTATTTTCTTTTATTAGACACTATATATGTACTCTTGAGATTCTTGACACTCTATTAGAGAATGAAGCAGGATACACCATGATGGAAATTTAATATGTTCTTTTTTATTTTGTGGGTCTCCACCCAGTAAAATGACACTCTAGGACAAGATGAACACATTCAAGACCTTAATATTCATGTGAAACTATGAACCTTATTCTTGGAAGGCTTAAACTTAGTGGTTATCAAAGGTTATCAGAGAGGGAAGAATAGGGACATAGGGCATATTGAGATCACTTAAATTGTTCTTCATTACCTTTCAATGATGGATGCATTATGATACATTATGTCAAAACCCATAAAATAGTGCAGTGCAAAGTGTAAACCATAATGAAGACCATTGTCCGTGGATAGTAGCAAAGTCTCAATATGTGTTCATCAACTGTAACAAATTGACCATACTCATGTCACATATTATTAATAGGTTAAAATGTGAGATGAGGGGGAGATAGGGTGTATAGGAAGCCCCTATATTTTCTATGTGACTTTTCTGTGACAAAGCTTCTTTGAAAGTGAAATATTAAACACAAATAAGACACTGAGGGAACATACAGAAGAAATTATCAATATTCATAAAAGATATACAGTGATGAAAGGTACAATACAAAAAAAATTTGGTTTTAATTTTGAGAGGAGTTTTGGATTACATAACAGTTACTACTATGGCAGGGAAGGATAACTGGTGCAATTATCATGTGGTTCAAATTTGTGACCGAAGTGTAAACTATAATGTAAGCTATAGACTATGTTTAATAGCAATGTTTCAATATTTGTTAATCATTTGCAACAAGTATACTACACTAATGAAAGTTTGTTAATGGGGGAAAGTATGAGGGTTGGAATATATAGGATTCCCTCATATTTTTATGTTAGTTTTATGTAATCTAAAACTTCTATAAAAATAGAAGGAATATCTTTCTCAATCACCTGGGAACCAACTCGTAGAAATGGAATCATCAGGAAGATAATGTCCTTCTCTCCCACTTTCTGTGGGAGAGTAGGTGCAAAACATAAATGGACACCTAGCTCCAGGTTGAAAAACTACCTTATGCATTAAAAATATGAGAATTTTGTATTTCTCTTTAGGTTTCCTTGGAAAAAGGCAATTAACTAAGCCAGAGTCTCACCTCCATTGCCAGATAAGTTTAAGATGAATTATTTGTGATGAATGGAGCTGTCAATTTTCTTACTGGAGAACCAGTTATCATTTATCTTGAGAACATGTGTATAAGCAGTTGTTTTCCTACCAAGATCTAAAATGGTGGTATTTTTTTCTTTCTTTGCAGCCTGTTTAGATTATTGTCAGGATGTGCATCACTTTTCTATTTTAATTTATTAATCAAACTGTTTCCTTTCTCATCTACCTCTTTGGAATAGTTTCATGATTGGCAGGATTTTTTGTTTTGAATTATATTTTCCCCAAATCTGATGACATGGATTGAATTAGCTGGGAAATTACTGAATTAAGCAGATAATTTACAAGACATCTGAGAAAGAAGCAGTCAGGTAAAGGATCCTGAATTATTCAGTGTCCCTAATAGATCTTCATTTTTTTGGAATACTTTGCAGATAAAACACATTATTGATAAAGTCTGGGAATTATAGAATCTCTAATCCCATGAGAAACAACCTATGGTTAGCTAATTTGGAAGCCAGAACCTTCTCTCCTAGTATTTATCCTAAAGTAGTACTATATCTCTGTTATATTGGGAAAGGGCTTATGATAAAACAGTATTAATGTTCACTGGCAATGATTCCTTTGATTTTGATGAATTAATGTATTTGGATCTTAGAGTTCATCTCAAGCAAATAAATTACTAGGATGTATGTAATTTAAATCATTTTAGAGGAAAGGTGAAAATCATTTCAAAGGCTTGAAGGTAAGATTATGAAAACTGGAAGAGGAAATGTAAAAATATAAGCCACTTTCTCTAGAGGGTGCCTTCCTTCTTTCTCTATTGTCCTCACTTGATAGGGAGGGTGACTCCCTTGTTAGGTGCTAATGTGGCAGGTGATTGCAAATTGAAGCCTATGCTCCTTTGCTGTTTGGAAAATCTAAGGACCCTTAAAAATATGCAAAATCTACTCTGCTCATGCTCTAGAAATTGAAAAGAAATGCTGAATGACAGCCCATCTGCTTACATGGTTAGCTAAAAAATTTAAGCCCACTGTTGAGGCCACTCCTCAGAACAAAGGATTCCTTGCAAAATATTCTACAACTGAAAGCAGGAGGATTGCATCCAGCATCCATGTGGAATCTAAGCCCCCTCTTGATATAGATGTGGACTGGACACAACCATTCTAAGGGCCACAGGATGGAGGCATATAGTATGAATTAGAGTGGACTTACTGATATTCTATTCATGAACTGTTGTGATTAGTAATCGAAGAAAATGTGACATTGGTGTGGAGAAAGTGGCCATGGTAGGGAGTGGGAGGAAGAGATGAGATGTGGGGGCATTTTCGGGACTTGGAGTTGTCCTGGGTGGTGCTGCAGGGACAGTTACCGGACATTGTGTGTCTTCCCATGGCCCACAGGGTGGCCATGAACTGTTGTGATTAGTAATCGAAGAAAATGTGACATTGGTGTGGAGAAAGTGGCCATGGTAGGGAGTGGGAGGAAGAGATGAGATGTGGGGGCATTTTCGGGACTTGGAGTTGTCCTGGGTGGTGCTGCAGGGACAGTTACCGGACATTGTGTGTCTTCCCATGGCCCACAGGGTAGACTGTGGGAGGGTGTGGGCTATGGTGTGGACCATTGACCATGAGGTGCAGCGGTGCTCAGAGATGCATTCACCAAATGCAATGAATTGAATGTCTCATGATGATGGAGGAGGTTGTTGTTATGGGGGGAGGAGTGGGGTGTGTGGGGTGGGGAGTATACAGGGACCTCATATTTTTTAGTAATATTAAAAAAATAAATAGAAAAAAAATAAACAAAAAAATAGACAAAAAAAAATATTGCTGCACACTGACAATGCACTTAGTCACCCAAAGCTCTGATGGAGTTGTGCAGTGAAATTCAGATCATTTTCATGCCTGATAACCCAACATCCATTTTGCAACCCATGGATTGAGAAGCACTTTGAATTCAGGCCTTATTATTTAAAAACACATTTTATAAGTTACAGTCGCTATAGACATTGAGTTTTCTTATGGATCTTAGCAAAGTAAATGGCAAAAATTGTGAAATTGATTCACCATTATAGATGACATTAAGTTCATTTGTGATTCATGGGAGGAGTTCAAACTATCAAAATTAACAGGACTTTGGAAGAATTTGATTCCAACTCGCGTGGAAGATGTTCAGGGGAAGTAACTGCAGATAGTGTGGATATAGGAAGAGAAATAGAATGTCATTGTTTCACTTTAAAAGAATTAATACAGCATTTACTCAAATAAGAAGTAACATCATATGAAATATAGAATGTTTAAGCTTTGCAAATTCCTTCATAAAATTTTTCTTACTTGATCATTTTTCTCTATCTTTTATTTTTTATATAATTGTTTCCTTCTTTATTTTTTTAAGTCACATTAAAAAAATATGAAGTCCCTGTATACCTCCCATCCCCCTCATCCCACTCTTCCCACATTAACAACCTCTTTCATCATCGTGGCACATTCATTGCATTTGCTGAATACATTTTGGAGCATTGCAGTACCACAAGGATAGTGGTTTACATTGTAGTTGACACACTCCCCCAGGCCACCCAGTGGGCCATGGCAGGACATGCAATGTCCAGCATCTGCCCCTGTAGTACCACCCAGGACAACTCCAAGTCCCGAAGATGCCCCCACATCATATCTCTTCTTCCCTCTCCCTAGATACACCTACTCAAAAGAAAAGAATTATCATTCTGTATATGCCCTAAGTCCTTCACAGTTCATGTAACATATTTATTATATAATCATGTTGAATTTTCCCAAAGTAGATATTTTTAGCTCATTGTATGGCTAAGGAAAGTGAGGTCCAGAGAAAACAAAAGATTGAGATCTCGGGGACTTAAACCAAGAGCTTTAATTATTGCTTCTTTTATTCTTTCTACTATATCTTACCTCCTTCATTTCTCCTACAAGCTAATTTAGAGAATATTCTTTGAAATATGAACAAGGGCATGTGTGACACTGTCTGGTTTCTCTTGCTGGCTTTGCTACTCTCATCTATAACAAATGTTTCACAACAATGCAAGGTATTAATAGAAGGGTGATGTTTGGGGATTCTGAATATTATACATAATTGTTTTGTAAGCTCACATCTTTAGTAAAAATATTTTTAATTAAAAAAAAAGAAAGAGAAAGAGAATTTGAGTAAGAAGTGGAGCCTGAAGATGGGACTGAACTTCTGCAATCTCATGATACATATTTAACCAATGAGGAGATGCTTCTTCTGAATGAAGAAAGAAAATGGAGTCTTGAAATATAATCTATTCCTGGTGAAGATTCATCTCAAGCACACCTGGAACTTTCTCTAAGATACACTTTATGCTTGTTAACAGAACTAGTCTCAACAAAATTGGACAGATTGAAATTTACAAACTATTTTTGCTGACTGCAACAGAATGAAGCAGGAAATGAATAAGGTGCAGAGAACCATAACAGGCATAAAGATATGGAAGTTAAACAACACACTCTTAGACAATCAGTGGGTCAAGAAGGAAATTGATAAGGGGGAAAGAACCAGAACAGACTGGGCCAAGGAGGCTGGCAGCAGTTCAGTCCATCCATCTCCTACAGACCTGGAGTCCTTAGAGACCAGAGGAAGGAGCCCCAGGCTTTGCGTCAGGCTGCCATGAGCAGAGGTTGTTCCAGGACCTGGAGGGAAGGGAAGGTGGGGCAGACAGGTCCAGCATTCCTCGGGGCATCCCTGGACTTCACAGACTGTGCTGATGGTGGGGATTTTCCAGGCGGCTGGTGGACAGGTGGTGGAATCACGAGCTGACCCAGGCAGTTTCTGCTGTTTTTGGCCACTCAGTTTGTGGCACTTTGTTGCAACATAACTAAGAAGCTAACCCATTGGGGCTGGCAAAGAAGAACGCTCAGCTCCCCAAGGCTTCATTCCACAAGGTCCAGTGGCCCCAGTAAGGGTTCGTGCACCCCAATATGAATGAATCCCCTCCCAGAAATGGGACACTGTGGGCTCTGAATGCTCCTCGGATCCAGAAAGTTCATGCCAACATGTGTTCACGTCCAAGCAGGTGAGAGAGCCAGGCTGCACCTGTGGGTTGTAGACATGAACTCTGGGTCAGAACTCTGCCATTTACAGGCTGTGGCACTCTGAGAAAGGTTCTTCACTGACCTGGGCCTCACGTTGTCTCCCTTAAAATGCAGATAATAATAGTCACCACCTTGTAGGTTAAAAAAATTGCGAGGATTAAAAGCGATAGCAGGTGAGGAGTTCACACCCTGGCACCTCTGAAAGCCCAGTGGGTGCAACCTATTGAGTGCAGACAGCTCTGAGCATGCGTGGTGGTACCTGTAAGAGAGAAGTGAGAGGGGAAGGTGAAAACGAGGAGGAAAAGGAAAGAGAAGAAATTAAAGAGGAAAGGGGAAGGGGAGGGAGAAGAGGAAAATAAAAAAGAAAGAAAACAAGAATGAGGGAAGGATCTCTGGCAAGGAGACTAGGAAGGCCCTGCCCTGGACGCCCCATCAGGCAGGGCTGCTGTCCTCTCTGAGGGCAGAGAGAGCGTCTCCACACTCTGCACATAGCAAGTGGGAAGCAGTGACTCCTCCTGAGACGGGGAGATCCACCCATGGCAGAGGACATCAACTGTTGAGGGCAAAGATGTCTGGACATCAGGAAAGAGCATGTAGATTGTATATGAACTAAGACAGAGTGAGAGGAGCTAAGACTTCCTGGTAGCTGGAGGAAGTTATATAATAATAACAAAAGTTTCATCTCCCAAGACTGGGGCAGTCAGCTGCTCACTCGTCACCCCACCTGTCCCTGCTTTTGGCCACATACACCGCAGCAGGCACCCCTGGGTGCACCGCTTTACCCATGTCCTCCCTCAGCCAGTCTGCAAGACCAAGAGCCTGTTTGGGGACCCTGAGGCCCTTTTCCAACTCTGATGTCCAGACCTCTGGATGAAATTCTCTTTGGCTTCAATAGTGGAGTGTAGCTTCTGTTTTTAACTCATTTCTGTAAAAGGAGGTTTTTAGAATACTCCATGTTTCTTCATGTTGATGCTTGCATGTTCCTGCCCACAAGACCTGGAGCAATTTCATGAGGTAAACATAGTATTTTGAAGCAATGGGAAAAGGGAGTGGAGAGGATGAGTAAACAAAATAAAAAGTACAGGAGGGGGCGGATGTAGCTCATGATTGAGTGCCTGCCTCCCATGTACAAGGTCCCTGGTTCCTCCTTAAAAAGAAAAAAAGAAGCAAAGGAAGATGGAGAGAAAGAAATTGGGAAGGGAGAGAAAGAGAAGCAGAAAAAGAGGCAAGAGTTGACTGATGAGAGGATAAGATATGAAATAGGAAGAGAAGAGGGAAATAAGAGATGTTTGTTTGTTGTTTGTCTTTTTATAGCATGCCTTGTTCCAGGCATTGACAATTCCAATTCCTAGCTTTTCAATCAGCATCACTCCATCCTAACAATTGTATTTGTTCTTTCCTGAAGTCCTGGCTCCCAGGGAGATCACGTGTAGGTCAGGCCTTCTCATCTTCCCATAGAAGGAGCCACTTAGGCTGGCTCCAGGGCTTGGGGAGGAAGAGGAGAGTTTATAAAGGCTAACGAGGTGGGACCTAACATTGTACCATGCTAAATTGTTGACAGAGTGGCCACTGGAGAACGTAAGGCCAAGATGCCAGGACACGGGCCCTGAGCTCCGAGGCCCCATCCCCATGGGTGAGCACAGGTGAATTACCACCAGGGGTCAAGGCAGCTGGGATTTAAGCCTGGAAAGACTCAGTGGATAAACTATTGAGCTCCTTTTCCCACATCATTGTTTGCATGTAATTGCCCAGGAAAATAGGCTCACAAGTCATAATAGGAAATTACTTGAATTTTATGCCTCATTTTTCTCATATGTAAGGGGAGGAATATGACTTAGTAAAACCGACCGATGTAAGGATTAAATGTAAAAAATCACATAAAGTGCTAAGCAGCTGGCTTAATACACACTCAGGTTGCTAAAAATGTCAATCACTGTACGTAACAGGAGTAGCTCAATCTGCCTATTGTTTGACTTCCTTCCAGGCTCCTTGAGCCCATTCTTCACAGTCATAAATCTTTCAAGCTCAAAATATTTGAAGCTTGCTGTTCCTCTCTGTCTTCAGTACAGCTGTCACTAGCCACACGTGGCTACTGAGCCTGGAGATGAGGCTAGTCCATACTGAGATTTGCTGTAAGTATAAAAACACACCAAATTTGAAAACAGTACAGAATTATATGTATGAAATACTTGATTAATAATTTTATATTGATTAGCTGTTCAAATGGTAATATTTTAGATATGTTAGATTAAATCAAATAAGTTGTCAGAATTAATTTCACAGCTTTCTTTTTACTGTTTTAATGTGGCCACTGGAAATTTTTTAGTTATGTATATGGTTTTCATTATATTTCTCTAAAGCAGGGATGTCTAGATAATTTTTTACTACCCCACATATCCAAGGCTTTACACAAAAATGTTTTGAATTTGACATTAATCTGCCCCATGGGAAAATGAGATGAATTTCCCTGGGCTCACACCAAGCACCTTAGCAAAGCTTAAAGTAACTATTATTGAAAAGATTCTTTCCAGTACAGTCCCCTCATGCAGATGAAAACTCCAGCAGAGGGATGCCTGCTTCAGATGGTTCAGCTGCTAAACACCTGGGCTCCTGTGTCCTGACATCTAGTTTGCTACTGATTCCTCTTTATCACTCTATCTCCTTCTAATCAATTATTCCTCAAAAAAATCTCTCAATCCTTTTTTTCACAAGTATGGGCATAGAAGTTACAACAATGTAAGCCATAATTACATAACTCCTAGGAATACAAATATACTCGGACTCAAATATTTAGAAGATGTGAAATACCACAAGTTTTGAGGGGAGGGATAGGGAAGAATAGGTGTAACCTGGGGGCATTTTCAGGACATTGGAATTGTCCCACATGACATTGCAATGAATGATACAGGCTATTATACATTTTGTCATAACCTATAAAATTGAGTTGAGCAGAGTATAGAGTATAATATAAACTACAGTTCACGGTTAGTAGCATTGCTTCAATATGTGCTCATCAACTTTAACAAAAGTATCACTTTAATGAAAGATGCTAATGTGGGAAAGTGTGGGAGGGGGAGGGAGTGAGGTAAGTGAGAAGAACCCTCTATATTTTTTATGGAACATTTATATAATCTAAATCTTCTTTAAAAAGTAAAAAAATAATTTAAAAAAATGTGTGAAATATTTCACAAAATATTAGAGGGTGGTAGATCTAATTTCTCACATACCTACACAAGCTCACATATTTACTGGACATGACATATGATGTAGGGAGCTAAAGGGAGGTTAGCAACTTCTATATCCCCCTCCCAATGCTAGCAATAGTGGGGAACGTAAAACAATATGAGACCAGTTTCATGCCCCTTGCCACAGATACTCTTACAATCTAATTCCACGATCAAGATACACACAAGAAACTGAAACAGTCCCTTAAGACAACAGCATCAGATGGGAAACGCAGTGTGGGGAAACAGAAAACTTATGACCAATAGCTCGTGGACTAGAACCCCAGTTTACTCACTCATTTAACAAGCATTTATTAAATGCCTGTACTAGGTCAGATACTGTTTTAGATTCTGAGAATACCAAACAGGTAGAGCTTTCTGCCCTCATGTAGCTTCTAGTCTAGTGGGGGAGAAAAAATAATAAACAATATTAATAAGTACACAATGTACTATCTTAGATAATAGTATGTGCTAAAAAGAAAATTAAGGTTGGGAGGAAGGACAGAGGTTGCTGGAGCAGTTTTATAGGTTTGGGTAAATCAGGAAAGGTGTCAATGAGAAGGTAACATTTAGGGAAAGAACTAAATGAAATGAGGAAGCAAACCGTGTGGATGAAGAGGAGAAAATATTCTGGACACAGGAACAACAAAACAAAAAGTCCTCGGGTAGGTGTGTGCCCAGTGTGTTCACAATCCAGGGAAGAGGCCAGAGAGGTCAGGAAGAGCAGCAGATCATGTAGGTTCTTATCGGTCACAGGTTGAACATTTTTACTCCAAGAGACATGAATATTCGTGAGTTTCGAGTAGGGGCACCTTTGCCTTTGACTTGTATTTAAACATGATTTCACTAGATTTTCTGATGAGAACAGCAATCAGGGTTCAGTTCAGGGGCAAGTATGGAGGTAAGGGCCAGAGCTAGGAGGCTATTATAATATTGTAAGCTATCTTGAAAGTGGACCTGACAGGATATACTGACTGTGGAGGTGGGAGGGAGAAAGAAAGAGAGAGAAAAGAAAAGGGTGACTCCAGAATGCACAGGCTGAGGAATCAGAAGAATACAGTTGCTTTAATTGAAATTAAGGAAACCTATAGAAGGAGCAGATTTGGGAGGAAAGACCAAGAGCTAAATGTTGATCCCTCTGGAGTTAATTTTTTTGTATGGTATGATGTAGGGGTCAAGGTTCATGAATTTCCCTGTGTATATCAAGTTGTTCCAGTAACATTTATTGAAAGACTTCTTTGTCCCATTGGATTGCTTTGGCATCTTCATTGAAAATCAACTGTCCATGTCAATTTGGCCTATTTCTGGGCTCTATTCCATTTCTATGTTCTATTTCAACATCCTTATGCCAATAGGTACTCTCTTGATGTCTAGGATTTAGGAGCTCTATTTTGGAAATGTTTAATCTGAGGTGACTGTTAGACCACCAAGTGGAGATGTTAGGTAAACAGCTGGTTATGAGTCTGGAATTCAGAAGAGAGTGGCCAGTGCCAGAGACATAGGAATGGTTTCTTTCCCCACAGAGATGGTGTTTAAAGCCTTAAGACTGAGTGAGAGCACATAGGGGGTGAGTATGGAAGAAGGAATCCAAGTACTGAGCTGGGAGGCACTCCAACTTTAAGAAACTTGGCAATATGAGGAGATGTTATTAAGTTAAAACTTCAGATGGGAGAATTGCCTGGATTAAAACACTGGACCCCCAATGCCATCACATATATTCTCATAGGAGGGACATTTGACCACAAATAGAAAATAAAGCAGTATGAAAACAGTAAAGACAGTAATCAGAAGCCTTGAGGCCTGAAGCAAGTCAGCCACATCAGTTAAATTATTCATTGCAAGAAGGCTCTTAATATAGGACTTATGATTTATTTATGTGGTGAAATCCTAATGGATTTTAGTACCAAGCATGGGATGGTGCTATAACAAATACCAAATATGTGGAAGTGATTTTGGAAATGGTTGATGGGTAAAGACTGGAAGAATTTTGAGGCCTTTGATAAAGCCTATATTTCCTCAAGCAGAACATTGGTAGAAATGTAGACATTTGCTTCTGTTGAGAGCTCAGAGGAAATGACAAACTGTTACCTTAAAAGGGAAAGATGACAATCCTTTTACATAGAAGCAGAACATTGCTGAATTTTATCTGAGTGTTTTTTGTGTGTGAAAAGCAGAAATTGAAATCAATAAACTTCTACATGTAGCCTAGGAAATTTCCAAGTGATGTCTTCACACCATGTCCCAGGTTCATCTTGCTACATATGTAAACTACAGAAGAAAGTTAAAATTGTAAAGTGAAAAAAAAACCTGTTAAGTAAAAAGGAACTACAAATTATGATTTGGATAATACTCCATCTGCCTAGATTGTAAAAGATGCTAAAATTAAGGTATCTACTATAAAGAAATTATGAACTGGAGACAAGTTCAATGGAGACTTGACAACTTTCGCAGGTGAAAAGAGATTAGACATGTACCTATAGATCACTTCAAACAAGGAGCACAAATGAGGAACAGAGATGGGAATATCCTAGAAATATCTGTGGAGGACCCTTTTGTCCAATGATATGTGAAATGGAGAGAAGATACGTGCAAATTTAATACCTGATACTCCTATATATCAGGTATTAAATTTTCAATAATATTTCACTTATTTTTCTAATATAAAATAAAAAGATGTATAATGCACTGAGTTACATTATTCAACCTTCCATACATACATCGTCTGTCATACAAGCAATAGTTGCTTAATGGACACTTTTTATTGACTTTAAGAAGAATATCTATAGCTACCCAAATATATTTCAACCCATCTTTTTAATCAAATTTTAGATTGAATTCATCCTAACTTGTCTTGTATTATAAACTTCCTGAAAAATTCCATGTAGCTATGTCAGGACCACATATTCCAAATACTGGATTTTTATACTGCTATGTAGTAAAGTCTCTCTATGTCAAGCCAAGAGATGCCACTTAAAATTTCCTGTTGAATGAACATACAACATTAAGTCAACAATTATTTCAGTCAACAATATTTCAATTATTTCAGAAAACAATTGTTTTCTGGTTATGCATATTTTTAAACTTATTGACAAATGTCACTCATACATAAACTTACATAAACAATACGTATATAGTAATAATTGTGAACACTTCCAAAACAAACATATATAACAGCATACAGGACTCTTGTACCTCACCCTACCACCAGTACCTTGCATTGTTGTTAAACATTTTTAACTAGTTATTAAAGAGCATTGTCAATATATTACTACTAACTAAAGTGCTTTCCCCCAATCAACCCTATTATTATTATATATGTATCATTTATATATAAAGATACAAAAAAAAGTACATAGTAAAAGTTGTGAACTTACAAAGCAAGCATAACATCATACAGGAGTCCCTTACATCAATCCTCCAACAACAGCTTGCATTGTCATGAGACGTTTGTTACACCTGAGGAAAGGATATTGTCAAAATCTTACTACTAATTATAATCATTATCTTACATTTGGTGTATTTTCCCACAAAACACACTGTTATTATTTTTTAAATATATTTTTATGAAAGAAATTGTAATCCTATAAAACAATCCGTATATTTGCAGAATTCCCAAACAACATCCCTCTAGCAACACACCACACTGTGGCAGGATATTTGTTGCAGGTAAGATAATGCCATCTGATTATTATCACCTCCAGAGTGTACATTTGGCACACATTTTGCATACTGTCCCATTATCAACAAAGAACATCTTTGGCATAAACGCAAGAATATTATATATGCAGCGGATTTGGCCCAGTGGTTAGGGAATCCGTCTACCACATGGGAGGTCTGTGGTTCAAACCCTGGGCCTCCTTGACCCATGTGAAGCTGGCCCATGTGCAGTGCTGATGCACGCAAGAAGCACCCTGCCATGCAGGGTGCCCCCGCGTAGGGGAGTCCCGCGCGCAAGGAGTGTGCCCCATAAGGAAAGCCCGCCCAGTGCAAAAGAAAGTGCAGCCTGACCAAGAATGGTGCCACCCACACGGAGAGCTGATGCAGCAAGATGATGCAAGCAAAAGAAACACAGATTCCCATGCTGCTGACAACAAAAGATGCAGACGAAGAAAGAAGATGCAGCAAATAGACACAGAGAACAAACAACAGGGGTGGGGGGAGGGGAGAGAAATAAATAAATATATCTTTTAAAAAAAGAAAATTATTTAATTACTGCTAACCACAATCCACAGTTCAATCCACCTGTATTTTTCTCATGATTCACCACATTCCCACCACCCTGCAGTAGTGATGTACATTTGCCCTAGCTAACAAAGGACACGCTTGCATTTGTACCATCAAACACCATTCCCATCCACGTCTTTATGTTTATCATGCTTTTCAGTTCCTAGAACATTCTCTAGCATTCTGTTGATTGTTTTTTTACAACCATTTTCAGCCACATCCCCATTTATAAACTAACTGTTAATTACTATGTATTATCAGACACTCTATACATTTACACCCTTATACAGAAAAGTTAATTAAAACTTCTATAGACATTAAATATCAGTAGCCCATCCCTGGCCTTCTCTTATCTGCTTTGAGAATCTACCACCTACCAGAGATCTTGAAGATATTTTCCTACACTTTCTCTAGAAGCTTTAAGGTTCTTGCTTTTATGTTTAGGTTTTTTATTCATTTTGAATTAATTTTTGGATAAGGTGTGAGATAGGGGTCCTCTGTTCTTCTTTTGTCTATAGATACCCAGTTCTTTCAGCACCATTTGTTGAATGGACTGATCTGCCCAAGATGTGTAGATTGGACAGGATAGTCAAAATTCACTTGACCATACATGTGAAGGTCTGTTTCTGAAACATCAATTGATTCCATTTGTCTATGTGTCTGTCTTTATGCCAGTACCATGCTGTTTTACCACTACAGCTAGATAACATGCTTTAAAATCTGGAGATGAGAGTGTGCTTTTCCATTTTAAATGTTTCTGGCTATTCAGAACCTCTTACTGTTCCAAATAAATTTGATAATTATGTTTTCAAATTTTTAAAAAATGTTGGTAGAATTTTTATCAGGATTTCATTGAATCTATACATAAATTAGAGTAGAATTGACATCCTAATGATATTTAGTCTTCCAATGCATGAGCATGGAGTGTGCTTCCAGTTATTTAGGCCGTTTTTCTTTTTCTTTTTTTTAACACTGAGTTGCAGTTTTCTGAATACTAGTGCTTTATATCATTGGTTAGTTTATTCCTGCCTCTTTGAGTGTTATCTGCCATATTTTATTTTCACCATTCTTTTAACATTTGGTACTTATATTGAGGTAATCTTCATTTCAAGATACTCTTCCAGGCCTCTCTCCTGTCTTTTCTTTTCAGGCTTAGTACACCCTTTAGTGTTTCCTGAAGATCTGGTCTCTTCTTTAGAAATTCTCCCAGCTTCTGTTTATCTCTGATATTTTAAACTCACTCTCATTTTTGAAACATAATTTTGCCAAATATAAGATTCTTGAATGGAAGTTTTTCTCTTGTAGAATCATAAATATATCATACCACTGTCTTCTTGTCTCCATGGTTTCTTATGAGAAATCAGCACTTTATCTTATTTGGTATCCTTATTTTTATGCATTGGCTTTATCTTTTTCTCAGAATTCTCACTTTGACTTTGGCATTTACATTTTGATCAGTGTGTGCCTTGAAGTAGTTCTATTTGGAGTATTTTGAATGGGAATACATTAGGCTTCTTAGACAGGGATATCTATGTCCTTCAATAGGGTTGGGAAATTTTCTACCATTATTTCTTCAAATATTAGTTTTGTCCTCCTTTCCCATCTCTTCTCCTTCTGGGATACCCATGGCATGTATGTTTTCAAGATTTTTCATGTCATTAATTCCTTGAGACCTTGTTCAATTTTTTCCATTCTTTTCTTCATCTGTTCTTTTGTATGTTCACTTTCAGAGACCATTTTTAAACTTATCAATCCTTTCTTTTGCCTCCTCAAATCTGCTATTTATGATTCCAATATTTTTAAATTTGACATATTGCACTATTCATTTCCATAAGATATGCTTTTTTTCTATGTATGCCTTCAAATTTACTTTGTGCTCATCCAATGTCTTCTTAATAACCTTAATCTCTTTAGCCACCTCATTGAATTTATTAAGCCGATTTGTTTGAACATCTATGATTAGTTGTCTCAACTTCTTTATGTCATCTGGAGGCTTATCTTGTTCTTTTAACTAGGCCATATCATCCTGTTTCTTGGTGTGGATTATAATTTTTGGTTGTGTCTTGGCATCTGGCTTACTAGAGTATGTATTCTGGGTGCAGTTTTTCTCATTAGTTTCAGGCTTCCTGCCCTTTCTCCCTTGCTGGTTGTGCAGTAGGAGCCAAGGATGTAGTTGGCATTACAAGATATGGAGGCTGAAGCTGCCCTCATTGCAACAGATTCCAAGGAAGCTTCTCCCAACTTTCTCCTTTGCCAGGGAAAGGGACAAAGTCACAGTTTTGTGGAATAGTACAAGTTGTGCTGGCCTAGACTGTAGCTGCCCAGAGAGACTGATGAAGCTTCACACCCTTTTCTCCCTTGCCTTGGGTAGGGGTGGAGCTGTATATGTGGGCAACAATCTAGGCAGTTCAGGTCCAAAGATGACCACATTTGCCCCAGTAGAATACTGATTATTCAGTCTTTGCTAACCAGATGTACTTGTGGTTACCTTGATAGGCTTGTGCAGGGCCCGCCAGCCTCCTCCCTGCAAGAGTTGGGGCTGTAGCCTGGGCTAAGGCTTCAGGGTGGTCTGGGTGAAGTAAACTGGTTCCTATAGTCACTGTGATTTTGTTCAGCCCATTTCCCCCTCACACTGGGGGCAGGGTCTGAATGGAGGACAAAGGCCTCTTTCAGACTTCAACAGTTTCAAACTTTAGATGTTCTTAGTATTATACTTTAGCAAGCCAAATTTACTCATCAGTAGCCGAAAGCAGTGGCCAAATATCTGCTTCTCCCCTGTTTTTAGGAATGTAGCTTCCAATTCCAGCCACAGAATTCCCCCAGTGTGACTTGCATTGCCAACATCCAGTGATCAAATGCCTCTGAGACTTGGCCAGTAATTTCCTTGAGAGACTGCCTCAGGTCCCCCAGCTTCCTCCCTGTAGAGGTGGGGCTGGGGCCTAGGTTAGAACTGCAATATGGCCTAGATGGAAGGAAACCGGTCCCCAATACACTGTAATTTTCAGTCATCCCAGCTTTCCCTCTGCCAGGTGCTGAGTTAAGATGCCTGGTACTGGCCTCTTTCTCACTGGAACTATTTCAAACGTAACTGTCCTTAGGGTTATATTTTTGTCCAGTGAATTTAGTTATCAGTAGCTGAAGTTGGTGCCCAACCCTCTCTTCCTCCCCCATATTTTGAAAGTGGAGCTTTCAATTCCAGCCACAAAGCAGTGGCCAAACTGAAATCATCATATTTCATTGGCTGAGCATCATCCCTTATAACCTAAGCAGTCTTGAATGAATACAGTATATTAAGGCACCCACAGTTACTATTTGATGGCAATAAGAAATGAAAATGGTTATCTAAATTAAAAAAGAAGGTAGAGTAGCAAATCAAATCATCTTTTGTGACAATGAAAAGAAAGGCATGGATGGCAAAGGGTCCAGTGAAGGAAAAGAGTAAGGGAAGTAAATGACCTTCCGTAGGGGAAGCTTTGAATAGGAAGGATCAAGGATTTAATCTTGGGAACCCAGAGTTGAAGGATGATGGGGGAGAATGAAGAATATGGAAGGGATAAGGAAAGAAGATGATACATTTTTAAACATTAAGGAGATACATTGAATAGATAATCAATCCATAAGGCTGTAAAGTTTCAAAGACCCTAACCTAGAGAGTCAATTCACCCTGTCACTTGATGTAAAGTTTCAAAGACCCTAACCTAGAGAGTCAATTCACCCTGTCACTTGATCTGGCTAAGAGAAAAAAAGATTTCTATGGTACAGTCCCCTAAAGGATGTGATTTCTCATACAGATGGAGGAAGCAAACATATTCAAGTCTATTCAAGGAGGAAGCAGCTGGTACTGCAAGACTCACTGCCCTACAGCCCTGGGGAGGAGGTTTGTGTTCGAGGTTGAAGCACTGTGGGAGGATAGCTGCGAACTTGCTGACAGTAATAATCTCCCAGATCTTCAGGCTGGAATCTGCTGGATGGTGAGAGTGAAATCTGTCCCAGACCCACTGCCACTGAATCGATCAGGGACTCCAGATGGCCGGGTGGATGCACCATAGATGAGCAGTTTAGGAGCCTGTCCTGGTTTCTGGTGGTACCAATGTAAGTTGTCACTAACACTCTGACTGGACTTGCACTTGAGGGTGACAGTCTTTCCTGCAGATGCAGCCACAGAGCCTGGAGACTGGGTCATCACGATGTCCCCACTGGCACCTGCAACCAGAAAAGAATATAGAGAATACATTAAATCATGAATGTATAAAATATGTATCTAAAACTAAGTTTTCTTATTTATCTTATATATTCAGATCTGCTTTAGATGAAATGATTTGCTCACTCTGCATGTTAAAACCATTCTCAAAATTTATAAAGATAATACCCTTCTAAATCTCTCACCTGAGGACCAGAACACCAGCAGGATGAGCAGTTGGGAATGTGACATCATCTTGCTCCCCCGTCTGATGTACTCAGTACCCATTTTGAGGGAAACTGCATTAATAGAGCTCTGAGCAGACAACCAAGTCCCCAAGGAGCATATGCAAATCAATAGGGAGTATAAAGCAAATGTACCTGTGCAGTGAGTTGTGAAGATAAATAATGGAAAGAGAAAAATATCATGACCCCAGGAAATGTAACTACACTCCTGCAAATGGCAAGAAATCGGCTTAACACCACACCTTTCAAAAATATTCAGCACAATTTGGAAAATGAAATCTTTTATCAGCAATTGTACTCTTTCAAATCAACTGCACCCATCTTGAAAACAAGAGGAATTTGTAAGAAAATACATGCATCTGTCAGTGTAATGTCAGAACTTAATTAAATGTTATACATATGGTTCCCAAACCTAGGTGGAATATATTCATATCATTGGATAGATTAAGATGCAGTGCACGTATGGTGTATCTATCTCAGTCTAGATTTTGAACAGATATTTGATATGTACATCTTACCAGGTGCAATGGATGTGTCATGATGATGGGAGTGAGGGTTGCTGGGGGGGGAGTGGTGGGGTGGGGGTGGTAGGATTGAATGGGACCTCATTTTTTTTAATGTAATATTTTTACAAAATCAATAAAAAAAAGAAAAAAAAAGAAAAAAAGAAAAAAAAGTAGATTAACAATAAATAAATAAATAAATAAACAGATATTTGAAGCTCCTCTTCAACATCCCGAAGGCACCTCACTTAACATATCCAAAACAAGACCTTCGTATTGCCCTTAATACAAATAATACTCCCAGAAATGAGTCCCCAGATACTTACAAGTCACCCTTAGCACTGTCATTTAAGTCAGTCACTTTATAAAACCACTAATGACCTGATTAGCAGAACTGAAGTGTAACACCTCCACCCAGTCATGATAGGTAAAATGGCTTCAGCTCCCAAGGTCTGAAGAGCAGTTTATTTATTCCTATCCAAAACTAATACTTTTAGAACTATGCAGATAGCAATATGAACACTTCTAGGCATAGGACACTATTCTGTGGATAACTAGGGTAACAGTGAGTGGTGCCCCTCGCATTTCCACCCCTTGACTCCAGGATTGTGAATCCCAGCTAGGGGAGAAATAGCACCATAGAGTGAATGCTGATTTAGAGCATACAAAGCTTCCTGGAAAGCATTGCTCCAGCACTCCAGGTACTGTCACCTAGGTGACAAGGTAAGTGAGCCCTCATAGGATCAATACACTGAGATGGAAGATCCCTGTATTTCTTGGGTTTATCTCCCATCCTCTCTCCTCTGAAAGTCAGGTTATTCATTAACAGCGATTACTATAATCCTAGTACAAAATAAGAGTACCAGGACTGCATGAGATTGCAACTAGTATTTGTATAATGAGTATATGAATGAAACTATAATTAAATAAATGATACAAATAAATTATGTCAAGTTTATTTACAAGTAAAACAGAATACTAAGCAATAAACTAATGAGTAATTTTAGATTTTTTTTTGCTATTTCATAAATTTGCAGAAATGAAAATAATCAGCATAGCCATAAATATTCAAGGGGAAATAAATTTTGATACAGGGTAATGCTACCAAATATGAAAAATATTTTAGGAATTAGTGCTCTTGGATGCAAACAACAGAATTGGAGTGGGTTTTGCTAAGCAAAAATGAAACTATAAAATGAATATCATGTGGCTTGCAGATCTGATCACAAGCAGGGCAGCATAGGAATTGTGTTGGAAGTTTGATGGCATTAATACAGTCTGGGACATCATTAAAAGAGAAAGACATGATCCCACTCCTACCACAGATGGGTGGTGGACCCTCCTAATGGCAACATCAATGCTGGATGCCAGTCATGAGACATTGCAGTTTGAGGACATCTACTGCTGCCATGATGGCAGAGGATTCAGTCTGAAATATTTTAGACTCAGAGATGCATATTAGAAAAATTTCTACATGTTATGTCCAAATTGTGTGACTCTAGTGCTGTAAATAAATTGCTAAATGCAATTACTGTTTTCCAACTTAGTGTTTTTAGAGAATCCAAGACAAGATATGACCTCTTCCTGTATATAAGTATATAAGTAAGGAGAAATAGAACCAGCAAGATGGTGGCAAGTAAGGAGCTCCTAGCATCAGCTCATGCTACAGGTCATTTAGTAATCCCCCAGAGCTATCTAAAGCACCTGTCGGGTGGCTCCAGGAGACAAGAAGGTCATCGTCCAACATCGTGGAAAGATTGGAAGGAGGATACTCACTATCTGCAGAGAAGATTTAAAAGTAGGGCACTCCACATCCCAAAGGCTGGTACCCATCTTCCACTGGCTACACGTGCTACCTAAGGAGTAATTCCATGGCTGGAATTGGAAGCTCCACTTCCCAAAATCGGGAAGGAAGAGAGGCTTATGTACCAACTTAAGACAGTGATCATTAAATCTGGTGAGCTATTTTATAATCCTAAGAAGAGGTAAAGTCTGAACCTGTCCAGGTCAGAAAGAGGCCAGAAAGACCATTTTAACTCCACCTCTGGCACAAGGGGAAGCAGTATGTACTGAAAATCACAGTGCAGGTAGGGACCAGCTTCTTCCATCCTGACCAAATTGCTATTCTAGCATAAACCCCATCCCCACCTGTGGCAGGGACATAACTGGAAAGGCATGCACCAGCCTATCCAGGAAAATATAGGCCACACCAAGGAGGCTGGTGATCATCCTACTTTGCTGTGCAGGCCACCTCAGGGGCCATCCTGTGTCTGGAATTTGAATCTCCATTTCCCAAAAACAGGGAGGAAGAGAGAGTTGACCACTGATTTCAGCTATTGATTAATGAATTTGGATGGCTACAGTATAAATCTAAAAATCGCTAAAGTTTTAAAATGACCAAATCAGAAAGTGATTGGTAACCACCATTTTAACTATGCACAGATGAGGGCAAGCAGGCTCACTGAAAATCACCGTGATTGAAGGAACAGGTATCTTTCATCCAGGTTGTCCTGCAGCCCAAGCTAAGCTTCACCCCACCTCTAGTAGGGAGAACTTGTCAAGCCCTGCAACAGCCTTTCCAGGTAAATGACGGTGCATTTGGCTAGCAGTAACAGAATAGCATGATATGTATGGCACAACTGCGGTCACCTTGGACCTGTAATGCATAGATTGCTCCCCACACCTGTAGCTCCATCCCAGCCCCAGGAAGGGGAGAAAGGCACTTGAAGCTTCATAAGTCTATCTGGGCAATCACAGTCTAGAACTACACAACTTGGATTATTATACACAGATGTAGCTTGGTCCAAACACCTGGCAAGAAGAAATGTGGAAGAAATTTCATCAGTCCCTGGGGCACTGAGGGCTCCTTGAGCCTCCACAGCTCACAACACCAAGTGCATCCTTGGCTCCTACTACACAACCAGCAAGGTAGAAAGGGCAAGAAATCCCTAAACTAAAGAGCAAAACTCCACCCAGAATGAATACTCTAGTAAGCCAGACATCAAGGTACCAACAAAAAATTTCTATCCATGCTAAGAAACAGGAAGATATGACCCAGATAAAGGAGCAAGATAGGCCTCCAGATGGCATAAAGGAGTTGAAACAACTAATTATAGACGTTTAAACAAATCTCCTTAATAAACTCATTGAGATGGTGAAAGAGATTAAGGATATTAAGTAGATGTTGGATGAGAACAAAGAAGATGAACGCATACATAGAAAAATAGCAGATATTATTCGAATGAAAGACACAATAAATGAAATTTAAAATATGCTACAATCATGTAATAGCAGATTTTAGGTAGCAGAAGAAAGGATGGGTGAGCTTGAATAAATCGCCCCTGAAAGTGAACAAACAAAAGAATATATGAAGAAAAGAAGGAAAAAAATTGAACAGCTTCCAGGGAAATAAATGACAGCAAGTGACACACAAACATATGTGTCATGGATGTCCCAGAAGAAGAAGAGAAGGTAAAGGGACTGAAGGAATACTTGAAGACA
This sequence comes from Dasypus novemcinctus, assembly GCF_030445035.2. Taxonomy (NCBI): domain Eukaryota; kingdom Metazoa; phylum Chordata; class Mammalia; order Cingulata; family Dasypodidae; genus Dasypus; species Dasypus novemcinctus. Next base: position 84,665,383 of record NC_080689.1, on the reverse strand, counting down.
TAATGTTAGAAAATATCCCAAACCTACTGAAGGACAGAGATTTCCATATCAAGAAGCACAACATCTTCTGATGGTTACAGAGACCCACAGGCTCTTTGGTCATGGCGGAAGGACTTCAGTGCCATGTCAGTTGACCCTACTGTGGAGTTTGTGTTCCTGAGTGTGATGGAGTTGGACTCAGATGTGAACTTTGTCCACAAACCTCTCCTGTTACTTTTAATGGATCTGTAGTTGGCACTGGGGTTTAGTGTATACCCTGAATCTCTGGATTGATCATGGATAGCCAGGCCCTGAGCCTCAATGAACTTGCAACTCCTGCACTCTGGTTTATTGGACTTACCCCACTCAGATAATATGGAGGTGAGGAAGGTCAACCACCACACCAGGGAGCCAAGAGTGCCTACAACTGAAAGCAGGAGGATTGCATCCAGCAGCCATGTGGAATCTAAGCCCCCTCTTGATATAGATGTGGAGTGGACATGGCCATTCTAGGGTCCACAGGATGGAGGAATAGAGTATGGATTCGAGTGGACTTACTGATATTCTATTCATGAGCTATTGTGATTAGTAATTAAAGAAAATGTGGCATTGGTGTGGAGAAAGTGGCCACAGTAGCTGCTGGGGTTAAGGAGTGGGAAGAAGAGATGTGATGTGGGGGCATTTTCGGGACTTGGAGTTGTCCTGGGTGGTGCTGCAGGGACAGTTACCAGACATTGTATGTCCTCCCATGGCACACTGGGTGGACTGTGGGAAAGTGTGGGCTATGGTGTGGACCATTGACCATGAGGTACAGCGGTGCTCAGAGATGTATTCACCAAATGCAATGAATGTTTCATGATAATGGAGGAGGTTGTTGTCATGGGAGGAGTGGGGTGAGGGGAGGCAGGGGTTATATGGGGACCTCATATTTTTTCATGTAACATTAAAAAAAAAGGACAAAAAATAATAATACTTAATTAGTCTTCAAAAACCTTCAAACCAAGAAAAGCCCAGGATCAGATGGCTTCACAGTTGAATTCTACCAAGCATTCCAGAAAGAACTAACAGCAATCCTACTTAAATTCTTCCAAAAACTACATATGGGGGGAGCATTGTCTATCTAACTCATTTTATGATACCAAAATAACCCAAATACTGAAACCACATAAAGATGTCACCAGAAAAGAAACCACTGACCAATCTTTTTTTTTTTTTTTTTTTTTTTAGTAGATATAGAATTCTGATTTTATTTTGGCAAAAGAATAGACACATAAATTGATGGAACAGAATACAGAGTTCAGAAATACATGCACTCAAAATGCAGACAAATATAATCAATTGATACTTTTACAAATGTGCAGAGGTAATTTAATGAAGAACAGACAGACTTTTCAACTAATTAGGCAGGAATAACTGGATATTCATGTATATAAAAAGAAACCTCAATCTATAACTCAGACTTCATACAAAAATTAATTCAAATAAATCATAGATATAAATGTAAATTTTTTTTTTAATTTTTTTATTTTTTATTGACTTTGTAATAATATTACTGATGATGCAACTGGAAAAGGACCTTATATGGAAGATTCAATGCGGATCAGCAGAATATCAATGTCTACATAAAATAACATGACTTTAAAATGCTGTTTGACCTAAAGTAAGGGGGAAATGGAAAGGAGAAATGAGTTTATATGGCTACGAGTTTCTAAAAAAGAGTCTGGAGGCTGGCAGAAGGATTGCCCTCATGCACAACTGAGCAGAGTCAGAGAGACAGATAAAGCAGATACAACCCCCAGATATTGGTTCCTATGAAGGCTAAAGAGACCCATGAGAGTTATGGTCATGGCCGATGGGGTTGACTACCAGGGAAGATGGCCCCTCTTTGGAAACGGTGTTTATGTGTGATGAATCTGGACTCAGATGGGATCTCCCTTCATAAGGCTTTCATGCTAATGTGATAGAGGTGCAGTTAACGTTGGGGTTTAAGATAGATTTAGGGGATTTGAATCTCTGGACCGACAATGTGATAACCAGGTCCTGAGCCTCAACAGACTCCAGCACCTACAATCTGATTTATTGGACTTACCACACTCAGCTAAGATGGAGTTGAAGAAGGACAATCACCACACCATGGAGCCTAGAGTGATTACAACCGAAAATGGGAGGATTGCATCCAGCATCCATGTGGAATCTGAGCCTCCTCTTGACATAGAGGTGCAATGGACACTACCAATCCAATGTCCACAAAGAAGAGGTGGCATTGGATTGGGAAAAGTGGACATGGTGGACGATGGGTGTGGGGAAAGGCAGGAAGAGATGAGAGGTGGAGGCGTCTTTGGGTCATGGAGCTGCCCTGGATGGTGCCTCAGAGGTAATCACTGGACATTGTAAATCCTCACAGGGCCCACTGGATGGAATGGAGGCGAGTATGGACCATGATGTGGACCATTGTCTATGAGGTGCAGATGTGCCCAAAGATGTACTTACCAAATCCGATGGATATGTCATGATGATGGGAACGAGTGTTGTTGGGGGGGGGAGAGGGAGGGGGGGGGGTGGGGATGAATGGGACCTCACATATATATTTTTAATGTAATATTATTACAAAGTCAATAAAAAAAAAAGAAAAGGAAAAAAATATATATATATGTGAGGTCCCATTCAACCCCACCCCCCCACCCCCCATCTCCCCCCCCCCCCAACAACACTCGTTCCCATCATCATGACACATCCATTGGATTTGGTAAGTACATCTTTGGGCACCTCTGCACCTCATATACATTGGTTCACATCATGGCCCATACTCTCCTCTATTCCATCAAGTGGGCCCTGTGAGGATTTACAATGTCCGGTGATTACCTCTGAAGCACCATCCAGGCAGCTCCATGTCCCGAAGACGCCTCCACCTCTCATCTCTTCCTGCCTTTCCCCATACCCTTTGTCCATTATGTCCACTTTTCCCAATCCAATGCCACCTCTTCTATGTGGACATTGGATTGGTTGTGTCCATTGCACCTCTATGTCAAGAGGAGGCTCAGATTCCACCTGGATGCTGGATGCAATCCTCCCATTTTCAGTTGTAATCACTCTAGGCTCCATGGTGTGGTGGTTGTCCTTCTTCAACTCCATCTTAGCTGAGTGTGGTAAGTCCAATAAATCAGATTGTAGGTGCTGGAGTCTGTTGAGGCTCAGGATCTGGCTATCACATTGTCAGTCCAGAGATTCAAATCCCCTAAATGACCAATCTTTTTAATGAACCTCCAACCTAAAATCCTCAATAAAATATGTGCAAAACATATTCAGCAGCAGATCAAATCAATTTTAGACCATGATCAAGTAGGTTTAATCTGTGATATGCAAGGATGGGTCAATATTTTAAAAATCATTAAATATAATGCACCAAGTTAGCAGATCAAAAGAAAAAAATCACATGATCATTTTGATTGATGTAGAAAAAAACATTTGACAAAGATACACCATCTTTGTTTATAAAAACACTTCAAAAGACAGGAATAGAAGAAAAATTTCCCATGGTGATTAAGGGCATTTATGAAAATCCCACAGCAGAGAGGTGGGTCAAAATGATGTCAAAATAATTGTACCCACATCATCTCACCTGCAAAGAAAATGGCTGAGTGGGGATAAAATCCTGCCTGAATGAGCTGTTTTGGGGAACCCACAAAGCAGGAGGCTTCTGGAGAGCGATCTGGAGTGCCAAAATTATCAAGGTAAAACCACGGGTTTCTGGTGCTTGTGGAGCTGGGGGAAGGCAAGCCCCACCCTTAGGGCAGGAAGCCACAGCTTTCCCTGAATCCCGTGATCCCTGGACACGCCTTCACCCAAACCATGTTCCCCGAACCCACATTCCCTGAACCCAGCATTACCAAACCCCAAACCCGGTGCGGACCCCACCGGTCTCAGACAAACTACAAGATTTGGAGGGTTCTGATGAAGGGCACTGAGGGGTCTGATGAATATGGGTTCAAACCATGGGTGCCCCTTTTTGAGCTTTAAGAAGCACGCCATATGGCCTGAGGCAAAACTAGGAACAGGTGAGAGGCGAATCTGCTGAGGCAGACTGATTTACCTAAACTGCCTGGGATAAGGATATTGGTCTAGGAGAATGGAGAGTCAGGTAATTAACTAGTCCTTGTAACACACCTAAGGAGGGGGACAGTGGGAAGTGCTTGGTAGGTTTCCAAGAGCATATTTAGGGTCCCTGGCAAGGTGTGATTGCTCTCTCTCAAAAAGACTGAAAATCATTATTTTCTGTGGTGAGTTGGATCACCAGGGTCCCAATTGATCCTGGAAGGGGAGGTCTCACGCGGTCTTGCTGCTAAAACCAGCAGGAAACCAGCACTTAATCTCATTGAGCTTCCCTTGTATGGGATGGTTCTCTTTTCTCTTACTGCCTTCAGTATTTTCTCTTTGTCTTGAGCATTGGATAATTTGACAAGTATATGTCAGGGTAGGCCTGTTGGGATTTGTACTGTTTGGGGTGTGCTGCACTTCCTGGACATGTACATCCATCTCCTCAATAGGTTTGGAAAATTTTCAAGCATTATTCCCTCAACACCCCTTCTGTTCCCATTCCCTTCTCTTCTCCTTCTGGAGTGCCTATAAAGTGAATGCTTGGGCATTTTGTGTTGTTATTCAGAGCCCTAAGTCCCTGCTGATTTTTTTCTCTCTTTTTATCTACCAATTCTACTATATCTTTGATTTCATATGTACTGTCTTCCACCTAAATATTTCTTTCCTTTGCCTCTTCAAATCCGCTGTTATTTGCTGGGAGTGCATTTTTTATTTCTTTGACTGTGCCATTCATTATCATCATATCTGTTATATTTTTATGTATGTTTATAATTTCTTCAGTATACTCTCCAAGTGTGTTCTTAATATCATTAATCTTTACCTTCACATCATTATTTTGGTCCATGATAGTTGTTTGGACAAATTTGATTAATTTTGTTGCTGTCTGGTCATAATTTTTTCTTGACGGGATTGTTTGGTTGATTAGCTTCTCCTAGTTTTATGTTTTATTTAGGTGCTGTTTTTGTGTGTGTGTTGAGTTTTCTCTTTGCCACTTTGTTCTTCTTATTCTATTTCCTTGTTGTTGTCTAAGTTCCCTAGAAGGAAAAAGATTAGGGCCAGGGAAAGAAAAAGAGATAATAAAAGAAAAAGTGTAATAGTAGGATTGATTGTAAATGTTACCCAAAGAACCATATGAGACCTAGGAGGATGAACATTAAACTCATGTAAGCAGTGCAAAGTTATATGAATAAAAAATGGAGCATCTATCATAAAACGAGAAACTGAATATGGAGAAGAATTGCTGAAGGCAGGGAGAGGGAAAAAGCTGTGATATTGGGACATTTTTGGGACTTGGAGTTGTCCTTAAGGATATTGCAGGGACAGATCCAGGACATTATATATCCTATCAAAACCCACTGAGTGGACTTGGAGGGAGTGGAAACTACACCGCAAACTATAATCCATGCTGTGTAGCAATACTCCAAAAAATATTCATCAAATGCAATGAATGTACCATACTAATGAAAGAAATTGTCAATGTGGGAGGACTGGGGTTGTGGGGAGCATATCTTTCTGAAAAAGGTAATAAAAAGGTAAAAAATATATATATATATATATGTCTATATTTCAGCTGGCAGGTTTGCTGATGTCACACTGTGACCCTATTCTCTTCCTCCTGTCCTCGGCCAGCTGCACCTTCATCCTGTACTTGCTTTTGAAGTGACCACGCCCTGGGCCCAAGACAGGGATGGGCCAAGAAGGCTGGCAGCAGGTCAACCCATCCATTTCCTGCAGACCTGGAGTCCTCAGAGACCACAGGAAGGAGCCCCAGGGCTCTGTGTACCTCCTTCTGAAGCTCCTGCCTCTACACTCTACACACAGGGCTTCACCAACAGAGGCTCCAGCTCCTCGGTGCTTTAGCTGGTGCTTTGTTTGGTCCATGGCTGGAGCACCTGCTGCACGATTTGCAAACATCTGTGGGGGCTACATGCTGCTACCTGCTCTCCAAGACTTTTGGCAAACAGTTGATGGTCTCCTGCTTCCTGGTAAAGTGGCCCAAACCATTTCATTTGTGTACAGACAGTCTCCATCCTATTATCCCTTACCTCTCTGGATGCTCTTTTCTTCCAGAAAACTCCCATCAAATTGCCACCATTTCCCTAGTGATCTTAGTTCCTGGGATGCTTTTCCAAAAATGCATCCACAAACACCTGTAATTTGAAAGGAACAAGAAACTCTATTCATCAAAATAGCAGAAAATGAGTGTTTCCTCCACAATTTCTTGCAAATGACCTACCTCTTTCACAATCCAAGAGAAGCAAGCTGACAAGCTGCCTGGGACTTGCACATGGAGCTGAATACACAATGACTTCTGTGGTTCTGTTTGTGTTAAAAAATGCACTAAAGTCACCATATTTATCAAACCTCCTTCTGATCTCATGCCCTTACAATAAAGCTGATTGCACACAGACTACTTCGGATGAATGGAGCAAACACTGTATGACTTAGATCTATGTTCTGGAGAAATTCTTATCCATCTGGATGATTGGTGACAGGGCCTTGATCCACCTGAATACAATGACCATCATTACATTTTCTAATCTGTGTTTCTGTATTGGAATCCCTTTACCTCCACCTGCTAGGGGGAAAGACTCAACCCACCAGGATATCAGTCAATGTATTCCCTGAATGTTCTTCTATTTGTCATTTGACAAGAAGAACTGAGGAATAACTTTCTTTAATGTTTTAATTAAAAGAGAAAACCTTGGCTTCTGATATTATTATGTTTCATTTTACTAATAATTACCATAAAGTTCCCAAAGCTTCCTGATGCTACAGTACTGAATTGGCACGAACCATGTTAATAATTCCAAGGACAGAAGGACATGGACAGATAAACTGACCAGCTCTGTGACCTTGTGCCCTACAAGAGTGGCTCACCATTACCTACCAGAACTGTTGTCCTTGAGCTAAATCTGCTGGAATTTTCTTGCCAAGAGCCTTAACTACAACTGTTGCTCTAATCAATCTTCTGTTCAGCAGGAAGAATGAATTCCTGGATGTGTTTTGGTGCATCAGATAATGCTTTGACACCAAGGACTTCATTTGTAAAATGGGTTTCTTTTGAAGAAGCTTCAGTATCAAAAGTGGAGGTGAAGTTGTACTTTGAACTGGAGTAGGTGAGGGGAAGGATGAACAAGGAATTTTTGCACCATTGCAAGTGTGTGCCCTTTGCTTTTAGCAGGACTCTCGAATTTTCACCGTTGTCCAGATTTTGCAACAAAGTGACTTATCACTTCTAAATTTACAGGCAGTTTCCCAAACAAATGGATATAAATGGCTTCAGTTTCCAAAAATGTTGGGTCCGCAATCCTGGTGAAATAATAATTCATGCTGGAAAACAATATCAACAAAAAGAAAGACTAAAGAAGATTAGACAAAAGAGAGAAAAGAGAAAGAGCGGAAGAGAAGAAAATGTGTAACTTTGGGCAGAAATTTTATAAAAGTCAGGCACCAAATAATTTTTTAACTCTAAAGCCATTTTACCCTTAAGTATTTAAGAATAGTGTAAAGAGTCTACCTTCATATCCACAGTTTCTGAGGACTCTAGAGACATCTGGACACTATCAGTAGAGCAGACAACCCCAGCAAATCAGCACCCATCTGTGGGACATTCCTTTGAATATACATTAAACTATCTCTCCAACGTAACACAGTTAAGCTCCTTTATAATTTCCTTACACATGGTTCTTCTTCCCCTTTTACTTGAACCTGTAATTAGCACTATATCCATTAAATATCTGTCCCTAAAATGTAAATCTTCAGTCTGTTCATTAGCCAGGTAAGCCTGAATCCCAGCAGAGTTGCAGCCAACGCCTCCTCTCCAGTTTATATGACTTACTCAGGACAACTAACAAAACAATGATGAAAAACAAGGTCAATGCGAAAAAAATGAAGAGAATATATATAACTTAAGGCCAGACAGTTCCATCCATCTCCCCTATGGAATCTCAGCTCCCTCTAAGTCAGAGGCAAAGTAGGCCTCACCATCACAAAGGCCTCCAATTGAGGAATGAACAAATGTAAGGGGGAATGCACCTATAGACCAAAGTAAACTTATTATTCTAGTAATTGAAGAATTTATAATATCAATATAAAGACAGTGGTCTCCAGAGATTCTGAGGGGAGGGAGAGGGAAGAATAGTATAACGTGGCATTTTTGAAATGACAGAAGTGTCCTGCATAATATTGCAATGGCACATAGAGGCCGTAATAGATTTTATCAAAACTAAGCAATGGTGAGCTGCAAAGTGCAAACTATAATGGAACACGTAGGCCATGGCTAGTAGTAATGCTTCATTATGCATTCATTATTGTAACCTACTAACATGCAAATTAAAGAGGGTGTTAATATGGGAGAATGTGACAGTAAAAGGTGTTGGGGTTTTGGGGAATCCCCTGATTTTTCATGAAACTTTTCTGTAATCTAAAATTTCTTTCAAAATAAATTTTAAAATAATTCAAGTGAAAACTGCCTATATTGTAATAACATTGAATGTTAATTTATTAAACTTCCAAATCAAAAGACACAGATTGTCAGAACAGATAAGAAAATATAATTTATTTCTATTCTGTCTACAAAACACTCACCTTAGGCCTAAGGATACAAAAACATAGAAAATGAAAGGCTGGAAGAAGATATTCTATGCATGCAGTAATTTAACCAAAATTCAGTTTACTCATTAGTAGCGTCTAGAAACACTACTGGTTTTTGCTCTTTGAACTTATATCAAGCCACTTTGATGAGCTCTTTTACTAGATCTAGTAACTTTTTCATAGATATTTTAGAATTCTCTAAATGTAGGAATATGTTATGTGCAAACACCAAGAGGTCACTTCCTTGTTTGCAATTTGGGTGCCTTTCATTTATTTTTTTCATTTAAGCACTTTAGCTAGAACTTCTAGTACAATGCTTAATAACAATGATTCCAGGGGTATTTCTGTCTTGTTTACAATCTTAGAGGGAATGTTTTAAAACTTTTTAAAAAAATTTTCTTATTCTATTTATTCTTAATTTTCTTTTCTTGAAGGTATATGGATAAAAAAGTGACATTAAAATATAAGACTATACGATTTTCAAAATTTTTAGTTATCTTATACTTTACATCAGAGTTTACACTTTAGCCTATAGATTTTTATACATTTTTTGGTGTAATGTAACATGTCCTATATTCATCATTGCATGACCTCGTGGTACACTTCCATTGCCCCACAATTGCACTGATTCCATCTATTCAACATCTCTTTCCCCCTGCCCCAGGGCCCACAGTGGCAATCAATCTTCATTACCATATTGAAGGACCATATTCAGAGATACTTGTAGCAGTGTTGAAGGCTTGACATACCCGAATGCCCTAACCCATTAGAAGCCACCCATTCTCTGGAGAGAAACAATTCCCTCTGTTTGAGAGCATCAGCCCTCCCCAGGATGTGGGTATATCTTCACTCTCATTGTATGGGTCTTCACCCAATGATATAATTCACTATGACAAAATGAGCACTCACACACTCCCTAGAAGCCTGTCCTGTGTCAGATGCCCCCCCACTTAAGCATCTTAAACAGATAACCTTCCTTATTATAATTTCTAGAGTTTTCTCAACAATTATAGTTTCAATGACCTACCTGACAATTTCCTATGTTCAAATGTTCCCCCTACACTTCCCCAAATTTCTTGGGCCATCTGACCCATCCTCTTATCCCTAGCCCCCCTCAAGTCTGCAACTATCCACCCAAAGGTATCCTTATGCCCCCATTTTATCCTTTCCCTGTACTATGATGTGGGGGCATTTTCAGGACTTGGAGTTGTTCTGGGTGGTACTGCAGGGACAGATGCTGGACATTGTATGTCCTGCCATGGTCCACTGGGTGGACTGGGGGAGAGTGTAAACTGCAATGTAAACCACTATCCATGCGGAGCAGCAGTGCTCCAAAATGTATTGACCAAATGCAATGAATGTCCCACGATGATGAAAGAGGTTGTTGATGTTGGAGGAGTGGCATGAGGGGTGTGGGAGGTATATGGGGACCTCATATTTTTTTGGCAGTAAAACAAAAAAAAATAAAGGGGGAAACAAATATATATAAGAGGTACCCATATACCCACACCCTGCCCCACCCTACTCCTATCACATCAGCGACATCTTTGATCATTGTGGCATGTTCATTGCATTTGTTGAATACATTTTGGAGCACTGCTACGTTGAGAATGATGTTCACTGTGAGTCTTCAATACATGCCCTTTATCGAGTTGAGGAAGTTTCCTTTTATTCCTATTTTTCAAAGAACTTTTATCTAGAAAGGGTGTCGTATTTGGCCACCTAATTCTTTGGCATCAGTGAAGATGATGACAAAGTTTTCTTCCCTTTGATTGTTATGCTGGTGGATTATGTTAATTCATTTTCTTGTTTTGAACCACCCTTGTACATCAGTAATAAAACCTATACGTGCATGCTGTGTAATACTTTTACTGTGCTGTTGGATTTGATTTGCAGGTATTTGTTGAGAATTTTTGCATCTTTCCTCATGACAGAAATTGGTCTGTAAATTTCTTTTTTCATAGTATCTAATCTGGTTTTGGTATGGTATTAAGGCAATGTTGGCTTCATAACATGAGCTGGGTAATGCTCTATCCTCCTCAGGATTTTGGAAGAGTTTAAAGAGGACTGATCCTCATTCTTCTAGAAATGTTTGATAGAATTTCCTTGGGAAGCCATTGGTCTTGGACTTTTCCTTGTTAGTAGATTTCTCTTGTCTATTTCAATTTCTTTATGCGGATTTACTTCTTGACTCCTTGTAAAGTCAAAGTAGTTGTTTGTGCTTCTTCAGAATTTGTCCGTTTCACATGGCTTGTCTAATTTCTTGGCACAAAGTTTTTTTTTAATGAAATCCTCTTATGATCCATTTTATTTATTTGGTGTCAGTCTTAGTGTCCCTCCATTCATTTCTGATTTCATTTGTTTGCATCATCTATCTTTTTTCTGCTAAATGTTTATAAATTTTATGGTATTTCTCAAGAAAAATATTTTGGTTTTATTGGTTTTCACTATAGATAAAAACATCTAAGTACCATTTATTCCTGCTATAATCTTTGTTATTTCTTTCTGCTAATTTGGGATTGGGTGCTATCCTTTTCCTCATTCATGGAAGACAATAATATCTTTTTATTTTAGCTCTTTCATACTTTTTAATATAAGAAGGTAGGGCTATATATTTCACTCCTAGAACTTCCTTCACTGTATACTATAAGTTTTGAAAAGCTGTTTTCATTTTCATTGAAATCTACAGATTTACTAATTTCTGTAACAGTTTCTTCTTTGATGTACTGTTTATTTTAAAATTTATTATTTATTGTCTATGTATTTGCAAATATTCCCATTCTCTGTCTCTAATGAATTTCCAGCTTCATTCGATTCACGATGCATGACAGTGCTTGGTCTAATTTCAAACTTTTAAAATTTTTGAGACCCAATTTTAGCTCCACAGATGGTCTGTCCTGGAGAAAGATCCATGAACACTTTAAAAGAATGCATACCCTGCTGATTGGAGGTGCAATTACCTTTATATCTTTTAGGTCTAGCTTGTTAGCATATTGTTCAAGTTCTCTGCTTACTCTTTTATCCTCAGTCTATTTGTTCTATTGGTGATTGTAGAGACATTTTTTCTCCCTTCAGTACTGTTCCAGTTTGCCTGATGTATTTTGCGTCTCCCTGGTTAGGTCCATAGATATTTATGCCTGTTACTCCTTCCTAGTGAATTGTCCCTCTTAATAAATATAATGGCCTACTGAATCTCTATTCATTTAAAATATCTTTTTTCTGACATTTGTATAGCTGTCCCTGCTCTTGTTTTGGATACATTTGAGAAAAATATCATTTTCCATCCTTTCAATATCAGCCTATTTGTTTGTTTTGGTCTAATGTGACTCTCTTGCATTTTTTAAAATCCATTCTGTTATCCTGAGTCTTTTGACTGGGAAGGTTTTTCCATCAACATTCAATGTTATTATTTTAACATCATTATTTACTTACACCATTTTATCCATTGACAGGCATGGGTAAGTGGATTCATACTGTCTGTTCTGAGGGTGGAGGACTGGGGGCCAGCAAATGCAGATTTACTCATGGATCTTCTGCCCTGAGACACCTTTTCTTGACCCCTCTCTCTTCTGGGTGCTGAACAGTCTTCCCCTGCTGTCCTAAACCTTAGATCTCTGTTCTGACAGTGCCTGCCTGTCCTCTAGCTATTTTTCTGGGAGAGAAGTGAGTTCTGTGTCTCTCTAATGTTCTGTCTTCCTGGATGTTCTCCCATTGAACATTTTCTCAGCACAGCTCCTGCACTTCATGCTCTTTCCCAGTTAACACCCAACACAACATGTTCTTTTTTGTTTGTGTCTTTATTTATTTTCTAATATTACATTCAAAAAATATGAGGTCCTCATATACCTCCCAGATCCTTCACCCCCTCCTCCCCCCATAGCAACAATCTCCTCCACCATCATGAGACATTCATTGCATTTGGTGAACACATCCCTGAGCACCGCAGCACCTCATGGTCAATGGTCCACATCATAGCACTCACTCTCCCACATTCCACCCAGTGGGCCATGGGAACATGTTCTTGATGCAGATATATCATCAGAATGAATGAGTGTGGAAGGCTTGATTAACTCTGGCAGCTTTCACATCTTTCAGGATCCTCAAACAATTGTGCATGGTTTGGGACACTTGTTTCCCCACAGTGCTCTAAACACACAAAATATACCTTTAACTACTGTTTATCTTAATAGAAAAATAAGTTCAAAAACTTCAGCAGGAAATTCTGAATCTAGGAGCACATATTTTTTTAACCATTAAATTTTATAAACCATTGCATTGTTTAAGACATAGGTCGAGTTTATATTGCTCAAGCCATACCATCTTTTTTTTTTTTTCACAATATTGTATTTCTAAAGGAGTTAGGATGATGCATTATATCTTTCGTAAAGAAGTCTCAGGTGCAATTCCTCTTATGAATATTTCAGGAAGCAGGTTTTATTATTCAGTCTTACCCTTGAAAACAAGATAAATAATTGGTCTTGAATGATCAGATTTGGTGACAAACTCATTGAATATTAATGTGTACAATAAAATATAATGTTTGCAAGTAAAACACATAGTGTTAGGAGAAGCCATGCTTTTCTGTATGAAGTGCACCCTATTTTCAAGTAATTTCCAAGTAAATTCATAGAAAACAATTACAGAAGCTTGTCCATAATTGAAACCTGGAGTTGGAAAAGGGCATTAATGGAGAGATGCTTAAATTCAAATAAAATCTGGGGTTAATTATTTTAGATGTATAATGCACCATGGTTACAAGAAATGTTAACATTTTGTATACTGGCATATGGCAAACAGAAATTCTACAGATTTCTTTAAATCTAAAATAAAAATAAATTTTATTTTAAAAACAGTCAGATAGATGTATTTGTAAAGCTGACTGGACACTGGATGGGCCATCATTCTTTGTCACCTAATTTTTCTTTGCTCATTCCAAATACTCCTCTTTTAATGCAGCCCTCTTCAAACCAGGGTATTTGGAACACCGATGTATACAAATGTTCTCCCAGAGATTCCTGAGCATAAATGTCTGATAGGGAGTTAAATTCCTCACCTTACTATTCTGCTTAACCTATTTACAAAAATTATCTACCTAAGAACAGTCAAGTTATTCTTCTAAGTTCTCAATCATCTTTCTTTAATTTACTAAAAAAAAAGCTACCATTCATCTATCTTGCTCATTTCCTACAGTATCAAATGAAGAATTTTCAAATCTCACACCAGGCTCATTGAGAAAGTATGTGATTGGATTGTAGAAAGTGGGCAATAATTCAACCCACAAATCCAACAGTTTTTCAAGTGTTGTCATTTAACAAAATCTAGGGACACCTCATATAAATTCCAGCCCAAACATTTCAAAATGCTATAGTGGAATTTCAAAATTAAAATATTCCTGGAGCTCTCATCTTTAATTATTTCAATTCTTGCTTTGCTTTCAAATTTAAAAAAAAATATTTTTCCTAGTTGCAATTCCCTGAAAAATGAAAAGCTGTCCTTTTTGGCATATCATTGAATAACTGGATTGAAGATTGCCCACCGATTTTCAATAATATTTGCATACAATTTAGTGGACATTCCCGCACAAACCTCATTATCAATGCTCACTTAGGCTGGATTAGTACATCTTTAAAGGCTCAATGTTTTATGAAAATTAGCTCATAATAGGCAGTTAGGAGAAAAGGCATGTACTGAATTATTTCATTTTCTTTGATATCTACATACATAAAATTTACTATTCATTTATTCTGTGTGTGCATGTGACAGTATTGTGAGTTTGTGTGTTTACAAATATACAATATGTGAGTGTGTTGTAACACCAAAACAAAGTACCTGTATCTGGATGGCTGAAAACCAAAAGAATTGTATTACTTTCTGTTCTGAAGGCTGGCAATCACAAATCAGGGCACTGGCATGGCCATGCACCATCTGCATTCTTTAGAAAGAATCTGATCTATGACCATCTCCTAGTTCTGGGGTGGCTGAATAACTCCCATGTGCTTGTCCATAATCACTCTGCCTTCTCCCATGTGGCTGTCTCTGTAAAAATTCCCCCTGCTTATAAGGACAAGGAGCACATTGGAATGGGACCCCTCAGCTTAAGGTTGACCTCACATTAATTTAACTAATCCAATATCAAGTGAACCAAGTTCTAAATAAGGGCACATTCTGAGATGATGGGCTGAGATAGGACTAAAACAAATGTTGTGGGGGATACACAAAATAACTGCTTAATAAGTAATAATTAATTTTGCCTTTGCAGTTTCTCTTTCTTTTAAGAAGATGCCATAGAAATTTGGATGCACTTAAAAATATTTAAGAACCATGATCAATTTCTAGTTGTCAACCTTAGGTTTCATAGTTTCTTCATAAAATCATTTTTCCACAATGGATAGTTGTGTGTTACCCAACTTTATTTAAATCATTTACAAAGATAAATAACTCATCTTTATTATTGAGGGTTTTAATAGAATTTATAATGGTATTCACATATTAGATATTTTATTATTCCCAAAATGAAGTTCCAAATCTTTTCTGAAATACCATAAATTACAAAAGTAAATTACTATAGAAATCAGTTGATTTTCTATTTAAAGGAGGATTTATTCCTATAAAACTGGTATCATTTGTCTTTCTGCAAAATTATTCTTCTATTAATGGAGCAAGCTATAGAAGATATCATTTCATTTTTCTCTATAGGGAAACAGAATCAAAATGAGCAAAATTATTTTGTAAGAATCCTTAGTTTGAGCAACATGGAGGCTCTCTGGAGGTAACTCCTATGCACCCTGCAGCTCTAGGCCTCGTGGAAATTTCAGGCACTTGGGCTCATAAGCATAGTCATCAGTATCAAGTTGCTGAGGGTAGGGAGATTGAAAAAGAGATGCAATGTGGGTGGCATTTTTGGCACTTGGATTTGTCCTAAATGATATTGCAGGGACAGATGCTGGACATTATATATCCTGCCATAGTCCACTGAATGTACTGGGTGAGAGTATAAACTACAATATATACTATAATCCAGGTGATGCAACAGTGCTCCAAAATGTATTCACCAAACGCAATGAATATGCAGCAATGATGAAAGAGGTTGCTGATGTGGGAGGAGTGGGTTAAGGTGTGGGGTTTACGGTAACCTCTTATTTTTTTTAATGTAATATTTTTTGTGATTTATCTATCTTTAAAAAGAAAGGCAATTAAATAAAATAAATAAAAAGAACTCTTAATTATCTAAAAGAAAGCTCCTAATTCATGCACATATAAATGAACCTTCAATAGCTACACACAGTAAAATTTTTCATGTCCCATACTCTTAAATGCTTATGCAGAATTGCTAGCCTAAGTTGCTTAACAGATTCATGTCACCCTGATTTCATGTGGTCGACTTGATGGCATAGAGTAAATAACAATAAACTTTTCTGCATATTTCATATTTAATTTTTCTAATGGTTGAGAAAAAACCAGTAGTTGTTTGTGAACCATGCACTTGCATTTTTTTATCTCCTTGCTTACAAAATGGTTTCTTATGACATAAAAACAACTATCAACAAAAAACTAAGTAAAGTTACAAATGAAACTAAAGTCACAAATTTCACCATCCCCTTAATGCCTGTCCTCTATGTCTTCTATTGCAGCACTGCTGAGCCTCCATTACCCACAAATACTTTACATTTAACTAATCTGAAATTGCCGACATTTTCCATTACCCCAATGTTATGGATTTATTTGTATCCCACAAAGCGGTATGCTCTATTCCTAACAGCAAGCTCCCTGACTGTGACCAGATGTGGAAACAGGAATTTTGAAGATATTGGTTGAGAAGAGTCCAAAAACGACTAAGCCACCTTATCCAAGGATCCTGGTAAAATCCTAAGTAGAGGAAATTGAACACAGATGGACAGACAGAGGGGAGACACAATGTGACAAGTGTGGCAGGAAGTGCCATAGACAAAACACAGACTGAGGCACAATAGGATGGAAGAGCAAGAGTGGGTGGGACAGCAGCTTCACATGCTTCACCAGGCATGTGAGACCAGGAAGACTTAGTTGTCTAAAGTTTATATGGACAAGGGACAAGAAAAGTTAGGTGCATAATTGGGGATTAATCAAAAATTTAATGAGTGTATTTAAAATAAAGGGTCTATGAAATCATACTGGTTCAGTTCATTTTAACTTAATTATTAATACTGTTTTATGAGGATATACAATGTTTTAGACAAATGCTCAACTAGAAAAGACAAGAGGTCTATTACTCAGAGTAATCAGGACAGTTTCAGGCAACCCTAATGTAACCCTACCCAAGAATGAACTCACCCACAGAAAGGGCAGGACACAAGGTCTCATAACCATCAAAGATGGTCACAGTTTCCCAGATTAGATACGCATGAAAATCATCTGGGAAACCTGTTAAAAATATGAATCTTGGGCTACATTCCAGTTAAACTGGTCAAAATTCCCGGAGTTTGGACCATATACAATCAAGACCCCAAAATTTTCTTTTGCAGCCTTTCTGAGCATTCATGGTTTTGAACATTGACTATATATTAATACAATGATGTCTCATGAAGAAATGAAAAATATGGATATGATTTAGTATTAGAATCATGTTGTCTCTCAAGTATTCAAGACAAATTAAGGTAAGAAATGGAGTTAACAAATATAAAGTGAATTAGTAGCTAGAGGACTCATGAGGCCTGAGGATATATTTTCTATGTTTGTAGTCCACTGAAGGAGACCCTATGAAACAATCCTAATCCTGGGACCCCGTGTGAGTTACATCAGATGTAAAATTTTTGCAGGTGTGACTTAGTTAAAACGTCAGATGGGAGAATTGCCTGGATCATAACTTGGACCTCAAATGCCATCACATATATTCAGCTAGGAGCGACATTTGACCACAAATAGAAAATAAAGTGGTATTAAGACAGTAAAAACAGGAATTAGAAGCCTTGAGGACTGAAGCAACTCAGCCACAACTATCAAATTATTCATTGCAATAAGTCTCTAATATAGGTCTTAATTTCTATTTCTGTGATGGAATCCTGGCTGATTTTAGAACAAGCATAGTGTGATGCTATAACAAATACCAAATATGTGGAAATGACTTTGGAAATGGATGGTGGGTAAAGATTGGGAGAATTTTGAGGTCTCTGATAAAGCCTTAATTTCCTCAAGCAGAACATTGGTAGAAATATAGACATTTGCTTCTGTTGAGGGCTTAGAGGAAATGATAAACTGTTACCTTAAAAGTGGAAAGATGACAGATATTGTATATAGAAGTTGAACATTGCTGAATTTGTCTGAGAGTTTTTTTGTTTGAAAAGCAGTACTTGAAATTAACAAACTTCTACACTTAGTCTAGGAGATTTCCAAGCAAAGTGTTCACACCATGTTCCTGGTTCATCTTGGTATGTGTGTAAACTCCAGGAGGAAATGTATAATGGTAAAGTGAAAACTAACTGTTAAGTAAAGAGGAAGTAGGAATTATGATTTGGGTAAAACGCCATCTGTCTAGATTGAAAAAGGTGCTAAAATTATATCAACTCTAAAGAAAGAATGGACTGGAGATAAGGTCAAGTGAGATTGACAATTTTTGCAAGTGAAAAGGACTTTAAGCATTTGCATATGGATCACTTCAGCCAAGGAGCAGAAATGCAGAACAGAGATGAGAATATCCTGGAAGTGGAGGAACCTTTTGTATAATAATATGCGAAATAGTCAAAAGACATGTGCAAATTTAATACCTGATACTCCTTCATATCAGGTATTAAATTCTTAATAATATTTCACTAACTTTTTCTTATATAAAATAAAACAATGTAGTTACATTATTCAACCTGCCATACATATATCATCTGTCATAAGAACAATAGTTGCTTAATGTACATTTTTTATTGCATTTAAAGAAGAATATCTGTAGCTACCCAAATAGATTTCAGCCCATCTTTTTAATCAAATTTTAGATTGAATTGATCCTAGCTTGTCTTCTCTTACAGACTGCTTGGAAGCTTCCATATAGCTATGACAGGAACAAACATATTCCAAATTCTGGATTTTTGTACTGCTCTGCAACCAAATCTCTCTGAGACAAGCAATGAGATGCCACTTAAAAATTCCTGTTGAATGAACAGGCAACATTAAGACAACAGTTATTACTGAAGCTTCTCCCAACTCTCTCCTCTGCCAGGGGTAGAGACAAAGTCACACCTATGTGGAATAAAACCAGTCATGTAGTTCTAGACTTTAGTTGCCAGAGACTGATGAAGCTTCACGCCCCTTTCTCCCCTGCCTCAGGTGGGGGTGGAGATGCAGCTGTGGGCAGCAGTCTATGCAGTGTGGGTCCAAGATGACCGCAGTTGCCCTGGTAGACTTCTGACTATTCAATCTGTGCCAGCCCAATGTACCTGTGGTTCCCTGGACAGAGCGATACAGGGCCCTCCAGCCTCCACCCTGCCAGAGGTGGGACTGAAGCCTAGGCTAGAACTGCAAGGTGACCTGGAAGAAACAAACTAGCTCCTACCATCACTGTGATTTTCTGTCAGCCTGGATTCCTCTCAGGCTGGGGGCAGAGTAAAAATAGTGGCCACTGGCCTCTTTCCAACTGTGACAGGTTCAAACTTTACCTGATCTTAGGGTTATACTTTAGCAGGACTTATTCACTAATCAGTAGCTGAAATCAGTGGCCAACCATCTCCCATCTCCTCCTCCCCAGTTTTTGGGAATGGAGCTTCCAATTCTAGCCACAAAATAACCCCTAGAGCAGCTTGCACTGTGAAGGTAGGATGATCACAGGTCTCCGCATTTTGGCTGGTAATTTCCCAGAGAGGCTGGGGCAGGTCCCCACAGCTTCCTCCCTGCCAGAAATGTGGCTGGGGCCTAGGCTAAATCAGCATCTGATCTGGATGGAAAGAAGCCGGTCCCCAACAGCACTGTGGTTTTGAGTATTCCCTGCTTCCCCTCATGCCAGGTGGCTACCAGCCTCTTTCTCACTTGGACAGTTTCAAACTTTAGCTGTTCCTAGGATTACACTTTAGTCCCCTAAATTAACTAATCAGTAGCTCAAGTTGATGTCCAACCATCTCTTCCTCCTCAGGTTTTGGGAAGTGGAGCTTTCAATTCCAGCTGCAGAACAGCTCCTGATGTGGCTTGTGCCTCCAGTGGAGGATGGGCACCAGACCTCGTGGCTTGGAGTGCTCTACTTTTGAGTCTTCTCTACAAATGGGCAGTTTCCTCCTTCCATTCCTCCAAGGATGTTGCAGGAGTCTCATTTGGTCTTCTCAAGCCCACAAACACATGCTTCAACTAGCTCCAGATAGTTCTAAGTGCTTACTAAATATCCTGGAGCAGGAGTTGTCTCTAGAGGCTCCTTACTCTGCCCCCATTTTGCTGGTTGTTCTCTCAGGTTATGCATATTTCTAAAAGAAAATATGTACAAATATATTTGAGGATATTATGAGGAATTGGACATATTCCAAAGGTCCCATTTATTTGGTCCAAAAGTGCTTTTTTCTTGTACAGCACCATGCCCTTTAGTAGAATGCAGTTGTAACCAAACTTTTCTGATTTAAGTGAAAGGTTTATTAGAGGTCCTCAGGATTTATGAAATTTCAGACTCCATATCCATACTCCCTCCCCACATTATTGGTTTGTGCTCTCCTAAACCAGAAGATTTTTGTGAATGTTATATAATCAACACTGTCAGCTGAACTGAAAGGGGCACAAAGAGGACAAAATTAAAGAATGCTGTGGAATTACAAAATTCTACATACTGATAAAACTATGAAATTTCAAAAAAACTTTGAAGACAAACAAAGTATATCTTACTTTGCCAGGCTGCTATCATAGCTAGTATCAAATGAGATGGCTTGAACAATGGGAATTTATGGGCTCATAGTTTTGAGTTTAGGAGGTTTATGCTATTGTGATATCAGCAAGGCATTGCTTTCCCCATAAAGTCTATAACATTCTATTCCTGACTACCTGAGATCCTTTAAGTTCCTGGGCTACAAACCCTGCCTTGCATTCATAGCAATGTCCTCTTCTTTCTCTTCTGTTTTCTGTTGACTTCCATCTTCTGGCTCCTTCCTGTGGCTTCTATATCTTTCAATGAATTTCTAATGCTTAGAACAGAATCCAATAATCTGGAAAAGGCCCCTTTCAATCAGGTGGGCCACAACTTAAATAAAATAACATATTTAAGGTCCTATCTACAAAGCACCCACACCCACAGAAATACTGGCAATGATTAAGAATACATATGTAATTCAATCTACCACAGAAGAAGACAGAGGTCAGATCTGCAGGCAGAGATATCACAGACATGAGCTCAAAGACCAGAGACCTGGGTGCAGAGGAAAAAGCCAAAGGTTCAGAGGGCAAAGTCATGGGCCCAAGGGAAAATCCATGTGCCACAGAGATGACCCCAGGCAATGAACCTAACAGAACATAGGATTTCAAAATTGCTTGGGAGCAGTGCTTCCTTTCTTCCTTTCATCCTCTCCCATTTGGAATTAGGACGTCTGCAACATTTATACTATGCCTGCGCCACTAGAGTATTTTGGAATCAGTAAAATTCTTTTCTTGTTACTGGTCTACAGAGAGAATTGAAATTACCCCAGATCAGATCCCACTGAGAATGTAATATACATCTAATTTACCTATTTAGATGATTTAGATGGTGACTTGTGACTGTTCAGGTGATATTTAGAAGAGATTTGGGAATTGAGTTGAGGCTATAATTTGTTTAGATATTTGGGGATGTTGGGATGAGGAAAGATATTTTGCATGTGGGATAAATGGGCATCATTGGTGTTGAAGGAAACACACTATGAACTGAATACCAGCCTGAAAATAGCTTGTCTTAAATCCTGGTGCCCATGCATGTTACCTCATATGAAACATTTGTTGTACTCTGTTTAGTTGGAGATGGAGAGATTATCCTGGGATTTCAGGTTAGGCAAAAATACAATCACATGTATTCCTATAAAAGGGATATAGGAAAATTTGACAGACAAACATAAAAATGCAAGAGAGAAAAAAAGCATAGAGTAATTTGAAGATGCTGGACTTCAAAGTTGGAATAATGAAGTCTCAAAAAAAAATTTTGGCAGGCTCCACGGGCTAGTAGAGGTATGGAATATATGTGCCTGGAGCGTTTCCAGAGGTGTGGCCTTACAGATTCCTTGATTTCAGTCTTGAGATACTGATTTCAATTCTCTGGCTATCAAAGTGTGAGATTTCAATTCTGCTATTGCGAGTTATCAGGTTTTCTTTTTCAATTTGTTAAAGCAGCCACAGAAAACTAATTCAATTATTAATAATTGATGAATAACTGAGGAAATTTTAAAAGAGATATGAATAGGTTATCAATGATTGGAAACAGGGGTTTTCTATGTATCAGGCTTGGCTCATAGACTGTTATGTGTGTTGAATGTGTTGACTCATTGTCCATCACGACAATCTCCCAAAACAGGGACAATTATAATATACACTTTATGTCTGAGAAAACCTTGACACTGAGAGGTTAAGAAATTTACTTGAGGACACATTGACAGAAAGTGTCAAAGAAGTACAAAAAACTAAACCGATACCTGAGGGGAAATGGTCATGGGGAAATTTGCACATACTTTTAAATAGGATTAGAATATTATGGAATGGCATTTAATAGGAAGAGAATGACAGAGAGAGATAATGTTCAATCTTTTTAAATTTTCTTTTATTTTCAAAAAAAAACATAGGACGCAGCAAAGCAAAGCTAGGCCTGAAAATACAGCAGAAGACACTGTGCAGAAGGGCCTGCCCTGACAGAGGGTCCAGTAGGTAAGAAAGGAGAGTGACAGACAAGATCTCCAGAGGAGCGTCTGAACCTGTGCTGGGCAGGATTATATCTTTATATCATATTTGAAGCATAATAGCAGGGACCAGAGGAAGGGAAGGAGAATGAGAAGGAGTCGAAATAGGAAAGTTTAAATAAAGAAGGCACAGGAAAGAGGTAGTTTGCCCCGGCCCACGGGACGGCAACAGAGACCCGAAACCTGCCGAGAAAGAATGGTGGGACAAGAGACACAAAGAATGACAGCAAGACAGGGTTCTGATCAAACTGCAACTTTATTAAAGGGGGCAAAGTATATATACCCTCGGGTGGGGGAGGAGCGGGGAGCGAGTTAGTGGAGGCTAAGGATTGGTTGTTGCTGTCGCCGGGGTGGGAGGCAAACCTTAGTTTCGTGCCTTGCGCCTGCGCACTATCTTCTCAGCCTGGGCAGTGGCGGGAAGACAGAAAAGAACTGAGGGGGAAGAAGAATGAGGAAGTAACAGGGCAGATTTGAGTTCTGCCATGATGTGGGACCCGCCATGTTGTGGTGAACTAATTATAGCTTACTCAAATAGGAAAGTTGGCTCCGCTCCGGCGGCCGTGCTGCTGGCTCTGCTAAATTCGGTGTGTGCTCATTTTTACTGCCCCCAACATCTCCTCCCTTTTTCTTT